>NC_044006.1:33122042-33761272 GCF_900496995.4 Aquila chrysaetos chrysaetos
TGAGCAAGTAGCTGCATGGTGCTTAGTTGCTGGCTGGGGTTAAACCACAACACAGACAAATAGAAAAATGTGCAGCAGGCCACAAAATGCTTTTTTCCTCCAGATTGAACCTGGTAAACTGTATAAATCCTACTTGTTGCAGAAACCTGCTGCACCATCATGCATTTGTCCTGACAGAAGAGACCAACTTATAAGTACGCGTTCTACTTCACAGCTAGACAAAAAAGGGGAATCACCAAGGACGAGGGGCCTGCGCTTCCCTTTTTCCTGCAAAGAATTTCCAGCTCACCAGAGATGGACTGCAAAAGGAGAGAAAGACAAAGGTGCCAAGAAGGCATTGTCTCAGCCTCAAAGCTACATCGAACTTCATGACGATACGAGCTTGGACAAAACTGAATTGTTCCTCCTGTCTAGGCTCTGGGCAGAGTCTCTAAAAGCATGGATCCCAGCAGAGGCAGAGGAAGGGACAAACCACAGGTAAGAGCGAAAGAATTCACAATGGCCTTTCCATAAACACTGTTAGACTCCAAAGAGAATGATTTATAGGAAATGCACAGAAATTTTCTACAGAACAGGTCTTACAAATACCCATTTTACAAATGAATATTTGTGAAAAGGCAAAAAAAAGATCCCACAAAACATTAAACACATATTCTTGGAGACGTATTTTCTTGTATTTGGCAGAGGGAAGTTTTTAAGAATAATCTTTGATTGTTAATAACCTGTAAAAATTCATGGAGAAAAAACCTGATTTCATCATGTACTGTTGGGGCTAGTAGGGAGTGTTTGCAATGATGTATTCAAGTTGCAGTTCATAGTTTTTGGTGCTGGCTGAGCTGATGTTAGAAAAAGTCCACAGTTGTAATAGAAAGAGGTAACAAAGACTTGGGTCAGCTTATCCAAGCACAAATCAGTTTGTAACAGTTCCTTTGTTAAACAAATCACCTTTGGAAGTTAAGAATCAGGTAGGAATTTTCAGGATTTCCCTTCTGTAAACAGATGGAGGAAATCAGAAGGAATTTTTCCATCCCTCTGAAAGGAGAACCAAATGACTCTCCAAATGAGTTTTAAATGCACGTATTGCAAATAGCTGTAAATGACCACAGCCCAGCTTGTGAGACAGAACTTGTCTTTCTCTGTAAAGCTCATAAAAAACATGTTCTCCATTATAAAATTCTCGGGGGGGGGGGGGGGGGGGGGAATTGGGGGAGAGCAAAAAAACTTTGGTTCACAACATTGTTTTGCATAGGCATTCAAGTAGATCTTCAAATGCTACCGGCTGTCCAGGCTAGTGACAAAATACCCATGCTCTCTCCTCAGTAGTGGATGCTCCTCTTTGGTATCCTATTTTGTAAGGCAGACGTCTTGCAGAGATGAAGGAGTCACACAGATGCATCTTTGAAAAGGAAGACAGTGTCACTTGCATTGCCACAAACGAATTCATCTATTTGATTACAGAATACACAGGAAGCCTTCTTTTGGTAGAGGGTGGGTGAGGGAGAAGAGAAAGCACTCATACATTCACTACTTGCTAGAAGCAAGTTATTTTGCTCTTGTAGTTAGTTGTTAACAGCTGTCAGTAGCTGTGATAATGTCTGTGTTGACAGAAAATACGGAATTATTGCTTTATGAGTAATTTTGAGCTACAAGGAACAGGACGTTAATAAATCCTTCCAGGTAGACACAGCCCTGTGGCAGAAACTATAAATATTCATTTTGGGAAGCATTCTGGCAGTTACTAAGCATGATACTTACTTGTTGACTGCGTGATGCACGAAACCTTGTAAGATGACCATATGCTTAAAACACAAAGGATCGTAGCTAGGAACCCGAAAGTCTGGATGAGAAAACAAACAAACCACAAATACTTACAGAACATTAGATGACACATATTCCATGAATGTATGGACACTCTTGTATATCCAGCTACATATTTTATGACATTAACAGACCCCCCAAAGTGATTTTTTACTGCATTCTGCCAATATGCTAAAAAAATAAAAGTTTCCATAGTATAATAGCAGCTTATGTCTTGTAAAACCAGTGACTGCAAGATAGACTGAGAGTCATATACAAGGCGGGAGAAAAAGCTGGACAGCAGCACAGAGTCTCACCTTCTAGACTTCTCACTAGGATTCTGCAACAAAGAAAAGACTTTTTCTAATTCCTCTGATTACTGCTCTTTTACTGCCCCATTCAAACAAGTCTTTCCCTGCCATCTACCAAATAAAAGTCAGGTAAGTAAGTCTTCTAGTCTGTTTGCATCATCAGGACTAAGCTTCTGAAAGTAATTTTTTATTCCGGAGGAGTTGTATTTCAGGTCCTGCTGCTGTGAAAATACTGTTGCCCACACTCAGAAGTCATGCCTCTCTCTGTAAAGCCCTCCAGCCAACAGAGGCAGGGAGTATCTTCCAGTAAGTCAGCCCAGGACCCCAGTGAGTTTTAGCTCAGGAGAAATTATCTTGAACAGGGGTCTGTTCAGGAGCAGGAGTCATCAAACGCTGAAGGCTGGGGTGAAACCCTTTAGGTAACTTCTAGCTGCTACAACAATGACTTGACAAAACTGAACTGTCTTAATTCTCCCCCTATACACATTAGTTCCTATGAGTTAAAGCAGGAGCCTTTGGTTTCAACTCTCTGACAGGACAAATACCCACTTTAGTGGTGAGACTGGAGTCTCACAACAAAATATTTTTCTTGGCATTGTGTTACAGAACATTCACTGAAATGAGCTAGAAGGTAAGACTGAGCAAGGCAAATCTGTAAGAAAATAAAATTACAAGTAATAGATTTCCAATGCCCTACTTAATATATATTGCAATTAAAAAAGTGTCAAGACTAATAAACACAGTCTTACCGCTCCAGCCACAAGTCCAGTCAAATTGTAGCTCTTGGATGCTGCTACAATCGATGCAATGAGAAGCAGAATTGTACCGATTAAATAATGAAGAAACTCCTGTAAAGACAAGCACAGCCTGCATCAGAAGGGAAACTTATCAGCAAAGCATTTCAGTATGCCTCAGAATGAAAACAAGTTGGCAAAGGTTACTCAAACCCAGAGGACAAAACACCAGTCAAATCAAAAAGAGGAAAAAAAAAAGGGGGGAAAAGAGAAAAAAACACTTTGTGAGTGGATTTTGTACCATACCTGACTTTCTGTTCAAAAAAGGAAAGAGGGCCAATCTTCAGGTCTACTAATGTCACTGGATCTACTTACTGGGTATGGATGCAATCCTTTCAATTCAACATGGTACATTACTGAGGGTGAAACATGTATCTTTATTGCATGGAGTATGCACCTTACTTAAAGAGACAGTTCTGGAAGAAGGGAGAAGGGCATATTTCTCTAGCCTATATGAAATGGCAACAAATGGGAGCAAATGGCATAAGTGGAAAACCAAATGCTCCTACTTCAGATAATCTCAGAGAGCAAGGAGTGGATCTACTGCTGGAGTTACTAACAATTTACATCAACCAAGACTGGAAACAGGTGGGAAGCCATAAAAAGCACAACTACACAGACACTCATAACCAACACCCAGGCTCCTAAGTCTGTAAGGGTGGCTCCAGCTGTCCTGCAGTAAAACATGGTGCCACGGGTTTTTCTGAGAGAGCGCTGAGGCACCACATCTAAGCTTTTCTCTAGTGTGACGAGTATCAGTCCAGGAATCAATTTTACCTTGTTATAAGCAGAGGTTATGTGCGGATTTAGATTTTGAATCCTCACAAAGTTTATGGCAACTTATGGGTGTTTGCAAACTGAACATGGGTTGTTTCTTTTGCATGGTGGGGTGGGCAGGAGGGTATCTGCTTATGTTATCTGCATTGCACTACCAGCATGAACCAAGCAAATGCAATGTATAAGGGAGAGGAGAGATTCCATCTCAAACGAAAGGAGAAAGAATATAGTCCCAAAAGGAAATTGTTCAAGGAAATCCCAGAAGAGAAATAGTCTGTCATACCATACCACAGCTTCCCTCTGTTCAGGTGTTTATAAACAGCTGAGGAGGATCTTCGCCATAAAGCAGGCTCTGAGACTGCAACTTACTTTCCTCATTTGTAACGTTGTTTCAGGTAATCAAGATGTCAGCCCTTGCTTTTGGTAGAATAAATTATTTCCATAAGGAGGCTTCTCTGGCTAGTCCACGATGCAGCAGGCAAATTAGGCACGCCACTGCCTCCTTAGAGACATGAAATAAACCAGTGTACACAGCCCACTACTTCAGAGGAATCCGAGGGATGGGCAAAGGTGCAAAAGATTCATCAAAGGCTAAATTAGGTGGAGAACCAACCCCTGGCAGGGCTGAGAGAGTGCCCCTCTGGAGAAATACTTCCCAGCTTTAAAAGACGTCAGTGCTAAACAACTTCTTGAACCACCGCAACTTTACTGACTGCAAATCACACCCCTGATTGCAATGTAGAGATCCTGCCAGGAAACTCAGCCAAACACCAGCAGTAGTTTCCCAAAGTCTCTTACAGGTCTTCCTATTCTGTGCTAAAGATACTTCAATATGTGACTGAAAAGGAAGTTGGTTGTAACAGAGCAGCGATGTTCGAACATCACATCCCATAAAGGTATCTGAAGCTGACCAGCCACAAACTGCAGTGCCTTAAACTCACTAGTGACTCTGGAACATTTAGGAATGATTAAACACACCATAAAAAACAAAAGCAGCCTACGCAGAGGTCAAAATGGCATAGTCCTGTTACAGCAATGCACACATTAAATGCTGCCATTTATTAGCTTATTTCAATCCTTTATTTCAATTCCTGCACCTGTATTACCTCCAGATAAAGAAGTACTTTCTAGAGACAGATGGTGGTACACATTTGAAAAAATAAGAAGGGGTGCAAGTCTAACTGTATTCCTCAGCTAAAAAGAAAACTAAATTTTTCTCTCTGGTTAGAAGTGGATGGATGGACAAACTGTTATCTTAGATCTGTAAACTACTTACATAGCTTCCATTAAATGCCATTCAACCACTTCTTGGATCTCAAAATCCTTCTACTTCTCTCCAGTTGGCTTTCCCCATCCCTTTGGTCCTTCCTCTGTGGAACTAACATGTCACTATGTGTGAGGGAGACATGTTCCAAGAGGTTATTAAAATCCATCATCCCACACTAGGACGCAGGACTCTTCTGTTAGCTGACCTTATTCAAAGCTACTGAGGAAGTTCAGGTCTTGCATTTTCTGTGCTGCTTGTTAGTTCTCTGCTAGGATATGAGAGATGGATCTGCAGGGGAAATGCGGGAATGAGGCAGGAACATCCTGCAGGATATCCCAGGAATGGCCAGGCTATGGCAATCAGGCTGAGGCTCCTATTTCTTGCTATTGTTTAAGTTACCTAAAACCATACCAAAAAGAGACATATTTAACTTAAATAGCACTCGTAGACTTTATTTTGGGACAGGAAGTAGTATATTATTTCTAATGCTATGATTTGGTACTCTAGCAATCCCTTAGCTGCTATAAATGACCTGAGCTAGGACCCATCTGCTGAAGGCGTGATAATCAGTAGCTTCTTTTCAATTGTCTCAGAATAACACTATTGCCTTCCCTGGAGTAAATCTGGATTTATACCTGTGTAAAGGAGGGCAGATCCAAATCAGCTAAAAAACTTAGAATTACAGCACCTGCTGAAACAAATACTAACAACAATAGCAACAAAAGGATTTGTATGCAAGGCAAAAAAGAATTACGTGAAAGACAGCCTATCACTGTGTGATAGCACAAGAAAATGGACTAAGTAATTGAGACATCAACTCACAGGAGAGGCAAGGAACCCAGACCATCTAACAGGCTTACCGCAAGTGGCCAGCTAACGCAAGTAAGCTTCCTGTAGATTCTGAAAATGTGGATAATGTAGAAGAACAAAATCATAACCAAGTCACACATGGTAACAATCTGAAAGTAGCTGTATGCACTGTAATCCGTCCATGGAGAATTATTTACGCTGATGAATCCAACCAGCAGTGAGATCTGAAAGACAAAAGGCACATTAAAGATTTTTACAATGGCGCTCAGAGGGTTGTGGAGATGATTTAAAACACAACAAAATGGCACTTAGAAGACAAATATCTAATGTAAATTGGATGGTCCCAACAAAACAGAGGACAAAGTAACGAGCATGGTAATGATGTTTTAAAATTTGCTGTTAAATGAGCTAAAACAACCATTAAGAGTGGGCAAAGAGCCAACTGCTAGAAGGAAAGCAGCAGCTTCAACCTGAAGAATCCAACCTGAAGAAGTCTCTATGTACAATACAAGAGGTCTCAAATAGAGAAGAGGCATTGAATGCCTGGAGTTGCACCAGTGACTGAAGCATGTAAACCTCATGGACTTTCAGAAGGAAAACACTGAAAGCTGTAGAAATGAAGGTGCCTATGAACACATGCACCTTTACTTCCATTTAGTGAGATTTCTCACATGCAAAGTGGGAGGACCTGGCTCCAACTGAGCTAACAGTTTTACCCTTCCTTTTCTAACACCTACAGAGCAGGATTATTAGCAGACTATAAGGTAGTATCATAGCAAATAATATAAACTTTTGGAGGAATTGATCAATTCACCCCACCCCCAATACAATAGTTATAAAGCTTTAGTATGTTAACATTGTCACATAAAACTATAAAGCATTATTGTATAACTTCTTTCAGTTGTAGGCTTGCAAAGCACAAAAGCTATTTTATTTTTTTAATCTAAAGCTACTTGTTTATTTCACTGATCTTGCTGCTTCTACCAGCCTGGCTAGCCTGGGTGATAAAAATAAATCTACCAAGGATATACCCAAATATTTTCTTATTACAGAGTTTGTCAATGCTTGCTTTCAGCCACTGTAATTTTTAGTTCATCCAAAGCCAGCCAGGAGCAATAATGATTCACAGTTTAAGTGTTTCTCCAAGACATTAAAAAACTATCTGAGAAGGCCAGCACTTGGCTGGATGGAGCACCATCCTTTCCTGTACACTCATCTGCCAAACTCCTAACCAACTGCATCCATTACCCGCCCAAACAACATAGCTTAGATTCTCCCTGCTGTAATTTTAACTGAGTTTCACCTGCTTGATTCTAAGTGGACAGGCTAAACGTATGCATCTTCAAGGGCAACCAAAAGCTCTATACACACATAAGAACTTCACAAGAAGTTCTGGAGAACTTGTCACCTTGGCCAAACTTCATCCAAACAGCCACATCAATGTCACGACAGTGAACCACCTCAAAAAGGTGGCTCCAAAGAGAAAAGTCAGTGCTCCGGGATCCTTTCCCAACACGAGTGGCTAAGTTATCGTTAGATCTGGTCCAGCTCCACTATTTTTACTGTGGTAGTCCAAGGGGTTAATATTAGCATTGTAAGTGATGCTCAGTCCAAGCCAGTGACAGGCTTCTGCACTAGAGTAAGCCTACATCTCCTCTTAGCTTTGAAATAGGTATAGGGTAGGAAAGACAGGACTTTGAGGTGCAGGGCTAGATCATCCTCAATACTTCTCAAGAATGGAGGTTACATGTGCCTTTTTGAAAATGCATTGTACTGCTCAGTCCCTGTCTCCCCAAAATATGTGCCTGCCCTCTGGTTTGGGAGTGTAACATCACAGCAGCATCCTGCATGTTTAGTGCTTCTGCCTGTACCATGCCTGTTCTCTGCATCTCACAGCCTAGCCACTGGGGAATCCTAAATGCACAAAGTCCTGCATCTTGTGCATGGCAGAGCTTTCTGAGATGCTACATTTCTTAGAAGATGACAAAGCAATGCTCTCCACAATTCAGCATTTAAAGACTTCTGGCCCAGTTCTTCAATTCTGAGATAATTTTAATGAAGTTTTGCCCAATCTACGTCTACATACACCAGGTCTACCTTAAGCTGTGGTTGCAGGAGGGGCCATGGCCTTTGTCATCTTCTCCTTCCCACCCTGATTTCACTCCCTACCGTGTACTGGCTCCTCCACTCGTCTGTGCTGAGCCACCTCAGCGTACTAAGCCAGCAGAAAAGTGAATTACTAAAAAACCCAAATAGCTTTACTCTGACTCTGCCATCACACAAGGCAGGGTCAGGTGAGCAAGGAAGTGTGAGGGAGAAGCTAGGACTCCAGTGGAAAGGACAGGGAGCACTGAGCAGGCAGGATGGCAGCAGCCAGTAACCACACTGGCTCAGGCTGCCGCAGACCATCCATCTCAGTTCCTTGAATCTTAATGTCAGTTAAGCAAAGAGTCGTCTGACTTTTAGCTGTTGAATAACTTGAACAATCAGAAGGAGATCAGCAGGTCATTTACCCTATAATCTAGGAGAACACCTGAAGTGATGCCAGACACTCAGCTGTTATTTTAATAAGAAAATGAAAACTAAGTTTAATGAAATTTCATTCTATAGGAAGATTCAACAAGAAGTCACAGCAAGCATTGAATCTTGCTCTTGGATAAAGGTGGGATAAGGACAACACTTCTCTAACCACAAAGGGCTAAAAGGGGTCTCCCTTATTCAGATGTCTTCACAATAATCAGTTCTCAATTTCAATTACAGTGTACAAATCGAGAAGGAAGTGCTAATTCACAGAAATATTACATCTGCCTATAGGCTCATTTAATGCTTGAACCACTAACTTTAGCAACTTTTTTACTGTGTACAAAGGATAAGAAGGACTGGATCCTTGAAATACAATCACTATCCAAATAATAAGAAGCACTGGTAAAAAAAACTTAGCTTAAACTAGACCTGGTTCCTTCAACTTCATGGAAGCATGAAAGTATTTTTTTTTTCAGTTAAAAGGTATTTAAAAATTGAGAAGAAGCATAAGGAAGAACGTAAGCCATCCAAGGACAAGGTCAGAAAATTCATCTGAGCTGTTATATTCCTCAGAAATAAGAAGATACAAGGTACCAACCAGTCAGTTTAGAATCTGCTCAGATCCTAAGAACAGGGTAGAAATGTGGATTTGAACAAACATGCTTTCCATTTCAAGTTTACTTCACAATTAAAACAATTCCAAAAACAATTAGTAAAGATTCTCCCTTCTTTGGTTTTAGATGTGCCTCAGCACACAGGTAGGAAGAAATTCCTGCGTGGCAACAGGTATTTCTTTCAAAGATTTCCTTTCTCAGCATAAATTTCACAACATGAGATTTACATGCAATTTCTAAAGAGGGTTCTCTGATTGGAGGCACATAATGCTATTTCACAGGACAAGTGCAAAGGGACCATATCAACAACTTTATATAAAGCTATACCGTGTTTGCCACACTATATTGCCTGCATGGCTAGCAGGTACAGTCAGCGTTTAAAACTCACCTGTTGAAAAAGAATGCTAACATGTAGGAAATAGGGCCACATAATATTATTTGTCCTTTACAAGTGACAAATACCAAAGTTCCTTCACCAGATATTGGTTTATCATGATATACTGGGTGATGACTATATTTTTTCCCCCTGGAATTCCTTTTTCCAGAGAACTTGAAATTGAGCGCTAAAATGATTAATATGTACTTGTCTGAGATACAGTTCAACATATATCTAGAAGTCAGTTTGTGGCACAGAGAGAGAGAAAGAAATGAATGGCAAAGCATTAAAATGATCAAATGTTATGAGTGTTCTTTATGCATCTGTGCTCAGGGGAGCAGGTTAATACATCTTGAAAATAAAAACCAGAGGCACAAAAAAATTAGGGCACTGCCATTTCGATTTGAATATAGTATTTCACAGATTGTGAGAGCAGCAGACATGCAACCCATAGCCAGCAAGCCAGTCAGACCAGAAGTACAGATCCAGTGATGGTCAGTCTCCTTAGAAGATTTCAATGTGCTCCACAAAATATATCCAGGCTTTAGACCTGCATTACAAAAGGGGTGAGGGACATATTGCAGGATGCTACTGTTTAAGTGCTTTCTGGTTTCTGGAAAGCCGAACAAAGAATATATGCATCAATCAACTCAAAGGAGAGATTTTTGGATTTAAATAAAGTAAGTTCCATATTTACTCTGTTTCACAGAAGTTGATCGGCTTAAACTAATCCACTTCTTGACTTTCCATCGGACCAGATATTTGAAGTGAGTCATCAAGTGTGTTTAGGAACACTGGTATATATCAGGAACTATCTCACAGTGAAGCCAACATGAACTAAAGACAGTCAGCAACTGCCAGGAGGCACTCAACACCTTACCAGACAGAACAGACACCATAAAAGAAAGATGGTAAGAGTCTGCATTCTCTTCTCTATTTTGAGCTGGAGACGAGGCAACGACATCCTCTGCAATGTGGCCATGGAAGATGTTGGCTCTTGAATAGCTCTGACATAAGCTCCCAAGCCTTAACTCCATTCTGATTTGAAGTGAACACAGCTCTGCCAAAAATGAAACATAATTTGCTTTTTCCTGATATGGTCTTCCTTCAAAAGCCAACCCATGGTCCCTAAAAAAGGGTGAACAAGCACAGATCTTTCAAGGATGTTAACGGGAGATGGGACATGGGCTGGGAGATATAATCTTCACAACAAAAAAGGGCCAGGTGTTATGCTGCTGCTGCCTTTAAGTGATGTGGGCAAGGCCCAAGACCCTTTTTCCCCTGTGCTATGACACCACTTGCTCCATGTGCCAGGCATGGGCCAGGCTGACCAGCCACACCAAGGGCTGGGGGCGAGAGAGGGGCTGCAGCAGCACAACGTGTGTCCCAGTCATGCAGGAATTGTAAGGTGTGATCCAGTTATGTGTCTCGTGCTCACAGCAAGGATCACGGAATCAGAGAATGGCTGAGGTTGGAAGGCACCTCTGGAGGTCACCTTGCCCAACCCCCCTACTCAAGTAGGGACACCTAGAGCCGGTTACCCAGGATGGTGTCCAGCTAGGTTTTTATTATCTCCAAGGATAGAGACTCCATAACCTCTCTAGGCAACCTGTACCAGTGTTAGACCACCCTCACAGTGAAAAAAGCATTTTCTGATGTTCAGATTGACTTTCATGTGCCCTTTGCCTCTTGTCCTGTCACTGGGCACTATTGAGAAGACTCTGGCTCCCTGTTCTTCACTCCCTCCCATCAGGTATTTATACATCTTGGTGGGCTCCCCTGAACCTTCTCTTCTCCAGGCTGAACAGTCCCAGCTCTCAGCCTCTCCTCATGTGGAGGATGCTCCAGAACTTTCATCATCTTTGTGAACCTGTGCAGGACTCACTCCCCTAAGTCCACACCTCTCTTGCACAGGGGAGCCCAGAACTGCACACAGCACCGCAGATGTGGCCTCGCCTGTGCCAAGTAGAAGGGAAGGATCACCTCCCTCCACCCACCAGCAACACTCTTCCTAATGCGGCCCAGGATGCTGTTGTTGGCCGCCTTTGCCAGAAGAATGCATTGCTGGCTCATGGTCAGCTTGTTGTCCACCAAGATCCCAAGGTCTTCTCTGCAGAACTGCTTTCCAGCCAGTTGGCCTCCAGCCTGTACAGGTGCAGATACCGTTAGATATCCCCAGATGCAGGACTTTGCATTTCCCTGTGTTGCACTTGATGAGATTCCTCTCTGTCCAGCCTGTCGAGGTCCCTCTCCACGGCAGCACAACCCTCTGGCTCATCAGCCACTCCTTCCAGTTTTTTTATCATCTACAAACTTGCCGAGGGTGCACTCTGCCCCATCATCCAGGTCATTAATGAAGATGTTGAACAGCACTGGCGCCAGTATTGACCCCTGGGGTATGCCACTAGTGACTGGCCTCCAACTGGACCTTGTACCACTGATCACAACCCTCTGGGCCTGGCCATTCAGACAGTTTTTAATCCACCTCACAGCCCACTTATCTAATCCATACCCTGTCAGCTTGTCTATGAGGATGTTACAGGAGACCACAACCTTACTAAGATCAAGGTAAACAACATCCACTGCTCTCCCCTCGTCCACCAAGCTAGTCACCTCATTACAAAAGGCAGTAAGGCTGGTCGAGCATGGTTTCCCCTTTGTAAATCCATGCTGACTACTTGTGACCACCTTGTCCTTCATGTGTTTGGAAATGCTTTCAAGGAGGATTTTCTTCATCACCTTCTGAGGGACTGAGGTGAGGCTGACAAACCTGTAGTTCCCTGGATCTTCCTTCCTGCCGATAGAGATGACATCAATCTGTTCAGAATGGCACACTTTCCTTCTGTACCTCTCAGGATAGAGAGGATAGGGAAGGACTGGAAAAGAGTGATAAATTCGCTTTCCCTGTGCTACAAAATGCTACTTGAAGTGTTCCCTGGAAATGCTGTTCCATTTTAAAAATCAGGTATTTTCCTCCCTGTTTCTTCTTGTCCCTGTCAAAGAATGAGTATCTAAAGTCCATTGGTCATTGATTACACTCAGTAAAAGACAAGGAAAATGTGTATCAAGACTTCAAGGAAGTCAATCTTCCACTGCAGGAAAATTCAACACCTTCTTAAGGAAAGGAGAGGAATCATGCCTTTGTACTAGGAAAAGATTATATACAGGAGGAAGATCCAACTTCCAATTACTCCTAAGGCAAATGCACACTGGAGAAAAGGCCCGTGGCATTAGGCCCAGACACTGTTGTACTCCTGATTTCAGATGGTTTGAATTCCACCTAACTCCCTGCACTTACTCTTGGCTGGCTGTAGTCCTGCAGATGCAATTAGGTTACAGAGAAAGCCTGGCTCCAAACATCCTAGATTCACAGGAGTGGATTGGGCATGATGCTGGGACCAAGAGCAAGCCAGCAACACAGTCCTCAGCTTCTCTGGTGGCTAGATCCTCCTGCGGCTTCCAGTCCTGTCATCAGTCATGTGGGCCACCGTGAAACTGCCCAAGAGCTGCCTGCCTCTCAGGACTAATAGGCTGGGCTCCCCTTCACTAACACAATCGTGCCAGCGTGCACCAGTAAAGATGGAAGAACCTGGATCAAGCCAGCAAGTTCAAAGCAGCTTAATAGAGAATCACCTGCTCCAAGGAAGGGGCAGGAAGAAGTGCATGCCTACCAGTCAAGAGATTACAGATACAATTTTCCTCACTAGTGTCCTGAGCGTAATGAAGGAACCATAACATAAGAAAGGACTTGTTTCGCTCTCCAGGTACCCACAGGCCGGCTGGCACCACTAAGCATTTTCTGATCATGTGGTAGAAGACTGTAGTTTATCTGACTGCAGAACCATTTTATAACCCAGGAATCAATCTGTGCAAGTGCTTTGTATGATCTTTTTCTACTGTCCTGCTTTAATGCATGTAATAAATAAAGCTCTGGCTTTATTACCAATACTTAATTGTTTTGTAACATTTGGAGAGAACTAAATTTTCCTTAGACACAGCTACCTGCACAAACATAAATACAGCATGATCTCCAATATTGACAAGAGCCTACTCTAAAGGAAAGCCTAATGTCCTGAGCATTACACATTTCCACAAACACTGACAAAACAAGGGACAATTGAATGTCACTGGCTCTTGAATTCTGACCCCAGTTTTGTAACCACCTGTATTGGTTTTGGCGCGGTTTTGGTAGAGGCGGAAGGGCTGCAGGGGTGGCTCCTGTGAGAAGCTGCTAGAAGCTTCCCCGGCTCCAAGTCGGACCCACCTCTGGCCAAGGCCGACCCCCACTGCAACACTGGTAGCGCCTCTGGGAGAACAGATTTAAGAAGGGGGAACCTACACTGAGTAGTAGGAGTGGGATGCGAGAGAAACCCCTGTGCAGACACCGAGGTCAGTGAAGAAGGAGGGGAGGAGGAGCGGGGGAGGAGGGGATGCCCCCGCAGCCCGTGGTGAGGCGGCAGGCTGTCCCCCCCAGCCCGTGGAGAGGAGCGGGGGAGCAGATGCCCACCTGCAGCCCGGGGAGGACCCCACGCCGGAGCAGGGGGATGCCCCCCAAGATGGCCGTGACTCCATGGGAAAGCCCGTGCTGGAGCAGTCAGTGCCTGAAGGACTGCGGCCCGCAGGAGGGCCCCATGCTGGAGCAGGTCATGAAGAACTGCAGCCCGTGGGAAGGACCTATGCTGGAGAAGTTTGTGAAGGACTGCAGCCCATGGGAAGGACTCACATTGGAGAAGTTCATGGAGGACTGTCTCCCATGGTAGGGACCCCACGCTGGAGCAGGGGAAGAGTGAGGAGTCCTCCCCCTGAGGAAGAAGAAGCTGCAGAGACAACGTGTGATGAACTGACCCCAACCCCCATTCCCCATCCCCCTGCGCCGCTGGGGGGGGGGAGGAGGTGGAGAAAATTGGGAGTGGAGTTGAGCTGGGAAGGAGGCGGGGGGGAAGGTGTTTTAAGATTTGGTTTTACTTCTCATTATCCTGTTTTGATTTGATTGGTAACAAATTAAATTGATTTTTTGGTTTTTTTCCCCAAGTCGAGTCTGGTTTTTGCCCATGACCATAATTGGTGAGTGATCCTCCCTGTCTTTGTCTTGACCCACGAGCTTTTCACCATATTTTCTCCTCCCCATCCCACTGTGGGGAGGAGTGAGCAAGCGGCTTCGTGGTGCTTTGCTGCCGGCTGGGCTTAAACCACGATACCATCTTGCTGTCTGAACTTCAGTAAATCACGTATTTTGCTGCTTCAGCTCCCCCATTTGCCAAATGAGGACTACTAAAGACTTAACATGCATTGTACTAAAGTTTTTCACCTTCAAAACACTTTAGAATGTAAAATAAGGCAAAAATGTTGAGCACTGCTAATAAGCCTCTAGGTCAAGGTGACTGTTTTCCTTTATAGTCTGAATGAGAATAGATGCCCACTAAAAAAAAACCAAAACCAAACCCATAACCCCCACCCCCAAAAGCCCAAATCAACAATCAACAGGTCACAGATGTAACAGACAAGCACGGGTGAAAATATGTGTGGTAATGACCCTAAAACATCCAAGGAGAACACAGAACAAGTAAAACAGTAGAAAAAAGCTGGTCTTTTGCAGGTTGCTTTTTGGTTGATTTGTTGCCATTATACCACAAAGATAAAAATGAGAGTCTTAGCTCGCTGTAAAATGGGAATTGGTATTTATTTCCTGACTGTCACTTACTTACTTACAACAGACTTTGTTATCATGTGTTGCAAAAAAACCACCACGCACAAGACATTGCGAATAAACTGTCATAACTGGAAGCATAATCTTTAATGCTAAGGCTACTTTACTATTCATCCTCTTGACGATTCCTGACTGTTCTGTACCGCACATTATCACTTGCCTGTATCCAGCTGTTCTTTCTCAACTCTATTAATGACTGCGAAGGAAGCGTTACCCTTTCCCACTGTGGCTGCACAACACCCCATACAGTGGTGATGTACTGGGTGTGCTGGCTGGGATAGACTTAACTTCACAGCAGCTTGTGTGGGGCTGTGCTTTGCCTTTGTGGTTAAAACAGTGTTGATAACACATCACTCTTTCGGCTGCTACTGAACAGTGCCTGCACAGCAGGAAAGCCTTCTTTCCTCTCCCTCCCCTCACCCCAAAGCAAGTAGGCTTGCAAGTGGGCAAGACGTTGGGAAGGGCCACAGCCACGACAGCTGGCTCCAACTGACCAAAGGGACATTCCACATCGTATGATGTCGTGTTCAGCAATAAAAGCTCAAGAAAAGGAGGTATAAGGGGAAACGTTTGAGGCTATGGCGTCTGTCTTCCCAAGCAACCATTACATATGCTGAGGTCCTGCTTTCCAGGAAGTGGCTAAACACTGGCCTGCCAATGGCAAGTAGTGAATGAATTCCTCTTTTTGCTTTGCTTGCATGCGCAGCTTTTGCTTTCCTTATAAAACTGCCATTATCTTGATACATGGGTCTTTTTGCCGTCGTTCTATTTTCTACCCATCCTGCAGAAGAGCAGAGTGAGTGTTTGGCTGCTGACTGGGTTTAACCCACTGCAGGTGGCCTACTCCTTGCCTGGGACTTCCAGCTGCTGCAGTAGTACAAAGAACAATATTAAAAATCATTGCAGAAAGGAACTGAACGTGGTTTTTGCAAATCCCAAGATCATATACTGAACTGACAGGCTGAAACTGCTGTCTCACTCTGTAACTTTTAACTATGGATAATAATTTTCTTTTTCTGTATAGAAATAAGATGTGAAATGCCAGCTAAACTGCAGGGAGGAAAGATAATGTCAGTAAGAAGCAAAATTGCCTCAAGGTGCCCAGTTCTGGAGAAACACTATAACTCTTATCTCAAAGATTTACCATAATACTGTAACACACACATTGCCATGTATAATCCACCCAGCACTGCATTATCTTTTCATTGAATTATTTTGCCATGCAATGTACAACCACATTCTTGCTTTTCTCAGGATTTTTTCTTTTCTGACTGTACTCCCCTCTGCTATACTCTCCCGCAAGAAGTTGTACTATGACTTTTTGTCTCCAGTGTTTCCTTTTTTTCTGCTCTTTATTCCCCTTTCCTCTTCTTTCCCTACATTACACTCCGTATTTCTTGCCCTTTGTATCTCTCGTTCTCTCCCATCCAAATTTCCCTCTATACATGCAAACGCACCATAATAACCTCTACTAATATTTCCTAGCTGTCTTGCCCACTCCCTTGCATCAGGACATGCATTGCAATTAGCTAACTAAAAATTAGCACCATTCAGGGGAAAAAGGTCAGGGGACAGGATTCAGCATAGTACTACACCTGTACAAAGACTGTAGGGAGCAGCTGTGGTTTACCAGTCTCCAGTTGGTAGTTGGCAATACCTGAAAGTGCTTTTCCTTTCCATCCTTCTCTGACAATTTAACCCCCTAGAAGACAGAAACAGCTTCCCCCCGCCCCGCCCCCGATCCTGTAAAACAGCATTGAGAGGAGAGCTTCTCCATTGCACTTACTGGAGCACTGATGAACCTTTGTACTGCGTTAATGTCCCTCCTCCTGAATCTGAAAAGAGAAGGACCCTGAGAACTATCCATGAAATTGATAAAAACTGATTGATTTCCACTGTCTTAAAACTTACCCAAGTTCTAGTGCAAGCAACTGTACAGAAACTGTCTGCCTACATATTTGGAGCAAGGGACAGCACTGACTCATACTCAGTTTTATCACAGCCTTTTAAAAAACTCAATATAATAAGAGCTAAATGCTTTTTGTATTTGAACGAAAAAAGTCAAAGTTTCCAGCTTGTGACACCAGCCAAGATAGTAAGTGGAATTTTCCATCCCTAAGCGAGCCAATCAGGATAACCATGCCCTGGAGAAATGTCACTGACTGCGGCTGTGCATTTCCGAATGTTACACCTCAACACAGTGAAGCAACACCAATATAGTATTAAGTACATATTTCTGGACAGAATAAAACAATTTCTTTGAACAGCTTCCCAAAACAGAAAGATGAGCGAAGCACAGGCCAAGGTTACAATTGTAGTTCATGCAAGACTGGTTCAGCTAATTTAAGCAACAACATCGACTGCTGCTGTAATCGAGATTTTCTTCTTCCAGGGCGGTGTTGGAAATGTGAGCTTTGACAGCCAAACCCCTACTAGAAAAGGAAGATAAAAAAATAGTCCATTTAAATCTTCACTAATGACAGATGAAATCAGCTGCCTTCAAGTGCATGGTTCTGTGAAGCAGTCAGTCTTTGGTTGCACAATAATCTCTCAGCCCCTGCGTCTGGGCAGATTTCCTTCTTGTCTGGCTGCTTTGCTAAAATAAGGAGGCTGCCTGACCTCTGGTAAGTGACTTCTCTTGTGCACCACCATCCACAGGCTATTTATTGAAGATAAAAATGGTTGGAGGGTGAGAAAAGGTGAAATAATCTTATTCAGACCCCTTATGACTCAGATAAGAGGACAATCCTAAGTACAAGCAAGTGGTATTCTTTATCTATTAATAAGAAGTTATATATCTGCTCAGGCACAGGCCTCAGTGGTAGAAAAGGATGTAGGGTAATCACAGAACCAGCATATGAATGACATTATTAAAGAGCCCTTGTTACAGGGTGTTAGCCATGACGATTAAAAAGGCAATTCTTTGTAATGACTAGCTACAATTAAGTCCTGCCTACCACTGATCACAGTGTATGCAATACTTCAATCCCACCACTGCCAGCTTAACTAGCTCCCTGCCTCAATCCCCACAGCTGCCTGCACCACACTGAAAAACATCATAAAATGCTGTACGCTATTAACTGAAAGCTGAGGACTTCACAGTTATATGGCAAAGAATGTACTATATTCTCATCAGGGAATGAATTAATTAAAAAAACCCCACCACAATACAAGTTTGTTACCAACAACAACCTCATAATTTTATTTCTTTTCTCTCCAATCCAATATTAACAGGTTTGTTTTAAAAATCAACTTAAATTTAAAACATTTCAACTGTAAAATCATTATCAGTAAGTTTTTCCAATCAACAAAAGATGCACACACAACACTCAAAATACTGCAGCAATGTAAGTGATAATTGAGTAACATTACACAAGTGCCATATTCAAGTCACAAACAATTCCCAAAACACGTAAAACTCATTGCAAAACAGTATTAATGGCACAGCTGACTGTTAGCATGTCTGCAAAGGATAGGAACAGAATTTTAAACACAGCAAATGCCCTGTCAGGGTTTTAACCCTGGGAAACACAGATGCTTTCCCTCTAACTCTCAAAGAGGTGCTTACGTCTTTCTAGACACCTGCAATGACTGAAGGTACTACTCTGGACAAGGTCAGGAGACCCCTATACTTTGCGAGCGTGTAGCTTGTCCACCTATTAATAAGGAATTACTTCTCTGTGCAGGCAACAGCCCCCATGTAACAGCTAGCCTGCCACCCACTCCAGTGGCCTCTCCCGTCTCAAATCAAGTCATAGTCCCCAAATCATAGATGAACCTGCTGTTTCAGGTAAGAGCAGGGACACATCCTCTATAACTGGTTTTATCTGCAGATGCGCAGATACAATCACTGGCTCAACCTGTGCTCTCTCCGCTCCTCCTAGGTAAGGTACTGGTTGTGGTGCTCATTGGGAACCTGTGTCCCACACCACCAAGCCAACTGCCCATTTAGAAAAATACTACCTGATTGCTGCAAAAAGCATGCAAGCAGTTCCTGCTGTATTTCACTCCACTGTAGAAGACCATCTATCTTGCATGGTAGGGAGAATCCCTATATCACAATTCAGAAGATTACAGGAAGTAAAAAACATTGTAAGAGACTTGAATCTCCAGAGTCCTCTAGTAAAAAGTGGAGGATGTGGTGACAGCAACCAAAAATGTAGGGATTAATATAACCAGATCTCTGCAGATTCATAAATTGCATAGCAAGCTGTGATTGTTACTTCTCTCCTCTGCAAGGCAAGCACTTCCAACATCT
Source organism: Aquila chrysaetos chrysaetos (assembly GCF_900496995.4). NCBI lineage: Eukaryota > Metazoa > Chordata > Aves > Accipitriformes > Accipitridae > Aquila > Aquila chrysaetos. Next base: position 33,141,277 of record NC_044006.1, read on the forward strand.
AGATCCTCCTGGAGAGCCATGTTAACTGTTCTCTCAGTCTGGTAAATCTGAGAGTCAGACAGAATGACAAGGGAAGACAGTCTACAGTGTGGATAGGTTTGCATAAACGGAGAAAGACTGCCCCAAGCACGCAAGGTGCTTCTGAGGCAAGAAAAGCAAAAGGACTGGGAGGAGAACTGTAAGCCAGCCAAAGCTGGTTTGGGAGAATCTAAAAGTTAAGAGGTTTCAGCTGTGTTAAGGAATGGGAGAAAAGTGGCTCTTGATGGCAGAAAGGAATCCAACAATGATGTACAGGAACATACATGCTCATGGAAGTACACAGACACCTAAGGTATGTAAACATTGCTGGAGAACTTTGTCCTTTGAGGCTGTTGCTGCAAAAGCAGCAACAGATTTCACCAACCCTGGGTCTGGAGAGGGAGCCCTCCTTGGGGGCAGGAGATTGCCCACCTCACCTGCCATACTACCTTTTGGTCAGCTGGGAAGAAGAGCTCCTTGTAGGAGTAAGGTGCCTCTGAAACCACTGCTCTGAACCATTGTCAGATATATTGTTTGGGTTGTTTGTATTGGTTGCCCTTTAAATAGTCAATAAAGTCCCATAATGTCAGTAATATACAATATAGAAAGAGCCTAATCCTTATTTGTGAGCTATAAAGCTCTTGTAGATAAAGTTCATGGCTGTCTAAAAATGGATTTACCAACCATGCATGGCAATACCACCTACAGAGAAGGAGCCCACATTGGCTGACCAGCCAAGCCTGCCTCAGACTGGCTGGCTGCTTGAAGCCCAGGGTACACAGCGTTTATTATTAACAAACACCCACAAACTCTGCACAGCAAGCTGCAAAGTTTCCCCCTTGACCTGGATATCCAGTACATATCTAAAAGCATAGAGCTACTTAAAACTCAAATAGGAACATATAACACAAAACCAGTACCTCATAGCAATTATCATTCTAGTAACCTATCAAACTAGATGCACAAAAAATAAAAAGCATATGCAATCTCATCTTCCTGAAAGTTGTTACTGAGATAAGGAATACCTTCCGAACTGCTCAGCGAAGTCTCAGTGCCTATGCCTGCTAACCCTCAGCAAGCAATCTGTTCATCGCTCACCCTTACAGATGCTGCTCACAACACAACCAGTTCTCATTGTCTGAGGCATTTATTGCTTGACTGATTCAAATCTTCAGTTAACACCTGCCATATCTCTCCCTGCCCCAGAGAACACCACACTGACAGCTGGCAGTCGCACAGACAGCAGTTAAAAAGTTCTTACCTGTCATCTCCAGCAAAGGCTTTGTTAGTCATGGCAACAGAGCCTTGAGCAACATCTCCTCGCATAAGAGGAGGACTTGTTTACATCACCGATGTCCATGTTGTTAGCTGTGCTAGCACATCATTATTTTTATCAGGAAAAAACAGGTGAGAGTTTCCAAAAATGACATTTTCCAGACCAACCGGCATCATCACAACCCAGCCGCTGGATCAGACTGGGCCATAGCATGCAAAAGAACGACCTTTCCTAAGTGCAAACACTTGATGCTTGGCAAGGTGCCAGAGAAGTGTAGGGCGATGAATGAGGGGGAAAAATGAGAATAGATGAGATTCCCCAGTGTCCCTGTCACAGCTGACAGCTTTCAGTGACCGCCTGGAAACTGGCAGGCCTTTCAAACACGCTGGGCAGCACTCCTGTGTCTACTAGGAAGCTTCACTCAAGCAATCTACAAAAGGCTCAATTAGCCAGCAGGTGACAAGCAGCAACTGGGGACTGTGTTCTTCTCAAACAGGTAAGAGAGCTCTCGAAGTGGCCTTCCCAGAGTGTGATTACAGACTTGCAGGAAAGTATGCCAAGTCATTCTGTAGTTCTGCAGCTGCTGCGGGTTGTCTCAGGTTAACAGCATACTTCTCTCCCAGCAGTCAGTACTTGTTTCTTGAACTCACTAATGGTAATTTAAAAAAAAAAAAAAAAACACTAACTACCAGAAACATTCTAAGAAAATTCCCCCTTGAAGCAGCTTCTCAATCTTGCCATCATCGCACTTCCATTTTCCTTAAGGGAAGCTGTGAGCAGGAGAGGAAGCCATGAACGTTGCAGCTGCTGCTGTTGTTGCAAGAACAGCAGCCAAATTTGCTTTGGCTTTGAAAGCTGCAGTCACCAGTCAGACACATCTGTACTCACCATTACATTCATCAAATCACCAGCATCACAGTGGAGGGAGTTGTTTCAGCCGTGATGATCCCTTAAGAATCTGAGTTACGCGAAAAAGAGGAAGCTCACAGGTGGGTGAAGGGAAATCACAGCAATTTTAGACTTTGAGCTCTGTGTACAGAAAGTAGCAATTTCTGGCTGCTGCATACTTTACATCTCACCACAAAATAAAGAGGACAAGGCCACAGCGCACATGATGTGACAACAGCGCAAAGGAGACAACTCAGGCGCAGTACTGAGTGAATACCTCACAAGGACTCCCCAGGGAGGGGAGCGGAGGAAACACTTACTCATAGTAAGCAGTGTCTGGCTTTGGGGGACAATACTCCATCAGACCGGTAATGCGGAGCAGGTACCTAACAGCCTCACGGTCAGGTATACTGCCCTCACTGAGGTATGGCCACAGCTTTACTGGATCACAACGAGACATAACAGATTGTTCCAGCCTCTACAGCCCTTGAACCTAGTAAAGGATGCTTGGCAAGATGCTCTTTATCATTTATGGGCTCCAAGCAGATGGAGACCACACTTGAAAAGAACCGATCTCCTGGTTTCTGTTTCTCTGTGGCAGGAGGGGAGGATGTTCAAAGGGACACCATCTCCAAAGAGAGTGAAGAGAAGGGATACACCACACTTGCATGTCTTAAAGAAAAGTCACAGAGCAGTAAGAACCCATGCTTTTCACCACATCTTATTATCCACGGACTCCATGTACACCTGATGAAGATTTTTAAATGGCATTTGCAAATCTAACTTCCTGTAAAACAAATGTGCCAGGAAACCACTGCCAATACTTCACTCTGCTCTTTCAAGCATATTAAACACATCTCAGGTGATGTGGTAAATTTCTAGGCTTCATTTCCTTTTTTTTTTGGTTTCAGAAAATGTATTTGCTAAACCTTGTTCAATCACCTCTATACAAAGAGCACTACATGCACTTAAGTTGCTAATGAATGTATTGCAACAAATCCTAATGGATGGGCCAAATGAGCAATGAAAGGTAGCTCCAGCTTTGTGCTTTTAGGAAGCCTCTTTTAGGATACAAATAAAACATTCACTGACCCATTCAGAACAGAGATTCCCTAGTGTTTAACAATGACTATAACTGTCTTTTTTACAAAATGTACTGGAGCTGATTTTTTAGCCTTCTAGAGCAGTTTCGACATCAGAAAAATTACTAGTTTCTTTTTTGCTGAAAGAGATAGAAATTAAAACAGATGGTACAAAACCTTCCCCTGCCCAAGAGAAAAAGGAAAAGGACTACATTCTCAGCTTGTGGTCTGAAGCACATGGAACCACTTCAGGCTTACGTAGTTCCTGCCCTTATATGCCAGACACTTGCTCTTGCTGACAGTAGTCTCTATGGCTGCCGTGTTGTCTAAAAACGCTTACGCAAAACCAAAGGAGAGCTGAAGTAAAGATACATCAGTTCCCTGGTTTGGTTTACTGTGTAATCTTGTGAACAGCTGCATCACTGCAGCTGAGAACAGCTGCATGGAGGTGAGACAGAAAGGGAAAATTCCTTAAACTGGTGTTGCTTGTGAAGTTTTGTCTCATCAAATAAAACTGTGTCAGCCTACCACCAGGCACTCCTTGGTTAACACAGAGAGAACACACTGTGTGTTCCCAGCTATTACGCAAATACCTGGGCAGAAATTGTAAAGTGGCCACCCAGAGCAGAGGCATGGAAAAAATACAACTGGTCAAGCCAGCCTGTTTCAGTGATCTCAGTGTGGAAATAACAGGACTTCCCAGACCTATTGGTTTTAATTACTAGGCTTGGACATTCCTCACTCAACTGCTCCTGCTCACTTTGGAGCCATCGAAGACTTAGATAAATTTTTTCTCTCTTTGCTCAGCATGCCAAGCAAGGTCCTTTTACTGCAGCTTCTAGCAGAACAACAAAAATAATTAGCAGCTACAACACATAGCTCTGACCTTGGCCTGAAAATAACTTTGCTGCTAAAAAACATGTTCCATTTCTTATTGCTTAGCCAGTAGTTTATCACATAGTTGCAGACTGGAGACACCTGCACATTCTTGGGGTAGTTTTCCTCAATTATTATTTTCTTTGCAAACATAAAATGCCTCCTGCACGCCTCAAAATAAGACTTTTTGTATAACATGTCATGACATCACTGATAGCTATTACAGCATTATTTTTCATGTTTTCTGTTATCAGCCAGATGAAAAGTCAAGCAGAACACAGAACTGTTTGAATCTAAGGTGTAGGTTAGCATCTGGCAGCTTTCACCAAGCTTGTTACTTCTGGCCATTATTTTCCTTTGAAGAACGATAGACAGAGTGATAGCAGGGGAAAGTTGAAAATGCAGTCTACACAGGACCCAGAGACAGGCTTACAGTTTCAGCATCTCTGCATATCACCAGAATCCCTCTCTTCTGACTGAGCAGCATTATATACCATACAGGCAAAATCATACATCACTGACGCGCTGCTGCAAAGAATTAGATGTTTTACTTCAGTCACCTCCATGGACAGAAAGATGTTTCAGGCTCAAGATCAAGTTAGAAGATTGAGTAGCTCTCAAATCATTTCAAGCATCATTTGCTTTTGTGAATTTCCTTTTCCTGAATCAATGGTTTTGATTAGGAATTGTCTTCTTCCACAAACAGATTTTGCTCTCTTTTCACATTTGAACTTCTTCTGAATTTAGCTCGCCAGTAAATTTTTCTGGTATCATCCAACACATTCAGAAATTGATCTTGGCCAGCAGCCTAACTACCAGCACCTTCTAGCTTCCAGTGTTAGATGTATTAATATTCTCTTGAATACTATTATTCAACTGTATGTTAGTATACGAATAACCCAGAGGGGTTTCAGCACACTTCAAAGTTACTCAGAATTACAGACCGTCTTGTTGGCTATTCACTTGTCAAGTATGTAATTGCTTTTGGTAAGACATACTTTGGAAATTAAACAGATACTCAGCAGAAAAGCTTTAACTATTGCCTTAGCATTTCTAACAAGTTAAAATGATGTTGTCAACTTTTATTGAGTTTATCCATTTCTACCTTGCAATTGTTTGTAAATTTTTTCTTCAGCCTTGAGAAGATAACTTTGATTTTCTTCTTTTCTGTCTGGTGAAACTGCTCTTTCCTGGTTCATCTTGAGCTGAAAGAATCAGCACTGTTTTTAGCTTAAAACACCCTGTACTCTGAGGCTGTGCTTACCCTGCCAGAACTACTGTCTGCTCAGTAACAGTGTTATTGTGGGAACAATCGCCTTCAGTCTGAACTGTGGTCAAAGTTAGGTTGGCCCAACCTGAAGGAGGTGAAAGAGAGGCAAAAAAGGCCATGGGCCACCTCTGCACCTCTCAGAGTCTAGAAATGAGGAACAGCCCAAGAACAATTTGAGAAGCCTGTGACACCTACACAAGCATGTGCTGTGCCATGATGGCTCTCCTTCTACATGTGAGCTCTCAACACTTTTCTCTCTTCCGTCTGTATTGGTCACGCTCTTGCAAATCTCTGCATCAGACACTTTGGACAGGTGATACCATCACAGCCATTCCTACCAGCCAACTGCCTAACATGGTGGGATACCTATAGAGGCTCCACTGTCAAACATGGGCTGTGCTGAAAGAAGGACCCAGTCCAATACAGCGTCTGTGGCATCCTCCAGAATTCAGTTGTAAAAATACAAAAGGCACATAAGGGCTCCACAAGAAATTCAGCTGAATCAGACTTGTTTCAATCTATGAACACTGCCACTTGAGCCACCCTGGTGACAATACGGATTTAAATTCATACTGCGCTCTCTAACGGCACAGGATGCTTCAAAAGGCTTCCAAGAACCCATCTACTGAGAACTCGCCAAAGTAACATAGGTTCCTAGAAAGTCTTACAATAAAACAAGCCAGCAGTAGCATGGACACAGAGCAAATGTGCTTGAAACAAACCAGCACAGTTAGTGTGGCATACTGAAGATTGCCACGTGTATCGATTTGCCAAGCTGGCTAAAATTCAAGTTATTTAGCTTCTCTGGCATAAGTGTATTGTGCACACTGATACACACCCACTCATGCACTTAGTACACAGCTGCTATAGAACCAAAGTGGCCACAATAGGATCCTGCATGTATCCCTGTGAATATAAGAGATCTTGGCAAAACTGCAAATACAAAAAAAAAAAAAAAAGAAAGAAAAGAAAAAAGCTATATTAATCACCATCAGGTTAAACCAGTTGAAGTGGGTTAGATGTTGAAGATACTTTGTAACTTCCTGTTAAAATAAGAGCATCAATTCAGACTGGATTTTGAAAATGGAGCCCCTACTAACATCAGTAATACTCACGCACGAAAACCATCTTTCAAACTGTTTTACTGCGATGCAAAATACACAAGTCACAGAACTATGTTTTCTTCTCCATTTTATTTTCAAAGTATTTACAGACCATTCCCTAAGCATTAGAGAGCCAGGAACTCCATGCATAAAAAGCATTATCTTTTCAAAGCTATAATCATTCTGCAAGGTTAAAGAAATTCTCTAGCAAAAAAGAAAAGGAATTTGTGTGGACTTACAGGCAAGAAACACATCTTTTGCTTCCTAATTTCATTCTGTGCTAGACACAACAGCATCCAGAATGTGGAGAGAAAGCACTGGTAACATGTAGACAGTAGCAACAATTCACTAATCATCAGATTGCTGCACAATCTCTTCATCTTGTCCAAGATTGCTGAGTTTTAGTCCTTGTGTTATCATCTTTCTTACAGAAGAACAGCTGTAACATTATCTTCTATTTCCTTTGTACAATTTCCATAGCTTATTGATGTCACCTATTAGAATTATTTCATGCACATATATATTCAATCAAATTTTTTTTAGCTTGTAAGCACTGCAAACAGCCCTTAACATTACAGTGGCTGATGAAATGTTTCTTTCTTGTTCTCTCTCATTATCATTTACTTCTTGGTAAATGGGATTGAGGAAGAAAGAGAAAACAGTAACGTTCCCTCTTCATAACCACAACCATTCAGAGGCCCAGCATGCAATTTAGTGTCATATATGTCTAACCCAAAAGACCTTACCTTTGTCTTCTGCCAGCATAATGGTTCTCCTTCTTGGTTAAGACCACAGTCCCACCAGCCACGTTAACACTAATGTGGGAATGTTTATAGATTTAGCATAAGGAATTCTTTTCAAAGAAAGATACTGCAAACACTTCTTACTAGAAGAACTGAATGTGAATACAAACGGATCCATGGATATAGTGGAAATTACTGTCTGAGAAGAGATAAAGGAGAGGTGCAAAAATATTTAGCTCTCCGTATTTTACTGGCTGCAGGAATTACATCTAGAACCAACCTATCCTGGTTATTTCTACACACTGCAGCACAAACGTTTAGTTTTCTTAGGGAATTATTTGAGAAAACAACACTACTGTGATACCTTATTAAAAGAAGTTAATTTGCCCAAAGCTCCTTGGATACCTGAGGTAACTTCCACTGATGTTATTTACAGACAAGCTGGAAAGCATAAAAATGTAAGAAGGCGAAACTGAAGGAGTGCTAAGGGGAACTAATTTACATTATTTTAACTTCTATTAAAGTCACCGCAGAAAGCCACTAGCTTAAATTCTGATGAATTTGATATTGAACATCATGGATAAAATATTATTTTATGTAAAGAATGTGAAGTATTACATATAATTACATAGATTTACAGACAAATATGTAAACTTTACATGTGCACCAAAACCTGAAATTTCAGCACAAATAAGCATGCTTGTGCTAGCTGTAATAATCACACATCATAGCTGTAGTGACACCACAGCAGGATGGAGAGCAGAGAGGACTAGGTACCTCTAGTCCATAAAAGGAACTGTTCTTCCCACAGCAGTGAAAACAAAAGGATAGACTTTTAGCTAATCAGCAAAACACGAGTCTACCATTTTAGGACTACAGGTTCATTTGCAATGTAGACACATGCTCAAAAGAATGTCATTTGTCTCCTGAAAAGATACTCCAGATCCACAGGATGGTCTGGGAACAACCCAAGCCAAGAGAAGGCAGCAGAGAACTGTTTGAGGTCCTGCCGAACTGAATTAATAGTGAGGGACAACTCTGAGGTCTCACAAGCACAGTACGAGAGCTCAGCAGGTGCAGGTAGCCATGCCCAGTCACATTCAATTATGTCTCTTGCTACCAAGGTTCATTTCTAAAGGCAGCTGATGGCTATTAATGAACTGGAAGAAATTCGGTGCCTTTTTAAATAGAAACTTTAGGATCTGATATTGCTCCACTGTAACCTAGAACACAATGATTCCTAACTTTTACTGTCAATTTAGGACTCTGTGGATGCTAATAACTTACACAGGTTAAAAAAAATGACTAGACAAATAAATGGGGGGGGGGGGGAGGCATTGGGGGCTATCAAAACTGAAGGCAACAACTCCACCATAAAATGTTGTCAAGGTACAAGTTTTTGCAGGATGAAACTGTACGTGAGGAGGTATCGCTACATGCCATCTTCCATGCTTTTTCCTAGCCATCCGTCATTATTCACTGCTGTTACTGGAATTAAGCTGACAAATCGCTCCATGGACTGAAAATAATTATGTGCCACAGAAATGAGAAATAGCTTATCCATCTGTTAACCCTCTCCGTATCTGGATGGAGCAAGGTTTCCTGCGCTGAGCCAAATGAAGGCACCAGCTCTGACCCTGGCAGCTCTCTGCTGTCGATTTCTTTTGAACTTCTGCTTTTGAGCCATACGTCTCCCAGATCCCTCCCTGGGTCGCTGGGGCAATGCCTGGAGGTCTCTGACAGCAAGGGCGCAGGGCCAGCCAGACTAGCGGTCTCAGCCGCGGTGCCCACCCTAACCGGCCCGCTGTTGGCACTGGCACTAGGCCCTGCTTTCTCCCCAAAACTTACCCACCCTAAAGAACTAGGTACTCCGCTAGGGGCCTGATGTGCCTTTCCATCGCGATGTTGCCATTGTTTTTAATGGCAAGAAGTTGTTAACACTAATAATTACCATTAGCTACCACCATCAAAACACCACCATGCAGCACCGCGAGCGAGCAGCGTTACCGCGGGCTCGCGTAGGTCCGTCCGACTGGAAGCGCGCATCGCTGCCTTAGGAAAAGGCGAAGGCAGCTCCCCACAGACCCGAGCGCTTCGCTTGGCCAGGGGAACCGGGACTTGTTCCTTCCTCCCGCGAGCTGCGAGAGCCGACGAGCAAAATCGCCGCGGCCGGGACGGCAAGGGGCTGCGACCCCGGCACCCACGACGACGCTCTCCGGACCCGCTGCCGAGAGAAACACCCAGCGGGGGCGAGGGCGCCGCCCGCGCGGGCCGAGGGTCCCAACGGCCCCAACGGCCCCAACAACGGCCGCCCCCCGCCCCGCTCGCCCCTTACCATCTGGGCCACCTTCAGCATGCCGGCGCAGGAGCGGAAATAGGCGCCGTCCATGAGCTCCGCGTCCGCGCCCGCTGAGGAGGAGGAGGAGGCGGCGGCCGGTGGGGCCGCGGGCCCCCCGCTGCTCACCCCGGTGCGGATCACTCGCGCCCCGTGAGACATGGCTCCCTCCCGCGCTCCCCTCGCCGCCGCCCGGCCCGGGACAGGGGGACGGGACGGGACGGGGCGGGACGGCGAGGGGCGGGCGGCGGCGCCCCGGGGCCGCCAGGGGCCGGGCGGAGCGCGGCGCCTCCCCGCCCGCCCTCGCTCCCCGGCCGGCGCGGCCGCGGGGCGGGGGCCACGGAGGGGGCGGGCGAGGAGAAGCCGCGGGGGGTTTCCCGCGAGGGGAGAGGCCGCCGCAGCAGGGCAGCGCAGGGCGGGCCCGGGGCGAAGCCCGGCAGCTGGGCGCGGGAGCCCCGCTCGGGCACGCGAGGGGCGGCCGTGCCGGGGCTCCGAGCCGGCACCCCCCGCGGCACCGTTCCGGAGCGGCGGCCGCAGCGGGACGCCCGGCCCTTCTTCCCCTCTTGCAGCCGGGTTACGTGAAAACAGAGGCCGAAGCGAACACTTCCAAGCAGGGAGAGGGACGCCTGGCTGTACGCCGCGGGGTCCCGGGAGGGGAGCTTCGCACGGAACCGGCCACCCCAGCGGTTCGTGGCTTTACTCGAGCGGTGATAAACGGCCCCTCGGCCTGTCACAAGTCGGTCGGCGATGTCCCTGGCGGGGAGCTGCTCCGGTGCTTCGCGGTTGGAGGTACAGCTGCAAACAGCGTCTTCCCACGCAACATGCATTGTCGCCAAAAAAACCCAAACCTTCTGATTCATGGTCTCGTAAAAGAAATAACATTTGCATCAAATGGGCAGCGACAGGCAGCACTGCAATGACTGTCCAAGTGTCTCAGCCCCATTGTTTGAATTAAATCGTGCAGAGATACTAACACAACTCAGCAAAGGAAGCTATGTGTTTCCTCAAGTTATTTTTAAACTTGTCAGAAAGCAAAACAAGTGAGGTAATAGCAGGCCTTCGAGCTGGGCATACGCCGCTTTTGCACTCATCACAGTAGTAACCCCAGCTTCTGCTGCTCTGTTCTGCAGTTAGGATGCACATTCTGTTCATATTTAGTATTTAATAAAACTAAAATTGTCTTAGGAGGGAAGACGGGCAAGTTCAGATGATCTCCAACACAAATAAGGGGCTAGCGTAAGCAATTTACACAAGCAAGACAGGGTTTGCCAGTGTGGGCAATGGTCTGTAATACATTAAAGCAGTACATAGTTTTGGGCTTCTATTAAGCCAGCTAGTAGTTGCAATAAAAGATATTACTTGTCCCACCCAATTTTATCTCATGTCATTAGATATCAAAGCTACAACATTGCCAGTCTCCGCAAGAGTAAAATGCTAGCTGCTGAGAAAGTTTGGGGTTTTGTTTGGTTTTTTTTTTTAAACGGCTGCTTCTCTTTTTTCCTCTTCTCCTTACACTTCAAGTTCAGAAGCATGCACATTTATAGGTTTCTTGCAAGCCCTGTGGAGGAAGGTTCTAGCAACTTTCGTACTTCCTATTAAGAAATATATTTTTCTTACCTGCTGATTCAGGTTCTTTAGTTCTTAACTTCTTTTGAAAGTGTGTATATGACTGGGGCCCTGCTGATCTGAGTTCAGCCCAGTGAAATAGACATACCTTTAAATTACTACAAGTAGAATAACAGCCATACTTTCTACTCAGAAATACAGGCATCTTATGTAAACCACTGGCACAAAGTCAGTCTAAAACACTGCTGAATTTGAAGTTTTTATTGCAGTTCTCATGCTATTTACTTCATCTTGTTAAGTGCATCATGTATGACGATGGTAAGAGGTACTGACAACTCCTTTAAAAATGAAATTTGATGGCCGTAAGTTGACATCAAGTATCCTTATGTATGTGGGTGACTTAGATTTTTCAGAGACTGTTTGTCTGACACAAGTTATTTATAACGTCAAATACCTTCATTTTGCAAGTTGATTAGCATTTTGTTTATTCTTCTAAATATCTGTATTAAGAATTTCACTAATGATTTCATCACTTACCAGTTGTTCCCTTAAATAAGGTTTCTTTCAGTCTTATGAACACTAAGCAATGCCTGCAGCCACAAATCTTGTTTTAATTGTTATATGATAAACCACTGCTAGCTTATCTTCTTTATCAATATTAGAATATAAAAAGGCGAAAGTCATAGTTTGCAAATCAGTATTTAAGACTAATGCGCTGGAAGAAACCAATAACCTTTTGGGTGCTTACGCCTTTCTTCAGGCCTGAAAGAGGAGGAGCAAACTTCAGAAGTAATTCTCAGCTTGTACCAATTCCTCCAATTTTAACTAGGTATTCAGAACGCTTCAAAAACAGACAGTTGGTACCTGGGGAACAGCTGAGAAATGAGACAGATGAGAAAGAGCATGGGAAGGCAAGATAATTATCCTTCTAAAAGGAAAGAGTAAGGCAGATATGTTATGGTTTGTGAAAATAAGCAGGGCCAAGCATAAAGCAAATTTCTGCCTAGTGCGTATTTTTTTAAATTCAGAATTAAGGATTCAACTCACAGATTTGCCTTGGGAAGACATGCCGCACATCTTCCCTTGAGGATCAGTGCTGAGGACTCAGAGAGGTGGTAGATATTTTGCCAGAATCATTCCTTATCTGGTAATAGTGTGGTTTTGTCCTTCATTACATGTGTTTATTCTGACATGTAAGACAGTTTCCATGACAGTTTTTGGTAAACTGGATGAAACACATTACTCCCTCTTAGCTCTACTCCCTCCTATTACCTCTATCCACAAATGTCATCTGGGTTATGACTTTAGACCAGACCATCACAGTTACCACAAAATCACAAAACATTTGTGCAAAGTCACGTTCTTTTGACTTAAGATAGGTACCTCAAATATCATTTAAGAAAGAATTTCTATTACTATGGAAGCATTTTTACTGATGAGATTTTAATTCTGGCTATATTTCTAGTCGCATTTTATCAGTTGACATTTGGATCATTTTTATGCCTTTGATTTTTTTTTCCAGCAATGGAAAAGAGCATATGAGATTTTAATGACACATTTTATCTGTGTAGATAAAATGCATAGTTGGTAGCCCTTCTTCCTTCTCACAACTGGGTAATTTTAGCAAGCAGCAGACAGCCTGACCTTTGTTGTACAGGCCAGATGCAATCTGCAGACAAATATAGGTTTTAAAATAATATCTTGGCTTCCCTTACACTGAAATCCTGTGACTCCAACAGATAATCAAGAACAAAACAATGTGACTGAAAACAGAATTAGCTGGCTGCTGATAAATCTTCTTTGCTGCAGGCCATGCGTGTAAGTAAGCACACACCATTTAGTTACAGGGAGAAATAAAGAAGGTTTTTTAAGTAGTAAGATTTCTCTACTACCATATAGAATTGTCCAGCTAAGTTTTTGAAGACTGGAAGAGAGTCCAAATCTTCTTCATCCAGGAATAAAAGATTTCCCAGCAGTTGCTTAAATGAGAAAAACTTTAAATAATATCATAAAAAAAATCACAACTCTCCATATAATTCCTAGAAAAAAATTTCCTTAGGTAATTTGTATCTGAAAGTAATTTTCAAAGGTATCTGTTTTGACAGTCATAATCTTGTCATACTTCTGCTTGACTCAAAGATATTTAAATATGAGTGTCAAATTAAAAACTTCATTTGTTAAACTAACAACTCAGATGATGCCAGTAGACAGGAAAGGAGGGAATAATTCTTTGTTTCTAACACTGGTGTCTTGACAATTCTATGGATTTAATCTTTATATCATTTAATAGAATTTAGAAGCCCAGATTTTAATTAGGACAGATTAATGGCCTAATCTGAGGAGAAAAGAGAAAAACACAGTGCCCTGAGAAACAAAATTTATTACCTTTAGCAGGTGTTTTGCGATATTCTCAGTAGGTTAAACACCGAGTACTAAGGGAGTGTTGTCTAGACTTATGCCCCAGAGCCCGCTGGATTTGAGAAACCTGTTAAAATAATGTGTTTCAGGCGCAACATTCCTTCAAGGAGCTTCAGCGCTACAGTAACAGGTTCCAAAAGCAATCTCTTGATTGTGAGAAGCTGTTAGAATATGCAAACTGACAGGATCATCAGAATTCTTAGTAGTATATATTTTACTCTGAAAAAGAAATTTAAAAAGCAACCTTTTACTCTCAGTTTACAAAACATGCACAGTTGGGTCATTTATTTATTTACTTTTAATGTTTTGGGTGTTTTTTTTCTGCACAATGTCACTTTTTATACATAATAATGAGGCAGTATCAATCTTAGTTTTGATCTGTAGCATTCAGTATCAAAAGTATACCTGTAACATTTAAAAAGTTACATTTACAAAATTGGCACATTGTCTGAGTAAGATTTATTAAAGGTTTAGTAATAACATCTATACAATGTCTAGAAAAATATGATGTTAATTTTAAAAGAAGCAGTATGAAATTTTATTGTACAGTACAAAGTCGGTGTTAGATGTCTCTAAAGATGGAATGGTATTATAAATAATCATATAATCTCAGCTTAAAATATATTGTGTCAATTCTAACAAATGTTCAAAAAGATCTCATCTCTCTTCTAAGCTTTTGTCAAAAGAGTACAGTCCTCAAGGTATTTTATACTACAGAATTCATTTTAACAAAATATTTACTGCAAAGTTCGCGATCGCCAAGATATAAAGCTAAAATACGTATTTCCAGCATAGCAGGAGGTAACCACAAAGGCGAAGAACTGTAGAGAGAAAGGGGAAAAAAATATATTAGGAAAAAAATATATTTGAGAGCACTGTCATTTCTATGAAAAAAATAGTTATGGGATTTGGAAAAAGGAGAAATAGCAGGCTGACTAAAATGGCAGTCTTTCACCTCCTTGTACTTGCGTGGCCATCACAGTCAACACTGTGTAAGTAAGTTTATATTCTGCTTAGAAATATGGCTCTAGAAGCAGACAAAACATGGCACATTTCAACTCATACCTCCACATTATACTGCCTCAGTGTGGATCTTATAGATTGGACTCCCACCAATCCTATACTTGCTGCTTTTAACATCAATTGCTGGTAAAGACTGAGGGGTAGTCCATGGACAGTGCGAGCTCAAGCTAACACTCCTGCACTGCTGCTATGTTCCAGAAATTGCCTACAGCCCACCTGTACCTCGGTATGGCACACTGTGCATCCCAACAGGTTTGTTTACAGAGAAAACCTGGATTTAAAATGCAGGCCCAGACATGTTCTCAAACAGCAGTACCGATTAGGTTACCAGCTCCAGAGGTCCTCACTGCAAGTAACAGCAACAGCAACCACGTTGAGATATTACTACTTTGTCAGAAATTGATTACAGAATAAGCCTTCTGTAGCAGGCCAGATTTATTTTATGTTTAAAGATTAAAACTACACAGTATCAGTGGTGTTGCTTCTACAGTCCTTGCAGCATACGCACACAGAAACCAAAGAACAGCTGTGAACTATTTCAGTTGTACTGATAAAGTCCAATTCAGTGCCAGTGGTTAAGTTCCTGTTAATCACTGCATTTTGAACATAGACAATGTTCAAAATGGTCTTACGATAAGACCAGAATGTTTTGTGCTGGTAACTGAACCAAATAAAGCTGACACTGCAAATAGGATTAACACTACTTTTCTTAGAGGTGAGCAATGATAGGACAAGAGGGAACAAATGCAAGTTACATGAAGGGAAATTGCAATTAGGTATTGGCGGGGGGGTGGGGAACCACAGGGAGAGTAATCAAACATGGCAACAGGGGCACAGGGAATAGCTATCCTTGGAAATACTCAAAACTCAAGTGGACAAGGCCCTGGTAGCCTGATAAGAGTTAGCCCTGCTTTAAGGGGGGAAAGAGCTGGACCAGATGACCTCCAGAGGTCCCTTCCAGCCTAAAAATATTTTATGATTCTACCAGTGTTTCTTGCTTATATACCATCATTGGCCTGGGTAGGCACTTCAGCTCTGAGAGCAAGGCACTACTAAGCATGCCTAGAGGCAGCAAAACTAAGCCTTCCAAGAGAGGGCTCTCGGTGAGTCTTGTCTAATGTAAATTTAATCTGTGGCACCAAAAACTGTAGATGATGGTGTAAAATATTATTACACTAGAAAATTGTAGCATTCTTCTTTTCCAATATTTTTGTTTCTTATGAAAGAAAAGCTCCATCTAAAAGCTTTCTAACATAGAAAGACTGTTGGGGATAGATGATTTGCTAAATTCTCACAAACGTCTATCCATGAAACCCTTAATGGGTTCAGAAAGCAGGAATCTACATTTAATAGTTTGTTTAGACAGTGCATTAGATAAACACTATTAGGAGGTATTAGAAGAGATTCGAAACATCCCATGAGACACTGAGCATTCATGCATTTTGCATAAAACCTGAATCAGCATGGAAGCTCATCTAGCAGCAAGCAGGATCCTGTCAACAGCAGTGGCTGAGTAACAGATCAATAGTTACAAACTGCCAAGGGGAGAAGCCCCTGAACACCACTGAAATGACAGGGACGTAGTTATCCAATTCCCAAGACAAAAACAGAGCGGGTGTTCAAGTCTCTGCATTCATGGCTGTATACAATAAACTTCAGACAGAAGACAGGATCTGTGAATAGTCCAGAGAGGACAACTGCAGAAGCACAAACAGTCAGCAAAGTAGCTGTAATTTGGAATTACTGTATATAATTGAATTTGACTACTGTTGCCACAACATGCAAAAAGTTCTTTTACAACTCCCTTAACTTAGCTAGACAATGCATTCACCTACTCAGAAAGTGACATGGCTCTTTAACAAAAAAAAAGTTGTTTTTCACCCACTTTGCCTGACTTCTTTGGATTTCCAAATCTAAGTAGTAAGACAGTAATGTCAGACTAATTAATGATTTGCATCCACTTTAAAACACTGGGAAATTACATGATTTTTCAGGCATTGCCCACCCAACTCAGAAGAAAGACTATCAAAAGCTGAGGCTGTAACAGGAAGATCACTGTAGAAACAGCAATACTGCTTCAGGACCTTCCCAAAGGTGCTATGTATATGGCTCAGCCCACAAAAAGCTGAATGCATCTTATCCACATATGTGCAAAGTTAGCTGAGTTAGTTTAAACTGCTTTTGAAGTTGTCCAAGTGCATTGAGGTGACTTGGTGCTCACACGACCCGTTTTGTCTACTCTGATGTGCAGGCTATACCCTCTGCCAGAGAGCTGGTAATAAATGGGGGCAGGGGAGGGGAAAAGCAGTATGATCTTAAAAACACTACAGCCTTTTCTGGTGTCACTGTCATCTCCTGGTGGAATTTCTAGTCACCTCCAAAAAGTATGAACTAAATTACAGCTATGTATAGGGTTTTTGTATAAGCTTCTACATCAGTCTGCAGCTTTTCAAAATCCAGAATGTGTGCATTTCAACCTGCACTCCCAGCAAGCCTTCTTTTGATATAACTTTATGGGACATAGAACTTATTTAAACAAAAAATGAACTCACTGAAGAAGCTGCCCAGCTGTTGTAATTGTGACTGTCCGGTTCTTCGGTAACTGAAGATGCATCTACAATGGCAGCAATGAGGTACAAAACGAAGGCACTTCCATTAAAACACAGACCCTATTGAAAAAACAAACAACATAATTAATATGCACATGTATTTCTTACCATTTTCTATTCCAACATTACAAAACTCTCCTCTGAAATATAATGTACACGTGCTATGTATACAAGAAATGTGATTCTTAACTATTTTTACCTTCTTCCAAATTTCTATGTGCAAGATTAAAATTTAACTTTAATTTATTTTGAAGATCCATAAACATTAAAGCACATTTTGGAGAAACTGTTCTCTCCATCACACTAAATCCAGAAAAGTCTTAAAACTGGTGTGCAGTGATTTTCCAAACATGAAAATAAGGACACAGTTTGGTTATCACAATCTAAGTGTTAGGCAGCAAGAATATGACACTACATGAAAAAAAAAGAAACAAAACAACACTGCAATTTGATTACATTTCTAATCTACACAAAGATACACTGTAAGAATCAATAACTCGTGGCATATGAAGAATATAAAGCTTCCAAAACTTTGTTTTCTCCACTTCTGAAAGAGATAAAGAGGGTGTAATTTTTACAGTTGTATTCTTCCACCTTTCCCTTCTGCTTGTTTTTGAGAGGAGAAAGAAGCAGATAAAGCCAAGGAGGAGAACAGTCTGAATGGACTACATGGGTCATCAAGACCCATCCATGGTAGATGCTGCATTTTTTCTTCCAAGAAGCATAGTTAATGTCTCAGGGTACCTATGTTCATTACTAAGAAAGAAGCAAAGCAGGTAATATTGATCTCACACAACACTACAGAGAACAAACAAAACCAGTTTGTTCGGGTTTTGCATGTGAGAGAGAACAGGATATGAAGGGAGAATGGAAGTCTAAGAAGATAAGAAGATAAAAAGATAAAAAGGTATGAGGTTTTTTTTTAAAGTAAGTAAGATCAATACTTTGTCCTTTACTTACTCACTACTTGGTCACAGCTATAGGAAGTTCATTCTTATTTAAAAAGAAAATCCCCCCAAACTCCACCCTGCTACTTGTCTAAGGCATATGAATTTGGCCATAAAATATACTTTTAGTTCACTGGTGCCGTGTTTAACTGGAATACCCATGACATGCTTTGCACTTAGTTACAATTGCAGGAATTGGTAACTCAGTTTAGATCAGGTCCTAATGTTGTACATGATCTGCTCCCTTCAGCTTCTGGCCCCATGTTTGCACTCCAGAGTGCCACACAAATATCATAGCCCTTAACTCTGTTGCCCCAGTTGTCTCTAAATGTTGCCATACTGGTGCAGCTCCAACTTACTAATTGCCATGGTGTGACCCAGTGGATGCTAGGAATATATGGCAATTATTCTCTATTGAATTCACTAGTCACTAACTCTGACAGAATCTAAAAAAAAAAGAGCTGCAGCCCAAGAAGTTCAGAAGGCAGCGACACGGCAGGTTCAGGTGAACTTCTGTAAAGCACTGATTTTCAAACTCCAAATTTGATTGTCTAGAGTATTTGTTGTTGTTATTTTTAGCTGTATCCACATCAGCAATTCCCTCAGTGCACCAAAGCGTGGATCGACAGCTTGAAGTGGTTGGTATGGAAGCTGCTCACATCCATCGCCAGGACATTTGGTTCTGGCAGAGTTTACTTCAGACTTGGTGGAGCCTGGCCCACTGTCACAGGCTCCCGTGACACACAGGGTTCAAAACTTTCTGAAGGGAAGCCATTCCCCAAACACAAGCTTTCTCAACTGCATGCCCCTCCAGAGCACAGCATGCTGTGCTGTCATTTGTCAACATGTCAGTCTTCAGGTCACCACTTCCCACGCAACAAACCTTCTTACAGTTTTCAGAGCAGGCTGAAGGGCATGCACGTCCGTCCTCCTGTCGTTCCTAAGTCCTTGCAACTTGAGGGCAATTGGAAAAGAGCCACTTACCCACCTTTCCACAAGGAACCATGGGCAGTGCCTCAGCACTCAGATGGAGTCCAAGGCCTGGCACTTGAAGTTTGATTCATACACTTATAAATAAGTGGGGTTTATCTCACCTATATCAGTTGATCTAATAAGAGGTATTATGTCTATCCACAGATCTCACCTCTCTTGTTTTATCTGGGCATTACAATAATAAAATATCAAACTGTCAGTTTTAGGATAAGATGCCAACAACTGGCAGGTTCAGGTGAACTTCTGTAAAGCACTGATTTTCAAACTCCAAATTTGATTGTCTAGAGTATTTGTTGTTGTTATTTTTAGATTTCCTGTTCCAAAAAGACTCAATTACCCTGGAAAGCTACAAATCCCTGCAATATCTTGTCATGTAGAAAAGAAAAAAGCACACAATTTTTGAGAAGTGCTGCTCTGGGAAATAACACTGTTGGGGAAGATGGAATGCAATGCAAGCTGATTGGGCCTTTACTGCCAATATATTACTCAAACCAAATGGTTCATGCTAAATTACCATCTGCTTCTTAAATTCAAATTTACCAGATTTTAAAAGCTTCCATTGATTGTTTTAGCAAAGAACTTGCACTATTAAGGAGAGTCAGTTTTGAAGCACGTCCTTTGGGTTAATTTGCAGTAAAAGTAACTGCATCTTAAGCAATTTGGTAATGTGCTTAACCTGCAAAAAGTGAATTTATGACAGAGAAGTCCAGATGTAATTTTGGATCCTGCATACAATAGGCACAGTTTGAGCTAACTGTCGCCTAAGGAGGCAGAGCAATAACTAGCAGAGACTGAAATTCAGGATACTTCAGAGAATAGGAGGAAGGGGGGTATAAACTCACTCACTCAAAAAGGTGTGTATCACTCAAAAAGGTGTGTGTCATGCTCTCTTGAATGAAGACATTAACAACATCTATCTGAAAAGAGATCCAACATTGCTCTTGGACAGCCAGGAGTGGCAGAGATCCAATTCAAAGGCTGTTCCCAACAGCATTTTTCATAGCTTAGGGCAAAATAAGCTGGAATGCAAACATCTTTTATTTATTTTGCATTTATTTTCTCTTCATATTATCCTTTACTATAATAGGAGACTACCTTTTGGACCTACATTTATGTAATCATATCTACAATATGTTTGGAACTCGGAGCAAGAAGTACACTCAATATGACATAGAAACAAATCAAACACTCCAGCTTGTCTACCACTAACAGGGGCAACTCATTTATGTGCAGCTGTTGTCTGATAATAGTTTTAAACTGATGAAAGAGAGGTAATGACTAAAGCTGTATCCAAATGGATACAAAGATGCTTTCCCTTTAAATGTACTTAACTTACATCTAATGCAATGGGAAAAAAAAAAACCCCACACCTTTAAATGTACCCAGACACATTACTGCAGTAATTGAAACAATCCAACATTTCTATAGCAGTGTTACAGCCTTAATGGTAATTGCTGGTCATGAAACTTGAAAACAGAGAAGCTATCTGAACATAATCCTGGTTGTTCTTATTAATAATTGCTATAGCTGGGTATTTATTACAGCAGCAAATGGGAAGATGAAAAGAAGAGTTCAATTTTAGTCACATACACAACATAGCTGATAACAAGCTGTTTGCAAGACAGAAGTCAAATATATTATATCATAAAAATAACAGAATTCTAGTCAATAATATTTATGTAGCTAGTAAAAAAAAAAGAATGGTATCTCACTGTATTAGACAAATGCAAAGCTAAAATTCGTAATAATTCTTGGATGGTCACAAATAGCCAGTTGGCTGAGATGACAATGACTTTTAGGATCTATTACCCTGAACATCAGCCTGTTATGAAAATCATGTAAAAATATACTGTTGAGAGGTACAGCTAGCCAGGTTTGTTCAAACCACAAAAACTGGATCTGAATTTTAAGTGCCTGTGAAATTTTTCTGTAATTACATTAGCTGTTTATCTGATTTGCATTAAGTCTTGAGCTAAAAGCAAAGGATTACATGGCACATATTTTACATATATACAACACTAATTCTCAGCACCATTTTCACAGTAGGGCATATATGGATTGTCAGACTGTTGCTACCTCTGAACCACCTTTGCTTTTGCTTTAGCAGAGGAAGACTCATGTTTTAAGAGCCAGGGCCCCACTTCCAATTCATGGTGTTGATTCAAGTAGGGATTTCTGCTGCTTAAGCCATATGGCCATGTCTGTTAGCTCAGAGGCAGCAACAGACTCATTCTTCATGGGATGTAATCACTACAGGGAGAAAAAGAGGCCACTGTGCATAAGTATCAGTCACATACACTTTATTAAAAATCAAGTCACTACATCAACTGCTGAACAAAACAGTGAAACATCATAGGAATTGTTTTAAAAGTATCTGGGTAGTATGAAGGTTAAACACTGCAGGTATGCAGCCGCACAGTAATTAGGGAAAAATCTGCAAAAAGCACAAGTACAGTTGATTAACTACACCGACAGAATGCATCAATATTTTATTTGCTTCATAACTTGGCAAACCTGAAACAACAAAGAATGGGTGTATTTACCACTGTGGTCCATGGCACCTGGGGGATCCTGGTGTAGGTCATTGTCATGTAGATGATCAGAAAGAAGACGGTGAGAACCCAGTAAAACACAGCCACAAACATCACCCAGCCAAAGGCTGGGTATAGAAAGTATTCTGTTCCAGCAATCAGGGTCCACACCAGCAGCCCCAGTACCTGCAAAAGTTATGGAGAAGAAAGAAAATGTTACACAGTCTTAGACCTCATACATTTGTTCTAGGTCAAGGAATGACACCACTGCCATTCACATAACCATTTGATGAGCTGAGTTGGGATGCTACACTGACAGAATACTAATCTAACAAAAAAAGAAATATAAAACTGGTTTTGCTGTGGCAGGGTCACAAAGGGAAAGGCAGAATGAGGCATCTCGGTGTTGATTTAGCTCACCTTTAACTATTATGGAGCCATACTTGCAGCGGTTTTACAGCTAGCTCTCAAAAGGATTGCTTATTGTAGCCTACTAGCTTACGTGCATGAAGGTATATACCACTATTCTGCAGTCAGTGAAGTCACTTTAGAAACAGAAGCCTGTGAAGGACCACTGGGATCTTCAGCTCCCATCTGCCACAGTCACAAGTAACTGAGTAGTTGGGATCTAGTTCAAAATGGCCCATGCCTGCTCTGTGCACTGGCAGGCACCATAGACAGAAAACAACTCCTAGCACCTTAGTATAAAAGGTAGTTGTAAAACACCAACAGCCACCACCACTGTAACATACTGCTGGACCAGAGCAGATCAGGTTGGGAATGTCATTGTACTATATTCTGCAGTTCTTAAAACATCTCCCAAGTAACCTGACCCTAAGTAGTAGGCAAGAACTCACACTCAAGCAAAGTCCTCAGGCAAACCAGTCTGGGGAAAACAACTCCCTCCTGATCCTGAATCTGGCAATCTGTTCACATCTAAGACATGAAGAAATGCACAAACCAGAGACTTTAACATACTCTCTCCAGTTTTCTCTAGTGTTAGGTGATTTCCAATGCATTAAGAGGTATGAGGAGCAAACAAAACAGAAGTCAAGTCATATGCCACAGGAAGAAAAGTTGTGTGCTTTGCAAGTTGTCCAGCAATTAGAAAAATCTTAACTATAAAAAGAAAGGGATATTTTATACCTCAAAAACAAACAAAAAAACCCAGGCCCCATCACACACACACTTTATTGGAGTCAGATGTGGGAACTAAAATTCTTGTATTTGAAACAAGTCTCATCTCTTTCTGCTATCTGGACTATGGTGAAACTGCCTAGCAGTGAGAAATAGAAGGAAGACAAAATTAAAGCAAATAGCAACACACCTATTTAACAGACAACAGCCATAGCTGGACAATCTAAAGAACCTTCTACCCCAATATTCTGTTTCCAGCAGTGGTTAATAACAGATGTCTGAAAAAATATATTAAGAATAGACCATGCAATTGTAATATTTCCTTGGATTACCTTCTTCAGCTCTCAGGAATGTGCAGTGGAGGGACTTCCTGAGCCTATGGTGGTATCTTTGTAATCAATAGCCCCTGACAGAAGGTGGCAATTTTGCTATTGCTTCATTTGCACAAGAGCTAATGCTATTCCCATGCAAGTTGTTGGCCATGGTCCCATCTACTTTTCTATTGCAGAATTGAACACGTAAACTTTACTGATAAATCTCTAAACATTAACAGTATAGTTTTGTCTTGTATATAAACAAAAGTTTATTGTAATCAGTTCCGCTAACTTTCAGCAGCTACCTACTATCTGTTTATTTTGTCTTCAATTCATGCTCCAAATTGCCACCCAAACTTAATTCAGCCCTCAATTTGTTGTCTTGTGTGATCACAGTATATTCCTGTATATTATTTGTACATTCATCTACATCTGCACCATGCATACATAGAAGCACCGCACAAAAGCCTGTTCCACTACTTTTTTTGTGTGTCTTATAATAGAGAAGGCACATAGTGGTCTTTTTAAGAGTATTTTTTCCACCGTTTTCAACAATTCAGCAATTTCTCTTCAATAGGAAGCCCTAGAACTTGCTCGGACTGGGATAAAAATTCCTACTTTCCGCAGCATACCAGGGGAGGGCAGCATTGCCTCACAAGACCAGTTCAAATAGCATTAACTGGGTAGGTTTAAAATATACACTATTCCTTAATGCAAAGTTATCGGTTCAGCAGTGCTTCCCATAGTTCATTTTAATTCTAGTTCCAACAACATTTTACTAATAGTAGCAATTCAGTTAATAATGCTTCAAATTGCACAAACTACCCATGATTAGATTAAAAACCAACTCCATTTTAGTGTAACAACTGCTTTAAGATTAAACAATCTTGATAGACTGTTTACCTAACAAAATACCATTTTCCTAGGATACAAAGTTGCTTTTCATTGTGCCCATCCACTTTAATCCAAATTTAAATTCATCATGCAGAAATTATACCAATGAATAATTGGTCTCATGCTTGATAAATAATTACTGAACACAGATTTATCCTAGATCTGAATATCCAGTAAAATACCAAGAACAGAAACTTCAAAGATGAGACAAAGAAAACAAAGAAATTAAACATCATTAAACACTATAACCTACTGATAACAGTGTTGCTTTTTAGAAAGCTTTTAAAAATAGAAGTAGACTTTTTCCATAAGAAGCACAAGACTATGAAAAATGCTTAATATTAAATTCAACACAAATAAGATTGATAAGGACACCTCAGCTTATATAATGGATTATTTCTGGAAAGAGTAAAAACTTCACAAGCAGCAAATTCTTAAAATTAAAAAGGAAAATTTTGAGCTTACATGAGACTTTAAGCAAGACTTTAACTAGAGCACTGGTATTCTAAATGGCCACTGTTTTTTTTCCAGTAATATTCTAACCTGGTGTTATCACCTCTCTTTCAAGATCATTTTAATATTTAAGTGGCTGTACATCTCATATGTATTCCAAAGAATTGCTTTTAGTGCATGTTTTTAGCTAGCCCATATCAATGGCAGAACAATTTATCTAAGTAATTGAGATGCACCACGGATGTTACAGATTTATATTCTTAACCAGTTCTTCGTTCATATGCATCGTAACTTTGATGGGTTGCATATTAGAGCGCATCTGACATTTTCAGTTAGATCCAGATACTCTTACTGCATATTACTGGAGCTGACAGGCTGAAATAGTATTTCAGATTTCTTGATTAGACCTGAAAAGGTCAGATCAGCTCATGGTCAACAATTCACTCTGTGTAGTTAAATGATATGGCAAAGGGTTTTACTGCATATGTAAACATGCACAATAAATTGATTTAAAGTTCACACTGGCCATCAGCATCTACAAAATACCTAAGGAGTCAAAGGAACATAGACATCTAGACAAGTCTTCTGTGATTAGCTTGTCT
This sequence comes from Aquila chrysaetos chrysaetos, assembly GCF_900496995.4. Lineage (NCBI taxonomy): Eukaryota > Metazoa > Chordata > Aves > Accipitriformes > Accipitridae > Aquila > Aquila chrysaetos. Next base: position 33,166,355 of record NC_044006.1, read on the forward strand.
TCTCAGCATGTTAAATACTGAGATAGTTTCCGTCGTGTTAAAAGCCTGTCTCGTAACATTCTGACTGTCCCTTGTATTACACATTTGCTGTTCAACAGATCAGTACAAACTGGATGACATTTGTGCATCTGCTGGAGCCGAGAATGCTGCTTTTCCTGCTGATTTGATAACAAACCTCCCCACTGGGAATAACTGGACTATATTGAAATGACATCTCAATGAGCATCTAGTGTACAGAATCTGGCAAGTGAGTGAGAGGTATGCAACACCATAAAGCAAAGACCAGCAACTGCAATACCTGGGGAGTGCCCACAGTAATACAGTGTGCACAGAGAGTACACAGCTACTTTCACTGCTTCAGATCAGCTCAAAGACAAGGGAGAAAGCTCCACTCAGTAACTGGGAAAGACCTGTTTCTTGTTATAACCAAGTATGCTAAAGTGTATTGGTAATAGCTATATATTTGATTTTAATTTATGAGCAAGTCAGAATATGCTTATTTAGAATTACAGGAACATACTACAATCCTGCAAAAAATGACTCTGAGAAAGGGAGGAAAAAGCATCAAGAAGACTGAAGAAAATAATGCATGTGGTAGTTGACGCAAGGGGATGCTGGGTCCTAAGACTATAAGGGCTCCACCAACTGGGTCCAGTTTTTCAAGTCAGATGGGAGATAGGGATTTCACTCAGTACATGATAAATGCAAGCTGTTTTCCCTTGTTTACTGCAGTCTCTGACTTCACATTGGACATCTATTTTGTGACCATTTGGCTGCTGCTTGATCAGGTACCTCCATTACTACAATGCATTAATATGTCAAATGTACTAATGGATACTTCAGCAGTTGGCAGATACCATGAAAAGGAAATAACTTTGTAGCAAAGTCCAATATTATTGAGTGTGCAGGTTTAAAATTAGATGCTTAATTGCATATTCAAACCCTTAAATAAGAGCCATAATTTTTCCGCAGTGCCGAGAACCTCAAAAGTATTGGACTATTTAGTCACTTAAAAAAAAAATAGGGTTTTGTTGCCTAGTAGATGAGACACATCTTGTTTCAGGTTGCTGGTACAAGTCAGCAGGTATGAAAGCAGGTGTGAGCTTGAATCGGTGTATCCAGTTTTGCTTTTTGAAGCAGCTTAAAAACTGCAGAACTGAATTTGTACTTCCAAACTATATTTAAAAAGCCTATGATGCAGTAACTCCTCTCCAGTGACGCTACTGTTACAAATTCTGCAGCATTCATCTTGACTGGTTAACTCAGCAACACAGTTAAAAATGTTTATGCATCCCTTCCAAAAGAAAAAGAAGTATCATTGTGGCAGAACTGACAGGGAGAAAAAAAACAAGGCTCATCTAGTTTCATGAAATAAATTAAAAAAAAAAAAACAAAACAAACCTTATCTGGCATGTTTGCCTGAAGCTTTTCCTATTCTTTACCCTAGAAGTGGCTCCTAGGACCATTTCAGTTCTCCGTATGCATAAGTACTGTAGGATTTATACAGAGTTGCTACTGGCACAGATGGAAATGATGGTAGGAGACTAGAAGAGTTGTGCATTTGCAGCAACAGTTGTCTCCTGTATTCAAGCCACCTAAACATGGACAGAATCCAGCAAGTAGAAAGCAAGACATCTTGCCTCTCCTTCCCAAGAAAGGAGGTTTACAACTAGAAGAAAGAGACACCATTCTAAATTATTGCACATCATTATTTCACTGCTAAATCACAAGTTAGGAGCTACTGCAGCAGCAGCACAAGCAGCCTATGAATGTCTCAACCTCCATCCTTTTCTTCCCTTGGCTACTCTCTGCAGGCAAAAAAACCCCAGGGAGTCTCCTGTGGGCAGGGAGACCATGAACATTTCTCATGCCTGCTCCCTAGTTTCTTATCTCACCTTTCATGACCCTTGGGAAGACAAGGTTGGAGATGCTTTTCATCAGGCACTAAGAGGGTAAGCAAGGATCCCTAAGGGCAGCCAAGACCAGCAGTTCAGCACTATAGGGGCTCCCCTTATTTGACGCTGATTAGTCAACCACCCCTTGGGTGTTTGTAAGCATTTGGTAAGATTAACAAATATCTTCCAAACCTGTTGTGACATGGATCACACACCAAAACACAGGGACTTATACAGTGAATCAAAGTGTCCGGGGGGGAGGGGAAAGTTATTTAAAGAGGGGAAAAAAAGGCCATTCTTCCTCTATTGTTCCTGTAAGACATGCCCAGGACAGACAGTCGTAAGAACAAGCAGATTTAATTGTCTTATATTTGACAGATACAGAACGATATTTTTTTTCTTCCAGCTATGGCTAAATGGAGTAAATGTTTGCACTGCGCTTAAATAATGTCTTTAAATCTGAGGGTTTGTGCTCTCGGACACGATCGATGAAGTAACATACAACAATTCCGCCTTCTGCCATTAGAGGGAGCACAATCACTGCTTTTCTTAGAAAAACGCTTTACAAGGGGGGCGCTTGGCACAGGCTTCAGATGCCCATCAGAAACATCAAAGGGGCAATTTGCATACATTGCCAAACCCCTGCAGATTGAAAGGGAAGGCTCGAAATAAGCGATATATATACAGAAATATTTCACAAGGGTTATGCTAAGTTAGAGTGTCTGCACAAAGCAACTTTGATAGGTTCACTTCCATACTGGGTACAACAGCAACATCAAACGTAGGTTTATCCACAAACCACGCAAAATAAGGATCATTTATTTGTTTTACCTAAAGAACAAAACAAAACAAAACAAAAAACCCAAACAAAAAAAATCCCATGAAAACCAGACAAAACCAAAATAAAACCCCCAAACCCACAAAACTCTTCCCCACTATTTAGAAAATTGTATTTTAATGTCCATGGAGGAAAAATGCTTAAGAAAAAATAAGGTGAAAGCCTGTAAGTACTGGATAAATCAATCAAATATCAATCCAGACTAAAATACAAAATACAAAAATCTTGTCTGTGCTGCAGTCAGAGAAAAGGAGATGAACATGTTTTAAAACTTAGCTTTTAAAACTGGAAGGATTTAAACTTAAATAAAATTTGTTAACACTGAGTAAAGACGCAAAGATGAGAAAATTCAAAAACATCTTTCAGCTACATTTTTAGAGATACAAGATCCTTGCTTAAGTGTCTTTGAAATTTCAAGGACCATGTTAATGTACTCTGTAATAATCTAATCAATACATTGCCTTAGTCTATTGCTTCTCTTTCCCAAACATCTTTTTAACACAAAACATTACAATGAGTTGACATCAGCCAGTCGCTACCGTCCCCCTCCTTACTGACAATACTGTATACCGCTTTTCCTCCATAAGCATTTGGTGTCACCAGCAGTTGGAAGCATTTCTTTTGCTAAGAGCTCCTCGGTGAAGGAAAGCTTTGTGATTTATCCAGACTGTCTTCCAGTGAGACAGTCCCACAGAAGATAACTTGGGCTCTATATACACACAGGAAAAAAATTCCTTTGAATTCTGCATGTTTTTGCAGGTTGTACACCAAATAAGAGAGAAGGCTAGTGTTTTTGCTGAGACTTTTCAGGGCTTTGCCTTCCTAGCAAAATTTAAAAATCCACAGTGCTCCCAGAAACATGCCAGTGGTCATAATGGACATGCCAATGAAGTATTTTATCATTTATACAGTACAACTCTTAGTGTCAAACTGAGCAGCAGCTACAGATCTCAAGTTTCCTCTACCTTTGAAAACATTTCTATTTGTATAAAACTGTGCAAAATTCAGTCTCTTCTACTTTCACAGAATTTCTAAAGATTGTCTGAATACCTTTTAAATTATTTTCAAGTAACTAGTTTCAGCATTGAAATTTCCCACAAGTCTTCAAACTTTCTGTCATGCTCTTGGCTCCATGGCAGCACCAGCAACCACCCCTCACTACAGACGAAATGCGAGGGCTCGAGATACTGGCAATACTAGCCATCACTTGAGAGAACTCCCCCACAGAGTTGTTTTTTACGGCAGATTTCCTAAGAGAGAAAACTACTAGAAGCAGCATGTGCCAAAATATGCTCCAGGGGTACATCTTCACTAAAGACTGAACTCTCTTACTCAAGAGCTTAGTCCAAATCCTATTACAAACCACAGAGAAAAACCTCCTGATCCAGGCCTGAAATGGGTCAAGGCCCGCTAGCAGACATTTCATTCAATAGGGAGCACATCTATTCCGGAGTGAGAATTCAGACCAAGCCCTTCAACACCTGATGGACCTCCAGTGCCTTTCCCACAGCTCCATGGGGCAGGGAAGTCCTCTCCCACCTACCCCAATTCCCTAGGAAAGAGTCCAAGAGCGCCTTTGCCTAAAAAACCTGGGCACCAGACCTCCCCACACCTGAGCCAGTAAAGAAGAGCTAGTCCTGATGATCAGACTGTGACACTCATCATCCGGATCAGCCAGACAGAGAGGATGTACTGAATCAGCTGTGGCATGCATAAATAAGGGTATTGGCTTGCGCTTACAAAAGGATTCACACTGACCGGCAAAGCCAGCTTGCAGGAGTGCCCAAGAAACTATAAAGTCTCATTGGGAAGAGCAGAGAGAGGCAGGCAGGCAGTGGCTGGCATGCAAGCGGGAAGCTTATTTTTCTGATCAGAATGGGTATTGCAGTACGAATTGCTGCCTAGGCATAAAGACAATAGTACCTGAGCAAAATGCAGTAGCACACCCCCATTTCATGTTACCTTAATGAGTCTACCGCCTAGTAAAATGAATAAATCACAAAGGTACTCCTTCTCTAGCCTCTACTGTTGACTCCGCTGATCACAGTGCAACTCATGCGTGAGGAGTTTTCTGTGATACAGTGCTCTGGCTCACTGCAACTGACAACTGAGAAAAATAACTCCAGGGTGGGAGAGAGTAAGGAAACCATACTGTCCATCCCAGCAGCGTATTACAATGCTCGAATGTTGCTTCACCTGAGAAATATGTGTGGAATGTGTGAGACCAGAGCTAATACCAGTAACACAGATCAAAAAGAGGTAGCTTAAATTAAAAAAGCAAGAGATGTTTTCTGGAAAACACAGACTGTCCCATCTCTCATCAAAATTGTGAAATCACTACAAAGGAGTTTATTTCTTACTGTTTCTCAGGAATTTTTGTCTGAAAAAATAACTAGAGGTAGGGTAGTGGATATTCAGAAGGTAAACAAGAAATAAGACAGTGCTTGGGTTGTAAATTTTGTTCCATGTAATTAAAAACATCACAACGGAAGATTAGAAACTGTTAGGAAAGGAATAAAAGATAAAAAACTCCACCAAACATAACATATCACAGTGCTTTATAAATCGATGGTGTACTCATGCATTGAGTATGTTCTGTTCATTCCTCTCCCATTTCTAAAATGATTCAGTGGGATTATGCAAGGCACAGAGAATGGCTCCTGCAAAAAAAGAAAGTTAAGTTTGGAAAAAAGATGCATCCAATTTTCTATTGAAGACCGAAGAAGTTTATGACAGAAATATGCAGAACGCTGGCTGGCATAAAGAAAGGAACAAGGACTGGATTAGGACTCAAAACACAAGAAGCATCCAGCTAAATTATCAGGCAGAAAGTTGAAAAACAGAAGGAAGTGGTATTAAAAAAAAAAAAATCCAGAAGAAGAAAAAAACCCAATACATAACCAAATTACAGAATTCATTGCCACAGGAAACATCATACACACTCCTGGAAGACTGGTCAGCCCTGTCTGTATATAATACCTATATACACGATAGTCAAGATGCAACCTTCAGCTCTAGAAATTGCTAAATGTGCAGTTTGCTAGAAGCTAGAAAACTATAGCAGAGAAGGATCTTGTCGTATGTGCTCCTTCTTACACTCCTCCGTAAGTTTTCAGTATCAGTCATTATGAGAGACTGAATAGTGGACTAAACAGACCACTGACCAGATCCATTACAAACACCATTACTAACTTCTGGTTTTAATTTGCCTTACTTTCCTGCAAGAGACCCCGGCAACTGAGTACTGGAAGCTGCAAAAGTGTTAATAGAATAGGATGGGATGACTACGTGTCACATCAATATACCATTTGTTTCTAGAGTAGAATTATGAGGAATAATCTCAATCAATGGTGAAGAAACTGGCTTGAATTATATCATCATAAAATCTATCTTCTCAGCAGAGCAGTGGTTGATCATTAACAGGTCATTAAAATGTGTACAAAGCATAAAGATTGGTCCTTGTCCCAGGGCACTTTCCACATCAAATGCTTTAAGGTTTTTGAGGGCTGCATTCAGGAGCACGCTACTGTTTACTGGTGCCTGTAAATTCTGACTTAACACTTGTGTTTTGCCTGGGGATCTGCACACACAGAGACATTTATATAGGTTACTGTGCACTACGCATATATTAACTTATATACCCTTGCTAACACAGTGCTAGCCATCATTTTATCTACATAGCCACAGCAGAAGACACAGCCTCATCTTTGCCCATGATGTTATATTATCTGACGAAAGTACCTTTATGCAGAATACAGCGCGCTGGGTCCATCCCAGGTTAGTCAGGAGAAAGACCTGCAACCAGCCTCAGAGCTGCTGCAGCTGACTGGGAACGCACCGGTTACTGCTATCAGCATCTCCATCGGGGCCACAGTTTAATGTAAAAATAAAGAGGGGTGGTGCAAAACACCACCAAAGACAAACAGCCTGTCCTAAAAAGCACTTACCTCCTCGCAAGGGCACCCGGTGAAACAGTGGGAAGGCAATGACCTCCACAGTGCTTAACCTCTAAACGTGACCCCAATGCAAGGAGACCGCCTGGCCTCTTATCTAGCAATCATGAGGGATGTGAATAAAAGGAACACTGCTGCTCCCTTTTCCTTCCACTTGAGCAAGGCCCAGCTGAGGCAGGGATTACTCCCACCACCTAGCATTTCCTAAAAAGAAACACCTTGCTATTGTGTAGCAGTGCTGTTGATTTCAAATTCACTATCTCCACAGCTTCCAGACAGAGTTGGGAGAAGTGGTACTCTAACAGCACTGTGGTATCATGGAGCTGGGAATTACTCAGTGGAATTCCTGCCATGCTTTGCTCTTCAGCAGCAGAGAAAGGAAAATGTAAAGTAATAGTATATTAGGTGCAAACACAAAATAATCTGCCTTTTCAGTTACTTTCTGAGGAAGTTTTCACTTAATGCTGCTTTCAAGCATGAATTTTAAAGCAGACAATTAAAAAGCAAAATAGCCACACAGAGACACACATGGCACAGGATACATATTTCTTTGTTTCCTAGTGGTTGCTTTTGTGCAGCCTCTAGAGGTGTTTTTTTGAGGGGAAAAACGTGAAGATTCAGTACAAACACCTTCAAACTAGCAAATAAATTCCATAATTCCATACTGCGATCATTTTTTCTTTTCAAAAGCCTGGTTATAAATCATAAAGATAAGTGAAACTACAAGGTTAAATGGTTTGGATTTAACATTCAAATATTAATGCATTTTGGAGCTCTGAGTAAAAGTTGTAGCTGATTCCATCAAGAAGTAACATTCACAAGTTTGTCCTCTAAACAGCCCTGTCCCCGTCCAGGTAATAGCGAAGAAAAATACATCCTATATGACCCACATGAGATGCAGTTTGATTTGTGATGAGTCCTATCATCAAATTCATACAATGCCATATGATTTCATTGATTTCAATTTTAAAAGATCTTCATACTACAAAATTATGTGCAGATTTGAGAGCTCTTATTAGTAGGGAATATCAATTAGTTGGTGGAAGGACTTAAAAGGGCTTGTAGGGCTTCTTTGTGGCAATTTAATTAAAAAAAAAAAAAAGAAAAAAGGAAAACCATACTTGCAGGCTTTTTGAATTCTTATTTTGAGACTCGAAGCCAAGATTTGGACAAAGGAAGCAATCTCCTCACATTTAACGAGAGTTTCAATTGATAATGAATTTTGTATCTCTTCTCAAAACAGAGTTTCAGGAGTGCAGCTGCACCCTAACTGTGGGATTGGGTCTGCCCCCTCCCAGGTTAGGGTTTTGGGGGGCATTTCTTGGGTGGGGCAGATGACAAGCTTAAGGTACGACCTTTTGTTTGCACAAATGTAGCGACTGGTTCACACATATGAGAGTTTTTCTCAGAAGAGCTGCAGGCTTTCAAGTCAAGTAGCAGAGATGTGTTTGTGGAGGTAAAGACCATGGTATAGTCCTTGTGCTCTGAATATGAGTTCTCCTTTATAAAGCACACACACAAACTGTGAGTTTGCATGTTTAACCTGCTGCGTACACTGAATACATGTTTGTTTTGGTACTTTTGGAAAGTGCACTGTGAGAAAATTATTTCCTTTGCACAGAAAAATTAGAAAAAAAGACTATCAGCTTCAGTAATCTCTAACTGTCAGTAATCCCTTTTTACTTTTTCTTTTATTATTTAAACTGGAAAAGCTCAGAAGTAGATTCTGAGTTCAAAAGATACAGGGTCATACGTGTCTGTCTGCATGTGTCTTCCCCAATGTGGCTATTTATTATTATTTTCATTACTACAACTACCATTGTTTCTTAATGGAACATCATGGTAGGAAATGTTTGCTCTTTTGTTCTAATTAACTTACATAAGTGAAAAGTGTTCTTCTACCTTAATCTTGCCTCTTCTATTTACATACAAACTCTTCCTTTGGAAGAAGTTTTATAGCACTCTATCTTCCTTTCTCACATCTTCCCTGAAGGAATACAGTTCCTGAGGTTAGAAAAATACCAGCTTCGCAATAAATGGCAATAATTTGTGTAAGTTACTTTTAACATTTGGTGCATGTCCATGTAAAATACACATACCCACAAAGAAAGTCATTCTGCCATCGTTTGTACGTTAATAAGGTGAGCTATTTTTAAAAGATAATTCCTAACAATGGTTACTTATGAATTATGACTGATTATTTATTTAGTCCACTTTGTTTAAATGGTGTCTACATTCTTCAGGAGAACAATGCTGTATACAGCTGCTTTATTAATAATGTCACTGGCTCTCTGTTGCTATTTTTACATCTCCATCTTCCTGTTAGGCCATGTAAATAGAGATGCCTATAATTAGCGGACGCACAGCATTGTTTCACAAATCTTAGCTGTTACATTAAAATAGAAAGTTTATTACTTCTTTGGGAATAACTTTTATTTTGCCCTATAGTTAAGATACACAGCCGTAAAGCCAGATATGATGCAATGGAAAAATCAAAGAGAGTATCTGCTAAGAAAGCCTACTGCTGCATTCTACATCCATTTAAACAGGAGGAGAATGTTAACTGCTCATTCAAAAAGAAGATTTTTTTTTTAATTTTTTTTTTTTTAGAATGAAAGTATCTTTTAATTTCCAGCTGAACACCACAGAAATTGGTGTTGTACAATACAGAACTTTTTATCACTGTGAGGCAAAATCCTCTAGCCACCAAAAGTTGAAAGTTTCCCTTGCCTGACAAACAGAAGACATGAGAAAATAAGCCTGCACCCAGATCTGTTGTTGTCTGATTATTTAGAAGCTTATTGTACCTCTTGACTATTTCTATATTGAATCCCAAATATAAAAGTCCAACCCCAGGAACCATTACCCATGTTTTTAGGTAGAGATTAAGGATTTTACAAAGATTGATCCACATGTTGTAGAAATACCTCATTGAAAAATCTTTTTCCTTCTCTGGCAAAATTGCTTTCCTTCCTGAATACATTTTGCATTAACAACATAGAAGAACAGCATGCTTATAAATATTTAAGATTTGCATATGCTTTGCTGGAGGCATTTGTGTTCACAGACTTCACAGTCAAAAAGGACCATTTTGGCCATGTGGGCAATGGTATAAAGATTTCAACCTACAATATGCTTTTTGGAAAGAGATGACGTCTTGGCATAGACACTGCAATGGTAAGATTCATCTTGTCTCTAAATAAGCTGCCATATGCCTACTACTCTCATTGTTGAAAAACCTCAGCCCCACTTCTCATCTGAATTTGTCTGAAGTCAGTTTCCGGGCATGTCCATTTCTGAAATATCCATCTGTCACTGATATATCAAAGATAACTTTGCACTAAGAGTCATATTTAAAATTGTTGACAAGACAGAACTGAACAAGAGGTAATCACAAATACTAACATTGCTTCTGACAACAAGCTATGCTTTTTTTTTCCCTTCTTGTTTTCATTCTCTTTTTTCTTTTCATGGTAGCAGTTGAAAGAGTTTACTTTGAAAGAATCAAGAACAGGCCAAATCCAGAATTAAGTTTTCAGTAGAGATCTATTTAAGAGTTTTTACCACTGTTCCACAATTAATGTTTGCAGAGAAGTTTAGGGTACAAAAGCAACTTTAAGATGAAGAATTACATGCAAGTGAAAATACTAATGCCAAAGGAAAAAAACTAATTGGACAAACATGTAAAAAGACACTGCAGATCAGTCATGCTTTTAGAGAAGTCCTTGTTACCGTGCTCCACAACTTTATTTTTAAGGTTCTGAAGAAAAAAAAGTCCACAAGCCTGAAGGACTTCTCACAGCCTGTCTGCTCTCCATAATAGATACTCAAGTGGTACACGCAGCATAAAAGAACAAAGGAAAAAGCTCCGTGGGATACCTGACACTTGAAATTCAAACTACCAAAGTCATAAATTAAGTATATATGCCTGTGTGTGAGGCAGGGTATAATGTTCTCCAACTGCTTCAATGGGCCTCGTGTAAACAAAGAACAGAACAACTGGCTACAAATGACAGCTTTCTAGTGCAAGGGAAAAAAAGTCTCCAATCAAGGGAAAAAAAAAAAAAAAAAAAACAACTTTCAGGGCCTGAAGACATTGGCTTATTCAGATTTAAATAAGTGAGTGGAAATTATTTAATGTCCCTCAGACGTCTGCTCTGCTTTTCTGCCAGAGGTTGCTGCCCTGCAAGGGTGACTGCATACAAAGCTGCTCCTGAATTACTGCACTCCACTGCCCAGTGTATCCGAGGTAGACAAATCACTGGTTTGGTGTATCACCGTATGCTAAACTGTGAACTGCAATGAACAGCAAGGCATGGAGACCTTTCCAGCTGTCTGCATTTAAGAGCTACCAGCCTGAAACCAGAACTTCTGTATTTGCCTCCTATAATACATAAACACAGAAAAGTCAAGAAACAAGCAGGAACAAGTCCTTCTTAGCTGCTGCTCTCACTGCATGCACTTATGCTTCACTGTCCCCACAATACAGCTAATAGATTTGGGGTTTTCAAGCATACCATTTCTCTCTCTAAACCTGATTTTCCAATACAGTTCACAGATGTCAGAACTGCTGCAAACTACAGGGATTACTACGGATTAGTGGATCTTCCATGCCTGAAAGATAAATGTTTAGAGCGGTTATACCTCATAACAGAAAGGTACTCCCCATACATTCTCCTTCTAGCTCCTCTGCAGGCATAGTACTTTCCTCTGGCAGATGAGCATGTTGTTAGACTGAAAACTGGTACAATCAAACATATCTAGCAAAATGTACCCACAATCCTAGCACAGGCTAGAATTTTGTCCTAAAATTCAGGCAAATCTCCTCAGCATGAGATCAAAATATTGGTCTAAAACATAAGCACTGATTGCTCTCCATCCCATTCAACCTCCCCCCATCCCCTGCATTACAGAAGCTGAGTCAGCACATCAGGACACCGGCTCTGTCTCAGGGCATGGTCCTGCGCATGGGCATAGACTAAATTGTGAGAAGAGAGGACAAGGCTACTACACCATCAACCATTGGCAGATGAGTAAGGCAGGTAACTAGAGGGCAGTCACCTTGTCAGCCTTCAGCACAAATTTGCAACGGCCTACCAGTCAACCACCTCTGCAGTGCTCAGGTCACAGTTCATCGTGGTTTAAGGCAATAGGAACTGTGACTGGGTCAGCTGCTGGTTTAGCGGAGGCAGCCATGACCTGACCTGGCCGGCAGCTAGCAGTACCAATATCCAAAAATGCAGCAACCAACTTTGTCAAAAGCTATCTGCATCTGACCTGCAATATATTAGGAGCAAAAGTGATGCAGCACATACAACAAAGTTGTAAGGAGGAGAGCTCTAGGTAAGGTAACATAAGCCAAGGAGCTGAGGGGTTACAGGCTGAGGGTATGCTCTGTGCTGGCAGCAGGCTTCCTTCCCACCCAGGTGGTTCTTCTGAAGAACCTCAGCCTTTCCCTGTAGTTCTGTTTATATTATACCATCTCCAATATACACAAGCAACTAAATTATATTTACTTAGCTAACCTCCACACCTTTTCCCCTTTCTCTTTCCTCAGATTTGGATCACAGCTTTCTTCTGCCCAACATTTTCTTCCCTAGAATGACAATAGTGTCGATACAATAAAGAGGTGTTACCAGTCTTTGTTCAAATACTCTTTGTTGAGTATTTCAGCTATTTACCTCCTGCTCAGAAGTTCCTGTTTTCCCACTGAGGGGGGAAGGGAAAACCATAAGCCTGTATAGCAATATGGTGGATTTTTGTTTAAAAAAGTCTGTTTGCAGAGATATTTAGTACATTTGCCCCCCAAAGCATATTACTAGTTTCAAATCAGAGGGAAAATTCAAATCAAAGAGGGAAAATTTTTTAGAGAACTAAAAAAAACACCCCTGACTACAAAAGTACTATTTTACAGGTACCCCTTTCTTCTAGCTACCAACAATTGCTATACCAAAATTCTCAAATCCACACACATTGAAAACTTGGCCCATTATCATGAACTGTGCACAGACACAGAGGCATGTAATGTAACCTCCTACTGCCAACAATATTACATGTCTTAGCAAATAACACCAAGAAAACAGAAAGGAATTAGGGCACTGAAAGACATCACTAGCTGCGAGCTTTGCTAGTTCACACAAAGGGAGAAGAAAGAACACAGCATGCATAGCTATTTGCCTTTGATACAGAAGAAGGCATATGTTGTTTGATAATCCAGTGATAAGGCAGGAAAACTATGGGACACACTCAATTGTTGGACTGAAGAAACATGTTTAGATTGACATTTGTGACGTTGAGCTGCTTTGACATCTAGGATTTAATAGTACCATGAGGTTATGGTGATGTGGTTGTAAGAAAATGACCAATGCTACATCACAAAATAAGGCATCTCCTTGTACTGTGGGATGCATGACTATAGGGAGCTTTAAAGAAATATGTAAATTAGACATTTGGGTTATAAAAGGGCACGTCCAAGGAATGGATCTGCACAGCTTCTCCTTTTACTACTCTTCAAGCTAAAGAAACTGCGCATACGAAACAAGGTAAACAAACTGGTAGCATAACAGTGCTTTGTAGGAATTTTGGGGGGAATCTGAGCAACAAGTGGGTTAACTGTGCCTTTCATTTTTACAAAGTCAATTTTAGCACAGTAGGTCAACACAAAAAAGGTAAAAAGTGTTAATTAGGCTCCTCCTAATCTCAGCCTAATTTGACAGCAAGTATTCCGCACAGAGGTATTGGACAGGAAAGGTCTTAAGGGAGGTGATCTCTTTTGTTAGACTAATCCATGGAGTTGGCAAAAGAAACAAGAGGGGAAAGTTTCTGGGCACACACTTCTCTCCAGCGCTGAACGGAAGGAACAACAGAGCCACCCCTTTACCAAATGCTAACAAGTGGATAGGAAATGACTATCGGAAAGGAGCTGCTGATCTTTAAGAGCCCGACAAACAATATAAGTGCCAATTAGCATGTACAGCCTTCGCAGTAGGTAGGCTTTCATGTTCTTTTCATTTCATGTGCGGATATGTTGGGATGACTGAAGTCAATGGGAAATTTGCAACAGGTTTTAATAGCATCAAGAACTGATTCATTATAACCTTCTCTTCATAACAATATTGTTTGTGTACATTAGATCTTAGTCTGATTTCATTCCCATCAACTCATCCGGACTTTATTTGCACCACTTCTCAGGGTCATCTTGTTTGTGTACATTGTTTATGTAATCTTACAGAAACAGCAACCAACACAAGTCAAAACTAAGTGTTCTTTTAAAATGCACTTCACCTTCTTTTTTAAACCAAGAAGCATAAATTGAAGAGGCATTTTGAAATAAAGCTCAGTTTTTAATGTGAAAATTATTTCAGACATAGTTTGGGCTGGGTTGGTTTGTTTTGTTTTGTTTTGTTTTCTGAGGCTAGCATTCCACTGTTCAGCTTAATAAGAAAGTGAAAATTAGATGTAACCAAGCTTAGAGAATTCCACTCATTTATTGCTGTGTACTCAGTTTAATTTTAACTTGACCTGGTAAAACACTTTCTAAGACACCCCATCTCACCTTTAGCACATTATCTTGACCTGCTTACTTCAGGCAAACATTTGCTAGATAGTTCTCTGTTACTGCATAAAGAGAATGTCAAGTTCTTTGTACAAGTGTCTGGTCACGTTTCATGATTGCCAAAGTCTAGAAAGAAATCCCAAGTTTGAACAAAATGTTTGGAAACCTTATTCTCCTGGCTAAGATTCCTACTCTTTTTGCTGAGAAGATAAACAGGGAAAATTCTTTAAATATACCAAATGGAACAATGAGGATGTAAATAGTAACATAAAAAGTTGTTTATCATTATTCCACTCTTGGTAAGTCTCACCATTCAATTATAGTTCTATAGGCCTGTGTCATATGTTCAAAACTGGTTTTATACATCTTCACATGGAGGTCATAATTCAAACAGAAAACAAACCACAAGAGAAGCCATCTCTAAGTAGGTCATTACTTTTCTCTTGCACACTGCCTTTTAAAGTTAAGTCCCATTAATGCAAGAATCAACTCAAAAGAGTAAAATAAGGTTTGTGATTTTCGAAAACTAAATATAGTAATTTCCCAATGGCAACTGTCTTTCCGTCCATTACAAATTTCATTTGGCATCCAGACTCTGTCATTAGCCAAATTCCTGTGCATTAGAAGAAGAAAAAAGAACACTAATAATGTATTCATTTGTACTGTGCTATATCTTAGTAACACCACAGGGAAGGAGAAATATTTTCATCTTGGAGGTCAAATGGCAATCCACAATAGTAAATAACTGTTGTAACTGTATTGCACAGTCCAATGAACATGGCTTATGCACACAGCAAGGCTTCAAAATATCAGAGATCCCAATAGAGATCCTGCTTTTCCATGCATCCCAAATTTCTTATATTGAAGAACTTTCCAGCCTTTTTCTAAAAATCTTTCATTGAGGTCATCACAAGACTGTGGTAGGTCTGACAAAACCCAAGTCTGTCCAACCTGCTCTATGCCTATGGCTCAGCCAAAAGCATTTGTTTATTTAAAAGAAAGAACCTTCCGCAATGCAAGAACCAAACATGTCACAATATTCACCAATAACCTCCTAAATCACTGTATCACTATCAGTGCTTCTAATACTGTTCTAAAACACAACAGTGTTTTTCATAGTTTTGTCCACCTACAGCTTTATGAAACCATTAAAGTTGGATGTCTCGTATTGAGCAGAGCCTATTCTTTCAGTTGCCTCACACCTCCTCTCGTAAGGCCCCATTTTGCCAAATTCTTATGGTAGGAGCTGCATCTTCTATGTTAATTGCCTGTGTCAAGTCTGAAGAAGAGCAGACTGGATGAAGGTCGTTCAAAGCAGGCCTTCAGCAAGTTGCCCTGAGCTGCTGGGCAAGAAGGCTTGAAGGAATGAAGGGACAAAAAAAAAACCCAAAACAACAAAAAATACCACAACTGGAAGAGTTGGAGAATTAGGACTTGGGACAAAGAGGCAGAAGAGTGGACAAAAGAGAGACAGGCACAAACACATGATGAAATACTTTCAATTAAGTATGCAACAGTGCCGGAAAGAAGTTCTTCACACATCTTAATTCTGTCATTAGTTAAGTATACATTATGGTATAGTCTGTAATTACATGACCACATACTTTCCCCTTCTCTACAACACTACCTGCATGCAGCAACAGAAGGGAGAGCCTTATTCAGAACTAATGCCTTCCACTATTTTGCCTTCTCCTTGTTTACTTGTGTGGCCTGCAGACTTGCTCCCTGCATGTAAATCAGAGCTTTGTATCTGCTTGGGCTCCTTAAAAGTACTTTGTTATCTGAATTATCTCACAGGTCATTAGTAAACTATTAAACACATCTTTGTGAGATAAAGAAGTATGGTATCCCAATTTTACAGACAGTGCACTGAAATGAGGGTCAAAAGTACTTCTTGCCAAATTTCACTGGAAAACTCTTTTTTCCCCACAACACTTAATACGGCACTGCATTTTGCCTTTTCAGAACATAGCTCCTATTGACTTCAGCTACAAGTGCGAATAATCATTTCTTTTGCATCTCAGACCCAAAGCTGGGGATTCAGAAAACAAGGAGAAAAGCGAGCACACTGAAATGTAAGGCTTACTTGCCTTATCTAGCATCCCACAGGAACACTGTGGTGCAAGCAGAAGACAAAAATCAAATTTTCCAAGGAAGCAATTAGCCAGGAGACCATCCTTTCTCCTTGAATAATCCCCTTCCTTACTCACGACATGCCTTCCTCCAATGCTGTATGCACAATATCCCAGTCACTCCCAGAAAAACTCTCCTGTGCAATGACCGTGACAGAAGTTTCTTGATAAAGTAACATGATCACGCAGGTTTTGACTGGATACCATGGTCTGCACACAATCCAATACCAAACCAACACTGCCAGGGTAAACATCAATTCTGGTGCTTCTTAATTTCCAAGGCCTTCAGCTGTAATGATATTTTTTTTAATGTTTTTTTATATGCCCGTACACACACTAGCTCTTTAAAACAGCATATGATGTTACTGGTAGCAAGGTAGATCATGGTTTCGAAATTAAACTAAAACCAAATCAATGCAGATGCTGTCATTTTTCCATGTTTTTTTTTCCCCTCTAAGGACTGAATAAAAGCACCACCCTCCCTAGCATGTACCACAGTTGTGCTCTGAGCCTGCATAGGACAATTGTGCATTTGTTTATGCTTTCAAATCTACAGCAGTAGTAACAGGCATCCAGCCACGGATTCACCCTCCCCTCACCTGATCCTTGCCAGAGTCTGCCCTACAGTGGCTGTCTCCAGTAGGAGACAACCAAGGCTGATTTTATCAGTTGAAGTGTCATTTTAAAGGCACATTGCATAAGTTTCCCTTTTGTTGGAGGGGTTTTTCACCTGTTCCCCTGCCCCCAAATGCTTAAATTCCTGCCTGCAACACAGTCCATGTCTCCTTTTAAGTTTTTCCTATGGTTCCTCATACTTCTCTCAAAACTGCACTGCCACATTCAGCTATTACCGGCTGCAGGAGCCACAGCCTTGGAAATAGCACTCCTGTTGAATGAAGAGAGCAAATGCTGCTAAAATACATATTAAAGGGACTCTTTCATGTAATCACTATGCACATGTACAAAGGAAAAAAAAGGGGGGGACCCTCCTAGTGGCTGTACAGCTTTCAAGCTACATAAATGGATTCTGTGTGAAACAGTGTCACCTTTAATATTTTAAATCCAGGCCTGGACACAGCAGTCACATTTGAAGCTGATGACACAAACCAGTCTGGTTTTCAGGTATGAAGCAGAGGTTCTTGACAGGTTTCCTTTCAAGTTGTGCACATCAGACCATCAGCTAAACACAAACAGCAGTTACTAGAGTATGATCTGAGAGGCTGCTTTCCCCACATGGCCTCTTTCCAGTCCTACCTAGGATTTTTCAATATATTTGTTCTTTGTAACCAGATTATGATATATCCAAAGACTGACATCATCTCGCTGATTATTACCGTGCTTGCTTAGGTTGCCCCAGTTCTAAATCTGATTTTAGTGCATCTCTCATTGCACCAGAAACATTGTGGCTGCCTAGAACAAAATGCTAGGACAGCATCCCTCTAATGATACCAATTTGTTGAAACTGTTTTTATTTTGCTTTCAAGATTTCTGTCTCAGCAAACTTGTGGTTGCATCAGCATCATCTGCACACCCACACCTTGCAAAAACAAACAGGATCAGCACTCGGTATTGTGCTCAAACTTGGCAAAAATGCAGTCACACCCAGGACTGACCCAAGTCAGTGTAGGGAAGTCATCTGGTAAAGCCTGAATCCAGTATTAATGAATGTGGAACCAAGACCCCAGCCTCTTTCAGTTCACTAACTTAAGCTTAACACCAAGCCTTCCTTGGACCAGATCCAGCTCCCACTGAAAGCAGTGACTTGATTCTTTCCTTACTCAGTCCCTCCTTCACTGGAGTTCTACCAGTCTTATACCTGAGCCGCTCCTTTCAGAGACAGGTGAATTGGTGCCAGCAGCTTCCACGGGAACTGGCACAGGCCGTATGAACAGAAGTACCTTGCCAAAGGTCTGATGGATGCTAAAATCTATTTGTGATTTGACCCCATTTCTGGGGGTCCTCTCTGCAAGGACTCACTTTCTACTGCTTTTGTGGAATTGGAACAAGGGCAAGTGCAGAAATATCACGCTGTTCCAATATGCACTTTATTCAAAAGAAAAACTAAGTTAAAAAATAAATATATACTCACATTTTTATATATATATATCAAAGAACAAAGCTGATATTTAAGTATGTCTTTAAAGCATTCTTCTCTTGAAGGGATAATGACATTTCATACATATTCCACCTTAACCTTGAGTTATTGAGAATATTTTGCATTTTTGACCTTTTGTAAAATATCTGCATTCTATCTGAGAGGCATTTTCACCTTCTTAGCATGTCAGTCCTAATGCTGTTTCTATCTGCACTTGGAGCATGTTCCAGACAACACTTCCCAAAGCTTCTGTTTTCTTGTGTGTCCCCCAAACAGTTCTCTCTTCCCAAGGAAACACCATGTCCTGGTTTTGGCTGGGATAGAGTTAATTTTCTTTCTAGTAGCTGGTGTAGTGTTATGTTTTGGATTTAGTATGAGAATAATCTTGATAACACACTGATGTTTTCAGTTGTTGCTAAGTAGTGTTTATACTAAGCCAAGGATTTTTCAGCTTCTCATGCCCAGCCAGCAAGAAGGCTGGAGGGGCACAAGAAGTTGGGAGGGGACACAGCCAGGACAGCTGACCCAAACTGGCCAAAGGGATATTCCATACCATGTGACATCATGCCCAGTATATAAACTGGGGGGAGTTGGCCTGGGGGGGGGATCGCTGCTCAGGAACTAACTGGGCATTGTTTGGCAAGTGGTGAGCAATGCATTGTATATCACTTGTTTTGTATATTGCGATTCTTTTTTTATTATTCTTGTCATTTTATTATTGTTATTATTATTATTCTTATTATCCTCTTCCTTTCTGTCCTATTAAACTGTTCTTATCTCAACCCCTGAGTTTTACTTTTTTTTTTTTTCTTTCCCAGTTCTCTCCCCTATACCACTGGGTGGAGGGGGAAGTGAGCAAGTGGCTGAGTGGTGCTTAGCTGCTGGCTGGGGTTAAACCACGACACACCCTGATCTTCTCCAGGAAACCAAAGACTTTTAAGGAAACAGAACTTTAAACATTTATATGATCATGGAGGAAGATGGAAATCATCTAGATGTGTGTATTCACTACACTAAGGACAGTTACAGTAAAGGTTAGCAGTGGAACAACAGCACCTCAAAAGGGAGAACTGAAACCTGACTTCAATGAGAGTTTTGTCTGATCTAGAGCAAAGGAGAGAGCTTAGACTTTATATGTGTGCTTTCTTATTCATGCACAGGAAGATGAAGCTACTGGATGAATTGACTGACTAGTCCAGGATACTTTTTTTTTTTCACTCAGTAATTCAAAGTGAATCATTTTCAGACCACACTTACGTACATCTCTAGGCAAATCACTTGTTCAACACATGAGAAGGTGCCTCAGTGTTGTCAACTACATGCAAGCAGACACACTGTGACTCGAGTAAATATTGCATTACAAGAAGAAAACAAAAAGAAAAAATCTCTACTGTTCCTGATAGAAGAGAAACTCTTGATGCTACTCAGGTGAGGAAAGAGGCTTTATGAAATTCCCTCTGTGTTTCTGACGGCTATTCCAAGAACTGGGGGTGCAGGAGGAGCATGGGATCTATACACAAAACTCTGAACTGCAGTCAGAGAGGGCATAAGACTAAAAGAAAAAGCTAAATGCAAGGAGAGCTTTAAAAATATTAAGTACAATTTTTGTCTTTTAGCTTTTTCACAGTACATGGTCTCACTGTATTACTTCTGTTTTTCTTCACATTTATATGATTTTATTGCTAACTTAATTCAAAACCTGAATATCTGTAGAAGATTTTGATGCATCTCTTAGGAAAAAAAAGGAGGGAAAAGCCTATTGAACAAACACTTGGACATGTTCAGTTGTTCTGGTTTTGTTAACCTCAATATCTTAATTCTGACATAACTTTCAATATCTATTTAATATTCTGAGGCTCACCACTCTACTAGAATAAACAAATTCAACAAGATTTCTTTTCTGAATTAACCTTTGAAGGTCTTACATTTGAAGAACAATGAAACAGTGATCAAAACAATTTTTATTGTCCAGAAATGTAAATTCAAACCATAAAATTATGTGGTGCCAATACTGTAAGTAACCTCCTATCAGGCTTCTATTTCAAGTCCTTATCTTATTCTGGGCATTTCACTCAAAGAATAATCTGCATAGAATAGCATGAAGAAATGCAGCTGTAATTACAATTTACTAAAATTTACACTATCACAAGATCTCTCTTGCAGCACCAGCGTAACAACCTTCCAAGCTATGTACTTGTACTTGTTTTTGTTAAGGACAAATAGCCATTACAAGCCTTAAAATTAGTAGGGCAAGTTTTACGAGAGACTGTATCTAGGAACACACTGGTGTGAAGCAACAATCTGAAGGAATCAATGTCATCGTGCTAGAAAGTAAATATTTTTATAACTACATCCATAGCAACCACAAAACTCTTCACTTCACCAAAGTGATCCATAATGCTTGACTTGAGAAGCTGATTTAAAGAGCTGAGAAGGTATCACTAGCCATCATTTATCCTGGCCATCAAATTCCCAGGAAGACAAATATATAGTCTTTCTGGGCCATCACTGTACAGAAAACAAACACTCAAGAGACATCTGCGGAAATCACTATAGTTTCGAAAGACGCAAGTATAAGTCCTTCTTTTGAAACTATAAGTCCTCTGGGGGCAGGGGTGTGTGTTCCATTATAGGAATAAGTATCAATTATCTTCTATAGGATGTATTTTTACTGCAGTGTCAACTCAGGTGAACGACATCTGAATTAAAGACTTATGTAACACCACTTATGTCTTACATACTACTTTTCACCAACAGATCTCAGTGTGCCTTACAAAGATTTGTATCCATATTCCATGAACAGAGAAGTCATTCAGAGAAGTTAAGGAGATGCAGATAAATTCATTGTCAGTAGTCACTGGCCACCTAAGGCCAGTGAATCTGTTTCCTGAGTCAGAAGACCCTGTCCTGTTCAGCAAGCATCATTACTTCTGTATATAAGTAATTTGGATGAGCTTCCACACACCAAACCTGCGTTTTATGCCAGTTCCCAAAGGCGCCTCTCAGAAATCCAGTGGCATTTTCTATTTTGTTCTTTGCACTGAAATAAACGGACTCCAGTTCTTTCTCAGTAAGTGGCAGGAAACCTTGCATGCTCTCTGGTCATGGAGGCAGATGTAGAAGGCAAAGGAAATCTGTCAGCACCAGGTAATTTAGCCTACATTTCAGGCTGCAGTTCTGTTCAGTAGTTCATTCATACTAGATGTGTGCAGTGCTAGGCCAAACGGCATTACAAAATTAATCTGAACCACGTTTGGGTACATGATTCCATTACCGCTGAATATGCACAGTCAACTTCATCCCAGATATATGCTGGCTTTAAAGCAGTTACGTAAAAGACAGATAATACCTGATCCATCATAAAACCTGTCTTTATAAAGCTAACTCATTTTGAACAAATTGGCAACAGCAGACTGAGTTAATAGCAGACCAGTGTTTTGCAGCACTGCAAAGAATCTCTTAGTAGGAGCCGTTAAGCTGAATTTACTGTGCCATTAAACCACAGCCTCAGCGCAGAGGTAGGCTGGTTACCAGTGCACATGAAGTCCACGCAGCAGTTAATTCATCTTCACAGCACCCAAATTAGGGAGGTAAGAGCAAAACCTGATCAAGATCCTTCATTTAAGGGACTGAAAGATTTCATTTATGTGGTAACTTTGTGCTTTTCCATTCTCTTTCGTTGAAGAATAACACAGATTTGCCCTTTGCCTATACGGAGAAGAAAGCTCCAGTTTCAGAGGCAGGAGTCACAGACTGCACTCCTCTTGCTGTATGCATATCGCTGACTGACAGCAGCAATAATCAAATATTTATGCAGCCCCACAGTGCAAATTCTCAGAACATTTAGCACTGTTGTTTAACACCGGTAGCTTAGCTTTAACATAGTATCCTAATAAACGCTGTGTCTGGCAGATGAGTAGCTGCAGTGATAACAGGTATTACTAAAAACAGTCCTCTTCCCTGTCCGTCTGGCAGATGTCTCCAGAGCAGGAGCAGCAGAAGCAAAGGTATGCTCTTACCACAGCTGCTGCACTTCAGAGCTTGGTGCTTAGACTGAAAATAATCAGGCTACAAACTCCTGAGACTGAAATACAGACACACATATGAGTTTGTCCCATTTACAGGTTTGCAAATCCTTAGCAGATGGATCATGCTGTGGGCCGGGGGTCAGTACTAAGGGTCAGAAATATCCTGAAGAGCTAATCTGTGCAGGCAAGCCACAACTTTTATGTATATAAGATGATCAGAACAGGCAGGATCTGACTGATTTAGGGTACACAACTCCATTACTGCTGAATATGCACAGCCAGTTTTGAAATAGAGATCTTATGTAAAGCTAGTCATGCTCTCTTAAAGCACGTTTTCTCAGAAAAAAAAAACAAACGTACAGAACTGGTGGAAAAGGTTTGATCAAAACCCAATGACAAACATATATATATATATACACACACATACATATAAACTTACTTATTTGATTTTAATAACTGGTTTTATTTCAGTTAATTCCACATCAAGGTATTCACTAATGTTTTTCTTCTCCTTGAATTTCACAGAAGAACTGTTACTCTACCCGCTTTAAAATAAGTGGGGTTAAGAACCAGAAGTATTTCCTCAAAGGCACTTTCTAGCAATACTCTACTTCTGTAGGACCTGCCTTATTGCTTTCAACTTCATATTAAAACTGCCCTCCATTCTCTCAAATACCTCATCCCATACCAGTATAAGTTCGCCTACATTAGAGACTTCTGTTGGCACCTTTGAGTTGGCCAGGAACTGTACATCTTCACACTGTTGATCAGTAAAAATACATAAGTGGAAGCCTGTAGCGCAGACACAACTCTACACTAGCCCAGAAAGTCACGTAGCATTGAGGTTCTTTCTGAAGCTGGTAAACATGTTCTCAAGTACTTATGAAACTTAAACCAAAGCTGGCTCTAAATGTCAATATTAGCAGACTCAAGCATCTCAAAATGGTGGCTGAAGATTTTATAATTATTCCAGGAGTCAAGAATGGCCAACGAGAAACAAATTCCCCCTAAAAACCATCGTCACTCTGTTTAGAAAGGTAAGCTACACAAATATCATCACCTGTCAACACAAACTAGAAAGCACAATTCCAACAAAAAGTAAGCAAGAGCCTGTCCATGCCCTGTGGCCATGTAACTCAACCTAAGTGCAGCTGATGTAGTATTTGTAGCCAGGCTGAATATATGACATTCCAGCAGGGCTTGGCAAAAGCCTTGGGCACCTCTCTAACAATCTACAGTGGGATCAGTCTTCAGATAAAGTACAGGAAAGGTTCACAGTTCTGTTGTAATTAGTAACTGAAAAAGAATGGAAAAGCAAGCAGCTTTTCTTTCAAAACCCGAGACTTCTTTATTCACAGATCAACCACAACTCAGACCGCGAAGCATTCCCTGTATTTAACAACTGAAACAAGCCTACAATCACCTACCTACTAAAGATGGCCAGAATTCCCAACCATGACAGCATACAAGGTACCAGCTGGTAGCAGGCTCTGACTTTACACCCTCACCACTACTTGCCTGCACAGCAGCTGCCATCTCAATCAACGTCCTTTCTCTGATGGCACTGTTCCTGCCAGGGGTCCTACACCACATTTCAGCCTGAAGCTTTGCTTGGTTATTTTAACTTTGAAGTCAGCAAAACCAACAGTCCTTCCACTGCTCTGGTGAAGCACAATGTTTTCAAGCCTTGAAAATGAATCTGGTCAGATAAGTTAATCCTTCCAGCATCATCAAAGCAAAATCATCACACAGGAAACTCAAAAAATTTGTTGGGGCAACCAGCTCTTTAAGTTCCTCAACTATTAATAGCGTAGATGAGCAGACTTAAAGAGAAATGCATTATTTTTAAGCGGAGATGCTGAGTATTTATTGCTTAAGACACCGAGAATAGGCAGGCCTGCAGAGGGACCCCAGCGTTGCGTTGTTCGCTGCCTAGCACTAAGGCAAATGACTAAACCCCATACTGCCTGGCCATCTGTATGTTTGTTTACAGCTTATAAAGTACCTGCAAAAAATAAAATCACTACCAAAACCAAAAGGTGTTCGTTCCTATCCCGCTCTGCACAGGTGTATCCAACCACTAAGAGCTTAAGGAAACGTTTTTTATTGACCTACAAAACGAAGATAAGTTGCCTAATTAACTCTCACATCACGGTTATCTGTGCGCTATAAAGTATGAAGCGTGTACAACCAACGTAGTTAAAGAAAAGCCTCCAAAAATCAGTTCCTGATCTGCCAAAACTCATTTTTCCGCTACAGGAGGTGATGATACCGCATGCGCTGCGGGAGACTGAAGAGACCGCACGTGCCCTGTATTACTTTTGGATCTGTCGACAGTTTCGAGGCGGGAGCGCTGTGTCCTCCCCCCGCACCCGGTCTTTGTTTCCAAGCCCCTTCCCTCCGCTTCACCTGCCGGTACGGACCGCTCCAAGCCGCATCAGGCGACGATGACCCGAGAGGAAACAGCCCGACCTCCAAACGGCAGCGGGAACCCTCCACGGCGGTGACCCGAAAATCTGAGCTGAGCGCCCTGGGCCGGGCCGGGCCGGGCCGACGCTCCCCCGCCCCTCCGCGCACCCCCCCGGCCCGGCTCCTCCATGGCCGCCGCCGCCTCCCCGGGGACACTCACGATCTCGGTCACCATGAGGAGCCCGGGCAGGGTCCGCAGGAACTCCCTGTCGTAGGCGAGGGTGCTGGAGCTGGCCGACAGGTTGGCGGTGAAGGAGCTGCTGGTGGTGGTGACCGTGTGGGAGCGAGGGCGCGGCGGCGGCTCCTGAGGCGGCGGCACCGGCGGCTCCATCCTCGGCGCCGCGGGGCTGCCCCGCGCCGGCCGCCCGCCCGGCCAGCCCCGAGCACGGCGGCGGGGCGGAGGAGGGGGCGGCGGCCGCCTGACGGGCGGCGGGAAAGGCGCCGCCGCGCGCCGCTTTGTGTGGCCCCGGCACCGCGGGCAGCCCCTCGCCTCAGCGCGGAGGGGCGGGGGGGGCGGAAGGGTGCTCGGTGCTCGGCGCCCAGCCCCGGGCGGGGAGGCGGGTCCGGTGGGGTGCCGCCCGCCCAGGAGGCCGCCCGGCCGTCCCGTAGCTGCCCCCACCCTCCCCGGGGCGGGAGCGGGGCAGCCGCCTTACGGGGCGGGTGCTGGGGACCGGCCGCCCGAGGCCGGTATGGGGGACGCCGGGCCGGGGTTGGTGTCGCGGGGGATCCCCGGCGCTAGGGCAGGGGCCTCTGAGGGGGCAACGCGGGGCCCCTCCGAAACCATCGCCTGACCTCCCGGACTTTCATACACCCTTGGGACCACGTCCGCTTCCAGTGCGGGCGAGGAGCCAAGCTGAGCCGGCCATCCTCTGGGAGAACACCCTGCGGGAAACCATGCCGTAGCCTCACGGGTGAGCGCGGTTTGGGGGGTCCAAACCCAGCCCCCTGCCATCGTCGTCCATCTAGACTGTCACCCCCGGCTCCACGGGCAGCAAACGTTGACAGGACGTGCTGGCGCTGCAGGTTGTCGTCCCCGCTGGCTGCCATCGCTCATCGGTGGCACGCTGTTGGGAGAGAAGTGCCCACGAAGTGCCGCGGGCAGGGAACGAGAGGTTAGGAGGTACCGCAGCCCTCTCAGAGCTGGAAATGGGGATTTAGCTGGGATCTGCCAAACAACCAAGAGTCTCCATGATCTAAAGACTTTTTAAAAGCCATGAAGGTCACTAGAAGTGGAAAGTATGAGGTCATTATTGGCCTACTACCTGACAGTGTCAAGCTGTTCCCTAACCTATATTTTTTAGTACTTTTCCAGTCTAAAGTGTCGCCTTTAAAGAAAAAAAACATCGTTTCCGGGTCATTTAAGAGCTTCTAAAGTGATCTTCCATTCCACAAAAAGTATGGTGTTTCAACAACAAGAAAGCAGGTTATATTTTTTTTCAACGTTCAGGAATTCTCGTTAGCAAAGCATTTGCATGTGGCAGCTCAGTAAAAATTAAGTGTTTTCCATATGTTTGGTGGCTATTGTCCTCGAATTGTTTACTGCTGCTCTCCCACTGGCTAACAAAGGATGGATTTTGCAGTATTACCTTTCCACAAGGGATTGAATCAGCTGGGGAGGGAGGAGGAGGATGACAGAGTTTCTCCCAGAAATACGGGAAACATGAATTACCCAAAGGAACTGGTTCTTGTGCATGATTGTGCCTCCACTCACAGTGTAAGTGTGTCACAGCACAGGGTCCATGGGCTTCTTGGAATGCGTGTCTTGGCTTGGGCTCTGTGGAGCCTCCGTGTACTCATAGGCACTGGTGACTTTTTTATTTGAGATGGCAGAAGAAATCCAGCAGAGTTTTGTAAATATCAGCTGCAGGTCATCAGAGTGAGATGCCAGCCACTCAGCATATGACATGACAGACAGGTCATATAATTTCTTTGTGAGGAAAAAAAAAAGACCATTAGCAAACCATGAACTCAAAGCATTTAACACATCTCAGTCATGAACGAGGAATTTTACACTTTTTGGCAAAACCATCGTTTTTTATGGAGTTACCAGCATTTCTGTATTGGTTGCATTCCTATTTGATCCCTTTCTCTTAAGTAAGAGCTGAGATTTTACAGGAACAGAACACATCTGTGCACTGGTCTGTTTAGAGACCTGCTTCAACTGGCTTGCAAATAAAAAGTGCTTTATCTGATTGTTCAGTGCTGCCAAGCTTCCTTCCAATGCCAGAGCTGCTTTGAGGCGCTGTTCATGAGGATCCATTGTAACAGCATCGATTTTCTCCTCTGAAAGACTCTTGTCTTTTCAGTTTCCCACCTATAAGATCAGTAAGTAAAAAGTGAGTAAATGTGGGACTAAAATTCACGCCAATAGCAAAATTAATACAAATTTCAGAATGGTCTAAGTCATTCACATCACTCTCCCTTTGAGAGCTGATTTATTTTACACTGTATGTCTATTCTCACCACGTTTCCAGGATGTTATTCAGTGGTCTCAGTTTTGATGCATAATGCTAAAACTCTGTATTTATTTTGCTCCCTAAACTTCTGGAGGTCAGTGTTGTTTCTCTTTCAACCATCACAATCAGAGCAATAAGTTTCATTGCTTTTGGTCTGCACATCTATCATTTGAGCATCCCAGGTCCTGTGGAAAAAGAAGTAAAACAGATAAGGAATCATTTGTTTTCTGTTTCAACTATATTAAATCTATTAATATAGCAGAAGTTTTCAATGTCTGTTTTAAAGGTCTAGTATAATGACTAATTCCACAAGAATGGGACAGCTACATTTCTGAGCAACTTCCCTGAACCCTGGCTGCCACTCTGAACTCCTTAGTTAGCACATTTTTCTCCGGCAAACATATTCGAAGAATAAATTTTACTAAAAAAAGGGCAAACACTCCAGAAGCTTTTCTATATCACTGATATTCCAGGAAGCAAATTTCATTCTTTAACTTGACAACATAACACTTTACATTTTGAATGTTAACTGCGAGACTCTAATTTTTTGTTTTGCATCCTTGCACTGAAGGCTGGAACTGGAAAGCCTGCAGGGACCACCTGAGCTTAGCTAGATTTTTTTACATGTAGATAGCATCAGAAGCAAAATAATTGAATGCTGCTGCTTGAACAATCAACCTTTTATTACAGAACTACCAAGAGAGAAGAAGGTGGCCCATTTTCTGTGTTTTAAATTAACCTTTCAAGGGAAGGATTGGTGAAGCTTTTAAACACCAGTCAAGATTGTAACCTCTGTTCATCAACTACTATAATAAAGTAAACTGTGAGTAGAAAAAAATATGTAATTCAGTGAAGCCTTTCAATGTAAATGTTTTAGTAAAAGCAAAATAGCTGATAGAAGTATTATCAGGTTTCTAAGTAAATGGCTTATTCCTGAACATCTCAATATCTAACAGATTCTTCCATTTAAGCTGGTTTGGTTCTCAGATCCCGAGGTATCAACAGTTTTGAGATTACTGATCGAGCTCTCTAGAACTACCATCTTAGCAACAATCTGGCCAACTGGAAGTGCTAATTAAAGTAGACTCACAGGCCCAAGGAGCAGAGCTGACTGGAATTTCCTGAACTGGTTTTCTGTTTTTGAAATATAGCTTCCCTTCCCCCCTCCCAAATCCTAGAATTTTCAAATGCCAAAGTTATTCAGACTTTTTTTTAGGCAAGAAAAACAAGTAAACATAAAAAAGGAAAGGGAATTGAGATTTTTCACTGGTCATCAGCAGATTTAAGTCAACAATAAAAAGTTACTGTTTTTAAACGACCTAGGAGTGATCTAAGAAAGCCAAGGGAACTTACTCTGAAGAGGGCAAGAAAGGAATTGTACTTTCCGTGTACATGGTGTTGCTGAACACAAGGCTTGTTTGGTTTTGCAGCTTGGGCACCTCAAAATTAAAAAACATAAAATCAATATCAATTGAAGCTACGGTCCGAGTAATGACTGTATGGCATTTGATCATCACATACATGTTACTACCCTAATGCTGGAAAATGCAAATTTTAGCTGCTTATATTCTGTACTCCTTTTCTTGCAAATATTTCTTTCTTTACATGACGCTTACTTGAATTATAAGGACAAAGGCCTGACTGTAGACACACAGACATTTTACCTGCCAAAAAGCTGTCTTAGAACATATGCACTGCCATACAGAGAATTAACTCCATGCTGTCAACAGTAATATGCTGACTTTAAGAATTTTTCTTTTTTTTTCAGTTTTGAAACCATTATCATGACACTAAGTAAACTGTTTGGTGATAGAGACTGTGCTAAGAAAAGAAATCACGAAGTACATAAGCCATGTATTTTCTGTGCATTAGTCTTTCACCAGCTGTTTATCTGCTCTGGGAACCTAAAAATCCCTCCCAGCCCTGAAACACAGCCGTGTCTTAGATACTGTGCTGAGGAAAAATGGCTTACTTCCTCCAGAGCCAATTTGTACTTAAAACACCGTCCCTGCATGCTGTACGTGTATGCTTAACTTCAGGGCAGAGAGCGCATCTACTCAAATTAAGGGAAGAATTTGTAGTGAGAAATGTGAAGTCTGTGTACAAATCTTCTCATAATGGGAGTTGTGGTTTTCAAACTTTGGGGTCGGGGACCTCAAATCTGTAATGCACCTGCAAGAGTATGCCCATATTTTATTTCACAGGCTGCTCCTCAGCTGCCTTTCTCTACAGTAAGCCTGCAAGCACAGCTCGAAGTGCAGCTCGTGGCCATGCCTTCTCACACCTGCAAATCACAAGTCACCTGAATATTCAGGAGTGTCCGGTGTCATGCTGTGTGAGGAAGGAGCTTATTCAGCCCCTAAGCGTGTCCAGACAGGCTGTCCGTGAGGCACACTCATAAATACTTTCATTGGGGTCACTGGTCCTCCATAGACCTTTAAATATTACTATGGCACAAACACATACTAGTGATTATAGTACTTGACAATATAAACGTTTCCACTGAAGACATGTATGTTTTCTACTCCTTGAGGATGGTATTTGCCTAAGTGTTTATGTAAATCACAGCAGGTAATGTTTATACAGTAGAAAACAGCTGGAGGAAAAGATCACCTTCAACAATTGTCAGTTATATTTGGGTTTAGATAATTAATGAAAGACTGAACAACTCCACCACAGTTTCATCACAACATCATCCATGTTTAGGGAGAGAGTTTACAGCCACCTCATAACTTCTGGCATCAACTTGCTTGCAGCTTAGCCCTGGAACAAAACAAAACCAAAGAAACAAATCTCCCTAGCACAAAACACAGTCAAATTTAACTCAAAGCAGGACACAGAAGCGCAGGCACCAGTGTTTTAGAATATACAGAGCACTGCTCATGACTATAAATAATTATTGGATGCTTTCATAGCATTAGTGTTAACAGATATGCACAAAACCAGCATGCAAAGCTACTGATACCTGGTTAAGTCTTGTGTCAGTACATGAAAAAATAGCTGCAGAGATGCAAGACACTTAGTACATTCTTCTGTTCTAGGATCCTGAAAATCGCTATTGCAAGAGAAATGGGAGCTTGGAGAAACAGGAGATAAATAGAAGAGAGAATGATTTCTTCATTATGGCTGCATGTATTTATGGGGAACAGAGTGTGTTGTCTGTTGCCGGTCTAGCAAAATCTGCTGGAATTTTTAAATTAATCAGAAAGCCAAATTTTGTTAAATTTCTCTATTCACTTAGTCTGCTTTGAAAACTGCAGGCTTTAGGCTGTGTGAGAATGGTGCATGGTATCAGACTACAGAGCAGTCAGAGGATGGATGATGGGCTGAATTCTGAAGGGACTGGAATTTCCTCAGAACAAAGGTTTATCCCATTTATGACATGTCTTGAGAAAGCTTATCCTGTCAAGTCATTTATCACCCTCCTAACTAGCTACTGAGCGCGTATAATGCTTCTTTGCTAGATCAGTGAGGGAAAAAAGAATTTCAGAAGAAAGGAAGGTTTTCATTTAGGGATTTTAGGAGATTTAAAGAAGAGCTGATAGGAGTTAGGCTATCTAAGCTCTTTGAACCATGAGAAAAAACATATCAAGAAGGATTTTACTAACTGCTCATAGTGCAGCTAAAATACAGCCTTTCTACTGAGGGCATCCTCATTACCTAGGTATTTAAACTATGTGAATTGGCACAGCCCTGTGGTTTGCAGTATTAGATTTGGAGTAAGTAGAGGATGCTCTGATGGGGCTCTAATTACTAATATCGAGGTGAATTAAGTCCATCATATATTTATGAATGTCTAGCTTAATACTAACTATGAGACAATTCTGACATGACATTTGTTATAACACAGATGTCCCCATAAGCCCCACAATTAAAAAGCTGCGTTTCCTATGAAATTTGAGGTTGGCTCACCTTAATGTTCAAGAAAGTTCAGACTCCATTGGAAGTACTTGCTGCAGTGGGGGTATTTGTAAGATCAATCTATTCCATGTAGCTTTTTTCTGCTAAGAGGGTATCCCCAGTTAGCACATTTTCTCGGCATTTACAAGAATTTGACATCTTTTAGTACTCTTCCACTCTGTCATGTTCAGGTGGAATTGACCAATAGTTTAAAAGACTATGAAGGAAGATGAGGACAGGTAGTGCAATAGCTTAACCTTCATCTCAGCACATCAGAAAACTGGTTTTATATATATATACACATACACACACACACACACACACAGAGACATACCTATATAACTGAAAGAATGTCTCCTAGACCCAGACAATTATTAAAAAAAAAAAAAAGTAGTCACTAAATATATAAAATATATGATCTTACAAAAGCAGTATGGTTCTCCAAGTATGCCAATCAAATAATTTCTTACCTGCGTTCCTCACAAGGATTCAATCAGGAAACAAGCTGTATCAGTGTGTGCAAATGAAGGTCATGCATCAAACTGCTGTGCTTTCTTTTTAAGTGATGTTATGATTACTATTTCAGTGAAGTACTAATAAGGGACGTCATATTTTCGTGATTCATTGTTCAAGCAGGCAGTAAAAGGAAAAACATTAAAGTTAGCAAGGATATATTCAAACCAGGTGTTACTTTGATGGAATCTGAGATTATTTCTTGCATACAAGCGTCCCTCTTGTGCTAGAAGCTGACTTTTATGGGCTGTCTGAATTCACTAGTGAAAGATTTCTTGGTGTAATTCACAAGTGAGAGAAATATGAGTAAGGGGATTACTTAAGTTCATCAGTGCTGAAGTGCAGGATTTAATAAATTATCTTAATAAATAGCAATGAACGACACGGATATTTTAAGGGGTATTTCAAGGTATCTATCTAACCGGAAGATGAGTTATAGGTAACATCCTGCAGCCCGCAAAAGTACTTCCACGTGTAAGGCAACCAGCAAGAAGAAAAAAACACACACAGAAAAGGGAAAAAAAAAAAGATGCTGGTGAAAGTATCTCTACTACAAAGACAAGTATTCAATCGTGTCTTCTTACAAGAGCACAGAAAGGGAGCCATGAAGATGCATGACAACTGCCTCTCTAGGAGAGGGGAATGGAGGAGTTGCAGATCCACAGTCTACCTCATCTGAGTGCGAGAGATACAGTTCAAGTTCACCTCCAAATCTGGGGAAGTGAAGAAGAGGCAGGTCTAGAAGGACTACATCCCCCACATACTTGCTCTATATGTATCCCTGCCTTGAAAAAGAAACCATTATTTCACAGTATTCCATTAATGTGATTAAAAATAACTTTTAGCAAGCGTCAGCTGTAAGATGAGGGACAGAGAGAGGCATAGTCTCTCCGTTCGCACTACCCAGAGAAGCTGTGTGTGTGTGGTAGTGAATTCCCTGACATAAGTTGTGCCAAAAAAAGCCACCAACACAATATAATCAGTCAGCAATACTGGACTAAAGCAGATGCAGTAAGCTGTGTTTGCTCAAAGGCAGTACAGAAAATAAAAAAATTTGCCAACCCAAATCACCACCAACCCCAAACACTCCAAATCCGTATCAAAATGCATATGAAGTTCAGCTGTTTCTTGAGATCTGCCTACTGGATTTCAATATATTTTACTAATCATCTCAAGCCAGATAATGCTTTTGAAAGCAAAATAATCTTTCCAAAACTCTATCTAGCTACACAAAGACTTCTGACTAGGTAAGCCCAAAAAAACTGCATTGAACAGAGATAAATTGTATGTTAACACTAATACTTTGCAACTGAAAGCAGACTTGGAAATTAAGCATTTTCCCTGTTCAAGTGTTGTTTGTGCACGTGCATGCATTTCCTTTTTTAAAACGTGAATTTAACACACAGAGGCAGGTAGGCAGCAAGCAGTCCCAGGGAATGAAGTCACCAATTCCTTAGGACATGTTCAGCACAGTCAGGGATCGCAGAAACTAGCTTGTAACAGCCCAGCTGAAATGCTTTCATCCTGACTCAAGCAGGCTGCCTCAAATAGTTTAGGTTCCCTGCTTATTTAACCTATAACTTCCGTGACAATAAACCACATTGTCATTTCTAGTGATGCATTCAAGAGGGAGTCATCCGAGGCTTGATTACATGGTGCAGAGTTCCCAGTCGTTGTAACATAATGAGTTTTAAATCAGTCTAGTCCAAATCAGTAATTAAAACAAAGTACCTGGAGCTGTGCTTCTCAAATTTTCCCATACCAAGCCTTTCCACTCACTCTGCTTCCTAACATCCAGTCTGGGCCTAATTACTATCCCAACATTAGAAGAACAGAGACGTTCAAACCTCCCACTACCTGCTTACCACTCCTTGGATGCTTCCCTGACTCAGCCCGCATGCTGACATGACAGGTTCTATCTAAATGCAATCAGTTCACAGAAGTGCTTCTTGTGCCCCCATCACCATAAGATGGGATAATTCACAAATCATGTAACCAAGTCCCCTACTCTTCACTTTAGAATTGATTACAGTAGCAATGAGAAAACCAGTGATGCTGGCTTTGTGCTGGGGAGAGCTTGTATACAACACACGTTCTCAGGTGGAAGGAACCAACAAGAATTCCAGCTCACTTGTGGATCAGGACCTATTTTAGACGGATAAAAATGCACCAGGAGTCAGGAGTGTCCCTGGAGTGTTCTTGCTCAATTTCTATCATTTAACTTCAACCTCTGGTAACACCAGGCCACAGCTGCTGGTAGCATTATAATATTTGGTTGTTAAGATCACACAAAAACTTTAATAGCCAGGGTTATGGGTACCTTGCTGTTACTAGGGCTCCCACTTCTAGCTCTGAATCTGCATTCACAAGAGAGAAGGAAGAAAATTCCCCCAGAATTTCAGGAAGAACATTTTGAGGAGCTTTGCTTTGAAGGCTTATCTCCGAGTACTCAGACCTAATCCTGCTTAGTTTAGCTCTGAGAAAAATCACAAACTCATGAAGAGGTAGCCAACGCTTCTCATTATTCCTCACTTGTTAAATGCAGCATGTGCAAGAAAGAATGGGGGTCTTTACCCCAAGGAGGTTACAGTTATTTCTCTTGCCAGCCTTTCTCATGACTATCAGTGCATTTTTCTGAACTCTTATAATCCTACTGCAAAGTGAGTAAACTGCATATTTCCTCTGTATAAGCTGTCTAGAGTGCATGAACAACATATTTTTCTCATCTGAAGAGTCTTCCATCTCTTGCTTGGAGAGTGATACATGGAAGGGAGGGGGAACTTCAACAGCAATTGATAAATCTCAGTGCATTTTGATAATACCAAGTGTGCTTGTGAAATCTCTCTTCCACTTGAGCAACTGCTTAGTTCTCTGAGGAGACATTTCCCAGGTTTTCGTTTTGAAGAGAACATTGCTGCAGTAAGCTGTTACCGTGAAGCTGTGCCTGGTACAGAATGACAGGCCAAAAGGGGCTCGAATCACTCCTCAACAGCTTTGACTTCACTCCTCCTGCATTTTAGTGCACGTTCTTGCATTACCAGCTCTCGCACTGGTTAAAACTGACTTGGTCTCACTCCCTATTTTCCAACAAGTGCAATATTTTGAATTCTGTTCCCTCTCTTCTCCACACATAGTACATACAAGTCACACTTAAAACAATTTACCTGTAGGGTAGGCAGTCCAACCCCATTCCACTCTCTTCTCGCATTTCTAATCTGATTGCTTTCAGAAAGCTAATTGTGCCTGCTAGGAAACACCTCTGCTGCTTGAGAATGCCCAGCACTGTCAAGAAAACCACATTGTATTTTGCAAGAAAAGCTACACCTAGAAATTGTCATACTGGGTAACTGCACATTCCTCTGCCAAATGGTTATAAGCAGCCAAATTACAAGTTTCAGAAAATATCTGTGAATAATGTATAGTCATGGATAAGTTGGAGACAAAATTTCTGAGGGAAAAAAAAAAAGATTATTTAAATGAGTATTGTAACTAGGTACACTAAAGGTTAAGTGTAGGATACTATGGCTCTAGAGTAGGAATACATTAGAATCTACTTAAGCAGCTTTTGATATAAAGTTTAAGCACTCTGGCTGGGTGAAGAAGATCATTGCTAGGTACCAAGATTTTGGTGTGATCACATATTCTAGAGACTTAAAGCAGCCTGAGCAACTGCACCAGGCAATACCACTAAGAAAACACTTGAGCTTCTGCTGTTTTAAAACAGTGAATAGATGAATAAAGACATAAGTGGCAGAATGATTAAACCCAACAGTATGAAAGTTTGGAAGCCCTTATTCCACCCTTAACCTCTCTAATGGGCAACAAACATAAGACAAGGCTAAACGCAGATGGCAATATGCTGACCTTTTTTTGCCATGCTGGCTAAAGTTCTGGGAATAACAAAAGGTATTCCTTCTCTGTAGTAGCCTACGACCTGAAAAAAAGTGCAGATGAAGAAAACTGGAGGATAAGACTAAACACAGACAAGGGTAGACTGTCATGACTAAGTGCTACTGCAATTACGACCTAACTCAAAGCTTGGAGAAAATCATGCTGATGAAGGCTACATAAAAAAAAAACAAACAAACAAACCCCCCCCCCCCCCCAAATGAAGCATCTCTGTCACATTCAAATGCAACTCTGCACAGTAAGTCAAAATTAGAAAAATCCCCAAACTGGGTTTAAATACACCACTAAAAACACTTGTACAAAAACTGGGCTTTAATCCAAAGCACAGGCACAGCTGAGCTGTCTCTGCTCAGCTATCACGATACAGAGCAGCTTGTTTTGAGCTCGCTTTGCTAAAATGCTTTCAAGTCAGTATTTTGAGCCTTCAAAATCATGTATCACAATACATCTTGGTTCATCCTTGATGCAACAATAAAGAGTAGGTACCACAAAAAAGTCAGTTAAAAAGTCAGAAGCACAGTTAATAGCCTGTTAAAAAAATGGCTTACAGAAACTGGGATGTGATGCAAGTATTTTGTGTTTGAAGTTTGCATTTTAAATACTAACTAATGCTTCATAAATATCTCTATGTTACTATTTACATAGATCAGGAAGCCAGCCAGTGCTTGCTAGCAGATTTGGCTTGCTTTCCAGTTCTCTCCAGCCTTCAAAAAGCAAAAAAGCAAACTAAAAATCCCCAAGGCTGTACTTCCTGAGCCCACCACATGCCTGTGCTCAGTAATCATCAAACTGAAAGATATTCGCTAAGTCCTCAAAAGAAACTATTCAGAAAGAATCTATCACACTGAGAGCTGAAGCATGTTTCGGTGACAAGAATGTGATGCAGTAGTTTGCAATTTTTAAAATAGGGTTTATAATGAACCTGGATTTGGAGAAAGAAAGGGCAAACTAGTTCAATTAATGTCATTATTATTTTCACCTAAACATGGAATATACACCGTTTTTTACAAACGTGGTATTTCAGAGCTTCAATGGCCGGTGGCATAGATGCAATAATATTCCCCTAAAATAGTAGCAATGTTTTCAATTAATCCAAGCTGATTTACTGCCATCCCAGAGATTGTAGGATGGTCTGGAAGAGATCTATGCCCTAGCTTCACAGCAAAACAGCTTTAAATGAATGGATGGACACAGCTGGTGCAAAGGCACCTGAACATCAGTCCTCCTGTCAGCCTTGCTAAAAGCCCGTGCAAAATTCCCAGCCGCTTACAAGGCTTACTTGTGCACACAAACGTTCAACAGGAGGTAGGTAAGGGTTTACCTGTATAGATGAGCATATGCATGTGCATATACACACAGCCACCTTTTGATATGAAGAACGCTTCTTAAGGTTCGCTACAAAATAGCACATACAAGTGCAGCTCCATAAAGAGGAAAGGGCAGCTGGAATAGATACGAAGAAAAGCTGTAAGGTGAAAGACACTTAAATGACTCCCATCCAGGTAAGAAAATGAAATGCGCAGTGTAGTGACAACAAGCAGCACTAACATCACAGAGTGCAATATGGATTATACTGACCAGACTTTGGCAGTCACCCCTACCTAAACAATCAAGACTGCTCACAGGTCAGAGCTGTGCTTTATTTATTACTCACTAATTTCTTCAGCATGAGTTACAAGAAGGACATGCATTTAAAAGCAGTAATTCATGCTGTTTCTAGTAACTTACTGAAATAATCAACATATGGTTCCCAGTGCTCCCTACAATTACCCTTCACAACATCTCTCTAAAACAGATACTGTAGGTAATGGGTAAATATAACAAATAGGTAAATTCAATTTATGCATGGGGAACTCCGACAGAAATACCATTCTGCTGGGCGTCACCCTACTGTCCTCCTAAAACCCAGTTCTGCAATTGCTTTCAATAACAGCAGGACTAGGCTGATAGACTGAGAGTATCTGAAAGTCCCTACCCAAAGCATATGGGCAGGAATCAGAAAGCAAGTCAGAACAGACTGATTAAGAGAACTAGGTTTAATTTAATCTGAATGCCAAACACCTCTCCTTTGCACATGCTGGGACTGAAGGCAGATGCTCTTCTCATCCATTATTCAAAATAGAAGTGTTACCTTTTAGTGCTCAGATTTCTATCAGCTCATGGCAAATCACAGGAGAAAACTCTGTGCAGCCAGGAGGCAGGCAGAAGAGAAAGAGTTTTACACTTTCTAATAATACGAAGTGCTACGTGTTCCGGGACAACATTTTATTTCAGCATTAACCAGCCCCTGTGATATCTATGCACTTCATTCATACGACTCCAGCCTTACAATGAAGTCCCAGGTAGGAGCATTATGAAGCAGCATCAGCACAGGCCATTGGAAAGTGTGTTCTTGTCTGCCATGTTTCCTGTACCTCAGGGCCAGCCTGGGTGATATTTACAGTCAGACTATCAAAGACACCCAGCCTGTAAGCACTGATTTAGTGAGAAAGAACCACCCTTTCAGAAGATAATGCCCATATGAAAGAAATGTATCCATCCTAATTCTCTTGTGATGTTTTTTACTTCCCTGTTGACTCAGACTTACTAGAATTAAAGGCCCTTTGGATGGTATGTTTTAGATACCTACATATTTATTCTACTAGTTGATTTCATGCACTCTTAAAATAAATACAATTTTGAGCTAAAAGTACAATAAGAAATGTCCTAATGGCTGAAATTCTGGCTTAAAATTAGGAATCAAATGCACCCAGTCACAGGTTGGCTAGGCAATGACCTTTACCTGTCTCAGTATCCCTGTCCGTAAATGAGAAATTAGGACATTGCTCTCATTTCGTGAAAGGCTTTGAGGCTTTCAGGTAGACAGTGCGTTATTCTGTTCATCAAAAAACCCATACTTCTTTTACAGTATGGTGCCCCACAACTAAATAGTAGACCTTCCTTTCCCTGGTTAAACACTTGTGACACCTCCCACCCCTTTAGCTGATGTAAAAACTGACAAAACTGAACACAATGTGCTCTCATCATTTTCCAGGCTCTTGCAACTCCAAGATGCAACAGAAACGAGCATTGCTGGACACACATTGCAGGAACCCAAGTGGTGCTGAAAGATCTCTCAGACCATATCGTCCAAGAGCTGAGGTAGTGGCTGTTGCCCTGTACTGGGAGGGTGTTAGATGACAGGCAAGACATGGCCTTGGGCAGAGGTAGTAAGGTGCTGGGTGTTTTATAGCAAGCTCCTTCTCTCACTTCCAGTGGATCTACAACACATGCATCTGGTGCTGAACTATAACCATCTCCAAATACAAGGAACACAGTGTAAGACAGCTGCAGTCATACAGGAACCTAAGGAAATTCAGAAATAAATGGAAAGGAAAGTAACTGCGGCCAGGGGGAATTGGTCACTTACCCACCAGTGCCCTCCAGTGGCTCACACAGCAACTCAAGGAACTGAAGATGAGAACCTGTTTTCAGAGGTCAGACACCATAATTGTTTCACTAACAGACAGAAATGAAAACGCTGACATCTGGATGCCAGATAGCTCTTTTTAAAATTTAAGTTCTTGCATGGCAATCTCATATCTGCTATCATTACATACGATATCCATAAAAACCTGCACTCCATCAAGTGGGTAAAATACTAATGACAAGCCATGTAAAATGAGACAACAGAAACCAAAGTGATTCCGAAGACAAAAATGTTTATTTGTACTAACTCTTCAAATGGGTATACATTCACAATCTTTAAACAAAATCAGTACACGTCTAGGGCAAGTTGAGTATGTATCATTAGAAGATAATGCCTTCCTTAGTAATTAATGTTCATAAATCAAGAACTAGTTACACATTTACGACCCCTTACACAGGGGCTAATGTTTTCAGTAAGACTATCCCAGTACTAGGCAAAACAGAGTGTTTGTAGAACAGGATTCCAATCATTCAGTTCCAGTATCATATCACAGTCTTTTAATGAGCAGCAAATATTAGTGGGGGAAAAATATCTAGTGCCAAGCTGAATGTTCTCAAGCGCTGAAAAGCAAATACACATGGTGAAGTATCTATAGAAATTTAAATAATTTATTTTAGTTACTGAAACTTCACTTTTTGTCTGAAAAGAACAAGAATATCATTACAGACTGGAGGAAAGAATTCCATAAAAACCTTTTTTCTAGATTTGCCTTAGAATAGGCTTCCGTACAAAACAAGAACAATTAAGATTTTGGGGTTTCAGTGGTAGAAGTAGTATTGGAAT
Source organism: Aquila chrysaetos chrysaetos (assembly GCF_900496995.4). Lineage (NCBI taxonomy): Eukaryota > Metazoa > Chordata > Aves > Accipitriformes > Accipitridae > Aquila > Aquila chrysaetos. Next base: position 33,206,350 of record NC_044006.1, read on the forward strand.
AATAAAGAAATCATCTTAAAATATATATTAATTTACCACATTTAGCTCATATAGCCCTTTATGTATCTTACAAAATGCTACTGTTCTACATACTGCATGTAAAAAAAAGTTTATTTATATATATATATGTATATATACACATATAAAGGCAAAGCCAATCAGCTTGGTATTAAAAAAAACAACACGAAGCATAAGCAGACACACTGAAAGTTATGCAGTAATGAGGAGTGTACGCTCCACGTGTGCGTTAGTGTAACAGTGCTTCCAATCTTAACACATCCTTTTGTCTAAGCAGAGTGCTTACTCCAAGTCAGCTCTACCAGTGATTTCCTCAATTGACACAAATACCTGATGTTACTTAACTTCTAGCCATCTGTTATATTTAGCACTAAATCAGAAATAAGGCAAAATAACTTTTCTCATCGATGAATATCTGATGACATTCACAAGATCTTCCAAAAATTAATACAAAGCATTATAGGAGCACAAGAAATGGTACCTCTGAACTGAAGCGTCTTCCTGTCTACACAAAGCTGGCCCAATGCTCGCCTATTTCAGAGTAATCCAGGACACTTAACTAAATACAACAATTATTCCCAGGCATCCCCTTTGTTTTAGCAAGTTTTGAATGACAACTTAAATCTTCAGGATGGGTTTGTGCTCATGATTTCTGGTCTAAAAACATCACTGAGAACAGTGAACAACAGTTCTGATACTGCTCAGAGGTTTGGAGTGGATATTCAGAGCGGATGGACATTCTTGTTGAGCTCTGTACATCGCAGTGCTAACCCTTGTCTCCCAGCTGCAAGAATAAGTCCACTCTTTATGTACCCAGCATATATTTTACCAAAAAAATTACAGTTTACTATAAAAGAAAAGCAAGACAGATTTGATTTATCTATCTTCTCTTGCATCAACCTTCTTAAAAGAAGTCCCAAAGAACCCAACCAAGCCAACCCCACCCCCAAACTCCATGAAATCACAAATTTTCCAATAATAAATAAAATTAACCTCCCTGATAAAGGAAAGGTGCCTGAAAAAACCAAGTTGAGATACCTGGGGAATATAAGAGACAGATGCCTTTGAGAAGCTTTCTGGGAGCTTGGTCATAAAGGACTTGCTCCAGCACCCATTAAAGTTTTGTCCAGTGAAAAGAATAACTTCAGAATTCATCATTTCTCTGGAGAGGCTGGTTCAGGACTACAGTCCAGTTGACATGTCAGTCACTGGCAGGCACTGAAATGAATGCGGTCAGTGTACTGGCACATAACACTTTTGACAACACAAGCATGATCTACCAGGGAATTCCCCAAACATTCCTTGGAGTCTTGCATGGAGTGCAACACTTTGTAGCTGATGGTTAAGCTAGAAACACAGCATGACAATTTTGAGCAGTGGATACCCAAGAATATCCTTCCCCACCCACCAAACAATACCAGTGAAGAATGACAACAGGTACAACACTAAAATGAACCCTAGGCTCCAGGGTTCAGAATCCCCAGGTCAACATCTCCCACTTGTTTTGGGGAATGGGATTTTGGAAGAGCCTAGCACCTGGGAACAGTAAGGGAGAAACAGAGAAATACAAAAATGCAAGGATTAAAAAACAGAAGGGGATGTAATGATCCCCATCTAGCATATTCCCTTTAAAACAGTGTAATTAAAAACTTTAAATTCACTTAGAAATTGGTTTCAAAATAGTCTGACAGTTTTAAAGACTTTCAAAAATCAAAATATTCTTCACCAGAGTTCATTAAAATATCCCTGTAGCCCCCTGAATAACTGCTACCACTCGTTTTGCATTAATATTGCTTAAATTAATATAATCTTAAGCATGCAAAATGTTAAAATTTCATTGTGTATACGGAATAAAACCAACTTCTAATAGAAAGACTCCTAATATTTCAAGGTTACAGGCTTGATTCAGTCTCCATCAAAACCACTGGGATTCTTCCCACAGTGTCTGGTGGATTTTGGACTAGGCCTTAATAAGAGACAACAACACATTGTGTTTAATGGTGTAGGAACACACACAAAGTACACTTGTGTATATACACTAGATATGTAGGACAACTTTTGCATTGCGTGTCTTAAACCAGCTGTATTTTAGCCAGTAAAACAACAGTCACCAAGCCAACACTACATGCTATGTCAAACTAGGCTGTATAACAAAAAACAATACCCATTCAGAGACATTCATCTTGTTACTGTTGCCTAGTGAGCAGCTTTGAATGAAGCTTAATGATACATCCACTTGAACTCAGATATAAATTTGAAAGGCAGAAAGCTGGATTAGTACGATGGCCTGATTGATTTTATATGTGCTCTGGATGACTTTGAAGGCAGGATATCATCTCTCTGACAGGCTTCCCTTCATAGCAGATTTGATACACAGCAGTGAATAGTGGAAACCTGAGGAAACAAGATGGGGAAAGCAAACGCAGCATAAGTTTATTCTGTAACATTTTCTTAAATGAAAGAAATAAAGTGGGGTGAGGAGAGGGAGAGAAAAGAGAGAGACTGAAAAATCAATTTCTTTTAATATTTGTCAAGTGCAAAAGCTGGGTTGAAAAGCACTGGATAAATACAGAACCTACACACATCTCTAAAATGAGTCACTCTCAGAAGCCTAGCTAGCTATAATGGAGCCTGCAACATTCATTATGTATGGCACAACCATTAAGTTATCTAAAAAATTAAAAAATTAAAAATACTTGCATCTTTCCTTGACATTCTTATAGCAGTACTCATCTATGATTAAAAGGGATGACTGGCACATCAGTTATACATTATCTCTGAGCAATAATTTGATAATACAATTGCAGAACATGACACAAAGAGACTCAAGAAGAAATTGAAGGTCAAGTTTTTAATAAGAGACCAAAATCAAATGTGGATTTTGAAACACTAAATTCTATCTCTTCTTTTTTTCTTTTTTAAATTGGCCACGTTTCCAACAACCCCCAAATTATTCAGGCTTCTCTGATAATCTGCAGTCTTGTTACAGCCAAGACGCTTTATGCAAATTCATATTTGCTTTCTGTCCATCCTGGACAGTGACAGCCAGACAAGTCCCATTTTCATACAGAGCCTGGTGAATTTTAGGGATTAATTGTCTGTTCACTAAAATAAATATGCCATTTCAGTGTGGCCTTTTATATTGATAAATTTTGACCAAACACACTACGTTATTTTGACTAAAATAAAAAATAAGGAGCATTGGAGATGGTGAAATAGTTAATTTCTGAGTGATTCAGAATACATCTGGACTAGGACTTTCTGCTCAGGAAAGTGGTCCCATCAGTCACTCTAAAGTTGTATCTGTAACGCACAAATGCAGCATTGAGCAGAACCCCCAACCAGTACTAAGCACTGTATGTGCTTGCCCATACACTCTGCTATAATGCGTTATACTGAAGTTATTCTGGTGTCGCCACGTAGCTCTGAACTAGACTCCTCAAAGTGAACCAGAGGTCACAAGAGAAGCCATGAGCCATTCAGGAGTACCATTACAGCATGGTGACTACTGCATTCTCAGGGGCAGATACAGGATTTGCTCCTGGCTGAATGGAATACATTGTGTTACTGGGGAAAAAAAGTGGGGGAACGGACATGCTTGTGAATTCAGACCATCGTTTCTATGGCTTTTATTAGAAGTGCTCAATTCAAAATGTAGAATTTCATTTTTATCATCTGAAACATTTTAATGTCCTGCTATGTAACGCATGTCCATTTCTTTTGATTTATTTCTGTGGACAACAAGAAAAAAATAGCAGTAATAGCAAAACAGCTGCTCTTTCAAATCCAGTGCTACACTGTTTAGGTTGCAAAATTCCTTACTAGGAAATATGCAGAAAAAAAATTTACACAAAGACTTTTGCATCTATTAACAAGCCTCAATTATCACTCACTTTGTAGAATATATTGGGCTGGGTGGGCTGAATTTGCTTTTACCATAAAAATCTAAATGTACGCACTAAAATAAAATTTGTTATGCCTATGTGAGATTTTACCAGAGGCAGCCACAAAACATGTGAACCTTCTGAAGCAAAAGCAAGTTTCACACAGCTTTAGATACAGTACCGGCAGTTACTTCTCAGTGAAGAAGTACCACTACTACCAACCACATCTTTATACATAAGTCTCGCTGTTTATCACAGAGAACATTACTCTGCTGTGCACAGGTCTGCCATGCTTCACATGGGGAAAGCAGAATCAAAGCTGACTGCAGGCTCAGGGCCAGCAAACTCCAAATGCATCTTATGTCTGAGCACATTAATAGGGCTAGTTCTACAACTGTTGAAATGAAAAAACTAATTGCACTGTAAATATCAATAGGCATCAACCCTGGCACCAAGGCTTTTCTACTGAACTTTGACTTTTGCATATTTCTGTGTAGCCTTGGGACTCTTTTTGTAGGGTAAGAGTATGAAATTTTACTCTTACTAGAGTCTTACCTCTTCACTTTGAAACCATGGCTGTTTTACTGTGTTTTGTGTTTTAAAGCAGTAGCAGGAGAGTTTTTGAAAAACACTTTGAAAGTTGCTTTCAAAAGTCTTGTTGAATGAGACTTTTTATGAAGAACTGACACATGTATGTTGGTATACCAAACAAATTAGCAACTCTCTGTTTTCACATTTTTCATTAAAAACACAACCAAGTCTTCTATAATATGCTCTGTTTGTTGTAACATAGAACAGGGAAAAAAGCAAGCAAGCAACCAACCAACAAAAACCCCAAACACAGCATCCTGTCTCATTTAGGGAATCATAAACAGCAAAGACTGAAGCCAACATTTTAATTAATTTTTTTTCTGCAGTTAGCTGAATTACTGCACGCTGCAGAGATAGACTTAGGTGCCTTACATCCAAAGATAATGTTAAAAAATAAGTAATTTCATGCAGCTGATCCATTAAAACTAGACTTTTAAAACTGCTTTGGAAAAAAAAGTAACAATGCTTGGTCTTCTGACTGGCAGTCATTTATTTCTGATTTTGCCCCCTCTACAAACAGGAACAGATAGATGCAATATACTTAATCTCATAAGGAGACAATTGTGTGTGTGGCTTTAGGAGTCATACATGTTCTGACTTGAATACAAATGAACAAGCCAGGACAACCTGCTTAATTTCATACCACAAAAAACCCCTGACCGACACAAACAAATGGCAGGTTTTATCCTCGACCAAACTGGAATTCACATTAGGAAACAGAGCTGCAGTATCTAAGCTAGAATCCATGTGGATAGAAGCAGCGACTCTATTCAGATGATCACCTATACAGATCCTTAATAACAAAGCTCCTCTCCTTGAAGATAAGTAATGAAGTTACTACCACGAAATGAGCTGTAGAACCTCTTCACAAGTCTCTATAGGAAGCTCAGCTTCTATTTTCACATACTTTATTCTTTTCACATGCTTTTCTGTGATAGCAGAAGGCAATAATATATTCTGCAAACAGAAGAGCATTCACAAATTTAACGTCGCACTACTAGCTCTATCTACAGCAATAGCATTTTGAGGTTCTATTCACTTCTCTCTGTGATTTTAACTGGGGATTAAGCTATTCTCATTACAGTGATTTTCTTTTTGTCTATTACCTTCATGAAGATATCAAGACCAAATATGCAGAAAGAATTATGGAGATAAAAAAGGGGTATGCGGAACGTGCTTCATCTGTTCTTACTTTTCCAGCATTCCTTTCTGCTTGAGGATGCGATACACTTCTGCAGAAGTCTGTGGCCCTTGCAGTTTCTGGCCATTCAACATCTCTTGCTCCAATTCTTCAATAGACTAAACAACAGAGGGGAAAAAAAAAAAAAAAAAAGGGAAGAAAAGGAGAGCTATGATAAAGGTTTCATAAGCCTGACAACACCATCTGGATGGAAAAAAAAAAAAAAAAAAGATGTTACTGAGGGTTTTTCCTTTCTCAAAAGCAACCTTGAGCGAGCATATATAATATTCTCCTATATTCTTGCTTGTAAATATTCTACTTCTTAAATCTGCATCTCCCAACATCTTATCTCTCCAGTTTGTTTTTTTTAATCAGCCTTCCTTCTTAACACCTTTACACTCATTGTAGCCTTGTAACACTCTCAAAAATGAGAGGAAAGAGAAGGGTACTCACTCAGTACAGCTAGCATGTCTTAGATAACTGTACTATTACTCCAACAAACCCGGAGTGCTAGTACTTGCAACAATGGATTTCACGCAGGGAATAAGGTACCTTTCCAGTTTTAACGAACGCTTCTGCTACACGTCGATTCCGGCCACCGTAACACGTTGTGATGAGATCAGCAACTCCACAGCTTTCCAGGAAAGTGGCAGTAGACACCTGTCCTTTGCAAAAAATTCTGGCAAACGCAATCATCTCCATTAGGCCAAGGCGAATAACAGCAGCTTTGGTATTGTCACCGCAGCAAAGGCCATCACAGAACCCAGCTCCTACTGCTACTATATTCTAATGAGAAGAGAAAAAACAAATGGGAAATGAGTCAATTATTGCTTACAGAATCCTAGGAGATACCAAAAGACAGAGTGCAGATGCCCTTAAGAACTGCAAACACTTTACTAGTGTAAGACTAGGTTGTTGGTTTGGGTTTTTTTGGGTTTTTTTTGTTTTGGGATTTTGAGGTCTATGGGATAACCTTTAAAAAAAAAAAAAAAAAAAGATGACAAGCCTTACATTACTAAGTATTTCCAATGATAAAAACATAGTTAAAGCTCTGGAACAAGTTGCCCCAGAGGCTGTGGAGCTATTATTATTGACTATCTTTAAGAACAAACAGGTTACACTACACCCAAACAAGGTTTTATCTAGATTGAGCTGTTCCTGCCCTGAGATAGGGGTAAAGTTAGACTGACATCCCACAGCCCCTTTATCCATTTATTTTCTTTATGATTAAATACTGAATGTAAGAAACATTTATTGACTTCAATGCTGATATGCTAAGGGACCAAATTCAGCCAAGCTAGTAGTATTCAGCCCTTTCAAGTATGCAGAGTTCCTATAACAGTAATCGTTAATCAAGGATTCCCAGAAGGTTCATTACACAGGAAGACCTTTCCTAAGCAAAAAATGTTGCGGGGTTTTTTTTTCCTTAGACCTGGTGACGGCCTTCTACAAGAGTGTGCTGTTTCTTCATGAACAATCAGCCATACAGTCCCTTCTTTGGTTTACAAACATAGAGATTAGTTGAGAGATGTTTGAGTGATGTGAGTATAAAAGCAATTTTCTGGCCTGGGACTCAGCGACTAGCCATGGTTAGTTTGCCCCTACCAAAAAAACCCCAATCCCTACCAAAAACCGAAACACTCCAAAAAAGTTAGCATTCTGATGTACTGATAAAGCAAACAAGGAAGCAATAGATATAGTAATACTTTTCTGCATGCAACAACAGCAGCAGTGACCGCAACAGAAACCACAGGAGAACCAACATTATGGCACCTAGTGTAGCACTCAATGCAGGGAAAAAAAACCAAACCACCAAACCAACTTTAACTGTTGGTTAAGAAACAGCAACAGTCAGAAGCTGCTAATGAAAGCAATAAGCTGATTAACTGCCAGTTTTGTTTTGCTTTTTGGACTGTAAGAACCAAAAACTGCAGGCAGCTCCAGTGCTATGTGGCCAGTCACGGCTACATGACTCTGAATCAAATGAGGTCAAAGGATGACTCATTGCTTTTTGAGCAGCTAGCTGAGGTCTAAAGGTGACCTTAAAAATTGCAGACAGATATCTCAACATCAGACCTGAAGCAGCAAAAGATGATCAGACTTTTAAAGCTGGTACTTTAGATCACTTTGGCTTAAATCTTGGCTGTGGTGATTCAGTCAAGGTATGTTTTTATCAGATGCCTCTCCCAGAGCAACCTCCAATATTTATTCATTTGGTGGCAAAACAAGAGGAAGTCAAACAGGTGTTTAAGAAGTTTTCAGATGGGATAATCCATTTAAATGGAATTTACACATACATGAAGTCTGCAAGTGTTTAGCGCTTAGCTGAAAACTAAAACGTTTTTTAACAACCTCCGGGCTTTTTCCATATACTTCTTGAACACTCCAATACTAAAGCTTCCCCTTCCCTCCAACTTTGCGTGCTTTGACTTTGCACTTCAAAGCAGCTTACCTGATCATAATTTACAGTATGATTTGGCCTATGGTATTCTGTTGTCTACTTCTACCTTTTGCAATGTTTCTCTTCAGAGCAACAGAAATAATGTTTTAAGCAAGTCATACCAAGACTAGTTACTTCTGAGGAAATGTGGTAGGGAAGAAGGGAAGTTGTGAGTCTAACTCTGAAACAGTAAGCTCCTTGTTTGTACAATGTCCCCATTGTATGTTCCTACACATAGTTTGCAAATAATGAGGAAACAAGACAACTGATTATGCTCTAGAACACACAGCCACGCCTAGGAGACTGTTATATCCTGGTCTGCATAACCCTCCGGCCACAACTATGAATTTACAAGGTCTACCATCTGGTTTCATTTAAGTCCGTGAAGAATCTATGACAACTCTCTCATGTCTAATACACTGCAGAGAACTGAATTATACCACACTGAAAGTTACACTTTACTGAAAGATGAGCCACTCCTTTTTAAAACAAAACAACAAAAAAATCTCACAAAACTTGAGACTGAGTCATCTTTCAGTCCAAAACAAGACCAAAACAGGCAGCTTTGTACTTGAAATCTCTGGGTGCAGGCACTAAGCTGATTTTGTTTCAGGAAGATGCATAAGCAAAACATGAATTAGCACACAAGAGCCTAACAGCACTAGCAGTATAGTGATCCTCCGAGAAGCAGACTGGGGCGCAAGAATCGCATATCTATCTGGCAAAACCATCTTTCTGTATCTGATATGGTTGATCCTGAACACTGCCACTGCCAAAGCCTACACCTGAAGTTACAAGAGTTCCTGCAAATGCAATGGGCATACATTTGTGCAACAGGAGAGAGCCCATGTTTCCATGAGCTCAAAGACTGACTGTATTTGCATACATAACATGGGGGTCTGAAAGCCCAGTAAGCAAGAACAACTTTAGCCTACAGACAAACCTGTTGTTCCAAATGTTCAAAAATACTGTCACAACAACCCCAAAATGACTGCAACACAATGGTCCTCTTGGCCTGAGGGATTCAGAGCTCTCAAAACCACTGCACACTTGAGCAAACACATTTCCCCCATCTTGGCATTAACAGCTTTTTATATTAAAGCACACATCCTGTAAGCAAGATGCACAGGGCGTTTTTATATTGCATACAGTTTTAAGCTACTAAAATACTTTGCACTAACAGGTGAGTCTTTAGCTGGTCTGGTATCTAGAAGCTAGCGTTACTCCTAGTCCTAGTTATTCTAGAACATGAAAAACAATTGGATTCAGTTATTTTATCACCGGGATAGTGAAACTATGCTTCCAGAAAAGAAATCTTGATGCCAGGCAGTGCTCACAGTATGTGTCAGAACAAATGAGAAAAAGTGTCTTTTACTTGCACATGACCTGCTGCAAACATGCCAGAGGTCACAAATGCAAGGTCAATAGATGACCAAGAAACCAAGGCTAACAAGTCTGCAGACTTTGCTGACAGATTGTTTTCTTACACAGTCAGTGCTCAGAAATATCCAATTTACAGTCCTACTCTGTTTACAGTAAGTTTGTGGAGTGCTCATAAGGACAGCTTCAGAGGCCATTTCTGAGGCAACCATTACCTCTCCATAATTAAACGGATCATTAGAGAACTAAGCAGAAATGTTAATTCACCTGGGATGTCCAGACTTCCTTGAGGTACTGTCACAGCTCAGCACAGCCTGCTTTCCCTCCTGCTTACACATGAACTTGGAGAAGCTCCTTGCTTCACATCACGGCTGAGAGAGGTCAAATGAAGACTCAACAAATCAAAGACAGTATCAGCAGGACTGTCAGAGAGGTTAAGCATAAACTGCTTGCTTGCTCCTGGCAAACTTGAATGTAAATAATGGATTTCATTTCCACTTAATCTCGGGAAAGAGTAATTACCACAATCAACTTCTACAGTACCTAGACTGACTATCCAACAGTGACTGCCATAAACACACTTTGCAAGACCACCTTTGTAAGTAATAATGCTGGGTTACATAACCTGGTAAACAATAAATCATCGTTATACTTCTTACTTCTTTGCTTAAGGCTAAGCTGGAGCCATAAGATTTAGAGATGGGCCTGAAGCAACCTGAAAGGCAACCACAGCTGCTGCTCCTTCTCCTTCCTACAGTAACTGTCACATCTGTCTTGATCCTTGGCTGCTGCCACTTGAAGGTTTTTAACTCTCCAGATCCCTGAACATATACATCAGGCAGCTGGAGCATGGCCATTTTGCCATATCCAGAGATTAGATTCTCACTTCTCCTTCCCTCACACTCACCCCCCCTCCCCCACCCCCGCTGCACTGGGTAAGTCATTCCAGTACAGTTTACACGCCAGAACGCAGCTACCAATGTCTATCTATATTGCCTCTCAAGTATGCTGCTAGGTTCATACACCAGCTCAGCCCTCCCTCACATCTGTGCTGCTTGATTGTAAGACCACACACTGGCACAGGCACTAAGGACTCTAAGGACACCTCAGAGGCGATAACCTTGGGTCTGTGCTACTCTGCAGTATCACATCCATCAGCAACTAGGAGCACATCCATATGTATTCATAGCTGCATGTACTACTCTGACCGTGGTGTCATAACCTTTAAGCGCTTCCTAGGAAGGCCCCTTCATCGTCTGGCAAATGGCAGCTGGAACTTGTAGGTGGCCTTGGGTTAGGCTGCCTGTAAAGCCAACTGGACACCTTGAAACTGAACTATCTAAATTTGAAGTTTGTTTATTTCTGACCTCTATCCTTAGAAAAGGTCAACAAATAAATGTGAAATGTGCTTCAGTCCTCAAAAGAAAAAAATCCTGATTGAGAAGAACAAGCCAAGCACTTTTTGCTCCTACAGCCAACAAGTTACTGTAGACAGCTGATCTTCCTCAGTATCATCAGATTTTGTAAACAGACTGCCATTGCCTATTCAGCCACTCTTCAAGCTGACACAAGACTGCAGTTTCACTGTGCTGATTTCTATACTTCAGTACATCTCCATCAACCCATTGTCACAAAAAATAAATAGAGTAAATGAAGTGGATATTTAATATATATATGCATATATATATGTATATGTACATAAATAGCAATCAAGCACATGTTCTTTCATGATCACCCAGCTTCAATACCTATTATTACAGTCTGAATGCAAATATGTATCAAAAAACAGATTTCAAACCTAAAATTATCATTATTGTAAGGGAAAGCTGTGCTTAGAGCACTCTCTGTTACCCTTCTGTATTTTTTCCCAACCTTTAGGCAAGCATCCACATTGAAAATCCTCCCTCCTTACAAAGGCTTGCAGAAATAAAGTGCAAGGTTAAGTACAGACTTTTAACAAGATCTAGTCTATTATGCCAGAAATACCAGAAAAGTCTCCTTTTCCCAAGCTGGTATTTATAGAAAAATGCAGAAACCGGGAGAATATACTACTTCTCATAGTGTACTATTTCTCATCCTTTAAATGCCAATACAGGAGTTGCTTTTACTATTTCCAAATCCAAAAAGACAGTCTGGACTAGCATGTGTGCCTGCTTACTTCTGTCCTCTAAGCCATACTTTGCAGTGACGCTGCTGACATTTTGAATTGGCACTGCTATAGAAAGACAGTAGAACCTCTCTTTTTATACCTGTCTCTCCACACAACACGACACTGTCATCTTCTGAAATAGGAATTTCCTCCTTCCAGAAGGTTAAATAATGCTAATTTTTACTATTTTTTCATGAAGTAACTTTCCAAGATCAATAAAGTAACTGTCAGCTGACAGAAGCTACACTTCAGATTTTTCCCTAAAAACAATCACATGAAAAGATGCTTATTTTTCATATTTTTATTACAAAGAGTATCAGATTAATCATAAAAAAGCAAAGTGCTTGTTGTTACCCTCAGCAAACAATTCTCCTAATAATAAGAATGTACAACTTCTAAGAAAAAAAGCTCAGGTTTACATTTCACTATTCACATCTGAGCTTTGCATTTTGCTTTGCACAGGCAATAAAAACATACCCATCTGTTTAATTTTAGCTTCTTCATTTTCTTTCAGAGGCATACATGTTCCCAATGCATTAATAAAACTTTGCAATGTTTGAGTTAAAAACAGCTCAGGAAATTATTTACATGCTGTCAGTACAAATTTAGGATTAAACTAGAAAGAGTTTTAAATTAAAAATTACTTCTAAAAATATGATTTTAATTAAATTTTCATTGAGATTAAGGAAGAGTTATATGTTTAAAAAAATCATCTATATTAGTATGACTGATCTATGCCACTTTATACCAGTTCATGCCTTTTAATCAGGCAAGAAATCCATAGTATTTTTAAACAAGTTAATCTATCCTTAATTTGCTTTTTGTTTAGAGCTCATAGCATGCATTTCTTTGGAAGTCTCAACTCAGTTAACAAAATATACTGCAATCAAAACCAAATAACCAGAGCACACAATATATACAGCTTTTTAGAAATGCAACTATAGAGTTCAGTCTGCAGGATATATGATGAATAATGAAGCAGGAGGGAAAAACAAAACAGGGCTACAAAGAAAATACGGAAGTTTCACCTCAGTATCTTTCCAGGTCAAGAACAACAATTTATTTAAATTCTTCTGCACTTCCAAAGAGATACTGGTATCTTGCCTGACTTGGACCTTTACAGTGGAGTTTGAGTGTCTGCTGACTAGCTGCTCAGTTTGATGGGTACACTCATCTCTAGCGCCCTTTCACGAGATTTATCTGGAATAAAAATTACCTGGGACAGAACTCCTCTATCAAGCAAGAATTTAAGCTAGCTAGAAAACTTCAGGCTGAGCAGAGTTCAAAGAAAAATAAATCTGTAAAACTTTTTGACTAATTTCATGGGTCTATACACAGGGATTTTTCTCCTGCTAACCTCCCACATCACCACAGCATTTTAAAGCAATGGCTGTGGAGCCAAATTATGAGCTCCACAATCTTGAGAAACTGCTATAAATACAGTAACTCCAAAGCATGTTACACCAAAGCATATCCCATTAGCCCAATGCACAGACCCATGGCCTCCACCTTCTCAGGACTTCCAGTATGACAGCTCTCAAGACAAAATTATCAAGAAAACCAGTGTGCCAAAAATTATGTTATTATAGCTATCAATCTACTTCCTGCTGAGCAGGAATCAGAACTCCTTAGCTTAAAGGCATCATTCATTGGTGTGGTAGCTTTGCAAGTGAATGGTGTAGTTTACAAATATTTTCAACAGAGAAAACAAAGCAATACAAAATAATTATCCAAAACATAAAAAATAAAAAAGCAAGCCAAATTACCTACTAAACCACTACACCCATCAGATCACCTATCTTCCATGATAGACATCAGATAACTACAGTACTATTGGCCAGGGTGCCAAGCAACTAATGCCTTCCTTTCACAAATGGCCTGTAAATTAACCTGAAAAAAATAGCATTAAGAGTATGTTTAAGCTAGCCTTTGCTTCCTGTCAACATCAATTTTGTTACCAAAAAAACTTCCAGAGGAGTAACTGTCCAAAATAACTTTTTTCCTATTCAGGTCATTTCTGTATGTGGTTATCCACATGAACCTTATGCAGCATATGTCCACAAAATACAAAACATAAGAATGCTCACATTGTATAAGTTAATGAAGAAGGGAATACTTTTGCCAACAGACACAAAGGATTAATGCCAACTTCTTTCTCCCTTTCTTTTTGTGAACACACTGCTGCAAAAAGAAAAAGGAATCTAAGATGGATTTAGAAATATGCTGACCAGTTAGATGAAATCAGCACTTGTTTCATGACTGTGTGTAAGCTACATGAAAGGTGTAGAAAGAGAACGTGCGAGATGGTGAGACAAGAGTCTAAAAGCCAACTCTCAGAACATGCTGCTCCCTAAGTTCCCATCTGGTTCTTCCAGAAATGTTATGTAGCAGTTTTATATACTACATAAAGCACAATAAACTTAATTCTTTAAATGAAAATACCCTCTTTCTTCTACAAGGATCACTGTTCCATCTGTGTACCAACTGCAGCCTGTTAATCTTACCTTCAGAGCACCACAAAGCTCAACCGTATCTGCATCGTCTACTACAGTTATTCGGAAGTTTGGAGTCTGCAGGAGTTCTTTGAAAAGAAGGCCATTTTCCAAGATTTTGCTGCCTGTTGAGAGACAGAAAGGAAGGCTAAAAAATTAATAATTTATTTGGGTGTTATTTAGCCTTTTCTGTGCAAGCGAAAATACTTAAAAGCAGAGATATGGTTGTTCTATCTTCATCCTAAACAGACTCCTGTTTTAAGTGACTACGGACATGTCTTCATTGCACTTAAAAAGCTCTGCACTGAGTTACTCTGGACTTCTTCATAATTCATTGTCTGCTCAGCAACAGATTCTAAATAACGATTCCATTAATTCTCTACACTCTTTTTTTGATTATTCTCTTTAAAAAGAACAGTTAATAATAAAACAAAGGTGAATTAAAAATATAGCAGGTGCAATTCTACCAATTATTTTAAGGCCTGCATTCCAGAAAAATACCCACTGATAAATGCATGTCAAGGAAGTTTTATTAATTGAGCATGCTGCCACTGACAGATGTTTCTAAGCACTAAGAGGCAATTCAGCCATTCAAAAATAAGTTCAATGCAAAAGCTGTTAATGAGAGTTTACAAAGCTAAAAATGCACAAAACTGTAAAAATTAACACTGAAAAAATAACATGAACTCTGTGCTATTACGTATGACTACCTGTATGTGTATACACACACACATGCCTATCTAGACACTGTGAAATCCAAGACTAGGCACATTTTTGTGCTGCAAAGGTGTGCAGACATCAACACAGAACTAAAACCATGTCTGGCTTTTGGGGGAATTAATTATTTTGAGAAATTAAAATAAGATATTGATACCTTAAAAAACCCCACAACCCAAACATGCATAAAGGTACTGTCTGTGACCATAACACCTGAGCTGGAGTATAGAATATATAATCATTTATCCATATAAAGTCATGCAGACCCAAGAAAAATCTTAAGCACAGTAATAAAATAAAGCAGTTTGTTATGTGGAGGGTGACAGAAAGCATCCTTAGTATTTCACCTGCTAAGGTCACAACCCTAGTGAGACTAGGTAAAATCCCACTCCTCCCTCTCCCCCTATTCCTGGTATTGTCCTAGTACTTTTGGAAGTATAAACGTTCTAGGAAATTCAACATTAGAAGAAAAAGAACCCAACAGTTTCTGATAAAAAATGATAAAATTTGAGCTATTTGGCATGCAACTGTGAGGACAGGAGCATGTTTTAAACATTCTTATTACTTGGAACAGTACCTATTGTGGTTTCACAGAATTTCTCTGCTGCCACCTCATTGGCAATGTTAGCTCCCATCAGCACACTGATGTCTATTCCCATCTTCTCTCGAATAATGTCAGAGATCAGTTTGAGTCCCTCTGGGCCTTCATCTATTCCCTGCAGCCAACATTAAATGGAATTACTAAAAAGTCATTCATTAGATACAGTAGAGAAGCACATCACAATTAGTCTTGTTCACGGGTGAGAAGTGCAAGAAGGCCTATTCAGATAGAGACTAGAGATGACAGACTTGCTACTGGTGAAACTTCTGCTGCTGTTGTGACCTCTCCAAGCACTCGTCTTTTCATAGAAGGTAGCACCTAAAGAATTAGGACTAAACTCTAGGTGATGGTAACAGTTTTTATTCCATGCTCAAAGACCTGATTCTAAGAAGTGCTGGATATTCATCTTTGTTAGTTCAGAATCTCAGCTGCTTATTATCAGTGTATCCTTACTAAAACCAGTGAAGCATCACCAATCCATCAGTTGTGAATCAGGCCTGCACTTGGATTTGAAATTGCACCAAAACTCACAAAATGGCGTCCCAATAACTTGTTTTGTGAAGAGGTATCTGAACTGATATACCAGAGACAGATCCCCTTGTGTATAATAACAACAACAGTTTACTAGTAGAAACCCAGTTTAATCATTTTGAATACTGCTACAAATGGAACAGCTGTTCACAGATATGTAGAAAGCTGAACAACTGAGAATAATTTAACTTCTAAGGATATTTTTAATCTGTATTTATAATGCTCTCTTTACAAAGTGTGAAAGTAGGGGCAGAAATAGGACTTTAGAAAAGATCACCCCAGAGATTAATGCTGCAATGGAGAAGAGAGTCTGGTACCTGGAATTGCCTGAACCAAGAACTCCAAGTGAGAGCACTTTCTTCTCACAAAACCTTTTTCTTCTAGCCTGCTAAATGCAGACTCCTTTTGAGTTTTTAGAACAGGGACATGGCAGACAAGCTACTGAAATGGTCTTTCTTTCCCAGAGTATACCACCTTTTATACAGTACTATTTTTTAATGTTGGGGATTTGGTACTTTCGGGGATTGGTAATTTTGAATTATGACTTAAAGGCAAAAGGGCAGTGTGATCCTCTACTACTTCCAGATACACATATACACACACACACACTTGTACGTTGCCAGTAGTGACACTTCAGGCAGGCAGTAATTTGCATTTCCACACATCAGAGGTGCTATTCCTTAAATAACATGGTGCAATCAAGAGACATGCAGAAATGCCTGTATAAAACCAGCCAATTAAACTAGTGCTGCATTTCTGCATTATTTTTTCAATCTGTATCACTTAATGCACAGCTCTGCTTTCTCATCTTTAATGAACCATACAGAAAGAATCCGAAAGCAAGCACACATGTACATGTTATATTTTTCCCTCACAGTGTTAATAATGTCCCCACAAAATGACTGTAAGACCCCTCCTCCTAAGTAGGCAATTAATAAACAGAAAAGCATGCACAGATTGCGAACAACTCCAAAAACGTGAACACAACAATTACTCATCCCAGTGAAAGATCAGAGAGGTGTAGGTGCCGAATTCAGCTCCACTATGAAACAGATGCAACTTCTGACAAAGTCAAGGAGAACTGCAGCTGTTTCTTGTAGAGTTAAATCCAATACTGAATGATAGATGACAGGAGAAAAAACACATCTCCCTCCCTCCAAAACCAAGGCTCCAACATATGGGAATTTCCACTGGGTACCAATGATCCCCAGGCAATGCAAGTCCAATTTGGTGGTCTTACTGCTTACATCCTAACATGCCTGCCAGAGCGGTCCCTGGGGCCCATATATAGGTAGATGAAAATGAGATTGATGTTGAGGCTGCCTGAAGACTATTTTGAATGACCTCCACCTACTCTGCTTCCTGTGCTTGCTGCTGTACCGCATCGTAAGTTGTATACAGTTCCTCCCCCACACCTACACAATGAGTTGTTAGGTTTTCATAGACACCAGTGATCAGAACTTAGGTAAAGCAACACAGCTGCAAATGTTTCAATGGGAATGCAGATTAATCAGCAGAAAAATGTCTTAATTTCCCAAAGACTCAGTTTTATTATCAGACATAGGCTCTGCTTGAAGATTAGACTGGCAAAAAAAAGAAAAAAAAAAAGACTAAAAGATGACACACTGCTAACTTGCCAAGCAATTTAGAAAGAACAGAAACAAGACGTCCCACTAATGATATTTTGCAGAGCAGAACTGCACTTTTAACTGCCAAAGTTAACACAAGCCACTTTAATAGCATTAGTGTTGAGCATAATGAGACCACTAAAAATATGACTTTGATGAAAACAGCATGCATAAAGAAGCTGCAGAAGTAGAGGAAAGAATGCATTCCTGCCTCTACTACTTAGTTTCATTGTTGTGTTAAATCTCTGCTCTTTCTTCTTAAATGATAATTTTAATGATGCACAGTTACACCTTTTCATAAAAGCTAACATACACTTTGCATTCTCCTGCAAAAAAATTAAGAGGCCTCACACTATTTCTTTCGAAAGACCACTTACTGAAAGCAGTGTCACAATGTGACAGTGGGAAGCTGCCTAGTAATCAACTCTGCTTTTCATGGCAAGTGTCACTATTTTACTTACACTACACTAAGTATGGGCTTTTTGCTTTCTTGGGGTTTTTTTTGTTTGTTCAGGGTTTGGATTTTTTTTTTTTAAAGCTAAGTATTCCCCCCCCCCCCCCTTTTTTTTTTTAAACATGGACATTAATCAACACTCCATTAAAGCACTGGTAATCAATACCCAGAGCAGTAATCCCACAGGAATGTAGGCCCAGACTCTGACTTCAGATATGCTGACATAAATCCTCATTTACTCCACCGATTTCACTGGAGTTATTCCTATCACTAAGGACATGAGAACATAAATCACATTTAGCAAATTAAAGGAGAATAAAATTTATCTTGAGCTTACAGAAGAAAGAAGCATAAATGGACAACTTCAAAGCAATAAACTTACCGGCATCTAGGATAGTTGTGTGGTTTTGATGCTATGCATTCAGCTCTTTTAACACTGCCTTATTTTATCCTTCTACAATATGAAAAGTTTTTCTACAAAATACAGCAAGTACACTTGGAAGCATTACTTTTTCATACATCTCAGCAATACATCAGGTCAGCACTGACAAAACAATACAGATTTGATGGGCTTAGTTAGCCAAACTAAAGAGACAAGCTCGCAGTAAGTAGTGATAGGGGGCTTTTGTTCTTTTTGAGCACAGATCCATAAATGTATCATTTTCCAGAAATGACAGTGAACAAGGGGATGTGTGCTGAGAAAATGGCCTGCTTTCAACTAAGTACAAAGCAACAACAAACCAGAATCTTCCAAACCTTCTGGCAATAGCTTATTCTTTGCAGCTAAACACACGGGGCGGGGGACGGCGGGAAGAAGCTCATTCACATTTAAAAATTCTCCTGCCACCAAAACTACAAACACACCAGTGAAACACTTCCTGCACCTCTGGCCTCTCCTATTTCCTATGCTCAAACTGTCTTTTTGGGCCGTGCTGAACAGACTCTCTTCTTGCAACGTAATACTTGACATGAACACGAGCACTATCCTCTCAGTCACGTGAAATTCTCTCAGCAGTTCTTAAAATGATCAACTCGGTGTGTGGGATGTGCGTTAACAATCAAAGCATTATGCTTGTGCTCTGTTCTTCATCTAATGATGTGTTTGGAAACAACAAATAAAAGATTGGAAAGCTTGGTGGTGCAAAACATATTCACTCCCTCTTTCTTTTTAAAAGTCTTATGAAAAGCCTCATTTTTCTCTTCCTGCAAGCCCTAGCCTAAAATAAAACACTTCATAACAATCCACTAATGACCAAGACAAATTCCAGTCTTACATCTAGAAAGGTTTAATGGAACAATCTAGTGAATAATGCAAAGAGACTTTTCATACCAAATATCAAGCCATCTTGTTTTAGAAGATTCCATGACACATTCCTGGTTATTATTAATGCATAGTATTTATTATACCTTTATGAGAGTTATACCAAGCGCTTTCTTGGGTACTCGTCCTGTGATTTCATCGCAGACTTTATGAATGAACTGATGAGGAATGACAAAAACCAGCAAGTCTGCATCCTGTACAGCTTCATTAAGGTTTGGGACAGCAACCTGTGTAGTTATGGGAGAGAAGGGCCACATAACTTCTTAAAATTAACACTACACACAAATGTTATCTGATAAGTAAAAGCACATTTTGGTCTTACACTGAATGCTACAGACTACTGTGCTTCATCATGGAAAATAAGCAGTAACAGACTTCCCAGAAAGGCAGAAGAATTTAAGCTTTCAAACAAGTTGGTTTATGTCTTGAAAGGGGCATCTTCACAGCCACCAGCATGGTTAGTGCCACAAAAATTCAAAATGTTCCATAACATTCAAACAAGTACTTTGAGTAAGAAAACATAAAATAAGAAGCTGCCTTCTCTTTGACAAAATAATATCATTTTTTATAAATTATTATAATTTAATAATATTATTATATATAATATGTAATATGATAATAATATTATCAAGGAGCGGATCCTCCTGGAGACTATGCAAAGGCACATGGAAAATAACAAGGTGACTGGTGACAGCCAACATGGCTTCCCTAAGGGCAAATCGTGCCTGACAAATATGGTGGCCTACAACAGGGTTACAGCATTGGTGGATAAAGGAAGAGCAACAGACGCCATCTACCTGGACTTGTACAAAGCATTTGACTTGAATGAGCAGGTAGTGGACAGCAGAAACGCCACACTTGCTGAAGGCTAGGGAAATGGGATTTCAGTGTCATTGTTAAAGAGAAAACTGCAATGCATGGCGATTCATGTTTTTCCTGGCCAAAAACTCGACTGAACTGTCAGCTTCTGCAGCCTCTTCCTATAACGTTTTTGGGGCCAGAGTCACTACCTGCCCACCCACCATCATGTTACACCAACACAGAATAGATGTGGAGTCCCAGTGTTTTGCCCTGGCAATGCCACATCTAATATGCTGATCTGACTGCACATAGTTGAAACACAACTAAGAACCAGATAAACTGCCAAGGGCTTGCAGTTTGCTTGAGAAATACTCTAGTTCTCATCCTGTAATACTTTCTAAGAGTTTCAGAGTACTTGAAATCCCTTCAATTCTCACCGACCAGCCAGCTCCCTTCCAAAGTTGAGGCGAAATTTTTTTTTTTAATGGGTATGGTCAGAGCTGTTAATCTAGCCCTCATTTTCACATTTGCTTCCTTATACAGAAGCTGAAGTAACATACAGACAATAATGAGACTGGGGGAAAAAAAAAAGGGTACGGTGCATTGGATTTACCTACCTGCATAACTGCATAATTTTACTTGTTCAAATCTCTGATCTCTGATCAGATCTGATCTGATTTACTGATCAGTAAAATAGCATGCAGTCTGAAATATTATAAACCCTAAAGGTGTTAACAAAACAAATTTCTACCCTCCATTCACAGCATGAGCAATATTCCCTCTGCTCCATAACTAGAATTTAGCTTCTGAGCCTTACCACATTATCTGGCAGCTTGTAGCCGGGGAGATATTTTACATTTTCATGTTCATTATTTATGATATCTGTCAGTTTTCTCCCATTAACATTCTCCTCGAAGACCCACATCTTCACTGTGGAAGCAAACTTCTGCAATTTTTTTACATTATTGCCTATTATTTTGGCAACCGCAGAACCCCTGCAGGAAAGAAAACAAATATTCTAAAAAAATTATGATTTTGCTCTAAAACAAAGAGATTGTCTTTAAAATAAACAGTAATTCACAGGTTATTGGACCAGTTACTAAGTAGCATTTTTGATCTACTAAAAGGAGTGGAAAAAGACACCAGTCATTCACACCTGCTGCTTTCTCTCAAATACACCTAGAGTAGGTTGGACTGAAGCATTTACTGAAAACATGACTGCTTATTACCTATCCAGTGAGAGTTTAGGTTACCATATTTCCACAAATCAAATGGATTATATCTTCAAAGCAGTGGTA
This sequence comes from Aquila chrysaetos chrysaetos, assembly GCF_900496995.4. NCBI lineage: Eukaryota > Metazoa > Chordata > Aves > Accipitriformes > Accipitridae > Aquila > Aquila chrysaetos. Next base: position 33,227,835 of record NC_044006.1, read on the forward strand.
AAAGTGACATACACAATTTAAAAAAATGGATCATTTTCACCTTTAAGAAACAGGAAGCTTTCTTTGCTAAGATGACTGACCCGTCAATTGCTGTACAATACGGATATGCATTTAAAGCCAAGAAGCATTTATATCTTGCGTAAGTTTATCTTGCTTTACGGTTATGCTGCCAACCTCACAGAATTTAACTGTTGCAACAGCATCCTCTGAATTTGCAGGCAGACAATTCCATTATTTAGCCTCATTTTCTCCCCAAGAACAGCACACAGTGAAACCTGTAGGATGGTGATGAATTTTACTACTCAAATCTCTAAGCAACAATGAAATTAATCAGAATTACTGAAGCTACATACAAGAAGAGGAACAAATGTAACTTTCCCTTCCATTCCTAGCCTGAATGCTATATGGAAGAAAAAGATGCAATTTTATAAAAGCTGTTAACCTAACTTCCTTTCCTGGGACAAGAAGGCAGCTTCATAATTACTGATAACTTAGAAAACAGACAAAAAAGAAATTTAGAATGATGTGATAAAAATACACAGAGTCACTGCTCCGAGGCTTACATGTGTGCATGTGTGGAAACTGCACACTTTATTAGCAGGTAAGAACACTTGAACTTTTCAAATCTAGTTATACTCACATACTTCCCTAAATTTATTATGGACATTGCTTGTAATAAACTCACAGCTGGCAACTAAACCAGGTAGATTCATTCTGCTCCAAGAGCTTTTAATATGGCACAACTCATTGTGCTATATTAAAGATGTGTGCTATCACAGGCCTAAGGTCACTTTCTACGTAGTAGCAGAAAAAAATATAGTATCCTAAGTAAACCTTCTTCAGTTAAACCATAAAACTGTATGTCTTAAAAGACTGGAATTTGTTTCTCTAACAGCACTTCACACACTACAAATTCCCCTGGGTTCAGGAGGTGATACAGAAGCCACAGTTGTCAGGCATCTCTTATAAAGTTCATATTCTAGATCTGCATGCACACAGAGTGTTTTCTGCTACAATGGTAGACAATTCACCAGCTCAACCCCCAGATTTCAGATCCATAGAAACAGTATGAATCACATTCAACACAACACAGGTATGTGTTCCTCAGAAAGTGCTTTGAGTTCCTTGAACAAAAGCACATTTACTACTGCAGATTTATATACAAAGTCTGGATCCTGGCAAATCACTGTCTTCAGTTTTGAACTTCACTACACATTCTGTGTGCTTAGGGTTGATAAAGACAGAAATAACTGATTCAGCAACTGTCCGACTGGGATTTTCAAACAGTTTGCCAGCATAAAGTTTGGCAGTGTGTACTACTTGAGTGAGACATTAATTCCATTACTATTTAACACTTAAATGCCTTAGCTGTCTTTTTCTCAGCCTTTGAATGTTGTATGAAAGAAGTGAAGATTTGCCTAGTCTTAGTTCCTGAATTTAGGAAGATTCTCCTGACTGGCTTCTCTGGTTCCTCATTTCTGGTCATGTCGCAACAACTGTTGCAGGACTGAATTAAGCAAGGTCAAACAACTGACACCGAGTCTAGGACTGCTCTATGCAAAGTGAAATATTAGCTCCCCACACCTGTTAATCCAACAAGCAAGCCTATATTCTCTTCTGTGCCCTAATACTCCTCAGTGTGTACCCTGAAATAATGTACTGGAATGTCTGGCTCATCTTGTATACTCCTGACACATCACAAGGCAAAGGAATGGGAATTCTTGCCAATTTATTCCTAGCCATAACAGTTCTAGTGTGAGGAAGGTTGCAAGACTTGGTGCCTGCAGCAGCTCAGTTACACAAGAAAAAACATAGTGAAAGATCCCCTCATAAACCTTAACCCTGACATGCGCTGAGGGATGGTTAATGCTATTCAAGTAATACAAGGTAGTTGCACGCTAAACAGCAGTTCTCTTCCTTGCAAGGAATATCAAAGGTACACCCAAGTACAATCACATACACTTATTTAACACCTCTGAAAAACTATCTGATGCTCACTGAGCAAGACCACCCACTTTGTCTCCTGCCCTTTACTGTCACAGTGTATCACAGTTGGTCTGCCTTCCCCTCATCACTTTAAAAGTAAAGCACAAAACCCAGAAACTCCTAAACTTGCCCTGACACCAGCATCAGTGGAGGTCACAACATGCAAGTGCAAACAATATCATTAACTCTAGCTCTACCACTTGTCCCTGTAAAATCACCTCAGTTAAGCCACAAGTTTTACCTCCCATTTTTCTACAGCAAGTTCATAGCCATATGAACCCCTCTGTTCTGGTAACTTCCCATCTCTTACTGAATTCTACAGTTTCTGTTCAAGTTGGGCAATCAGATTAATTAACAACTGGTTCTAGCAAAACAGACAGGGATAAATTCCGGCCATGCACACCTTGTTCACCTGTCCTGCAAGTGTTATCAGAAGACCAGGCTATAGTACATGTCCAAGACAGCATTTGCAGTGCTTTCACTGAATCTGGGCACAGTCCTTGAATCCTGAGGCTCCAAGGCATATTCCCAAGGTATACGCTCTCCACATTCAAGAAAGCTTATTTTATCCCCTATCTTAAAAGATCCTAATACAAGCACTTATCCAGCAGCTGAGCAACCCTAAATGGGCAAGGCCAGCAAAAAGCACAGCTCCTGCTCTTCGGTGCCTTGCTAGCCATCTGTCCTGTCCCATGATCTTCCATCAGGTGTTGAGTGACCACTGCCAAGTCAACTTCATTGTTAAGGTGACCTTCCCCCTAGCAAACCGACCAAACAAGTCTGACTGGAAGTAGTTTATCATCCAAGGTGATTGGCTCAACCCTTCTAAACAGTCACTGTTGTGCCAAGCTCCTTTAGTGTTTTTTTCACCCCAGATATAGGTGAAAGGGCTGTGAGAAGGCAAAGATGTCCATACAGTTACTGGCACTTGTGGGACAGAATCACCTTGCACAGAACCCCAAAACCCCACAGTCTCCAAACTGCTAAAGATGCTAAACCCCACTCAGTTCAACTACTTACATGCTTACAATTTAGGCAACACCAGTCACACACGCCAGTAATCCAGGCTTCAAAAATATATAACCCCAAAATATCAATGACAAGATGTATATAAATGCTTCAATTTCTTTCTATTTACCTGCTTTTGAGCATTAAATGCTTCCACTTTAGGACTACAGGCCCCAGTTCAAAAAGGCACTTAAATGCACATAGGTACACAATTCAAATTAAGTCCTATTTAGTTCAATGGTTGCATGTATTAGAACCACAGTGCTCTTTGTGGTCAGGATTTGGTGTCTGTCATCCCTTGGACTCTGAGGAAGAAATCATCTACCTCTCCAAGAATTATTGTTTTCAGAAACACTCAGGGCGGCGGGGGGTGGGGTTGGGGATGGGAGAGCTGTTGCACATCAAATAATTTGCAATTTAAAATTTTTTATTGCTTTGGTTTCTGCTTTCCTGCTACAAAAAAATTTGCCACACTGCTACTAAATATGAAATAACCTACCAGTTATTTGAATACATTTATCCCCAAAAGAAAGAAAAAAGCCGATGTCCGATAATAGCATTATCTGTTTCTCTCAGCATCACAGATATGGGCATTTTGCCACCCAAATATCCAGCTTGTTAGGCAGGAGCTTTTCTTGTTATTAAACTGATCCAATGAGGTGAAAACAAAATATATATGCATGTGGTTATTGCTAGTAGGTAATATCTACGTATCCTTTTGCTTCCGCAACTGTGTTTCACAGTGAATCAAGTATAAATGCAGTCAAACTTCCTGCAAAACTTTTTGCTAGATTTCAAGCATGGAAGAATGGCAACAATACTCCTAAAAGATTGATATGTCTAACTACATAATTTCCAACATATTGTAAGGCACAGAATCTCCCAGTTCATCTTACAAGCTAGTGCAAGGAAAGCAAGAGATGCTGCACTGAAATGTCAGGCATTCCCTGAACAAGCCATCACAAAGAAAAACACAACTTGGCAGCTGCTGATATTTTTAACTATGCAAAACAGCACCAAAAGCCAATTGCACAGAGGGGGCAGGGTGTGAGCAACAAGTATACGATCACCTTGACAAAAGGCTATTAAGTTTTGTTTAATAAACTGCGGTACCTCGCTCTACACCAAAGTCCTCTGAATTTAGATTTAGTCTTAAAAAACAGAATGTTATCAGAAAGAATGTATGCTTAGCATTAGTAATTAAACTGACAAACTGTGAAGATACATTTATATAACACATTGTACTAAACTTATTCATGGTAAATAGGGACCCAGGGTAAAAACAGTGATCAGGAATGGCAGAGAAATTGAACAAGCAAGCCAAAGGATTATTAACATGATGCTCCTTTTAGAGAAATTTTTAGCAAATCTATTGCTTTCAGTGGACACAACAGTAAGTTTATTTAAGTCTAATTATAAGCTAGTGATAGATGCAGCAATAAAACCTTGTCTCAAGCCTTCAGTATGCCTCAGCATAATCAATTTGAAAAAGAGAAGGTATTTCAAATAACCTAGCATCTTGCAACTCTTCTTTGAACTACCTTGGAAAACAGCTAACACAGGAAACCCCGAACAACACTTTTGGAGAGAAGTGGACTTGTTACAGAAGCCCTACAGGCAGCGCTTAGTTAGCAATGACCTGCTGAAAAAAAAGATAGAATGTTCAGTATCTTTAACGTCTATGCCACCTGACACCGGACACACCACACAACAAACACCAGGTTAAAAATAATCCCGAAATAACTTCTTCACAGAACAGATGGGTGCCTACAAGCACGCCAAAACAGGGTGCTCGACTGCCGCTTCTCCCTCCGTTTACTTCAGGGCAGTACGTCTGCCTCCGAGGGAGACCGAGGGCTGGAGAAGCCCACCCGTACGGCACAAGCGCGCTCCAAAGTCCCCCACAGACCGAGCCCTGCTAGCAGCTGCCGGCGACACCGTGGTTCACCACCGGCACCGGGGCCGTCGCCTCCGGAGTACGGCTGCCCTCACCACCGCCGCCACCCCGAGGGGAGCGCGGCCACGGCGCGAAACCCTCCGGCTGCGGGCCGGGGGAAGGACAGCGCTGCGCGGGAAGCGACAGCAAGGCCCGGGCAGGCACAGCCTCAGGGAAGGTCAGGCCGCGGCCGCCGCTGAGGTGTCAGCCCTCTCAGGGGCTGCCGCCCCACTCACCAGTTCCCCGAGCCCACGATGCAGACCCTGAGGGGCGCCGCGGAAAGCGCCATGGCAGCGCCACCCGCGCCCTGCCAATGGCCGCGGCGACGGGCTCCCGGAGGAGACAGCCTCACGCTCCCCCGCCTCTGCCGTCAGGGGATCGCTCTCACCTCCCTCCGCCCCTGCGGCTTGCCGGGAAGTGTAGTTCCGCACCGCGTCGCTCATTCTCTCACCCTTGCCGGCTCTGTGCAGGGGTCGAGGGCTCCCGCCATGGAGGGCGAGGCTGACGGCAACGGCGCGTTGCCGTCAGCCTCGCCCTCCATGGCGGGAGCCCTCGACCAAAAGTGGCAGTGCTGCTGGCACTGAGCCATGTCCTTACTGTCACTGTTTTCTACTCGACTAATACCACACATTTCAGTCATATATGTCACAACAAAACTCTTTTGCTCTCTTCTAGGGTCGGAGCAGCGCTGAATAGCTTCGGAGTAAGTCTGTGAAGCGCCCAGATGTGGAGGAACCAACGTATCAAGTAGTAAAGCAGGCCAGGCCTGGGGGGATCTTAACGAGAGAAATATGAGTGTTTTCAAATACTCCTTTCCCCTCAGCCTTTAGCCAATATCATGTTGTTGTCCTTCCCCCATGCTTCTCCAGGGGGAAAAAAATGCAGATGAGCTGTTGGTTTGGTAAGATGGTTTTAAGTCATCTGTAATAAACTTTTTCATCAATGCTGTATTTCTACTGATACCTTTAGCTGTATTTAATAATAACCTGGAAGCACTCAAATGCAATGCTCTTGTCTCTGCACAAAGATGGTGCCCCCCTCTCTTTATTAGAATAAACCGTGTATCAAGACAATACCCTTTTGAGCTTTTCATTACGGGGAGCTGTGGCAGACTTCTTCTCTTGTACCTTTTCCAAGTGGCTTGCTAGGGACCTGATGGTGTTAGCTGTTCCTGAAATGCTCCTTCAATGAGAGGCTACATGAAAGGAAAAGTTGGACCAGCTTGGTTGCCTTTTGGGTCATTGGAACTGAAGCAGTGTGAACTGCTACCTGGTTTCCTCCTTTCTGTTTAAAGCGGTGTTTTCATTTACCTCAATGCTGGTTTGCTATCAAATTAAACTAAACCAGAAGGGGGGAAAAAAAACCCCAAACATGCCTAAATCCAATCTGCTTGCACTAGTATCTTCATTTCCACTGGCAGCATTTCCTAATGTGGAGAAAACCCTCATCTCATTATTATTTGAGTCCTGTGAGGGAGTGTTTTGCTTGCACTTGCCTTAAGCATCCAGAGACCAGAGTTGATAATATCCAGCCTAGCTTTTGAGGGATTGGGGAAGGGATAGTCCTATAAAATTGAACAACAAGCGACTGGAGTCTACATACTTAATGAAATAGGGGAATAAAAATGATGTAAAAAGTACATCCTTAATGTAAGCACTTCAGGATCATTTTGATGATCTGGACAGAAAAGATGAAAGTATTAAGCTAAATGGGAAATATAAAAAATACAGACAAATTATAACTTCTATAGATTTTCTCATAAAGCTGACAATTATTCAGCAGTCTAGAAGGCTATGGTCCATCAGTCTGCAGCATTATATGAGGTTGTGTGTACTTCTGTGTTTTACACAGAATTGTCATTGTCTTACTGGCAGCCTGCAACCTGAACTTTAACATGCATCTTCACCATGAACTAAACTGCAGTCTAGTTAAACAGTTCAAGTTTATGAAAACTCTGTTAACAGCCAAAATATAGTGTAAACACATATTCATCTTGAAGAATCCTCAGATGCATTGCAGAAGTACGTTGCAGAGACCTACCCAAACCATTCCAAATAGAGACTTTAGCCTATTAGAATAGGATAGAATAGACTGTTTCAGCTGGAAGGAACCTACAGTGATCATCTAGTCCAACTGCCTGACCAATTCAGGGCTGATCAAATTAAAGCATGTTACTAAGGGCATTGTCCAAATGCTCTTAAACACTGAGAAGCATGGGCAGGCCATCAACCACCTCTCTAGGAAGCCTGTTCCACTGTTTGACCAACCTCTTAAGGAAATGCTTCCTAATGTCCAGCCTAAACCTCCCCTGGTGCAGCTTTGAGCCATTCCCACACATCCTGGCACTGGATCCCAGGGAGAAGAGATCAGCACCTCCCTCTCCGCTTCCCCTCCTCAGGAAGCTGTCAAGAGCAGTGAGGTCGCCCCTCAGCCTCCTTCTCTCCAAACTAGACAAACCCAAAGTCCTGAGTGGCTCCTCAGAGGACATTCCTTCCAGCCCTTTCACCAGCTTTGTTGCCCTCCTCTGGATGCATTCAAGGACCTTCACATCCTTCTTAAACTGTGGGGCCCAGAACTGCACACAGTACTCCAGTTGAGGCCACACCAACACTGAATACAGTGGGATAATCACCTCTTTTGACTGGCTGGTTATACTGTGTTTAATGCACCCCAGGATTTGGTTTGCCCTCTTGGCTGCCAGGACAATTAATAGAGTATTGATTAATTTAAGCTGCATCTGAGGTAAGAAGTGGCCAATCCTTTAAATAAAAACATTGCAGACAATGGAGATGAAAGAGCAAGAAAGAACCTTTCTACTGTTGAAACAAGTGCTACCAGATCATTAATGGTAGCAAGAACACAAAGACACTCTTTTATGCCCTGTCTGCAGACTCAGACAGATGTGTTCAGGCAATCTAACTGTACTGATTGAAGATACTGTCCTCCCATCCTAGTGGGCTATACCGACCTCAGCTGGAGATTTTAATCTTTTTCTCAAGGTTGGCAGAAGAAATGACGTTTTGCATGTTAGTGGCTTGAGTTCAGAGTCTGGCATCTTACCTTTAATTGCTAATGAGACGGGTTAAGAGCAAAGGCAATCTGAAAGGTAATCTCAGGGAAATCAGAACAGCAGCCTCTTTCATAAAAGAGCACATTTTCATGGTGTAGCCATGAGAGTCCAGGTATAACCAATGAATTTAAGTCACAGATACTCAAGTGCATATTCCATTCTCCCAAACCTTATACAGCAAACAGCCAAAGGGAAGTGACAGACAGCTATGGGTCATAATAGATCAAGGTAAGCAACTGTTTGCCTGAATTATAGGTGTTAAGTCCTTCAGATTCTGGGGTTTGTATGGAAGCAGCTGAGGAAGGAGCACATGTTCCCTTATGCCAGCTTTGCTATGGCAGCAGCATGAGCTCCTCTGACAGGTGAAGCAGACATCTGGGTTTATTAAACCACCATTAAGATTTGACAGATTTCATCTCCAACACCCCAGAAGACTAAGTCAATATGAAATTTATCTAGTGCATGTCAGAAAGCAGATAGTTTGGTACCTATAGTTCCATTACAGAAAAAAAAAAAAAAAAAGAGGAAGATTGATAAAGAAAATAAAGATACAATTTGGATGGGGGAGCAAGTAATACACAAGGAGATCACTGTTCTTGTTTTCCAGTTTTCCTCTGTAGTTAAGTGCTTTGTTGATCCAATGTCAGTAGAGATAGATCCATATTTTTCTTCAGTGCTTCATTTGACTTTACACATGCTGATAAAAAAGACAGCATGGATTAAGCATCCATTAAGAAGAACAAAACCAACTTATATAAGGGCAGTATAAAGCTCTGAGATTCTCTAGTTGCATGTTCTAGACTACTTATATGCAGTCACTGCACTTACAGCTTAATCTATTGATCTATTTTAGCTATTCTAGATATTGCTAGGATGCCTGTTCCTCTTTTTCTAGGAAGTTCTCTATTTGTCTGACATCCAAGCATTTATCAAAACCTGACAAGCTCCTTTCAAAACTCAGTACCCAGAGATAATATGATATGTCAGTGCTAATCTACAACTGCAAAGAGTCCTCTACAAAGCAGAAACATCTGGCAACTAGAAAATACAGGCAAGCTACAATAGTATAAATATTTAGCTTTAATTGCAAATTTCTGAAAACAGTCCTGATTACCTGCTTGGAAAATTTCCAGTTAATATGCTGATTTTCTCATTGAATAGGTTATTATAAAAAATAGTTTCTTAGGATACTTTTAAAAGCATTAAATTGCAGTTTCCTTTCATTTTATTCTTAGTGTTCTGTACAAAAGATAGGAATCTGATTTATATATAATTAGGTAATTATTGCACTGGAACACATTAAGGTCTTGAAACACATCTTGAGACATTCTAAATTCTGCAGATTCTGTCAGAATTTCTTTTACATATATTCTGTTGTGTGAGTGTGGGGCTGGCAAAACTGTGTGACTTCTTTAGTAGAATAAACTCTTTAGCCTAACTATGGGTAGGGATTAGGTAGCACAGCTCAGCCTCTCTGAGTAGATGATGTCAAAGGGAAGACTAAGATATAATAATTAATAGTTTCATAAGACACCTCAGTTTCTAAAGCATCATAAAGACATATGAAGGTGAAGTCCTGCCTAAATTAAACAAATGTAGATGTAACTGAATAATAGAATTAAGAAAGGGCTCTTCATGTCCCACAGTCTTTGACTTTTTTGAAGGTGTACAGAATGGGAAGGAGTTAGGTTTGGCTTTTAGTTTTTGGTTTTTTATTCCCAGTGACTGCTGGGTAGCTTTAAACTCCCCAAAAACCAAATGCGCATGAAGGCCAGGAAATGCTAAAAGGCACAAACATTTCACCTTCCCTCTCACTCAGACTTCCTCCCCTTCAACTACACTCCCTATTCCTCTTCATCCTTTCTTCACATAACCTGTTTTCCTACCACTTATCTGTGCTTATTTTGTCAGCTCTCCACACCTTTATTGAAATGTTTCTTTTTTATGCCCATTCTCACCTCAGACTTCCCAGTCCTGCTCTACTTTGGCTGACTATTCTGCATTTTTGAGGATAAAAAATTAATGAGGAATGGAAGGTGTTTTGAGGGTTTGTGCTGATTTTGGCTGGGATAGAGTTAATTTTCTTCACAGTAGCTAGCATGGGGCTATGTTTTGGATTTGTGCTGAAAACAGTGTTGATAACACAGGGATGTTTTCATTACTGCTGAGCAGTGCTTACAGGGAGCCAAGGCCTTTTCTGCTCCTCACCCCACCCCACCAGCGAGGAGGCTGGGGGGGCACAAGGAGTTGGGAGGGGACACAGCTGGGACAGCTGACCCCAACTGACCACAGGGATATGCCAGACCATATGACGTCATGCTCAGCAATAAAAAGATGGGGGGAAGAAGAAGGAAGGGGGGATGTTCAGAGTGATGGCATTTGTCTTCCCAAGTAACCGTTAGGCGTGATGGAGCCCTGCTTTCCTGGAGGTGGCTGAACACCTGCCTGCTGATGGGCAATAGTGAATGGATTCCTTGTCCTGCTTTGCTTGCACACTCAGCTTTTGCTTTACCTGTTAAACTGTCTTTACCTCAACCCACAAGTTTTCTCACTTTCACCCTTCTGATTCTCTCCCCCAGCCAAACCGGGGGGTGAGTGAGCGAACAGCTGTGTGGTGCTTAGTTGCTGGCTGGGCCTAAACCATGACAGTCCCTTTTGGTGCCTAACATGGGGCTTGAAGGATTTGAGGTAACCACAGGTTTGATTGGAATGTGCTAGATGGAATTTATAGCTGTTATTGCTGTTTAGCTATTAATGGGCAGGCTTCTGTGCTTGCCATGGGGCTTGCTTGCCTTACTGTATTAGTCTTTTGTTTCTCTCCCCGGGGGAGTGAGCAGGTGGCTGTGTGGGGCTTTAGTTGCTTGATGAGGTTAAACCACAACAGGGTTAAAAGCCATTTTACTTTTTCTTACATTGAAGCAAATGTACTCACTTTGTTTGTAGAGAACTTCCCACCTCACGCAAAGTTGACAGGCTCCTTCAGAATAAGTCAGTCTTCCAAACAGATCACTTCTCTATTCTCAAAGAAGAAAGAATGTTTGCAGCTTTTCTTGGAGATCATATTGCATTTTGGCAGGCCTTACAAGATAAATACATTTTTAATCTAGCTGGGAACCTAGGTCAAGCACAAATTATGAAGCTTAATAGATAAGGAGAAATCTGGAAAATAAATGTTTCATTTTAACTTCATAAAGACTTTTTCTCTGTATCTTACAGATTCTGCTGGTACTGTTTTTCCCTCTGCCTGCCCAACACGGTGCACTTCTTTCAGTTAACCTATTACTGATGGTAATTTGTTACAAATTATTCCTTTAAGCTTTTGTGCTGCATCATTATTATTTAAGGTCATAGCATGATAAATCTTTTGGGTCAGTAAAAAGGCCATCCTCTCCCAGTTTCTCATTCCCCTTTCTGCACTTTCTTCCCCCACCTGGTGTTGACACACAAATTGTTGTACGTGCAGTCCACGCAGACAATCAAATAGGAGAATTAACTGTGTTTATCTGCTTTTTCTATCTTGAAGTGTTTGTTGAATGACTGTCTCAGTCTATAGCGTATGAAGTAAAATGTCTGACTAAGCAATTTACTGCTATTAGATTTGTATTCTGGAATACAGAGTGTGAATATAAAACAGAGACAGAATTATGTGGGCTGAGGGCAATACACAAAACTGATTTTGGGCAATAGAGGTGTCTGCCAGGTAAGTGTTTCTTGCCTACAATCTGTCATGATTTAACCCCAGCCAGCAACTAAGCACCATGCAGCTGCTCGCTCACTCTTCCCCCATCCCAGTGGGATGGGGAGGAGAATCAGAAAAAAAAGTAAAACTTGTGGGTTGAGATAAGAACGCTTAATAACTAAAGTAAAATAAAATATAATACTAACAATAATAATGATGATGATGATGATGATGAAAAGGAATATAACAACCCCCCCCCAACAACCCCCAAACCAGGAAAAGACAAGTGATGCACAATGCAGTTGCTCACCATCCACTGACAGATGCTTCAGCAGCGATCTGCCCCTCCTGGCCAACTTCCCCGTTTATATACTGAGCACGACGTTCTATGGTATGGAATATCCCTTTGGCTAGTTCAGGTCAGCTGTCCTGACTGTGCTCCCTCCCAGCTTCTTGTGCATCTGCTTGCTGGCAGACCATGGGAGACTGAAAAATCCTTGACTTAAGGTAAGTGCTACTTAGCAACAACCGAAAACATCAGTGTGCTATCAGCATTATTCTCATACTAAATCCAAAACACGCTGTACCAGATACTAAGAAGAAAATTAACTCTATCCCAGCCAAAACCAGGACAAATCTTTAGGCAGTGGAGAACTATTTTTAGAATTGCTTGTCATTGCTCTGTCCTATATATAAACAGTATCCCTTACAAAAGAAAAAACAAAGGCAAGCTTTGCTCTACATATGTGGAATTTTTTTTGGTTTTTTGAAGTGCAGATGGCCTCAAATCATTCCTTTCTTTTCTATCTTCCATTCTTATCTTCTTGAAATTGAACTAGTCTTCATCTCACCTTACTCACTGAACTGTTTTGATGGCATGCAGGGAATGCTTTCTTTCTAACCTTTCCTCCCCAGAGCAAACAATAACAAAGACCTTTGTCTTTGGAAGCTAGGAGAATGGTGATGGTGTAAGAATGTAGGCTTAGTTCCCTGCTGTTTAACAGTCAGCTTTGATAAAGTGTTCAATTTGCAAAGCATAGATCAGTATCTCTGATGTGACCCTTACAGCTGCTAGACACTAACTAGTGCCTCCCCTCTGGTGCTCATTGCAGCTATGTCATGCCCTCCTCACTGAATTCTGCTCTGTGGATAACTCTTGCTTGCATGGTTGCTCTGCCTTCCAGACAGTGCAGTGACCAGATCTCTTACAAAACACTAACGTGAGCCTCCCACCACTGTGCAGCCCCAATCCCTGGAACTGTGTTCCTATAGCTACACAGGGCTATTGCCAAGCACATATAGAGTATAATTGAGGTTTAGGAAGAGTGAATTGAAATTATTTACTGTTTATCCCTATTTCAGTGGAATGCTACGTAAAATTTTGGCAAAGTTATTAGTCAAAAAAGGTTTGGATCATGTATCAACTTTTTCCTGCAGTCTGTTGACTGTAAGGGCATTATTGGGGGGGGGGGGGGGGAAAGTGCAATGAAATTAAAATCTGGATCTTTAGATAAACTGCACTGGCTAGTGTCCATGTGACATAACTGTTCTCAGCTAGGAACAAAAAGAATACCAGGTCTCTCTCTGCATGTACTGTTATCCCATGGAATGCTGCAATTAGGAAAACTCTGCTTTAACTGGAGTGGAATGGTTTGTGCCTCTTTGTTTATGACTGTGATGCCACAGATGACTGCAGATCTGCTGCACATTCATTGGCATCATTGCCTCCACATTTTAACGTAAGAGAGTTTTGAGTGGTCTTGCAAGCTCTTGACAAGCAATAGTCAGGATTTTCTTAGTGTTGCTGTTTGCTGCTACTGGTTTCTTGGATTGTTAGGTACAGTGCTGAGTGCTAGCATCATGCTGACACTGGGCAACTCTGAAGGGGTACTTGGCACTAATACAGCGTTGTAGAGAAGGATCTGATAGTAAAGAAGTGTCTGGACTTGAAGTGAAAATTATTTCTAGCTGGTCAAGATGTAAAATGACTGACTGGTCAGTTGAATTCACATGATGAGAAGCTAAGTGACCACACAGTTCTCTCATCCATAATGGAATCTGATGCGCTGTCCAATGATCTGGAATCAAGATAGATCACTTATAGTCTCTCTCTGCTGTGCTCTGGTGACTTTTACTACATCTAGAATAAATTTTAACCAGCACACAGCTACACTTCCAGATGATTGAAAGTTTCTGAAAAGACAGTCCCAGTGCTTTCACAACAAGTTTTTAGTAACACAAGATGTGCAGTTTGGGATTTCCAGAATAAGGATTGAGACAGTGAAGGCAGTTCCATTAACATAGTGAATGTTGGCCTAGATATGTATGTGTCTTCATTCCTCTCCATATATCAAGTGTTCAGTCTTATGCAGTCTGAAGAAAACATTCAGATAAAATTATTGTAGAAAAATGTATTGACTGATTTTTAGAAATAATTGTGCCCAGCAATTCCTGCTAGATCAATGATATGCTTAGCTGATGCTCTCAATAGTTGTGTTTGAAAGTCAGTTTGTTACTGTTTAATAGCTTTTATTGACACAGACTATGTGAAATTGTATGCAGTTCCATAATTGATTTTTTTGTTGCATTCAAATTTGATTATATGTCATTGTCATTTTTTTGGAACAAATTAGTGAACTGTCTTGTCTATCAAGAGAAACTGAACTGAGAACCATGGAACATGTTTTTTATAATGTAAACATTGTGAAACAATAAACAATATAAATTCACTGTGAAACAATCAATCAGAAACTAACTGTTGGTTCATTTTAAGCAAAATGAGAGCCTCGGTGTGTATGGGCTTGTAAACATTTGGTGTACCAAGGAGAGTAAGAAATATGAGAAGGCTACTCTGTTTTTAAATGGAAATGGATAGCTAAAAAGCTTTTACAAAACATTTTAACTAAGCTGCTATCAGGGCTCTCAGTGAGCCCACAGGCTACAGTTGCCTTGACCAGCCTGTAACCATCTTTTTCTGTAAGCCTCCCTGGAACTCCTTCCCCATCTCCCAGGCTTCGGCTGCCTCTCTTCACAGGCAACTATGGTGTGGCGCAACTGTGTAAGGTTGGATCAGACTGCTCTAAGGACAGCTGGGTCATGAGAAAGAGCTGTGAGAAGCCTCAGATGGGACCAGGATGCACATTTCCATCCATGCACACTCCACCCATTGGCTCAGGAGCTGCATTTCAGCTTAGGCATTGCTGTCCGTTCCTGCCTGAACTATGTTGCATGGGTGCAGTGCCTGGCCTTGTACCTTGCCAGCCCTGATCTTGCCTTCCTGACTTGTCTCCCTGGGTTGACCTTGGACGTGCCAGGTGTCTGCAGAGCTGTCTGGCCATCAGTGGACTTTTGGCTGAACCTGGTTACTGTCACTGGACCTGCTTTGCTCTTCTTGCGGAGGTAGTGTGGGACTACACCCTTGTGAGGAAGGGCATTGCTCCCTTCTGCTTGCCATCCTAGCTTATCCTCTTGGCTCACCTTCCTTTGCCGAGCAGATCATTCTTGCTCTTTCCTGTCAGGTAAACCTAGAAATATTTTTCTACACTAGCTTTAAAAGCTATAACGACGCAGCCTTATCTAAGATTCACTTTTAGCACAGCAGATGCATAACCGTTTTCTTAGGTATGTGCATGTACCTGTATCGATCCTTCATCGCTGAAAGTACGAGAAAGACTAACAACAGGACAAAGATCAGCTGCAGAGAAAGGCAATTTACTTGCGTTCCTGCCTGACTTCACCCATTTGAGCAGCTGCAGAGCCAGTTTATTTGAGTAAAGTTATGCAGGATTGGGGACTAGGGCCATAAGAAGTAACAATCAATACACGACTCACTCATACAAGGAAGGTATATACAAAAGCCAAATTATTCCAGATTACAAAACTAGTTAAGACTGGAAGTGAAAACATCTTCTTATTGCCTTGTTGTAGAATTGGAGCAAATCACTCTACTATGTGAGATCATATTAAAAATAAATCAGGTAGGATAAACTAAATCTTTATCTATAGTATGTTATATCTTAAAAATACACTCTACATGCCAAGCAAAACGAATATGGTATTTAGTAAAAAGCAGCTTACTAACTCTTCATGCAAATTGTAAAAACTCCAGCAGCTATGCCAGCCAATGTTTCATTAGCCACAAAATACATAATTGACACAGAAACACTGCCTTAAGAGATTTTTGGGAGACTTAAGAGAATTGTGTTATCCCATTGCTCCACCTGGGCAGTCAGGCTGGTTACTTAGTTAAACGTCAGGTGACTTTCTCATAATGGGTGGTTCTTTATAGTTGGAAGGAAGTTTGCGAGCCTTTGAGCTGAGTATCAAGCCAAGCTGGTTGTTGATGAAGACCAGGTTGTGGGTTATCAGTTGTTTAAAGCCATACAATCTGCAGGAGTTCTACTATGTGGGACACAGGGTGTCAGTGATCCCAGGAAGAAAAAAAGTATAGGTTACAGGAATAAGAAAGCCAAATTGTGCTTGGTAGTTGCACTGGGATAGACATGTCATTTCTTGGCCCCACTGTCTTCACCCCTTCTACCTGCAGTGTAGAGATCCTAATTCTCTGTATGCTGACTTTGTGCTGTTTTAGCTTGTGCGCTGTACACAACTCTGCCACGTTGCAACATACAGAGCCAAATCTTGCTTGCTATGGATCTGCACAGGGCATGTATATGGCCCTGTGCTTGCCTGCTTTGTAAGTGGCCACCACATACACTACAGGAGGGGCAGCTTGTACCTCAGCTTCTGAACTTAAAACAGCAGAGCAGCTGGTTGTTTCCCGTGTTCATCCTTTTTCTAGATAGTAGGTCATAATAAGTGATCCTATAAAGGTTTAAAAACACATATTATTGGACATCAGATCATTATTGTAAAAGGAACTAGGCCTTAAGCCTCATTGTTTTAAGACTATTTGCTTTATTGCATAAGACTATTCATATTAGACATATAACTAATGATTAGAAATTGGTTTAGAGAAGATTAATAGAATGCAGGTGCATATAAAACAATATCTATGAGTTGTTTAATTGTTTTATGAGACTCTCGCTTCATGGCTGGCTTAGAATCCAGTCAAGCTGAATCAACAGAGAAAGGATCATACATCTTAGACCCAAGACATGAGAGTAAGTGATTAACTTTAGAATAAGATAAATTAATAACATAACCTGAGTAGTTTTCTTGGAGACCCATAGATACCTTTGAAATGTAAGAAGATAAGTGATGATGGT
The DNA here is from genome assembly GCF_900496995.4 of Aquila chrysaetos chrysaetos. Classification (NCBI taxonomy): domain Eukaryota; kingdom Metazoa; phylum Chordata; class Aves; order Accipitriformes; family Accipitridae; genus Aquila; species Aquila chrysaetos. The sequence continues at coordinate 33,244,742 of NC_044006.1, forward strand.
GACCAGAGACTTTCTGCCCGTGACCACCAATCCCAGAAGAACTGAGACATGAGAATGGAGAATGGATGGGATACGATGATGGATGATAACAATATAAGAACAGAGAATTGACTGGAAAATTACAGAGACTTTGGATTGGGACAATGGGTGGCAGAAGGGTATAAAAGATTTGAAAACTTTTGGAGGGTTGCCATTCACTGCGGTGGTGGCCCAACTCTGAGTTGTTAATAAAGCAAACCTAGAGAAACCCATGTTCGTAAATTCTTTAACAATCATCTAAGTTTTAGAGCATTGTAACAGGAGTTTCTAGAGAAATCTTTTCTATAAACCCCATTTCCTATTCCTTTCCACCCATAGTGCTTAGTGTATCTAAAGGATGGAGGGCAGGTCTAGCATTGCAGGCTAGTCACCTCTCTGTGATGGAGGTAGGACAGCTTTCCTGCTGCCTCTGGTCACCTTTAATGAGATGCAATCTTATTTCTCACCAGCAGCGGGCTGTTTTTTTGCCTTTACCTTCGTGCTGTTCAATTGCTCTGCATCAGAAAACAATGCAAGCTGTGCAACCCTAATGTGTGCAAAGCCTCTCTACATCGAGTGTGACAATCTTAGTAACATTTGTGTACAGTATATGCAGTCTAACAGTACCAGCACATCCAAACCCTGTTATCAGCATACCAAGCCAGCATGGAATGTCCCCCATGGAACTGATCTGCCGTAACTAGTTTGTAACTCAAGGGCGTAGGGCTTTATTTATCTTATCTGCAGAGGATAAAAACTCCCATGAGGGTGTTCCAACTTTCTGTTTTGTTATTCCATGGTAGAGCCTATGCATATTAACCCACTGAGTATCGACACCTAGGACAAATTTAGCATCCAGAGTAACTCTGACTGATTTCAATGTTTTTGTTTAGTTGGAAATCATACACTTGCCATAAATTGTGAAAGGCCAGGGGGTTCTGAAACAGCTTTCAAAGATGGCAGCTAGCCAGTTGATAGGGCCTGAGTATGTACACCAAAGCTTTTCAGTGTGCTTATGTCGTGATTTAACCCCAGCCAGCAACTAAGCACCATGCAGCCGCTCACTCACTCCCCCCGCACCCAGTGGGATGGGGAGAAAATCGGGAAAAGAAGCAAAACTCGTGGGTTGAGATAAGAACGGTTTAATAGAACAGAAAAGAAGAAACTAATAATGATAATGAAAACACTAATAAAATGACAACAGCAATAATGAAAGGATTGGAATGTACAAATGATGCGCAGTGCAATTGCTCACCACCTGCCGACCGACACCCAGCTAGTCCCTGAGCGGCGATTCCCCCCGCCCCCACTCCCCAGTTCCTATACTAGATGGGACACCACATGGTATGGAATACCCCGTTGGCCAGTTTGGGTCAGCTGCCCTGGCTGTGTCCTGTGACAACTTCTTGTGCCCCTCCAGCTTTCTCGCTGGCTGGGCATGAGAAGCTGAAAAATCCTTGACTTTAGACTAAACACTACTTGGCAACAGCTGAAAACATCAGTGTTATCAACATTCTTCTCATACTGAACTCAAAACATAGCACCGTACCAGCTACTAGGAAGACAGTTAACTCTATCCCAGCTGAAACCAGGACAGCTTAACATCATTTGTTTCAAAGAAAAAATCATCAATGCCCAACAGCGTCCTGATTTGCTAGCACAGAAAATTTTTTTTCTATTAAATTTTAGTGCCTGTTAACACTTGTATTAGCAGGTACAACAAAGCCTGGTAACGGAAGAAAAGACTCCTGAATGCAACTTTATAACAAGAACATGATATCGATCAGCAAAGAATGACTTTCACTGGAGATAATTTAGTGTGCTATGAAGGAGGAAGCTCCTTTGGCACTAGAGGGAGTTGCTGTTTCCCGACAATAAATCCTGTCCCATGCAGCTAAGGTTCAAACATAGCGGAACTTCATTGGTTTTAGAGAGTTTGTATGCAAGCTGACTGAGAAAAAGACCAAGATGGAGAGGTCTCCAGGCATTAGACTGAACATTTCCAAACAAGATATGGCACAAAACAAAGTTTACAGCCAGTTAACATGTCAATTTCTATTGTGATTCTTAAAATTAGTAAATTATTTGAATTAATCTCCCAGTTTGGACCTAATTTGAGTCTCCACCCTTTATGTTTAAGAATGACAGGGATGTTCACAGCAAAACTAAAAATCTGTAGTTTATGGGTAGCTTCATTGGTTTTAGCAGCTAGCTTACGTCCCTGCTCACAGAGGCATTTCCAAAAGAGGTCTGAGTTCCAAATTCCGGATTGATGCCTCAGTTGGTTACTTGGGTGTGGGAGAAGCAACAGGAAAAAAAAAATCCCTGCAAGTTCTTAGAAAAATAATGTTGAACTGTGGTGATGTTAACAATTTCATCACTAGTTTTGATCTTCTTTAATTTTGGATAGAAAAACTTCATTGTTTGTAATGCTTATGTGTATTAATGTGGCATTCAGACCTAAAATAATGTTCTAGAGCCTGAAGTATTCATCCCCAAAGCTCATGCAACTTGGTTGCCGTGGATAGGGTTGTGGAGGCATAAATGATGGGAGTATAAGATGCAATCACATTGATTAAGAAACAGGCTGAAGAAGGGTTGAGTTTTGGTCACTACTGATAGGAATAAAATCCACTAAATATCAGTAGATAGATATCAGTAGATATCACCAGATATCAGTAAATATCAGCAGATATCTCTAAGTAGAAGAGTTTTAGTTTTGAATATGCACAAGGGATAAGTCCACTTTCATTTACATAAACCCACTCTGAGAGTCAACAGCATGCCACAAACTACTGTCTCAAAACAATAGCTGTCTTTTTATGTAGAAGAGAGGCTCTAGCACTGTTTGACAGTGTCATAGTTTAAGCCCAGCAGGCAGCAAAGCACCATGAAGCCACTTGCTCACTCCTCCCCTGCAGTGGGATGGGGAGAAGAAAATATAAAGAAAAGCTCATGGGTCAAGACAAGGACAGGGAGGGATCACTCACCACTTATGGTCACGGGCAAAAGACAGGCTCAACTTGCGGAAAAAACAAAAGCAATTTAATATACTACTAATCAAATCAAAACAAGGATAATGAGAAGTAAACCCCAAACCTTAGAACACCTTCCCCCCACCCCTCTTTCCTTCCCAGGCACAGCTTCGCTCCTGATTTTCTCTACCTCCTCCCCTCCAGCGGTGCAGGGGGATGGGGAATGGGGGTTGGGGTCAGTTCATCACACTGTTGTCTCTGCCGCTTCTTCTTCCTCAGGGGGAGGACTCCTTACACTCTTGCCCTGCTCCAGCGTGGGGTCTCTCCCATGGGAGACAGTTCTCCATGAGCTTCTCTGGCATGAGTCCTTCCCACAGGCTGCAGTTCTTCACGAACCGACCCAGTGTGGGTCCCTCCCGTGGGCTGCAGTTCTTCAGGCAGAGACTGCTCCAGCGCGGGCTCTGCCATGGAGTCACGGCCATCTTGGGGGGCATCCCCCTGCTCCGGCGTGGGGTCCTCCCCGGGCTGCAGGTGGGCATCTGCTCCCCCGCTCCTCTCCACGGGCTGGGGGGGGACAGCCTGCCGTCTCACCACGGGCTGCAGGGGCATCTCCTCCTCCAGCGCACCTCCTCCCCTCCTTCTTCACTGACCTCGGTGTCTGCACAGGGGTTTCTCTCGCATTCCAATCTCCTCCCCCGCTGCAGCTTTCCCTTCTTAAATCTGCTATCCTAGAGGCACTACCACTGTCGCTGATGGGCTTAGCCTTGGCCAGAGGGGGTCTGACTTGGAGCCGGGGAAGCTTCTAGCAGTTTCTCACAGGAGCCACCCCTGCAGCCCCCTCCCCTGCTACCAGAACCCCGCCAATCAAACTCAAAACAGATAGTCTAATTTATAGTCATTTGGTTAAAGAGGAAAATTCTTTACAATTATTAGCACAAGGAGACTATCCTCCCTATAGTTATCCCCATATCTGCAAACTTGTCTCCTCTGCTCTGATATTCTAGTTTTTACCTAATACGTAAGAATGGATACCAGGATGGTGTAAAAAACATTTGGATTGAAGAATAAATTAACATAGTAGATAATGAAGCCGCTTCTCAACTGCTATAAAATTTGCTGCATCTTTTAGAAGAAATATTATCAGTTCTCTTGGAGATTCAGATCTTCATATTTGCTGCTAGTAGAGATGATGCATTGTCTTTCTTTGTGCACCCATAAACTCTATTGCATGACTAAATGACCTGCTGTAATAACAGTGAACTTAGTAATGTAGTTTATGGCTTAGCTTTCAAGTTTGCAAGAGGATTTATTTGGAAGTTTTTAATTGTTTAGTGTGTTGGCCTTGAAGGCACTAAAATGTGCGCAAACATGCATGCTCTGACCATTCAAAATTCATCATCAGTAATGTAATTAGAAGTCTTCTGAAGTGTGTGAGCTGTCCACATTATAATGAAATGGAAAATTGACTTTGTAGTCATTAATTACAACATTAACTGGGCACCTTCTTGCACCTTTAAACCTTGGAGATTTTATTAGAATATTGGATTAAAGAAAAATATGATTTAGTATTTTCTCAAAGGAAAAGTGAAATACATAGGCTTTTCAGGATATGCTATTGCAGATGTATCTGGAAGATTTTGGGAATGCATTCAGTGAAGAAAAATCCTTGGCATCAGACATGTTCCCTGAGTGTTCCTTCCCTTTGAGGAAATGGAACACGTTCCTTTTTTAAATATTTGCTGAATTCTTTGGAATCCATGCCTAAGTGGAATATTTTTTCTATGATGTTTAAATGTGTTTGCTCTTTTGATTCTTCTGTTTGCTCTGTGTCCTGGGTTCAGCTGGGATAGAGTTAATTTTTACAGGAACCTGGGAGGTGGGGGGGCATAGCCGGGGCAGCTGACCTGAACTAGCCAAGGAGCTGTTCCATACCATGTGACATCATGCTCAGTATATACATGGGGAGTGGGCCGGGGGGAGGGCTCTCCTGCTCTCGACTTTCGGTGGGGGAAGTGGCGGAGCGTCGGGTCCCGGGTGGTGAGCAGTTGCACTGTGCATCACTCTTTTCTGTATACTCTTTCATTAGTACCGTCGTTGTTGTTGTAACTTTTTTTGCGTTGTCCCAGTAAACTGCCCTTATCCCAACCCTCGAGGTTCCAGTTTTTTTTCTTTTCTCTCCTCCGTCTCCCCCCTATCCCACCGGAGGGGGCGGGAGGAGTGAGCGAGCGGCTGCGTGGTCCTTTGTTACCGGCTGGGCTGAAACCACGACAGTCCTTTTTGGCGCCCAACGTGGGGCACGAAGGGTTGAGATAACGACAGATCTAGCCAGAGCGTGTTGAAACAAATTTGTCATACGCATTCCTTATATTAGATAAATAGATGTTAGTCACAATGTTGATTAATTTGTTTACATGGTGGCGTTTTGTAAGTCCTTATATGCTCTATGTATTGCCTGTAGTTACGTTTCTCACCTCTGGGAGAGTGATTGGGATTATCATTTTGCTGTACTGGGCAATGTCGACTTGTGAAATGATTACATCACTGGTCATGAGATTAAGCTGGTATCTTTATGAGGCAGTGATATCATTTCCATACTTTGGGCACCTTCTATCGGATTTTATTGGTAATTACAGCCAATCCATGGGGGAGTTAGGGGGGGATACTTCCCCCCGTCCGTTCGCCTCCCTTTTCTCCTTCCGACTAATTACAACAGCTTTTGAGAACTTTGAATATCCTTGGGATGCACAAGCCACTGTGCTGTTAGTGCTATGCCTCCTGAATATGTTTCAGGTCTTGTTTAGGGCTACAAAAAGGCTCTTTAAGAGTACCACCCAGAGATCTGCCCCAAAGCTGGATATTCATGGGTGGCACGGCATGTGGGAGGATATGGGCAGGTATCTAGAGAACTTCTCACCCCCAGTGGCTTGGAAGTTCACTCCCGAACAACTACAGAACCCTCATGAAGCGGTAGAATATTTGAAAGAAAAATGCTGTGGCTATTCCAAAGACGTACAACTCGCTGCACTGTGCTGGGCCCTGGCCAGTATCTACCAAACACTGCTTGATATTAGGCAGCACCCTCAGGGAGAAAAGGGGGAAAAGATGGAAAACAGGACAGCAGGCACCGTGGCTACCCCTACCCCGGCAACAGGCACCGTGGCTACCCCAACCCCGGCAACAGGCAGCGCGGCTACCCCAACGGCAGTGACAGATACTGCAGCTAAACCAGAGAACCAACCTGTGCCAGTATCAGTCGCCCCTGTACAGAAAAAGAAACACACAAAGAAATCAGTTCGCTCAGTGAGAGATGAAGATGAACCAGGGTCATCACGAGAACAGGAGGAAGAGGCAGAACCTGAAATAATCACCCGATCTCTATCCCTGAGTGAGTTGCGTGACATGCGAAAAGATTTTAGCCGCCACCCAGGTGAGCACATTGTTACCTGGCTGCTCCGATGCTGGGCTAATGGGGCTAGTAGTGTGGAATTAGAGGGTAAGGAAGCCAAGCAGTTGGGATCTCTGTCTGGGGAAGGGGGCATCGACAAGGCGATTGGGAGAAAAACACAAGTCCTCAGCCTCTGGAGGCGACTTCTGTTAGGTGTAAAGGAAAGATACCCCTTCAAGGATGAAGTTACATGTCACCAAGGCAAGTGGACCACCATGGAGAGAGGTATCCAGTACCTGAGGGAATTAGCCGTGCTGGAGGTGATTTATAATGATCCAGAAAATGCGCAGTCACCCATAGACCCAGATGAAGTCCAATGCACACAACCCATGTGGCGGAAGTTTCTATGAAGTGCACCACCAACCTATGCCAACTCATTGGCAGTAATGTCCTGGAAAGAAGGCCATGGACAAACGGTGGATGAATTGGCTGTCCAACTCCGGCAATACGAAGGAAGTCTCTCTTCCTCCCTACGGGCCTGTGTCTCGGCTGTAGACGAATTGTCCCGAGAGTTCCAGCAATTCAAAGTGGATATGTCTTCCTCCCCACCTGTACAGGCCCGCATCGCAGCTATTGGGAGTAAGCATTCCTCTGCCCAAGAGAGAGGAGAGAGAAAGTACACATGACGGGCTAACCTGTGGTTTTACCTGCGTGACCATGGAGAGGACATGAGGAAGTGGGATGGAAAACCTACCTCAGTCCTGGATGCACGGGTACGGGAGTTGCGAGAAAAAGCAACCAGAAAAGAGGATTCTTCTTGGAAAACTGCTGCTCCAGTTTCCTGTGAGGAGTCCCCCAGATGCAGTAGATGGGCTGATCACATTTCTGATCCTCTTGAAGGGACTTCTGATTCACGTGTGCGAAAAGTGAGTAACGAATATTCTAACCAGGATTAGAGGGGCCCTGCCTCCAGCCAGGTGGAGGAGAGGGACAACCGAGTCTACTGGACAGTGTGGATTCGATGGCCTGGCACATCAGACCCACAGGAATATAAGGCTCTAGTAGACACTGGTGCACAATGCACCCTAATGCCATCAAGTTATAAAGGGGCAGAACCCATCTGTATCTCTGGTGTGACAGGGGGATCCCAAGAGCTAACCGTACTGGAAGCTGAAATGAGTCTAACCGGGAATGACTGGCATAAACACCCCATTGCAACTGGCCCAGAGGCCCCATGCATCCTTGGTATAGATTATCTCAGGAGGGGATATTTCAAGGACCCAAAAGGGTACCGTTGGGCTTTTGGTATAGCTGCATTGGAGACGGAGGAGATTGAACAGCTGTCTACCCTGCCTGGTCTCTCTCAAGACCCTTCGGTTGTGGGGTTGCTGAAGGTTGAAGAACAACAGGTGCCAATTGCTACCACGACGGTGCCCCGGCGGCAATATCGCACCAACCGAGATTCCCTGATCCCCATCCATAAGCTGATTTGCCAATTGGAGAGTCAAGGAGTGATCAGCAAGACTCACTCACCCTTTAATAGTCCCATATGGCCCGTGCGGAAATCTAATGGGGAATGGAGACTAACAGTAGACTATCGTGGGCTGAATGAAGTCACGCCACCGCTGAGCGCTGCTGTGCCAGATATGTTAGAGCTTCAATATGAACTGGAATCAAAGGCAGCTAAGTGGTATGCCACAATTGACATTGCTAATGCATTTTTTTCCATCCCTTTGGCAGCGGAGTGCAGGCCACAGTTTGCCTTTACTTGGAGGGGTGTCCAGTACACCTGGAATCGACTGCCCCAGGGGTGGAAACACAGCCCCACTATTTGCCATGGACTGATCCAGGCTGCACTGGAAAAAGGTGAAGCTCCAGAGCACCTGCAATACATTGATGACATCATCGTATGGGGCAACACGGCAGAAGAAGTTTTGAGAAAGGGAAGAAAATAATCCAAATCCTTTTGAAGGCTGGTTTTGCCATAAAAGAAAGTAAGGTCAAGGGACCTGCACAGGAGATCCAGTTCTTAGGAGTAAAATGGCAAGACGGGCGTCGTCAGATCCCTATGGATGTGATCAACAAAATAGCAGCTATGTCCCCACCAACTAATAAGAAGGAAACACAAGCTTTCTTAGGTGTTGTGGGCTTTTGGAGAATGCATATTCCAAATTACAGTCAAATTGTAAGTCCTCTCTACCAAGTTACCCGGAAGAAGAATGATTTTAAATGGGGGCCTGAGCAACGACAAGCTTTTGAACAAATTAAGCGGGAGATTGTTCATGCAGTAGCTCTTGGGCCAGTCCGGGCAGGACAAGATGTTATAAATGTGCTCTACACTGCAGCTGGGGAGAATGGCCCTACCTGGAGCCTCTGGCAGAAAGCACCTGGGGAGACCCGAGGTCGACCCCTGGGGTTTTGGAGTCGGGGATACAGAGGATCCGAGGCTCGCTATACTCCAACTGAAAAAGAGATATTGGCAGCATATGAAGGAGTTCGAGCCGCCTCAGAAGTGGTTGGTACTGAAACACAGCTCCTCTTAGCACCCCTACTGCCAGTGCTGGGCTGGATGTTCAAAGGGAAGGTCTCCTCTACACATCATGCAACTGATGCCACGTGGAGTAAGTGGGCCGCACTGATCACACAACGGGCTCGCATAGGAAACCCCAGTCGCCCAGGAATTGTGGAAGTGATCATGGACTGGCCAGAAGGCAAAAATTTTGGAATGTCGCCAGAGGAGGAGGTGACACGGGCTGAAGAGGCCCCGCTGTATAATAAACTGCCAGAAAATGAGAGGCAATATGCTCTGTTCACTGATGGGTCCTGTCGCATTGTGGGAAAACATCGGAGGTGGAAGGCTGCTGTATGGAGTCCTACATGACTAGTCGCAGAAACTGCTGAAGGAGAAGGTGAATCGGCTCAGTTTGCAGAGGTGAAAGCCATCCAGCTAGCGTTAGACATTGCTGAAAGAGAGAAATGGCCAGTGCTCTATCTCTATACCGACTCATGGATGGTGGCAAATGCCCTATGGGGGTGGCTACAGCAATGGAAGAAGAGCAATTGGCAGCGCAGAGGTAAACTCATCTGGGCTGCCGCACTGTGGCAAGATATTGCTGTTCGGATAGAGAAGCTAGTGGTAAAAGTACGCCACGTAGATGCTCATGTACCCAAGAGTCGGGCCACTGAAGAACATCAAAACAACCAGCAGGCAGATCAGGCCGCCAAGATTGAAGTGTCTCAGGTGGACCTGGACTGGCAACGTAGGGGTGAGCTATTTATGGCTCAGTGGGCCCATGATACCTTGGGCCATCAGGGAAGAGATGCAACATATAGATGGGCTCGCGATCGAGGGGTGGACTTAACCATGGACACTATCGCACAGGTTATCCATGAATGTGAAACATGTGCTGCAATTAAGCAAGCCAAGCGACTGAAACCCCTGTCGTATGGAGGGCGATGGCTGAAATATAAACAGCGGGAGGCCTGGCAGATTGACTATATCACACTCCCACGAACCCGCCAAGGCAAGTGCCATGTGCTTACAATGGTGGAAGCAACCACTGGATGGCTGGAAACATATCCTGTGTCCCACGCCACTGCCCAGAACACTATCCTGGGCCTTGAAGAGAAAGTCTTATGGCAACACGGTACCCCAGAAAGAATCGAGTCAGACAACGGGACTCACTTCCGAAACAACCTCATAGACACCTGGGCCAAAGAGCATGGCATTGAGTGGGTATATCACATCCCTTATCACGCACCAGCCTCCGGAAAAATCGAACGATACAATGGACTGCTGAAAACTACATTGAGAGCAATGGGGGGTGGAACTTTCAAACATTGGGATACACATTTAACAAAAGCCACCTGGTTAGTTAATACTAGAGGATCCACCAATCGGGCGGGCCCCGCCCAACCAAGACTTCCACATACTGTAGAAGGGGATAAAGTCCCTGTAGTGCACATGAGGAGTATGTTAGGAAAGACAGTCTGGGTTAGTCCTCCCTCACGCAGAGACAAACCCATCCAAGGGGTGGTTTTTGCTCAGGGACCTGGGTACACCTGGTGGGTGATGCAGAAGGATGGGGAAGTTCGATGTGTACCTCAGGGAGATTTGATTTTGGGAGAGAATAGCCAGTGAACTAGGCTGTATGATATTTAACTGCTAAATAACCTGCCAATGTATGTCATTGTATCTATAGTGTCTATATGCCATATCAAGGGTATTACTGTAAGAATTACCCAAATGACTGAAGAATGGACTTTGAAACTGAGCCAAGAACAACAGTGATAGAACTTGAACTGGCGCCCAGCAATTTCCTCAAGATCAACATCTTCGACCTGCAGACCAAGGGTGTGGGTTGCATCAAATGTACCAGCCAGAAGTTCCAGAGACAGCATACAACAACCCAACACCTCACACCATCTCTCTTATCCTGAAGAAGTGTTACAACAGATGGAGCCTCAAAGTCATGGACTAAATAAAATTGATGGACACATTGGAGGGATAACCCATTGACTAAGGGAATACTATTTGTATGTGTGTGTGTGTGTGGGGGGGGTCCATATACATATATATCTATATATAAGACAAGGAAAGTGGTAGCGGTTGATTGGAAAATGTAAGATCTGGGCATGATGTAAATGGTATAGAATAAGGGGTGGATAATGTCCTGGGTTCAGCTGGGATAGAGTTAATTTTTACAGGAACCTGGGAGGTGGGGGGGCATAGCCGGGGCAGCTGACCTGAACTAGCCAAGGAGCTATTCCATACCATGTGACATCATGCTCAGTATATACATGGGGAGTGGGCCGGGGGGAGGGCTCTCCTGCTCTCGACTTTCGGTGGGGGAAGTGGCGGAGCGTCGGGTCCCGGGTGGTGAGCAGTTGCACTGCGCATCACTCTTTTCTGTATACTCTTTCATTAGTACCGTCGTTTTTGTTGTAATTTTTTTTTGCGTTGTCCCAGTAAACTGCCCTTATCCCAACCCTCGAGGTTCCAGTTTTTTTTCTTTTCTCTCCTCCGTCTCCCCCCTATCCCACCGGAGGGGGCGGGAGGAGTGAGCGAGCGGCTGCGTGGTCCTTTGTTACCGGCTGGGCTGAAACCACGACACTCTGTGAATCCCAAAATAATGCATTCAGGGTCTCTTCTCATGCTGTGTTAGGCCAAGGGGAACTTTAGTAGAGGCATGAAATGTGAAGTGCTTGAACTTCTCCAGTTCTTTTCTATACTCTGTGAGGACTTCTGTAGGAAGATGTCTTCATAATAACCTGAATTATTTTGCTTTCCATTTGCCTCTGAGTGTGGCCTCCTTAGTAAGACCAAGGTCGTTAGTTACTTTTAATCCAAAAGTTGGGGCTTTTTTTCCTTTGACACTGTCATAATTTATAGAAATATAGCCTAATTAATATATTGTGTCTGTGGGAAAAGCTAACCACTGTGAGATCTAAGTCCTGTTGCTTGTCTTCTATTATTAGTGGCATTATATTAGAAACTCTGCAGTTCTGGCAATACATTAGTTTTGAGCTGGACACTGGTGCACAAAGCAATACATTTCCCATTTGCTTTCTAGCTGACAGTCCATTCATCTCCTGGTACAACACCTGTGAGGAATTAATCAGACTTAATGAGGCCCTCATCATCTCCTTTTTGAATTGTGCACTCTGCTGGTGCACTCTTGCAAAATGACATCATGTATTAGATTTTTTTGCTTCTCTTTATACATACATTTTGTGAAATGTTTTCCTAGGTGGTGCTGGCTATTACAGAATGTAAGGCTTCTTGTGTTATTTTGCTTGACTTTGATTTTGAGCTTTGTATGCTTATTCCTTATTACCATGTGGATGTGAACTTCATACTGAGTCGTCCTTTTTACTGGCATTTTGAATTTTCAGTCGTGTCTGCTGAATTAGACTGCCATCCATCTGCTAGAAGCCTTGTTCTAGATCTAGCAGATCTTGAGCTAACTCTAAATAATGTGCCCAGATTTAATTCTAAATCTGCCAGTCTTTTAAGCGTTTTCTGAAGTTTTTTATTTGTGTCCTAGATTTCTATATTCTTTTTTCTTCATGAGGAAACAAATTTGATTCTTTAGTTTTCATTCAGCCGCAGATACTTCTAATGTAATCTTGTACCCTAGATAAAACCACATTTTTGTGTTTCATTTTATGGCACAGCTATTGTACTTCTTACATTTCTATGCTGCAGTTTCACTGCCTCCTTTGACCTATATTAATAGGAGATCCCTAAACGTACCATGTATTTCAGCACCAGCCACCATAAAAAGGTGACCTTCTCAAAGTCATTTTTTCTTTTAATGATACCTATTGCTTTTGTATATACAGTATAACAGCATTTGAACTTCCTTACATTGTCTGCTGTATTTCTAGAGAGTTAGAGCTGTGATTGAGCCTTTAGGATATGTAGTTTAATTTTATTTCTGATGTTATGTGACATTAAGTAGGCTCTGGGACACAGGATGCATAGCAGAGATCAACTACATTAAGTGCTTTGATTCCAGTTGGACTTGAATTTCTTGATCTTCTCTATTCTATAGCACAAATTTCTCAGAGGTGTAGCTCTTCACAGAGGGTGCCACTAACAGTACAGAGAATGTAGGGGAAGTTCAGAAGCCAGTGAAACAGGAAGGTACACGCTTCCTGGCCAGTCCTTCCACGTGTGCATTCCTGGGTAGCTACGAGCAGCATTAGTGAGAAGAAAATAACTTTATTCTCCAAGGAAGAAACATCAATTGCATTGTGCTACGGATTGTAAATGAAAAATGTGCTGCCTTCGTTATATGTTACAAATGGATATTAATTCCTTTTTTGTAAACTGATAGTGTATATTGCTTGCTGTTTATTTCTACCTCCACAGTCCAGGTTGAAGCAAACTGCATTTGGTCAAAGAAAAAGAGGGTCATAACCTTAGCTCTCTTGACTTGAACTAAAGTGGACAATTTTCCTGAGAAAGAGGGTGATGCAAGATTATTTTTCTACCTTTCCCTCACTTTTATTTTTTTCTTTTAGTAAGACTCAAGCCTGAGGACCTGTACTGCATTTAAACAACTTCATAGAATTTCTACTTTTGAGAACTGTGCTAATTATATAGTAGGGAAATGTTAGGAAAAAACAAAGTGGAAAGAAATTGCTTTGTATATTTCTTCCCGTATTTATTAATTAATAAGGCTATTAGTACCTCTGAATACATAAACACAGTTCCTATTATCTGTGAAGAAAATTACTTGAGTGCAAGGAGTGTGTCAGAACTGTTATGCATAAAATTTGTGTAGATAGGAGTGGTATTTTCCCTCAAAACTACTAAACTGAACAAAAATAATCTTAACACCTATGGCATGAGGGCATCAGTTTACTTTCATGCAAAGAAACCTTTTTTTTTTCCTTAAACCTTTCTCTTTTTTTGTGCGTTGGCTTGGGTTGGCTTGCTTAGATCTGTTTCCCTTTGTAAAATTTTCCTAAGTTTCAAATTACCCTGAAATGCTTGGTTATCTCTGTCTGTGGTCGATGACCTCTGAATTATTTCTGGTGCACTGCATCATCAAACAACATCAGTTTTCCTTCTGAAGCTCTATGAGAGTGAGAAAATCCTGTGGTTATGTCAGGAGACTTGTCTTCTGTTTCTCCCTGGTTTATAAACTTCCTGGCAGTTAACTGCCAGGATTTTGACACATGTGGTTTATGTGCAGCCTGTGAAGACTGCATCTAACCTAGCCTTTTTTGGCAAACTCTCCATTACACTCAGGCTGACACTGGAGCAGCTCCACCTCCACTGGGAATTCTAAAGTAGACCAGCCACTTGTGTTGCTATCAAAGTGTTGTCTAAACTTGGTTAGAACAGATCTCGCTGCCAAAATAAGGCGATAGCAACTGCCAAAGACCTTGCTGGTGCTCCAAACGTGGTGTCACAGTCCTCGTTGTTAGCCAAGAAAAAATCTAAAACTCTTTCAAACTGACTGATTCTTGTCTTTGTTTCTGCCTATAAGCCCTATTTTTCCCTGTCAGCAATAGAATTCTATGCCCTTCTCTGCCAAAAGCAATATGAATTTGATTTCTGACATGAAGGAATCTGGCATCAGATTACATTAGTATATGGGCTTTGTTTTCCCATAATAAGACCCTATTCCAGTTTATGAAGCACATGCTATGTATGAGTTTATTTATAGCTTTTAGATGATGATTTTGTTCAAGCACTCTTCTAAAAAAAACAGGAGGTGCATGATCTTTTGAAGACCTTTCCTGTTCCATTTGATATTTATATTAAAACCTCAGCTCCTTTCTATTTGTTTTTTCATGATGTGTTTTGAAAATTACGTGGAGAACTTACAGAACCTATAAATCTGACATCAAATTAAGTGAAGCCTAATTTAGTGGGGAAAGTTCTTATTGAGACACTTCAAAGCTTTGTAATATTGTTTAAACTTTTATTTCTGATGACAGTTTCAAATATGTGAGAAGTTTTTTTTTTTAGAGATCCAATGCCTGTCTTGTCAATTAGGGGTTGACCTCTCCTGATCAGGATTTCAAGGTCCCCCAGAATTGGTCCCTATTTTTCCCCAATAGGATAGTAAGATTAGACATTCCTTCTTCATTTCACACAAAGAGGATGTCAGAAAAATGAAAACAAATTTCTCCAGTCTCCTGTGTATCTTATAAAGAAGGAAGAAAATTCTCTGTGTGTGCAAACCCCTGGATTCTTCCTCTTATTGTCATTTCAAGTTGTTTGTGTCTGGAATCTGTTTTATCAACTTTCATAACTTTAATGCTATCTCATTTGCTGAAAGCATAGCCCTATTTTAGGCTGTAACACAGTATCACCATATTAGGGGAAGTTTATGATTGATTGAAGTTGGCAGAGCTCAGAGTTTAGAATGTCTGGATTTGTGAAACTGCAGCTAAGGAGTGCCAGTTCCAGGCATCCTCTATGGAAATGACCAAGGTTAGGAAAAGTTAAACTGAAAAATGGCAGCTTCCTGAACTCGTAGTTGCTTATTCTAAAAAATTAACATTTGTTTCTACCTTTGAAATCACGGCCACTCTCATATCAAGCCGTGTATGAATGCACATTCAATTTTGCAGAATAGGCTCTCAAAAGACAAAGATCAAAGCTGACAGCTGAGTTTCAGAAACCAGAGAGACGGAATCATAATTCAGCTCTTTGCATATTTGAGGTTATCTCCACTGGATACTCCTGTCAAGGCTGAGTGTGATATGAGAGAGCAAGCATTACAAGCAAATTCACTGGAGAAGAAGGAGAAAAAAATATGGCTGTCTTTTTTCTGTCCTGCAACCAGAAGAGGATTAGATAAATGACCTTGTCAGGCTTTTATAAACCTCAGTTTCTACTATTCTTCAGAATCAGTGAACAGTCAATTCTGTGCTGTGGGGTCCTGCTGAACATAATTTTGTCTATCTGTTATATCAGCATTAAACCTGCAGACCACAAAAGAATTAGCCCAGCATTTGCACGAATGAGGCAATATGCAGCATACTCATTATGTTTTTTTTTTTTAAAAAACTAATCTTATTTATTGTAATATGTAAGAAATTTTTGGTTCACGCATTTTTCACAAGCTATTATAATTTGTCTGTTATCAGCCAAATTAAAATCACTCAGTGGTGAACCCTGGCAAACAAAATGTCATCCCTAGCTTGGGATAATTGCACACATCACACATTCTAGAGTTAATCAAAGTATAACTCCCAAGACTATAAACCCCCAAACTGTAAAAAAAGCCCAAGTTTTACTGCCTTTTACACGCTTATTGATTGGTTTTATTGGTGAGAGCTAAAATTTAGAACTGAATGGCAAAATATATTTCAGTAGTTTAATGAATTTTCAAGAGATTTATTTTGATAGTAAAAAACAGTTAAAATATAGGTATCACAATTTGCTCTAAGTTTCTTGCCTTTTGTGTTAACATTACTGATAAAAAACTAGGAAATTTCTATAATCTGCCAAGCTTCTAAAACACTGTCATGAAAAAGGGAGTGAACATTATGCTTGTTTTAATATGAGGTTCTGCAGTTTCAGAAAGTTTCATATATACTCTGTCTTTTGTCACGTCTGTATATTTCAATCACACATATTGAAAGACCTACCAGTATTTTTTATGCAGATTTGTAGGTAAAAAAGGAGTCAGTCATGTTGCATTAGAAACTTGTATTTGTTTCAATTATGTTTCTGTAGATGAAACTGCTTGCAGAATGGAGCCTGAAATTAGTATCTGAAGTACTTTCTGCATAAGTAGTTGTTAGAAAGTTTTATTAACTGAATTTTTCTCCCTTTTGCAGTGCCAAAAAATCTTAAATATTTGTGTTTTGTTTTTAATTTCTAGTGCATAGTTCTTTCCTTTTTTCTTAAACTGTCATCCCATTGTGTGGTGGATTCCCGAACTACCTAAATAGTATTTTAAAGCTGATGTGAGTAAACCACAGCTCTGCTGTGGGTGAATAAGCGTATTAGAGACTGGTCCAATTTGAATGAGACTAGTTCTTAAGCTATAAGATACTGCATGCTATTGTCAAACAACTATACAAATTGCTGTTGGTGGAGTATGAGGTCAGAGCTTAAGGGGCATAAGCTAGTACTACATTATCAATAAATATACACTCTGCAGTATAAGTGCTCTATAGCAATACTTTTAGGATGTAAAAATGATTTTGCAAATTAGGCATAAGATTACAGGTGCACAGATATTTAATTCAGAAAGTGGATGGACACTAAGCTGGGTGTTTTTACAGTGATACACAGCCTCATGCCTTATGAATAATAAATGTTGAAATCTGGCAGATTCCAGTGGAACCACTCAGCTCTCCAAAAAAGGGGGATAAAAGACAGCTTAGCACTGGTTTGAGATATGATATAAGAGACCGGCACTGAGTAAACTCAGCCTGGTCTTGAACCTGAATTTCATCCTTGGTGGGCTAGTGTACTTTTCAAATCTCTAAATGTTTAACTATGGAGCTAGAAAAACAGTGGGTAAAAATGCCTGCATGCTGTTAAGATTTGGTATATCGACATTTATCTGTAATTCCACATCAAACCAAAAAGGGTTACTGTTATCCAGCAGGTTATGCTAGATAATCCCAGTGTTTTCTTCTGGCCTCAGTGTATGAATGAATCTATTTTAAAGAACTGTATTTGCGATTACCTATAACAACTGTTCAAACATTATCTGGCACAGAATAAGGCTGTTCCCACTAGCTAAAATACACAATATGTAGTGTTAGTGATATTTATGCTCACTTAGTTTCTTTATGCACTGGTTTCCTATTTGTTTCCAGTTGCAGTTCAAAGGGTTGACTGTAGCTATGTAGAAAATACCTTTCGTCATGGTTGTCATACACATCACTTTCTCAGGCACCTTTAATGACATCCAATGCAAATATATATCATATGCATAATATAAACTAGTATTCTCTCCAGCTAACCATCCCAAAGTTTGTATTCCAGAGGCTCAGACATTTTGATCAAGTTTTGTTTCAACTGGTCTAACCTGCAAATTACAGAGCAGTGCACTGCAGCAGAGTAAACAAGCTATGAGAGTCTAGTTGTGGCAGCACAAACCTCAGTCCAAATGAATTTGTAACGCCTCGTGGTAGAGTAAATTACCCTGCATGCAAGTGTCTCTTTCCTTGGCTCAATTGTTTCTAGCAGCAAAGGTAGTTTGGGTACATTTGCCATATGTCGCGTTTCTCTTGACTGTTTCCCTCTCACCAGCTTTAAGTTAAGTGAGGTTTAGAAGGATGGTTATATTGGTGGATGAGAAACCTGGATGAGAAGCTGCTGACAACAGGATTAAGTGTGGCAAAGAAGCATGTTTAGCATACATTGCAGACTTACAGGAACCAGAGAGGGAGAATAAGATGCATACTGATTCAGCAAAGCCAATGCTAAAGTTGGCAGACTGCAAAGTTAATGGTAGCTTCAACAAGTTCTTGAAATCCTCAGGTCAGAAGTATTTTACTCATGGATGACATGCTGGTTAAATCTAAGTGAAACCATTATACGAGATAGAACATAGTATTACAATTCTTGGACGGTGCTATGAAAAAGGCCAGATTAGAGGGGTCACTGCTTCTTTTAGACCCTTCAAGTCCAGGAATCTGTGGAACTTGATCTGAGGAAGGACTGGAGGGACATGCTGCTGCTGTGCACTGTTCTGCCTGCTGCATTCACTCTCTGGCAGTTGCTGTAGACAATTGGGGAAGCATTAGCGAGAGCAGGCTTGGTGCAGGTGTGACTGTGGCATGAACTGAACTTTAGGGATCGTGTCTGAGTCATTACAGCGCTGATGTCTATAGACAGTGGTGATAGAGGTGCACAGTGGTATGTTTTTGCCCTAAGTACTTCCTGCAGTTTAGCGACAGATGGCTTTAGTCTCCAAAGCTCATGTGAAATGAAGCAGTGTCTCAGGAGAACTCTGTAGGGCAAGGAGGAGACAGTAAAACTTAGCAAGCCTTGGGGCATTTCCATGGAATAGAGTCAATGCTTGAATGTCGACAGGGCAGAAGAAGTTTCTGTAGACCATATAGTTAAATTCCTCCATATGATTATGATGGTAAGAAGTTGTGTGGAAATCTGGTGGTGGGAGGAGGTGGAAAAAGAAACTGGAAAGCAATTCTAGAAAACTGTTTGCTATGGGAGAGTTAAAAAGGTATAGAAACCCAAACCAAGATAACCAGGAAACAGAAATTGGCCAAAGGATTATGAGCTGACCTTGTTCTAGAAGCTAAAACTGTGTAGCTTAGCAAAGGATGGAGAAACATTTCTGTTTCCTGATAAGGGCAAACAATATCGAATTTGTTACCTTATCAGATGTTTTTCTTTCTAAAAGGTGCGATAAACAATAAGTTACTTTGATTCTTTTGGGTACTTAATGAAAGAGGCAAAATTTTGGTTTGATCGGAGAGTGAAACTAACATTCTAAAGGAGGACTGTAATGTAGCAGCTGTGTTACCTTGGGAACAGTGAGAACCTTCATTAGGCAGGTTGCTGTTAATAAATAGCTAATTAAGAATACTTGTAACAAAGCATACATCATGCAGTACTGCATCAGACTAAGTCAGTGCGTATTACCCTGAAGTCTAGCTCTACTGGGACAGACCGTTAGCTAGTAAAAAAAGATAAATACAGGTTCAGTCATTTTGAAGAACATTAATAACTTAAAATAAATGAAGGTAGGGGCTCACTGATATCAAGAATGCTATGAAAGGTTGTCCAGCTCTGTTAGATTGCAACAGTATGTACATACTGGGAAGGGAAAAGGGATGAGAAGAGTTACATACTCTTTTGCTTAAATACAATCTAAAAGCTGCATAGAGTGCCAATGTTTGACTCAAACGACCTTTGGTTAACCAAGGTGGAGGAATCCTTAGTATATGAAAAGCTGCACTATAGGTTAAACCAAAGGTCTATTTAGTCCAGTACTTTATTCCTTCCACTAGTAGGTGCTTAGAGAAAGACTCAAGAACAGGGCAGGCATTATTTCATCAATAAAGTAAACAGTCTTCAAAGAGAAGTTTAGGGCCTTTCTGAACTTTGAATATGTCCAAAACACTTTGGTCAACCTTGTTTAAAGGTTCTTCAAAACCAACTGCTGTTTTAATCTTTCTAGACATTAGGCATCCAAACCCATCTCATAACAATGAGTTTTACAAGTACAAATCATGAGAAAAAGTATTGTGCGTGTTTTAAACCAGCTGCCACACAGTTCTTGTTTCATGAGAAAGGGTGAAGAATCCTTCCTATTAACGTGAATACCGTCTTGTACACTGATTGTCTCTTCCAACTGAAAACCATGTTCGGTTAGATCTCTCCTCATAGAAAAGCTGGGGTTTATGCCTCTTCTCTTTTTACTCTGTCCTTTTTGAAGGCATATTATAAATGCAGAGTATACAGACACTGGCTGTACTATAGATTTATATAGCAGCATGCTGTTACTTCTGTTTTCCTAATGAGCTCATCACAGGTGTTTGCTTGATTACCCTTGAACAATGGAGATGGGGTTTTCAGAGGACTACTTAAAATGACTCCAAGATCTCTTTCCTAAGAAGCTATAGCTAATTTATAGATCATCTTTATGCGTACATAGTAAATGCTATTTTCTCTCCATGTGCTTTACCTTGTTTTTTAGCAACATTAAATTTCAGTTGCCATTTTTTCAGTGATTTAGTCACTACTGTGAGATCCTTCTACTATTTTTTGCACTTGATTCTAGTTTTAACTATGAGCGAATGAAGGGATTTTTCCTGTGTTTTGCTTCCTATCTACTCACTAGTTTATAACCTGTAAGAGGACTTCCTATGTTATCACATCACAGTGATCCTTCTAGCAGCAGTGAAGAATGTTTTGGGATTTTGCAAAATTCTCCTGGAGACATAATGTCCTTAAGCCTGTTGTCGCTTTCATTTCAGAAACACCCTGATGAGCGCACCACTTACTTGAGTTTTATTGTATAGAAAGGTATGGAGAAGCTTCTCTACACCTGTGTAAGGCGGCTTCTTTTCCTGACATAATTCTCTTCCAATAAACTCTGTGGAAGGCAGAAAAAATTACATTCATTACCTATAATGTAGAACATATATAGGTAATGTGTTGCAGTGGCTGATGTGATTACACTCTTATTTCATTAAAGCATTTTATTCCACTGTTCTGGAATTGTAACTTATTATGAGGAGAAATGAAAGGGTCTTATCGTTATCTCCAGCGAGCAGGGTCTGAGCTTCCTGAAGGAGCATGCCTTGTTCATTCCAATGCCTTCTGAAAACTGTGGTCATCAGGAGTAGTGGAGTTGAGCCTAAGAATGAGGATTTTCGGGTTGTAGTCATGGAGTTTCTTTCCACAGTAAACAATGATTGGGGAATTTTACAGGAACATCTTAAGAAATAGCTCTGACTTGGAAAAGTAGTTACTCTAAAATATTCTGTTTTAACAAATAACTGAGTTCATAATCTTCGTCTGTACCGCAAGAGATGTGCATTAAATGTTCCACCAATGAAATACTAAATTAAAATTCAAGTTTCCAGACTGCAGTGCCTCAGTATTTAGCTACAACATGAGAAGTTTAACCACCCAAAATTCAGGATCAGGTTGCCCAACATTTCAGCTACCCAACCACAACACATATGGTAGGATTTTCCAGAGAGAAAACTGGGAGAATCTAAGTTAGGAGCCCTCCCCTCTGTGCTGATTTATATGGGGAATGGAGACCTCTAACTGCAGGTGGATTCAGATGGTTTGAGTATCTTCTGAGGTGCAGAACACAGGGGGCACAGGACACTCGGTACACTCAAAAAATCTCTGGTAGACAGGACTGTAAAACTTTCCACAGGGTTGAAAGCACAGGAGCTAAGCTCAGTTCGTATTTTGTCATGGACTCTCTGAGCTCCTCTGTATTTCAGGTCTCCAGTTAGAAAATGACAAGAATAACCACATCTCTGGTATGCTGTGAAGACACGTATTGTAACAAAACTGAGGCGCTTCACTAACACAGCAAGGATGGCCATAGAAGTGATCTGAGGGTACGTAACCGCACAGCTTTGTACCGAGCTGACTGTACAAGGATCTGCTTAGCTTTTTACAGTGATCTTGAGGTTACATCCCCCGTTTTCAGGGTGGGTGATGTAACCCAGAATCGTATTTTTTGCAAAGTCTGGCTGAATGACATGCTGGTACACATGATGTGCAGCAGCACGTGCTGTGTGTTGGGCACGACTGTTGTGCTCCTGACTGCTGGGCACACCACCCACCTCTTGATTTTTCACCGAGCGCAGGCACTGCTCTGTGCTGCTGGTGTACTGTATCACGGACGGTCGTCTCCTCGGTGTCACGCTCTGTGGTAACGGGCAGTGGAGTGTATCAGCCTGTACCAAGAAATCCCCTCCCCGGTGCTATGCTTTGCGCTCTGGTGGGCACAGCTTTTGTGAGTGCCAGTCATACGCTTCGTAGCCCGGGCATCCTCCTCTCTGGTGGCGTTTCTGCGAGTACACCCTGCACGCAGCTGCTGCGTTCCTTGCTCCCCACGCGTGTGCGTGTGAGGCCTGTCGGGGAGGGGGACGGGTGTCTGCCGGGCCCTGCGTGCTGGGCTCCCTCCCCTCCCTGCCCCAGGCAGGAGGGCCTGGCACCGCGGACGCGGGGCACCCTCCCCGCGCCACCAGCCCGGGCGCCTGGGTGGCTCCGCACCTCCGCCCCGCGCCCCGTGTGCCGGGCACCGTTTCCTCCGGGGTCACCCCTCTGAGTCGCACGGCGTGCGCGGGCACTCAGGCCCGTGGGCCGCCTCGCTGCACCACCCGCTCCGTCTGCAGGTCACGCCTCTCCCCCCTCGCCGCCCGTGTGCGTGGCACCCGCCCGCACGCAGGGGCCTGCTGCCCGGCTCCCGCGGCCCGCGGCGGCCGAGCGGCTCCCGCCGCCGGGGCAGCGCCCCGGCCCCCGCCTCGGGCAGGCGGGGCGGCCCAGGGGGCGGCCGAGGGGGCGGCGGGCGGGAGCCCGGCGGGCCGCGGGGCACCGAGCGCCGCCAACTCCCCTCAGCACCTCGCGGGGAGGCGGCGCGGCGGTTCCCTCGCGCGGCGCGGCCCGGCCCCTTCTCCTGCGGGCGCCGCCCCCTCTCCGCGCCGCCTGTGAGTCAGGGCTTTGCCGGGCACGGGCGGCAGCCGCGGCCGGAGCGGGCTCGCAGCCTCCGCCGCGGGGCCCCCATGGAGAAGGCGGCAGCGGCGAGCGAGGGCGGCGGCAGCAACAGCAGCAGCCGCAGCAGCAGCCGCCCCACGTCGGCGGGCTCGTCGCCCTCGTCCTCCTCCGCCAGCCGCGGGCTGCCGGGCCGGGCGGCGGCCGCGGGGAGGCTGGACGGAGGCGGAGGGGGGGCCGGCGGCAGCGGCAGCAGCCCCGGCTCGGCGGCGGCCAGCCCGGGGGGGCGCGCAGGCGCCCGGTGGCAGCGGCAGGCGGCGGGAGCCGGTGCTGGAAGGGACGCTCAGCAAATACACCAACCTTCTGCAAGGCTGGCAGAGCAGGTAAACCGCCGGGCCGGCCCCCGGCGGCGCTGCGGGGCCGCGTCCTCCCCCAGCGGGCGCCGCTCCTCACCCCCGGCCGCCCCCAAGATGGTGTCCGGGCAGCTGGCGCCGCCGCCCCGACCCGACCCCTCCCCGGCCGCCGCGGGCAGGTAGGCCGGGCTGTGCCGCCGGCCCTGCCCGAGGCCAGGCTCCCTTCGCCTCCGCGCCCGCTTCCCTTCGTTTTGCGTTGCCTGTCTGTTTTCCCAAGCGAAGGAGCAGTTGGGCGTAAGGACGGGGCGGGCGGCCCGGTGTCGAGCCGGGGGGCGCAGGGCAGGGCGGCCGGAGCGGCGGGGGCAGGGGAGGACTCGGGTTGCACATGCTGTTCTCCCGGCAGTCTTCCCGGTTTTAGGCTCCGTTTCTATCGGGTTAGTCTCCTTCTTCTGTGAAGTTACCTTGGATGACTGAAGAATGAAAAACTGGGTGAGATGCTCTCAAAAGAAGTGGGGAAAACGCCATGCTTGTGATTATTATGGCTATTATTTTCTTGCTGCGGGGTGGGACAGCGCAAACAGTTACCTGCGTGTTCAGTAAGATCTCCTCTGCTGCTATGTCCTTCCTGTTAGACAAGTCGTAATTTATGTTGATACGGTGACAGGCCCCGGTCCTGCAATTTGTTGGGTGTGGACCGGCTGACGTGCATCTGTGGGAGTCCCAAGGAAGGTCTGGTTTTGAATCTAGTGTCTCAGTGCAAAATTTCTTACAGAGTCGAAGCCACACTGTGGAATTAATAATGCTGTATTGGGATCTGTTGAAATCAAGAGAGAAGATTTCTTATTAGTGTTTTACTTTCTGTTATTAAACTTTGTCCTCTCAGTGGATGGATTAAGATGAGTATCTATCTGAAGCTTGACTTTTTAATGTAAGGCATCACAGTGATGGTTTTGAAGAGGAGGACATTTACAGGACTAGTTACAAACCTCTGCATAAACCTTTAAAACCAAAGAAACCCCAAACCTACCAAAACCTGCTGTTGCTTATATTAAGTGATCCCAAGCAGTAAGAACATGGGAATGGCTGGGACCTTGATGTTCTGACAGTAATTTTAAAGCATTTATAAGTGACAGAGTTAAATTGCACAAATGCCAATGATGCTATGATGCTGACTGGTGTGGGGCTAAGTCAGTGGTAGGAGTACTGTAGCAGTACTTCCTGAAAAGTTTCAGGAGTTGGTCTAATTCCATACACTGGAAGGCATGCATAGGTGCACCAGCTGTGAGTGATAATGAGTATGTCTGGTATGATTTGGATACACACTCATCATCATAAAACTAGACTGCTTCAACGTAGATGTAGGGAAGGCCCTGTACTGTCACTTGGTTACTGCAGTTCTGTGCTAGATTCACATTAGACTTGTATATGTTGATTTATGCAGTCCTCCCGTAGTTTTGTTTAAAAACCAAATAAACACATTTTGATACCTAAAATGTAGGACTAAAATGCATGACTGAAAATTAAGAGCCCACCCTACCCCATTTTTTTTTCCCGACACCTCCATCTCTTTTTGTAGAAACAGTAACTCTTTTTACTCTGGGTGATTTTAAGGGTCGTTTTCATGTAATCTGATGAAATTACAAAATACAGGTCATTGCTTATAAATCTTTGGGTCTAGAACTGCCTGTTTGTTGTATTTGGGATCAGATTAAATCTTTGATAAGGCTGACAGCTTGAAATAGCATGTATAATCTGTGTATGTCCAAGAAACTTTTATCTGAAAACATCATGGGAAAAAGATAAATGTCACTTAAACAATTCTACTATAACACTTGGAAATTAATGTCTGTTTATTTTTAGCAGTCTTTTTTTAATGCTGCTTTATCATGCTTTGTCAATTACCAGTTTTATTTTCTATAAATTTGGCTGTTGAGCAAGCGGTTTATGATGACACTGAGCTTTTAGGCCAAGTAACTTTTTTAGTTTGTTTGCTTATTCTGTTCTGTTGATGTATGTATCTGGTTTTTGGGGTAGGGAATCTGATACAACTTCTAAACAGAAGAGTTGAAACTTGAGGCTTACAAAAGTTGGTCTTCTTGCATAACGTCCAATAAATGAGTAGTGATCCATGGGTTCAAGTGTGGTTGTCTGTCAAGCCTTCTGAATATTTGTTATGGAGTGTGTTTTCTGTGAATTAGAGCTCAGTCTATAAGAGTTGGTAAGTGACTTCATAGCTGGCACCTGCAAATCAATCAAGAGTGTATGTGTTACTGAACGATGATACAAATTAGTTTTGAATTTACCTCATCTGAAAAAACACAAGGCTGTTTAACTGCATGATCAATACAGCCAGATGGTGTGAATATAAATAAAATGGAAAAATAAAGCAAAAACTGACAGGGTTCAGTGATCATGGATTTGGAATGTTCTTCTTTAAAGCTCCTTATCCGTTAGCCTAAATAATTTAAATGTATTTAATGTTAGCTATGCCACGTGGTGTTGAAGTTGAAAGGGTTTCCTAGCTTATCCAACACTTACTGTGCAGAGTAGCCTCTACAAGTCTAAAGAAATTATTGTAATTTGAATTATAATAAACTAGTGTCACTTTTTTATCAGTTGTCCTTTAACAGGTGTATGTAAGGTAGTCTTATTTTGGTTAAGGCAACTGAGTATGAATACTGAAGCATAACACTGCATTTATAAGCATTAACTGAAGTAATTGAAGGCCTCAAATTCAGTTAGTCTGGAGAGCTGCATTAGTCCTTAGTTTAAGAATTTCTGAGGGTTTGTTGTTTATTACTGAAGAAATCTGTTTGTTCTGCTCTAGCAGGTCAAGCACGACCTGATCTGGAAATGAGTGAGGTTCTTCTTCACCTTTATAACAAGCAGAAAGAAATGCTGGTTTTTGTTTGGTTGCTTTGAGGCAGTTTGTTGTGTGATAAAGGTGTCAAGGGGCCTGGGCATCTAGAGTGTCTCCACTGAAGTCTGTAACTTTCTGTGGATTTACACAGGTATGAATGCAGAGAGCAGAACTTAATCTAACACACAGACGCTTTGACATGAGAACACTTGTGTCTGGTCTGAGACATTGGGGCATCTGACTGTCTTTACTATGAAATTACAAATAATTATGTTCTCAGAATTGAAGTACTGTTACAAAGCATTTCTGTTGGGATTTACTTGTTCTGTGTCTATGGGAGGGTAGTAGCTTGTATTTTAAATGGGAGTTGTGTGGGTTTGATGGACAAATATATCTCTGTAGAATCATCTCATGTCATGCAAAACCTATTCTGCATGAATTAAATTGATATTAATGAAATACTTATTGCCTGTGGCATCATCATCCTGTTTTTGAATAGATTGGTAAAATGTTGTAAAAAGTCTTAAAACCCCATTTGCCTAAGGTAGTGTGAAATTCACATGTGGTTGCCTCCCCCTCCTCACTTTTTCCTTTAAAGTGTTTTTAGTACTTGTAGGGTTTTGTCCTGCAAGCGTGTATAAGCCCCTGGATCAGCTGCATTTGGGCTGGGGCTTAAATTTGGATTTGTAACAACAACAAATGGAGCCCCAGCTGATGGACGTTGTTGTTGCTTTTCTGAGCTGAACTGCTCTGTGTAAATTGTTTTGTAGCCCAGGTGTTTTCTAAAGCATGACTTTGGCCTATTCCTGTTTACTCTCTCAGTTGAGAAATACATTGTTGTGATAGGTTGACCCTGGCTGGTTGCCAGGTGCCCACCAAAGCCTTTCTATCACTCCCCCTCCTCAGCTGGACAGGGGAGAGAAAATATAACAAAGAGCTTGTGGGTCGAGATAAGGACAGGAGAGATATCACTCATCACTTACCGTCACGGGCAAAACAGACTCAACTTGGGGAAATTAACTCACTTTATTACAAATCAACCAGAGTAGGGTAATGAGAAATAAAACCGAATCTCAGAACACCTTCCCTCCACCCCTCCCTTCTTCCCGGGCACAACTTCACTCCCGGCTTCTCTACCAACCCCCCCAGCGGCACAGGGGGAACGGGGATGGGGTTTACGGTCAGTTCATCACATGTTGTTTTCTGCCGCTTCATCCTCCTCAGGGGGAGGACTCATCACACTCTTCCCTGCTCCAACGTGGGGTCCCACCCACGGGAGACAGTCCTCCACGAACTTCTCCAACGTGGGCCCTTCCCACGGGCTGCAGTTCTTCACGAACTGCTCCAGCATGGGTCCTTTCCACGGTGTGCAGTCCTTCAGGAGCACACTGCTCCAGCGTGGGTCTCCCACGGGGTCACAAGTCCTGCCAGAAAACCTGCTCCGTGGGCTCCTCTCTCCACAGATCCGCAGGTCCTGCCAGGAACCTGCTCCAGCGCGGGGTTCCCACGGGGTCACAGCCTCCTTCGGGAAACCCACCTGCTCCGGCGTGGGGTCCTCCACGGGCTACAGGTGGATATCTGCTCCACCGTGGACCTCCATGGACTGCAGGGGGACAGCCTGCCTCACCATGGTCTTCACCACGGGCCGCAGGGGAATCTCTGCTCCGGCGCCTGGAGCATCTCCTCCCCCTCCTTCTTCACTGACCTTGGTGTCCGCAGAGTTGTTTCTCTTACATGATCTCACTCCTCTCTCCGGCTGCCGAATCCGCCTGTCCCAACTTTTTTCCTTCTTAAAAATGTTATCACAGAGGCGTTACCGCTATCGCTGATTGGCTCGGCCTTGGCCGGCAGCAGGTCCATCTTAGAGCCGGCTGGTATTGGCTCTCTCTCGAACACAGGGGAAACTTCCAGCAACTTCTTACAGAAGCCACCCCTGTAACCCCCCCCCCCCGCTACCAAAACCTTGCCAGCAAAACCAATACAATTGTGTTACCAGTCTGCATGAATCATGCCCGATGTACGTCTTGTGCCTGGGCACCACTAGACATCTTTTGGGGATTAGCTGCATTCCTTGTATGTCAACAAAAAGTGTACTTTGGGGCAATTTGGGGATTTTTTTGCACTCAGTCTCTTTACTGGGCTTCACAATGCTGTGGTGTGGTCTCTTTGCTTGTCTAGTTGCAGAGAACAGTTGCAGTCTGACTGCTGCCACCACAGAAAGACCCTTCCTTGTTTCCAGTGTCCCAAACAGCAGCTAGGATACCGCCAGAGGCTGTGCTGCTCTGACCATAGCTGTTACAGGAGGGTCGTTTTCTCAATATGTTGACAAAATATGTCAATGCTGTTTTGTGCTATAGCACCTACAAAAATCTGCATGTAACTTTTTTTTTTTATTATTTTATATATATTCTGGAGAAAGAGATTGTGACCTCTTGGAAGGGGAATTGATGAAGATACTTCAAACACAGTAATAATCCCCCTCTCCCTCCCTCTGAATTAGCTAGTCCATCTTTTGCAGAATTTTGGGATCGACATATCTGCTTGGGGAGCTTTGGGGTAGTTAACACCTCTAGTAGTTGCTAATTCTTCAATGGTACCAGTCAAGTTGTTCTAGCAATGAATTGTGGTCGTCTTCCAGTGTAAAAAATGAGTAGATGGTTACTGAGCAAACTATATGACTGTAGTTCTGTAAGTATACCAATATAGCTGCTGGGAGGGAATTCTGTCCTAGAGAAATAAACTGTTGTTTTAATACAGAATAAACCATACTGTCAGGATTCTAACAGTAGACAGTATCTGAGAAGGAGAAAATAACCATGTGCTTATTTAATGTTTGTGACGTTTGCTGAAATGGGAATTTGTTGTGTTCTTACTAGAATCGGATAAATGCCAACTCCTCCACTGCCTATCTTTTTGTCTTAGTGTGTTTCTGGCATATCTATACAGGGCTTTGTGTAGGTTTTAATACCTTCCAGGACTTATTTGCAGTGTTTGGGAAGGGGGCAACTCCATTTTAAGGAGCTGGAGATGCAACCGTCTCTCTTTCTCCTGTTGTTGGAAATCTGCTCCTTAAATTTTGGAACCTTGATTATAATTTGTTAGGAGCTGTGGAAACTTTAAATTTTCAAGGCATTTTGATAATATTGGGCTAACATTCTACTAAAGATTTTACTTGCAAAAGAGATTTTACTAGAAACTCTGTTGTCCCTTCACATGTAGATTCTGTTTGTAGTAGGAGGCAATGTGGAAAGGGAGAAAACTACTTAAAACCAACATGTGTTAGTTCTGTTGAACAAATGAATAGGATATTTTCTGTGCTGAACACTCAGAAGTCGCATATATTACATTACTGAAATTAAGATGTCTGTCATCAGTTTCAAATAAACTTGGAATTTAAAATGTCAAAAAATCAGTTATTAATAAGTTCTGTTTTGGATTAAGGCACTAATCTTTTTTTCTTAATCCTGAAATCTATGTAGCAGAAAAAATTACATGCAAATGTAAGCTTTCTTTTTTTCTCCTCTCCTTCTTTCACTTTTTGTGTTGAAACTTCTTCCCCATAAGTATCATTAATGCTCACTTAAAAAAAAGTAAACAAAAAAGTGAAAAAAAAAAAAGTAATATCTTTAAAAGTATATCCCTAATTTATTTGTAGAAAAATTAGAACTTTTACTTAACATGCACTTTGTCTTTGTTTCGTTAGTGGTTGATTAAACCTAACTGGTTTAATCATGAACTGGTTGATTTAGTTTGAATAGCTTTTGCTGTTGTCTCTAAACTAGCTCTGTTGGGATAATGGAGAAGGCTGTTCAAACAGTGGAGTCAGAGAAAGAATTTTAACAGGGTAAGAGGGAGGCTGAGAAATCCATCATTCTCTGCCCTTCAGTGATGCTTACAAGAAGCATTTGGAAGAAGACAACTTTGAATCTCAGGCTGAAATTGAAAAGATGGTCTTGTGGTTAAGGAATTGGTTTGCACTGTGGAGATGTGCATTCTGGTTGGAGAACTGCCATGGATATTTCTCTTGTCCCCAGGCAGGTAACCAAAGTTCTTTGTTCCTCAGCTGCTTGTGTCCCATGGTGTCAGGGCTGCTTATGCCTATGCAGAGGATAAATTCATATGATGCATAACAACCTAATGCATAAGATGCTTGATGGTAACGTAGAAAAAATCTGTTTAAAAGAAATGAGACTCGGGCATTTTCACTCAGGGCGTATATTTGGGATTTGCAAGTGTACTTCAGAGCTGAGCAGCAGTCTTGTACCAGAGGGAATGAAGTGACAGGCAAAATAGAGCTTGGTCTTCCTTTCACCCAGATGTCACACTTAGCTTTCAGACAGCAAAAAGAAGTGGCAGTTGGCACTAACACTGAAGCACTTACCCTTATCTGGGTTTTGTTATTACTAGCTCGTTTTGCTGCTAGCTTTTTGAATGGTGATTTCTGTGCTTGGCATCACAATGATAAATGTGGTTCGAGGGAGCACACATGCACTTGCTGGCTCATTTAAAAAAAACCACCAGTTTATGAATATGGATTTTGTTCACGTAGGAGAAGTGACAGTAAGTTGTTAAACTAAGTAATGTGCCTGGAGTCTTTTTATGAGTGTATAAGAAAAGTATTCAAAAGATTTCCCCAGTCATTTTATATTTAAAACAATTGTTTAATAAGAAGAATGTATTTGGGCTTTAGCTTCTCCTAATACTTTTGCTTTGTTCTTTATGATGTATTTAAAAGGCTGAACCTTCTAAGTGAAAAGGATGCTAAAATTGCTGTAACTAGTGGTTTTTAATGTAAAATTGTATTTGTTAAATATGTATTATAATGAATGATGAAACCAAAAAGTATTAAATTTGGTTCAACTGAAAATGCTGAGTTTGTTTCTTTGGTCCTAATACACTTCCACAACTTTATTTTCAAGTATCTCGGTATTGTGCTTTAGATCTTGTAGGCTTTTGTGGATATCTTACTGAGATGTTTGATTACTTTTTGGAACCTAATCCAGGGAGGCAAAGTTTGCTTAGCATTTAACTATTGCATATAAAAATGTTTCAGTAAATGCTGTCTAAATGCTACTGCATTCTCTTTTGAAGATGGCATTTAATTAGTAGGTAATTTAAAGTTGAAGAACATAGGTCCTTAACTACCCAGTTGTGTAGCACAAGGCATAGAATTTGTCATGGTTTCTGTTACACCTAGACTTGTGTTTCTCTTTGGATATCTATTTGAGAATTTATCTTCCAGTGATAGAGGATTCTTTACCATAGCTATGGGAACAATTTGCCCACCTTTAATCACTACTTAAAAAATTGCTTGTTGTTCTGAATACATGTCAGCCTTCGACTTTTCACTGAATCTCGTTATGCTGGTTGTGCATGAGACTGAAGATACCTCGTATCAAATCTAATTTCTGTGTGCAGTCTTTTTGGGCAGGCTAGGTTATCTTTTGTCTGTATTTGGAGTATCTAGAACAACGGAGTTTTCTTGCTGCAAGTCAGATCTCCCAGTAATTTTAATAATTTATGATAGTTCTGATTATTATTTGGTATTTCAATGTTTTTCTTCACATGTGGACACTAGAACTGTGTACAGTTTCAGTTGCGGTTGCACTGGAGATCAAATACAGGGGTAATGCATCCCATTTCCTCCAACTCAATATTGCCTGCTTAAAAAGTTCAGAGACCATTAGCTTTTCAGGTCTTCATCATTATTTTTTGAAAGCTAGGTTGTTCATCTTGCCTCGTAAGTTCAACTGTTAGTCTAATTACACAAAACACTGAGACTTCATGTTCCTTGGTGCTGCCTGGGTTCTCCAGACAGGTATCTTCATACCCAGGCTCTTGTTATTTCCTACTTGCTTTGCTTAAGCTGTCAGTGGCGCAACACCCTGGTGCTTGTTACGCCGTTTTCTCCTGATATCCGGTATACTTCCTGATCCAGTAACATATGGCATAGTACTACCAAAATGAGTGCCAGAAGTGTCAAAATGAAGAGTAGCACTTAACTATCCTTTTTTGGATGGGAAGGTGATGAAAAGGAGTGCTGTGGGAGCTGTCTCCTCGCAGTATGCTCTCTCCGTGGTTAACATGTTTTTGCATATCCCCAGTGATACTTCTTGGGCTTTCTCATGGTGTGTGCATGCCCTGTTTTTGAGGGGGTAAAAATAGTAGTTAATTATTTGTTTACAGAAGACAATAATTTAAAAATATAGTTGAGGAAACTGATTATTAGCTGGAAGAATTACTTGGACAAAATAATCAGTAGATTTTTTCCTTACTCTGAATTTTTATGAGTCAGTGCTTTTCCAGGTGAATCCTCTATCTTGTAATTTTGACTTTTTGTCACGAGATGTATGATTTTATTTTGATAGTATTGGAATGCATGTTGTTTGCTGATGATAGCTTACTTTCATGTCATCAGCAATCTCTATGGAAATTTTTTTTCCCATCTAGGTCATTGCTGAACACTCCAAAGCCAAGAACTGATTGCCAAGGAACCCTATTAGAAATACATTCACTCGAAGATCCTCATTTAGTTATATTTTGAGGCTGGCTCCATCTCTTAACTGTTTTTCAATGCATTTAATGTGTCTTGTTCATTTTTTTTTATTGTACTTAAAACTCAGTGCTGCCTGTATTAGAACATTGCTTCAGTGCTGTTAGTATTATGAAGCAAACTTGTGATATCAGAAACCTAGCAGGTGTTCTGGAGGAAATTTGTTTTTAGTAAATGCATACTCATTAGTGTTAATTATCTTGCTTTAAATATCTTTTGTTTGTTTAAAAATGTACTGTATCAGCTGTTGCGTTACTTTATTGAGCATTGGATTGGCTGAGAGGCATATGCAATTACCTAGGCTGTTGCATTTATACTTTTTAAAATATTTGCATAGTGTAGTTTCCTTCAGTTTGGGAACTTTCCCATTGGTTTTGGTGGAAAGGAGCTGGATGCACCAAGTATTGATGAACCTTAGCATTTTGAATCATTCACTATATGCTTGGTGAAACCTAACAATTTTGTTAGTTAGTATCTTTCTGATAAAATTACAGTTTAAAATTTGGAGTATTATTCTTCAAAATAAAAGACAGGGCTACACTGGTACATAGTATTAATTGCTGTGTACATGGCGTTTGTTTCCAGACCCTTCTACAGGCTAAATGCGGTTGCTGTTGTGTATCTCTCAGTCCAGTGCACCCACTCAAGAGTGTTGTACAGTATTTGCAGGTGCCTTAATGTATTTGACTGAAAAGACCTTAGCTTATCAGTTGGATGGTTCTAAGTTGAAATCCCTAACATAATATTTTTCTGTGGTTTTGAATAAGTTACTACAACCAAGTTCATTTATCAAGTACCTATTTCTCAGTGACCTAGGAAGTGGCTTTTCTTCAGTTACACAGCCTTTTAGAGATTAACTGTTGCAGTATTAAGAGTTGTGCCTTATATAGTCTGCCTTTCATCAGGTTCCCAAGATTTTTTATAAAATAAGTCAATGATTATTTGATTTGGTTGAGAATGGACTTGGAGCACAGTTAAGAATTGTGGTGGGACAACTTGTCTTGGGTCATTCAACAGTATATTTAAAAGTTAGAGGAATTGCGTAAATGTAAGTTGAGCATCTGTGTTGATAAAGCTTCTGCATTTACCTTGTATACAGAATTGTGAACCACACTGCCACTTGCAGCTATATTAGTTGCTACATCTTCAATCGAGATAGGATGATGCTTTCATGTAAGGGACACATATGTGCTGTGGGAAAATCTACACACTGGAGTGGGACTAGTATGTTTAACCTCACTAGGAGAGGGCTGTGTGTGTTTTTCTAGCTTTGGAATATGGAGAAAACCTTCCTGGTAAAAGGAGAGTGGCTTAAGCTAATGCAGGCAAGACCAGGCATTCTGCTGCTATTCTCCTTAAATTTATAAAATTAAAAAAAAAATGGGGGTAGAGGGGAAATGGCCTACTTGTCAGTTGCCATTATTTGGAGGTGGCAGGGAATTGATCGGGTTTCTCCATACTGCTTTTATCATGGTGATAAGAGGAAGATAATGAACTTGATCATGAAAAAGATACTGAAGTGTAGGCACAATGGAGAAGCAAAACATGTTATTCATTGCTGCAAGCATTTGAGCATTTTGCAATGGCACAAAAACCTCTCCTGAAGGTGAGTGGGGTTTTTTTGGGGTGGGGGTGATGGTGCCTTACCACAGTAAGCTTTTTATAGAAGCTCCTGCTCTTGAAAATGGAATAGAGAGATTTTTTTTTTTTTTTTTTTTTTTGAGCTGGAAGGTTTGCTTTCTACACAGTAAGGTGTAGTGTGGGTTTTGTCTTTCCCATCTTTTTTTCCCGTCTTTTTTCCCCTGGTTAGTAGGCTTTGATTTTTGTGACTGTTGGGTTCATGTATCAAACTTTATCTTATTTTTATTAATGCAAGTGCAAGGAAAGAGTAGTTTGGTAATAGAACATAGAACAAGGGAGGAATGAAGAGATGTAGAATGGTGGGAGAGATTTAGAACAGGAGTTAAAGCCTCTGGAGGACAACTGATGGAGGGAAAGGGAAGAAACAGAGGAGGGAAGGAAGTAGATACTGAACTGAAGACAGCACAAGGATAGACCTTTACCACTTTTTAAAAAAATAAAAAAGAATGTCTGGAAATCATATAACATGAATTCAGAATGAAGTCTTGGAAACCCAAGTGAGATAATTTGCTCTTTTTTATTTTAATTCTGCCATTAGGAATGGCACACAAGAACTAGAGAGGAAATTAGTATTTTCTAAATTGCAGAATG
Organism: Aquila chrysaetos chrysaetos; assembly: GCF_900496995.4. Classification (NCBI taxonomy): domain Eukaryota; kingdom Metazoa; phylum Chordata; class Aves; order Accipitriformes; family Accipitridae; genus Aquila; species Aquila chrysaetos. Next base: position 33,279,760 of record NC_044006.1, read on the forward strand.
TGTAACGCAGTGACAATTTTTCTGGTTTTGCTTTCTTTCCTCTGCCACCTTCTGTAGCAGGGCTCATTTCAGGCTAGTAGATGACTGATGTGAATAGCAGCCAGAGGTAGCTACTGACAGTGTCCACCTGGATATATATTAATGTGCCAGACTTACCTTTGCCCTTTTAAACACAATATTGTTTATGTGGGAATTCAAGCATATGGGATGATGAAACTGTTTTCCTGTTAAAGATTATAAGTATTGTTTCTTTATTTTTAATTAAAACAATGAGGATCTGGATTTTTGTAGAACAACGTTTTTAGAAATATATATATGAAGCAGCAATCTAATGCTTAAAGGTCTTCGGAAGTAATTGTTGCTCGCAAATCTAAATATGCTTTCTTCAGAAGGATCATGGCTAATACACTGCATATCTCACAACATATTGATGAAACCACCCTCTCATGGACTCTGTGGACTCTATACATATGTTTCTAAGAAACGGTGTTGACAAGATACTCTGTTGTGAAGATGGCTGCATATCAACTGTCAGGATAAAGACCAAACATAGAAACTTAAACTTCTCATTTCTGTCAATGAATTGATAGACCTAAGAGTAAAGGCAAGGCAAACCCTATTGGACTGGAAAGTATTGGCACAGAAAGCTGATAAGTTCCAACTATCGTAAGATGATGCAGCATGTGAGAGAGGTCTGGTTTCTGCAGAGCTTTGTTTGAACTAGCTGGGGTGGAGAAGAGATGGAAATGAGCCAGCATGCTGATCTTGCAAGCAAGACCCTTACTTTGTATATCGTATTTTCTTCCATATGATGCGTAAAGAAAATACTGCATGGTCTTGGATATGTTCATTCTTTCCAACCAGGAACTTTTAGACTATGGATTAAAGAAAAAAATAATTTCAAAAGCTAGGAAGAACAAGCAGAAAGGAAGACATAAAATTGAGAATTCCAAAAATTCCCAAAGCAAGACCTTAACTTGCCTTTTGCATTTTTTTCTTCTGTGTAAATATATATTAAAAATATATGCAGCTCACAAAAAATGGCATTAGTGTAACATAGCTGAGTTCTTAGCCCCTTGTATATGAGTGGAATGAATATTACTTGTTGAACAGGTTCTGTCAGTGAAATAATATTTTAAATGAAACTTGCAGTTGGGAGAAATGCCAACATTCATGTGGTTCAATTTTGAGAACCTAGATGATAAATTATCCGCATTTTGAAAGTGAAAAATAACAGCTGCTATAAAAACTACAGTAAAAACACAGAACAAATTTAAAAGCAGATGTTTTATTCTGTCAACTTGCACAAAAATTACTGTCCAAACAGATGTGTTCAGAAAGCATTTGTCTACTAGAAGGTATCTGGTAGTCCATGTATTCACTTAGAATATATCATAATAATTTGTGTCTAGAACAGCTATAGAGAATATACCCTCAGTGAATTATATAAGTAGTACACAGTGTGGAATGAGGGAGGAATGAAGAATGGGTTTGAGGACAGCTGTCTCCTGGCATCATGTATATGTCTTTTTCTACCTGGAAATTACCTTTAAATTTTTTTGTTGCTTTTGCAGGTGGTAATCAGCTCTTGTTATTATGTGTTTCTTCCGCATAAATTGTATGAGTAATGTACATATATCCAAAAGCCAAAAATAGCTAGATGAACGTGAGGCAGTTACCAGAAAAAATTGGGAAGCCAGATTCTTGAATACAGAAGCTTTGTATTGGCATTCTGATGACCTAGATTGATGAAGATAAGCGCGCTTCAGATGAAAAGGTGTTTTCAAACTGTTCTACTTGTCTGTTTTCTTAGAAATGTTATTAATACTTCAAACACACCATAATATATTAAAGAAAAAAAGTCGTCAGTATTGCTTGCATCTTTGCCAGTATTGCAATACATTACTCAGTAAAAATAAAATACTTACTAAAACTAAGTTGTAGCACAATTGTTCTCCTTTTTAAACTTTTAACACTATATTTTATGGTGATGGTGTTTTCTTAAAAAAAAAAAAAAAAAAAAGCTTTATTTTTCATCTGAGAATACCATAGGTACTTCACAAAATTTGAACAAGCCTCAAATGTGATGCTTACACTACTGAGGTTAGGGGAAGAAGTGCTTGATCTCTAACTAAGCAAGTCTTTCCTCATTAAATCATTGCCAGGTGTAATGTATATGTTTTTCTTTTCTTGGTGTAAAACTGGGATCCACAAGTGGCTTTCATTGATTACAAGGTGGGTTTCAATTCTAAACATTAATCTTTCAGTTTATAGGAAGGTTATTATATCTTGAGGTCCCTTACTCCTTGATGGTTTTAGCTGCAGACGAGAAAGTAACACTGAAGAGTTGCTGGCTCCTGGCAATGATTCTTGCAGAGGACAGGGCATCGCAAACCAAGGATGAGCAAAGAAGTCAGTGAACTCTGATACAACCTCTATAAAACTTTGCTGACTCAAGGCAGCTAATTGAAAATTTATGCTATAATATCCATTGATGGGATGTGGTTATGCTTTGAACCTTATTGGATTGCATTATTGTAATACAGTACAGTCAGTACCTTTCTCTTGATATGTTCTTGCTCTTAAAAAGTTGGCTTCAACAAAATAGCTTCTGAATATTGAAAAGATGTCAACTTGAAATCTAATTGATCTAAAAATAAACTAGGAGTAGTTTTGGATATACTTGAAACTTTTTCTGCCATTTTTTAAACATACAATGATAATATGAACTACTTGTATTTGCCAGTCCTTAACATAATATGTGCTGAGAAGAAAAACCCTCTTATGTAGTACGGTAACCTTTACTAATACAGTTACTTCCTATTGTAGAAGATCTCTCTGTAAAAATTCCATGGATTTATTTTTAATTGACTGTGCAATCATACTGTACTTCCCTTCTATCTCCACCCCTCCATTGTCAGTGCCTCTATTCTCTTTGGTTTGTTCAAGATTTTTTGGACATCCTAAGGTATTTCTGTAATTCCATATTCTGTTTGTAAAAACTACAGCTATAATTGATGCAAGTCCTGTCCAGTTAAGTGTTTGTATACATTTTATTTAATGCTTACCAGGCTTCATACAGTATGCCTGCAATGGTTCCACACCCAGTAAGGAATGCCGTTTAGTGTGCCAAGTAAATTCATCATCAGGGAGATAGTGAAATGCAAGGGACCTGGAGGTTGCTGATAAAATATGTCGTTCATATTTTTGTTTTCCTTTCTTTCTTCTCTCTCTCTCTGTTTCTCTCTGGGAGGGCACTTTAATCTAAACATGCTTTTGAGGCTTGTTTCAGAATATCCTCTTCTCCTCCCAAGCCCCAAATTGCACTGGTTAGGGGAAGGTTGGTAATTTGCCCCAGAAGTGAAAGCTGGGACACCTGATGTGGGGATCATTCTGTCTAGCTGGGTCTCTTTGCTCCTGGATGAGAAAAACACAACCAGAGACTGGAATACCAGAAGCTTCTAATTCCTTGGTTTTCTTCTGTCATTAAATAACTTGCTAACAGGACTGCTAGTTTTCCCCCCAGTTGTTACATTTTAATAGTAGAAACCCTAGTGAAAATGTAATTATGCTGGGAAAATAATGACTTCACTGGTACTCTTATCCTTCTTTTTTAATTAAGATACTAATTTAGACTTGATAGTCATAAGGAGCTATGAGAACAGCCGGTATCTTGAAGCAAAGCTTTCAGATAGTACAAACATGAGAATCAGTTGCAGACAGTAAGCAATTGATAACCTGTCAGTTATGACAGCCTTGTTCATCCCCTTTGTCCTTCCCAGGGGGTCAGAGGTTCAAATTGCAAGTTTCATTCTGCAGCTTTCTGGTAATCCAGTGCTTTTCTAGCCTTTATGTCCTCGTGTGCCCTGCGCTGCTTACAAGGCGTAGGCGGGTGATACAAGGCGTAGGCGGGTGATACCCGTGCTTTTGGGACACTCTAGAGTGTTGTGGTGGTTTCTGATGGCTGGCATTGGCAGCTGCCCACAGCCCTGCTTTGGTGTGCTCAGCGCTTCGTGGCCTGGAGTTCATCCATCTGCGCCTGTGAGCTCAGACTGGTGTTAGTTTTTGAGCTATACTGAATTAATTCACAGCCCCTGGGCTCAACGGCAAAGGGTAGGTTGCAGGTATAGCATAGCTTGCTTCATTCAGTGCGGTGGTTTCTATGTTGGCCAAAAGAAATCCTGTAAGACATACTGTGTTTTTGCTGTGCTGCCGTCTAAAGGCTGGCAGATCATTCAAACGTAGACAGAGCTCAGAGCTCCCCATAGCACACTGTGCTCCTCTCAGTGTGGGAAGAGTATTGGAAGTGTCTCCCTGTGCATTACCTTTTGTAAAGGGGTCAGGTGGGTGCTTCTTGGGCACAGAGGTTGTGGTGGGAGTACCTGAGTTGAGGGATGAGCCGCGGGAAATAGGTGGACCTTCTAAGCAGACGGTAGCAGCTTATGACTGTTAGCCTCATAACTTGGGTTCTTACTTTTTCTCTTGCTAGTTTTTAAATGGAAGAATTAAAGCCTTGAGGAAGAGGGCTGAACAGATGCCAGATATCGTCTTGCTCCTTCTTGTGCTGAACAAACAGGTTGGCAGTTGAATATGAAGATTTTCTGTAGGGTCAGGTGAATGGTATGAATCCACCTGTCCTCTTCCCCATGTTCTAAGGATCTCTGTCCTTTCCCATCTATTTGATCTTGCTTTTGATACTGTGACAGCACGTGTAGGGGGAGTAGTGCTGTAGGAGATGGACTGAAGAGAAGAAAACATTTGAAAGTAAGGAGGTCAGATATGAAAATGTTACATGTCCTAAAAATTAGAGATGGATGAGCTGTGACCTCAGGTTCCAGAGAAGAGGCTAATGACATGAAGCCTTTTTGGGTTTTGTTCCCTTTGAGCTTAAAAATTGATTTTTCAAAAGTGGCATTTGAACAGATTGAACACAAGAGGTGTGGAATAGGTGTCTCAACTGAGGGAGCTGGAAAGCTTAATGGAACTGTCAGTAGTAATAGAGAAAGCAGCTGGTATAGGAAAAGATATAGTGCAGTTTCTCACAGATTGCTTATTGGAGATGGTGTCAGGACATCAGGAACAGATGTCTGAGAGGCTGAAAATACCTACTCTACTCATGTTGAGTTTTAACTTTAATTCAATAATTCCCTCAACTGGATTTAATTCTTGGAACACTGAATTGCATGCTGTTTCAAAGGCAAATATCAGAATTATGAAACTGTAACTGAGTTATTGAAATGTGAAAACTACTGGATCTCTGCTCTCACAATTTATTTATTTATTATCTCCACTTGTTCCGTGCTTACATTTTTCATTTTTTTTTTTTTTTTTTTTTTTTCCTAATAGCATTGTCATCTATTAGGTGCTTGGATGAATTGTGATGGGTGTCTTCTGTTTTAAAGAGTATTTTACATTTATGAGTTGGTTTATTCTGCCCCCTTTCTGCATGCATTTGCTAACACTGGGTTCAGTGGTTCAGTTAAGTTGTGGCATGTTTATACTGCTGAAGGAAAAAATGACCACCTTATGTCTTTCCCTTCAGGGGAAAGAAGTTCTCTTTCTTGAAATCCCTGCCACTGAATTTCTTCCTGAAATTCTTCTCCTGCATTGTTTCCTGCTGTGTCATTGTTTCAGGGAATGCATAGTAGGCAAGCTGGCTATTGCAGTTCTAACAGCAAGCATGGTGTTTACTAGAGTTGTCTAAGGAAATGCTTAAAATTATTGCTCGTGTTTTAGTCTGTTATTAAGGAGTTTTTCCTCCAAGTGTATTTAGGTTGTGTGGTTTGGTTTTTTTTTTTTTTTTTTTTTTTTTTTACGGTCCTTTTATCATACTGTCTGCTTGTCATTGCTCAGAATGAAATGAAATGCAGAGAGGGTGCCTTATCAAATGCTGCAGTGCAGGACCAGTGTGAGACTGAGGAGTGTGGTGAAGGCAGGTAGTAGAGTACCAAAGAGCACTGCAGAGAAGGAGTGACCTTCAAATGTCAAATATCTGTTAGAAAACAGGACTTAACAGTTTGTGCTCCCTAAAGTGAAGGAGAAATACTTCTTTATAATGTTTTCTTTTGAGAAACACTAAGTTTTTAGGAATGGCTGTTAAAAAAAATGCATCTCTCTGTAGTTCCAGTTTTCAGTTGGGACTAATATTTCTTTTAGGATCCCCCCCCCCCCCCCCCGTTTTTTTGCTTAAGCATTTCTGATCATAATTTGTGTGTCTCAGATACAATGAGTGAGGGGAGTTATTTTGTTGGGGAAGAGGGGGAATAATGGTATACATTCTGAAGCCCTCAAATCATATCTTGTCTGTTGGAGGTGCCAGGTAACAGCTAAGGAGCAGCATCTGTTAAGACTGTTTGCAAAGAGTTGATAACGTTTAGGACTAAACTAAAAGAAATCTACAAACAAGTGGATAAATACAGAAGTACTTAACACAGCATTGATTTTTATCATAATTAGGTACAAGGAGAAAAGCTAGAAGGAAGGTTTTTTTTGAACTGCATTTGAAGGGAAGACATGAAAATAAATTCTAAGTCATTACTGAAGGAAACTTAGTGCAGTAAGTTTGCTTGCTTCTGATTTATAAAGCTGAAGACTTCTGGTAACCGAAGGAAAACATATTGCTTATAACTGCTAATTGAGGAAATGGTTAAGCTATAACAACTCAATCTTTCCTTTTCCCAAATCTCCCTGTAGCATTTAATTATTATGACTATGGATGTTCATGAGGATATTTATAATGTAGCCTAAATGTTCAGGCACTAAATATAAGATTTGGGATTCTAGCTGGTGCTAGAACCATTACACTTCAAGTGTAATAGAAATCTCACAACTTGATGATATCTCCCATCCCGTGGAAAAAAGCCTGCTGTTTTGCTATAATGTATTTAATGCTGGTTTTACCAAAGAGAGGAGAATGCAAACCTGACCTGAGTGAAACTATAAAAATCTGAAGTTGAACTAGAAGCAGACTCTACAAGACATTTTATTTGTCTCATTAAGTTAATTCATTGTTCCATGGCTTGATCTTCTACAGCCAGGTGATTCTGCTTTATACCATTGATAAACAGTGACATTGTCAGCATGTTTAAAAGAAATTAGTTTTGCTATCATATTTTCATTATTAGCATTATTTCTTTAATACCTGTGTACTAGTTTATTGCAAAAGTGAAGAATTTAAACTTCTATTTTGAAGCTGTTGGTTCGTAGTTGTTCATAGCTCATAAGTTCATAATTTCAGTTATGGCAAAGGAGCTCTTTTTATTTGTGTGGGAGGGTGGATTAGATCAGCAATTTCTGAATTGCTTTTATAACTAGTGTGATTGTAACTGTAGGAATGACAACAGAAATTATGTTAAGCTTTTAAAAAGTTACCAGTGAGTTGGTGCCTTTTTGTAGAGCAGACTGATTGCTTTTGTATTAAGAATGATGCCAAATTTTATTTACAATTACCTGCTTGCTAGCTGATCAGCCAATACGACTCTTCTCAATAATTCAGTAAGATATAACAAGGGATTTGACGGAAACGTATATAATGTAGGAGGCTCCTGAAAAATACCATTTTTCATAATTTTAACATGGAAATTGATGTAGTACTGAGTACAGTGGAAACTAATATGGCAGGACTGCTGGTGCTGAGTGGTGTGAATTGCTTGTACTATCTGTTTTCTTTGACCATCCATCTAAGGTTTGTATTAGTAAAGTAGTTGTTAGCGTGGGAGAGGCTGTGTTTTCAGCCTGGGAGAAGGTTTTTGCAGGTAATTACACAAAAGCTTACTTTCCAGGAGTTCGGAGTAGTTGAAAGTTGATAATGGGGCAGCGAGCGAGCTCCTCTGTGCTGGACAAGCTGTCAAGTCAGGACTGCTATGTACGATGACTAATGAATGCGACCTTGTCGTGGATGAATGGAATGCACCTCACTCAAAGAGAGAAGCAGCAATATGTTTTATTGAGGCAAATAATAATTTGACAGAGTTCAATAAATTCGATGGAATTTAACAAAGTTTAACAATGGTTTAACAAGGTTCATAAGTTTGATGGCAAGGTTCACCTTATTAATTACTGCATGGAAGAAACATACAAAGGAAAATTGAGTTAGAATTGAGTTAGAATGATTGACACACAGACTGGAGACGCAAAGAGTGAGGAAGACCCTCCTGTTGACTCATGAGGTTCAGAGTGGACCCCTTGCTTTCTAAACTCCTTATGGAGCCTAGGTGCGGCTAGGTCCAATCTTAGACTTTGACAACGGTTTATGTCTAATGGAATTATCTATACAGTGTTTCTAAAAATATTGAGCGGCTACATGGATTAGTAATGTTTCATTGGTATTAATTCAGCATGCTATCAGTCGCTTACTGAGGATCTGTCGCGGGTAAGGGATCTCTCCGCCTTGGGCAAGGAAGGACCTCTTAGTCTCAGGTGAGGGATCTCAGACCTTGAGAGGCGTCCCTGCTCAAGGGGAGATCACCTGGCATGCAGTCCAGCTGCGGTTCAGGAAGAGCTCCAGCTGGGCCTGTCCTGCTGGTAGTACTTGTAGAGTGAAGTACTTGTCTGCTAGTTGATAGTACAGACGAGATAGATGTCTTCATTTTAGCTGTGGTATCTTGTTCTGTACTTTGGTTATCTTGCATTTTTGGGTTTCAAAACCACCTTTCGAAATATTTTTCCGAGGTACCTTCACTCCCTTGTATGTGAGCCAGGAGCTTTCCAGCTCACAGGTTCACCACGGGGTGTGAGGCCTGTTGCTCCTCAGCCAGCCTGAACCAAAGTATGGCTAGGGGTCAAGTGTATCCGTTGCAGACCTACGGCGGAAAATATTGGCCAGTGGTTTCCATATAACACTCACAGGTGCAGAGGAAATGGGTCTCTCTCCTGCTGGATGGATGACTCTGCAAAGTTCCTCTTCTGCCCAAAGACTGACCTGGCTGCATTATTCTTTAGCTAGCTACCACTCTTATTATTGTATAGGCTATACTGGGATGCGGTGCCGAGTACTGCTATTGGCCAGCGATGGGAACAAAGAAATGGAGATGACAGAGCAGTAGTTCTGATGTGACACCAAATAGGGGAAGGCTAGTTCAGCTGAACTAGGTTTTTAGAGTGCAAATCAGCAATTTTTCCTTGAGGAGGGAAAGTGAGAAATTACAACTGATTTTCACCTGCACTTTCTAAGGGCAGCTTTTTTCACTTTGCCCAATTATGTTGATGTAACAATTACTGAGGTTTTGGGGGAACAATTCCTGTTTATTTTACACCATTGCTGTGGACTGTGGTGTAAATGTGCAAGACATTGTATTTCTGTCTAAAAGTAAGTGATTTAGAGATTAAAGAACTCATATCTGATGTTTAACTTTTTTTTTTTTTTTTCATTTTAATTTACTGATCATAAAGGAATTGTATGTATTGAGAAATACCAGAGCTACTTGATGTATTTTCTTCAAAAAAGTAGTTCTGGAATGGAATTGTTCACATAGAATGCAAACAATTATAAGAGGATGTCTGTCCTGATTTCCTATGTCTTCATCCATGGAAATACATAAAATGTAAATCAGGTTAAATATAATTTTTGGAAGGGTTTTAGCTTCCAGAGGAATGTCATGTTCTTTAGAGTCTCATATCAGTAACTTGCACAGAATTAAAAATCTCTGACTTTCTTCCAAATAACAATGTTGGAAAAGCAGATTAGGAGAAGAAAATGTAAAAGTTATTTCATAGTTAAGAGGAAAAAATGAACATGGCTTATGTATCTTTGTAGGCTTTTATAATGATTTAGTAGTTATAAATTATTTTGCATATTCCGGTTGTTGTTTGCTGATATAATTAGCATGAATTTATTTTGTGGTTTGGGTCGAGCCGGTAGGTGGTGTCTGAAACGACCTCCTTTGCTTTCATGGTAGCTTGTACCAACTGCTTTCATGAGACCAGAAGATGAGCCACTGTTTCACATTCTTGCTGCTGAATGGTAGAGACCGTCTCCCAACCGTCTGTTCCTTCAATATTTTTTTTCCTCTGGTTTAGCAAATTGAGTTAGTTCCTACTGAGTTTGATGAGCACTAGAGAGGACCCAAGGGATGGGTTGTGACCATGCAGCAGGGGAGGAAGGAGGGAAGAGGAGCGGTGGTGAGCCCTAAGTTTGGATGAGGTTTTACAACCAGCTGAGCTGTAGACATGAGGTGAGGTTAACTGCGCTGTGTTTTGTGAAGAAAATCTAAGATATGTAAGCGTAACCCACACTTAGCAGTAAGCCTAGCACACCAGTTTCTGGAGGAGAGGGAAGTGATCATTTGTCTCAGTTAATACTTACCTGAGGCCTGTTTCTGATCACTAGTTTACCACTCACGCTTCTTCCTTACTCATTTAACTGTTGTAGTGGAGGTTGTGAATCAGTGCCAACAGCACTGCTGTTCAAAATGTGGCACAGTGATACATTATCATCTGCCATCAGTCTGTCAGTTTTTGTTTCACCGAGCACAGGACTTTGGTAGGGTTGGTTGTTTGCTGCTCTGCCGGGTGATGATCTATGGCAATGAAGTGGAGGGGAGCAGACAACGGGAAGACATAATGGCTTCTCCTGCCACAGCATGCATTAATGGCACTTGTGATTTGGAGCCTGCAGGTATTCAGTAATAAATGTGACTTTTAATATTTTTAAATGGTACCTGTCATAAGTTTTTCAAGATTTGGAATGCAGAAATACGTTCTGAGAACGCATGCACAGATGATGGAATGCATTTACAGACTCATTTAGATTCCTGTATACTTCTTGAATATTTCCCTGCTTGCTCTACATGAATGATTTTTTTGTTTATTTTTATTATTTATTTATTATCTAGTGGTAGTGTTTCTGACACATTACTCTTCCAGGTAGACTAGGGAAAGCTGGAACTAATATCTTGAGGCTGATATGACCAGAGGAGAGCATCCTAGGTGTCTCTCATACATCATGAAGGAACAAAGAGGGTGCTTTTTCTGCCTGCTGGTCACCCTTAAGCATAGCAGAAGTGATGTAACTAGATCTGTACACAGCATGCCTGAGAGTGTTGAATGTACAAAATATGGTAGATTTGCATTTTCACTTGTAGGTTTTTATATTAGCAGGTGGTAAGATGGAAGTCAAGAATATGGTATAAGAGAGAAGTGAATGAAAAAAAAATAGTACCAAGGTTATTCCTCTGTAATTGAAAAATAAACCCCCAAACGTCAGACCATACACCATCACTTATGATACTTAGTACTGTTGGAAATAGAAAAGACCAAATGAGAATAACGGAAGCAACAGAATTATTCTCTACAGTTTTATCCCTGCTGATAAATACAATAAAGCGCTATGCCATTACAATAGTCCTCAGAGGGTATGGTTTAATGAGTTTTCTTGAACTGAATTAAGAGCATGTTGTTAACAAAAGGGGGACAATTTCCTTGCATGCTACTCACTGCTCCTCACTCCCTCTTACTTTGCTATGACTCTGATGCCCTGTTGATTGCATGGTAATGGAATTCAGCTCACTAAAATGGCAGAAAATTAACCTGGCCAAAAAAGATGAAAAAATCTTTAAGTATATACGGGGTCTTGGTATCTTTCTTGTTAAGTACTCCAGCTTCAAAGTACTCCAGTTACATCTTTGCTGCTTCCAGTATGTGCTTGCTTAGTCTATTGAAACTAGGCAGCTATCAGGAGAAAGTGTAATGCTTAAGAGAATGATATGAATGTACTGTCAAAGTGTGGTCTGATGTTGGCTTTTCTGTTGGTCACCTAATAAGCCTTGGAAGAAGTAACCAACTAATTCTTTTCTTTAAGGATATGTTCAAGATGTTGGCAAACTAGTTTCGTGAGAAGTAGGAAAAAACCCCGCCTTCACTAACCTAATAATTAACCTATAGTACATATAGTCCAGTGCAGGAGAGTGTTTTGCTCTGGATGGTGGTTGGAAGTCTAGCTAGTGGAGTGCTTTATTCTTGACTGTAGTGTCAAATGATTCTTCAGATTTCTGTTTACTTAGTTTTAGGTAAATTTGCTGAAAACCTTTTGGCATGTCCTGTGGCCAAACTGTTCTGCTTGTCTACTCCTTCATCCCTCCATTTCCTCTGTAAATTGTCCCTCACTTGTTGGCAGCAGAGTGGTCATAATAAAACTGAGGTTCTGTCTCCATAAATCATGACATGTGTGACTGCCCTAATTAATTTTCAGCAACATCTTTCTATTGAAAACTTCTAGGTTGGTGACACCTTTTTATTAAGAGAGTTTATGAATCCTATCTAACCTTTTATATTTCATGTTTAATAATTAAAAATGAGAGAAGAGCTAAGTGGTGGTGAAGGCAGTTCAGTGATTTAGCTATTTTGTTCAACAACTACTATATACAAAATAGTGGAGATTTTATAGCATAGAATTTACAATTCAGTTGCATGACTTAAGATACCTTTCCTGTGGCTTTGGGGTTTTTACAGTCTGTCTTAAAGCAACCTTGGTTTCCAGTAAGCAGTAAAAATGAATTGGAAAGAACTCCAATGGCCAGTTTGCTTGCATTGACATTTAGTGCTTTTTATTTATATTCAAGTCAACTCCCTGAAGTTCCCTGACTTACCACTACAGGCAGTTAGTGTTGTGCATGGAACCATATTCACCTGTGAGGAGCAGACTCATTAGGGTTCACCTACATAGATAATTTCCCTGGCCTTTAACTTGGAAACATGCAGCCCAAATACTTCAGGCTGAGATAAGACTCCTTTTGTCTGTGTAATTGACTCAAGATATGACTTGAGTGATATTCCTAACTTCCCTTCTCTCATTGTTAAATTGAGCAAAAAGCAGCACTTAAGGTGTAGCTGAACTACTCTACAGCTACTCTAATTGAAGCTAGAGTGGTCTTGTAATTTGAGCTACTTCTATTTGAGGTCTGTTTTTGTGGTCTGATTACCTGAATAGTTTGCCTGATATTCCCACCTGGAGGTGTTTGGGCCATCCCTTGGTTTGTGATCCAGCAATTGTCTCTTCCTCGGCTTCTGCGTTCATGCTGTTGTTCAGGGTCACGCTCTGTGCCTTTGTTATTTGTTTCATTAATATTTCAGTCCATGTAAGTATCTTATCTCCAGGTGAAATCCTAACTAACATCAGGTCTGGCATAAAAACTCAGGGTCATATTGGTTTTCTCATGGCTGAGTGCTTTTTCTGTATACAGTTGTAATTCTTGGCAGCAAAAGAGAGTTCTAAAAATTTGCAGGTGTTTGCTGTATGAAGGTGCCTCCCCTAGATGGGACATAATATCCAATAACAGTAGTGCTGGGTTGAGTTAGGGTTAGTTTTTACTAGTGAGGAATACAAGTTGTTGGAGAAGAGAGAGGAAGAGTTGGGAGGCACAAGTCGGAGAAACGTAAGCCAACTTTACCTCTGCAAATAAGGGTTTGATTCATCCTTGGTACACCGTAAGAGGGAAGTAATAGGAAAGTTTAGGATGGGGCCAGTGGAAGATGCTGTGTAGTAGATGTGGGGGTGTGTGTGTGTGGGTTTACTGCTTTCTTCTTACGTTTTATGTCCTTCTAGTAATAGTATCCATCTCTCTTAATGTAGTTCAGAGGGCAGGCTGTAGTTGCTGAAGGTGAAGGAGATGAGTGTGGGGATATTTCAATTAAATAGATGTCTTTTGTTCAGCGGCCTCTTTTGCGGGTATGTATGTTTGGGATTGCCAAAATTTCGTAGCTGTAAACGGTAGAGAATTTGGATTATGGATTATAGTATTTTGAGATAAAATTGTGATTTAGACCTGGCTGGCTCACACAAATTCAATGGAATATGGTTTTCTTTAAACTCTGTTGTGTAGTAGTACTGATACAAAACCAGCAATTCCAGGCTCCCTGTGAATGTGTGTTGTGGGAGCTTTATATTACGTGACTGAATTTGCTACTTTCTCATTACGTTGCATGAGAACCAGGCTGTCAAATGGATTTATTTGATTCATTTATGGATGTTGTAATAGCAAGTACCAGAAAGACCAAGCTAAGGTCACATCTTCCCTTTTCAGTCTGTGAAGTCTCCTGCAGAATGTGGCAAGTAGCAGACAGAAATCTCTGTAAAATACTGCCCTTGGTCAAATCTCACTTCATTATTGATGTGTCTTTATATATGACCTTCCTGGAAATGTGTTCTCTGTGTGTGTGTACATGTCCCTACTTAAAGCAGAGACTGTTGAAAGAATAATATATAATAGTGTCAGTCACTGTTGGACTCATTAGTGCTCTGAGCTGCTGTGTTCACAGTGGCTGCATTCAGTGCTGCCTTCTTTTTGATTACTTTCCTTCAAATAGGTCTGTGGGATGCTTATATTTTCTTAGTGTGTTTAATGTACATGGTAGAGCCTTTGGTTCAGCATTTCAGGCTTCCAGCTCGTTGGAGAGTTATATTTTTAGTATGTTAGGCCGTCTTCTAAACTGTTTATTTCATACTGTATTTTGTAAGTACTTTGTGGAAGATGAGTTGATGCTACGCACTAGGCAATTTTTGATGTGAAGTGAGCTTGCCAAACCTGTCAAATCTTATGGCATTTGTTGCAGAAAGTGTCAAGCAAAAAAGTACACATGTTTTTATGGAAGGTCAAATATTTCTGTATCACTTACAATTATGGTGTGGGTTTTGTTACAGAAAAGAATAGGTAATAAGATTCCTGGCATGGCTGGCATAGTTTTGGGAGATGTTTAAAACTTTGTGGTGATGCAGCTGTTTGCTCAGCAGCAGTTTTGACAGCTGCTAATGTGAGTAGAAAGAATTACAAATACTAATGTGGAAAAGTTGCTTTCACAAGCTAGATGTAATTGAATATCTGATTTTATATTTTTTTTTTTCTTTATTTTGGGGAAGGAACTTAGATTTTTTCCAATTTTTACTTGTATTCCTCCCCCGCCAATGTTTAGGGGTTCTTTTGTAGGTGATTCATTATAGTAATGAAAGCAAATGAGTCAGTTTTTGCATTTATTTACTACTTCTCACCTAGTTTGCTTATAGGTCCTCCTGAAGGCTGTTTCTCTGGATAGACTTAAGGTACTTTCCAACTAGAGTATTGCTTGACTAAGCAAAGTACATGCATTCTACTTTACATCCTCTTGGGATGACTAGGTGAAATCTAAACATCTTAATGTAAAACCCACTTTAGCTAGATTTTGGGAAAACAGAAGAAAATTAAGAGCTTGATTTCTGATAGCTGCCTTGTTTATTGGTGGTGGTTTTTTTGCTAGTTGGGACAGACCAATACTACGTAAAGACTTGGAGCAGAGAAGCAGTTGTCCATACAGGCTCCAAAGTAGGTCTCTGTAATTTTACTTTCTCAAAGGAGCAAAGTCTTGCTCCTGGATAAGGTGGAAAGGTGGGACTGAGAGAGGGTAAGCCAGACGGCTTCCTTCATTTTGGTGCCCAAATGACTGCAAATGGCTATCCTGTGGACCTGGCTTCATTGAGAACCAATTTAGCAGCAGAGTCTTGTGTCATACAGAGCACTGCCTTCCCCTCAGGTGAGGAATGGAGTTGGTGTGTATAACTAGTTGTCTCTTGGATGTTTCCTGTGTCTTGTTTTAGAATTGCATAGAACTGTGTCTTTCTAAAGCTTAACGACCTTTCATTACATGCAGATTATTAGAAGTGACATGGAAGTACTCTGTTCTTGTTTTGGTTTAGATCTTAGTTGTTCTTATGAAGGAAAATGTATTTTCCTATCTGGAAGCTCTGTTTTTAATCTGTGACCTGAATCAAGCTGGATAATAACATTGCCAGAATTAAGATTGCACCAGCCCATTTATTCCCCAGTTACGTCACTGCTAGCCTTTTCTCTCTGATCTGCAGTACAAAAATTGGAGTCTGCTTAATTATTAAGTAGTACTGAATTTAGAGCAAATAAAAAGGGAAGGTGGCAAGGACTACTAAATGACACAGAGTAGCATTGGGCAGCCAGCCAGTTTGGTGGGCTGTGCGCAGTAAGTGCTGTTTATGGTATCAACCTCAACTGTGTACCTTTTGTTTATGTTTGCCCCTAAATTGCAATTGTTACCCCTCAATGTGGGTGTGTTCTGCTAAAGCATAGATTAGTGTGATGAATGTACTTTTCCATAGGTCTGTATGAATTCGACGATCTGTATGAACTTTACCTGATGGGTAAAAATGGATGCATTTTTTTTAAGCCTATTTTTCCTCCCTCAGTCTTAAAAAGCAACCCCTAAGCAACTCTATTTGAAATTAGAAAACTAATAGTAATATTTATCCTTAGTCTAGTATCTTTTTACTTAAATAAAATTCGGGCAGCATGTCTATTGCTGACTATATAGAATTTCAGACTGTTGAAAGTAATTGGCATGGCAAGCAGAAGTTCATGCACGGATGAGCTGGTCAGTAGCAATTGTAGCTTCTGCAGATGCTGAGAAAGAAGTGATGTTTTGGTTCATAAAGCGGGCTTGCTTGTAAACTTAAAGATTGACTGGGACTTGAGAAAACAGAAAAAGAGATTTCTCTTAAGATTTTATTTGTGTGAGAGTTCTGTGGATGTTAAAATCACGAAGGGCATGATGATCAGAAACAAGCAGTCCATCTATTAGCTGTGGATAATACTTCCTCTATTTCTTATCTCCATTTTAGATATGGAAGACTTCTAAAAGTGTCCAGCAAATTGTAGTTCAGCTTGACTGATATGCAATTGTAATAATGCAGAGAAATTACTGTTTTGAAAATCCAGTTTTCATTGAGATGCTCAAAGTCAGTAAAGCTGCAGTTCTTACGTTTTCTTATGTTAGAAAATGATAAACTGAGGAACCTCAATGCGTAAAGGATGTTAAACAGTTACTGAAATGTAAACGTGTTCTCCCAACACCTGGCTTTAAATGACAACTTTAGAGATGATTTTTAATAATAAAATCCTTGACTGTCGAATGTGTATGCTGTGCTTTATCTTTAGTGGAATGAATAATTCCATTAATCTTATGGCTCAAGGTAGAAGGGAAAAAAGAATTAAGCAGTTGCATAAATGTTGTCTCCAAGATGGCCTATAAGATACAGTTTCCTAAAAATGAAATATTTCTATGTGACATCTTGTTCAGTTACTGGAACCATAAACTTTGCTTTTCTTTGACAGAGTCATTTACTTTCTATCCTATAATTCTTATCTAGTTTTTTTTTAACTACATTTAAAAAAAAAAGGAAGAGAATTATAGAATAGTTTGATTCCTTATTCTTGAAAATGTCCTCTTTTTGAGGATTGTGGAATCACTGGCAGTGACTGGAGGAAAATTGGAATGGAGTGAAAGGAAAACGTGTTTGGAAACTCAGAAATGTTGAGAACAAAGTGGTAGAAGGAGAAGGCAGTGGAATTCTTCTGTTGATGAGCTGCTTCTGTTCTTAAAGCTAATTCGATGCTGAAATGTGTAGTGGAGCATAGTATTTGTCACACTGTCTGGAATAATAAATTCAGCAGTTTGAGAAGGGGAAATACATGGATTGTTACTTTTCTAATATGATAGGGAAGGTGATGTTGCCTATCAAGGTTGTAAATCAGGGTGAAGACTTCGTGCTGTTTCAAATCAATGTATTTTATCTGAAAAATTTGCATTTTTATGGTTAAAGCAAAAAAAAAAGTAGACCATAAAGTATGTATTGTGAGACTGGTTTAGGAGAAAAGGTATCTGTGGAAGAGGTAAAGTGGTGTTTAGAGAGGAAAGCTTCTCTGTCCATCAGTGGGAAAGTAACTGGGAAAAGATCTCCAAAAAGCTGAAACCAAGGCTAGCCTGCTGTAGAAACCCAGCATGCCTCTCCATCCAGAAGTAGTTGCTGTGCTAGGTCATCATACAATGAAAACCATTTTATTGTTTGGAGATTATGGAAGATTTTGTCTTTAGTCAAAGGATTTGTCTATGCTACTGTGCAGTATTTGGCATCCATACCAATTTTAAAACAGATGAGCTCTGGGATTGGACACAGTCCAACTATGAAACATGGATTCCAATGTAGGCTAGTTTATGAACCCAAGGAAGTAATTAATATAATGCTGCTTTCCAAAAGAGGTGCGTTTTTTAGCAGATTGAGTCCATAATTGAAGATTTGACTGGGATTGCAGTTGTCCAGTTGCAAAAGTCTTTATATAAAAAACCACTATCACATTATGAATTCAAACTGGAAGTTGTACAAAATCTGGTCCAGAAGACTGACTTAACTGGGAAAGGAGGGTCTGGGGAGAATTCAAATCACTAGGAATACATTACACAATGGAAAGATTTGGCAGCCCTACCTTGAAAACTTCTTGGGATTCCAAGTATTGAAGACTTATTTTCAGATGGTTGTTTTCTGAGATGTGTTCAGAATAAGAGGAGAATAGAAGGAAGTTCTTTTAAGGGATGTTTTCTTCTGGGAACGTACCTTTGGGTGCATTGCAGACTTGCATCCAAGTGACAGCTTCAGTGGGCAGTATACCATGTTATGGATGTACAATTGAATATTGAAATGCCTAAAAATGTTTTTGTTTTTTTTTTTTTTTTTTTTTTTTTTTTGTTTTGTTTTGTTTTTTTTTAAAGCATGCATTTCCACTGGAGAATACGGAAATGCTTAATTTGACTGGAAATAGGAAAATGAAAATTCTTATATCCAGTGAGGTGAGTAAATTACATCAGAAATGTTCATATCATGTGCTTCTGATATTTTTTGGTGTGTTTCGTTTTTATTGCCTCAAACGGGGATAGTATTGGAAATCTCAAATTTTCTCATGGAAGACCTGTTTAGCTGCTGTTCTCTGTTGACAGGCTCTGGTGGTAGACCATTTTCATCTCCTACTATACTACCAGCATTTTATCGCTTTTTAAACCATAGTCATTGCTTTTTCTTAGATTCTTCTTGAATGGGGAACTAATAATAAACGATTGTAGTAGTATATAATTCTAACATTAATGTATTATAATCATTACTATAATAAATGCAATGCTCATATCAGTGAATATGAAATCCAGTTGAAATAGTTTATTGGTACAGTGTTTGAGTCTCTCTCTTCCCCTCCAAGAATTCATAAGGCAACATAGTTTCGCTTGCTAGTATGTCATACTTGTTCTGCTTGATTATTATTATTTTTTTTAATGGCTGTCAAGGTGAATGGATAAAGGGGATAGGAATGAAGCATGATGAGTGTTTAATTAAGACAGATAGTTACAGAATTTATAAGACTTAGGATTTATTCTGAGAGCGCGCTGATTTTGAAATATGGGAAATAAAATAGAAATAAAGTGTCATCAGGACAAACTCATGAGTAACTTAAAAAAATTCTGGTAGTGTCATACTGTTTTGTGGTTGTGTTTTGTTTTGTTTTTTTTAACTTGATAGAACAGCAATAAAGTTCTAGTTTGCTGAGTGTGGCTGAGTGTTTTATCTTGCAATTGATATCGGTTGGTAATGTGTCTGCATTTGGCTGGAATGGCAGAGGGGAGTATCCCAGTGAATCCCAGGAGCTTGAGGGAGGCTACACCAGAGGAGCAGGAAGCCTGTAGTCTCTGAACGGATTTGAGTTTAAAGTGAGAAATCCATTGGCCAAGCCTTTTCTTTTGTGAAATGGCCTGCTTTTTCTTGCCTGTAATTTTACGTGTCTACTCTGAACAGTGCTTAAGCAGTTAAAACTGCTGAAAATGTGTTAAAGCGGTAATTTTCTATCTTACCATTAGATGGCCCCTTTTAATGAATATTAATTAAAAAAAAAAGAGATTATTTTGTCCAATTTTGGAATAACAGAAAAATTTAACTGTCTTTTGGAAGTGTCTGTCAGTGACAGTTATTTCATCATTTCTGTATAGTACTAATTGTTTGTATGTCTGGTATGACATAACTTGACTCTGCTACCTCCTACCTGACTGTTTTCTAAAGAGTATGTTATTTTTCGTCAGTTTTAATCTGTAAATTAATTACGGAAATACAACAGCATGGGTAAATGTGTGCTCTGTGAACAAAGCCAGTAGAAAAATACAGGATAAGTTGGCAAAGTTAATCACTTCTGGAGAGGTTAGTGCTGTTATTTCTGCAGTGCGTGGAACAAATGACAGGAACTCAAGTTAAAAGATATCCCTGTCCTTTTGATACAGTTACATGGGGCTTCTAAAATGGGACATGTACCATTCTCATACTTCTGTTCTGCTTTGTATATATAATAATTTTCCATCTTCAGTTAATGAAAGAATCTGGTATCCATGTCTTCTGCACTTTTGCGATGCTCTGAACTGGGTCATCACTTGGTTTGTGATGGAAGAAAATGTTTTTGAAAGCTGCTTCTGTTTCTTCTCTTTCTGTCGTGTCCCCCCCCCCCCGCCGCCCCCCCCCCCCCCCCCCCCCCCCCCCCCCCCGCTTTGTACGAAGTCTCGCACTGACTGATTTGACATTTAATTCCTTATTCCTTCTCCTGGCTTTTCCTATCCTTTTAGCAGTTTTCGAAGTACATTATCCCCCTGCTTCTCTTGTGAGAGTATAGTTGTCTGTGTGGTTTACTCCTGTCTATCTTTTTCTGTGATACCACTGTGTGAAAGGTGAAGAGGGGAGTTGCACATCAAACCATAACTCTTGAAAAGTAAATACTTGGTTCCGTGTGATATGAACAGTGTCACTGTCAGGATGCCTGTGAAAAGTTCCTGAGCTCTCCAAAGTTACAGGAAAGCTATTTTGGTGACACAACAAGTTTTTGTTGGGCAGTTGGAACTTAACGTTTCTGTAGATAATTCTCTTTTCTCTTATGACTTTCAAAGTTGGCAGCCATAGAAACTGGTTCATCTGGGACAAGAAGGAAGGCAGGATACTTGAAGAGGGCAATGCGAAGGCTTGTGAGAACTGGTTACTTTTTTCTTTCTTAAGATTACTGCTTGAGTTGTACTGGAAACATGTTGCATGCTTTTACAGGCAACTAAGATATCATCACAAGTACTGAAAACTGAAGGTACAAGGCCAATGCTAAAGCTCTGTTTTTCTGAGACTGTACATAAAATAGGTTATGGTTGGCTATAAGGTCAAGGTAACACTACTGCTGTAGCTATGATAACAACGATGTGGAAGGATGCTGTCTCTGCATATGTGGATTTGCAGAAGTTGCTGCTCTCGGATGTCATTATGCTGGTAAAGGTGTATTCTGTACTCGAATGGCTGTTTTCCTTCCCTGGGGTAGTGTTATGGCAATGCAAAGCCCATCTTTGTGGAGCTTACAGTCATTCTGGGAGTGCTTTGCTGGCCTAGTATGCAAAGGTTTCTGAGTTGAAGTGCTCGTAGTGTTTATGTAACTTAATAGATTCTGTTCTAACAGACTCAGAGGAACTTTTTTCCCCAAATTGTTTGGTCTTGATAGCAGAACGAAAGATGATTTTTCTTGCCTCTTCCCCCCCCCCGCCATTTTTTAAACTGTTGTTCGTCCTTTTGTTAATGGTAGAGCTGTATTGCATTAGCCACAATGATGACTTCCAAGGCAGTAATGGATAAAAGATGGCCTGATAACAAAGGCTGAAGTAAATGATTTGTACCTGAACAATAAAAGGACAATGAAATTATAATGATGGCACAGGCTCAGAATGGATGTCACTGCATATAAAGCCTAGACTTGTTTGCTAAACCCAAAGAGTTTGCTGAAAACTTGTCAGTTGGATGGAGAGAAGCACTAGCTCTACGGTCAAGCTACTGTGTCATTTTCTCAGGAGCATGGCATCACTTGCGCCTAGTGCTCTGCTTTTTCTCCTGAATATGTAACAGATATTCCTAAAATGGACAAGGAAAACTGAGAATGAGCGAAACTAAAATTTACTATGAAATGTGCAAGTCTGACTTTTTTTTATTGTATATTTTCCATTTCTGCTGTTTTGACCTGCAGTTAAGTACCTCATCTTTCCCTGAAGAGGAAAAATGCTTTCGAAGTGGGAGATCAGTATTGTAAAATCATTTAGAAGTCAAACAAAACAGGAAGGTTATGTACTGGTGTAATACAAGTCAATAAGGTAATCTTCTGAAATTTTGGCAATTTCCATTTAAGGCCTCCTTATTTTTAACACTACTGTTGAAGATGTTGTGGTGGTTGGCATTCAGTTTGCCATTTCTGTAGTCCTTTTTTTTTTTTTTTTTTTTTTTGTGGTGAAGATAAACTGTAGAGGGAAGGTAAAGAGATGTGCTTCATGATTACAAAAGGGAGGCTTTCCATTTGTTTCGTGAGAGAAGGGATGCAGAGACATGCTTATGGGAGATGTGGGAGATGGAGTCAGGGCTGAAGTGAGGGGTGTAGTGGTGCAGTAGCTTAAAATTATTTGGGGCATGGGTTGTTAATCTGTAATAATTTAAAGAGAATTTGATCTTTGTTCTGGGGCAGTGGTGGCAGTAGAGAGTTATGCATAAATGTGGCAAAGGAAGGTTGCCCAAGCAAAATGTCTGAAGCTCTGTAAATCCTAGGCAATGATTGCTTGCATCATGTCCAGGCTTGTTTAGCTTGAATAAAGAGGTGAGCACAAGAACACCAATAACTTGAACACGATGTGAAGACAATCCTGGAAATATGCCATGATGGGAACGGTTAGAGGTGTTCTGCATATGGGGATATTGAAAAAGGGCTAAGACAAAATGCCACTTTCAAAACAAAGTAGTGACTTGAGCAAATTTGGGGTGTACAAAGCTATAGAAGTCTGAATAATCCCAGTTTCTGAAATATTGTACACAACTTCATATGATTTTTGCTACTTTTCCTCTAGATAGGATTAGCATATAGTATGCATTCCAAATGCCCATGTTAGTGGTATTAGCCAGATTGTTAGGGTTGTTTTTTTAGTAGAGGCTAAGGGGGTAACTTGCTGTGTACTGGGTTTGTGTGGAGGGGTTTTGGTAGCAGGGGAGGGGCTGCAGGGGTAGCTCCTGTGGGAAGCTGCTAGAAGCTTCCCCGGCTCCATGTCAGACCCACCTCTGGCCCAGGCCGACCCCATCAGCCACGGTGGTAGCGCCTCTGGGATAAAGGAGGGAAAACCTGCAGCGGAGAGGGGAGTGGGACGTGAGAGGAACCCCTCTGCAGATACCAAGGTCAGTGAAGAAGGAGGGGAGGAGGAGCAGGGGAGGAGGGGATGCCCCTGCAGCCCATGGGGAAGACCATGGTGAGGCAGGCTGACCCCCCCAGCGCATGGAGGTCCACGGGGGAGCAGATGCCCACCTGCAGCCTGTGGAGGACCCCACGCTGGAGCAGGTGGGTGCCCGAAGGAGGCTGTGACCCTGTGGAAAGCCTGTGCTGGAGCAGGCTTCTGGCAGGACCTGTGGCCCCGTGGAGAGAGGAGCCCACGCTGGAGCAGGTTTTCTGGCAGGACTTGTGACCCCGCGGGGGACCCACGCTGGAGCAGTCTGTGCCTGAAGGACTGCAGCCTGTGGAAGGACCCACGCTGGAGCAGTTTGTGAAGGACTGCAGCCTGTGGGAAGGATCCACATTGGAGAAGTTTGTGGAGGACTGTCTCCCGTGGGAGGGACCCCACGCTGGAGCAGGGGAAGAGTGAGGAGTCCTCCCCCTGAGGAGGAAGGAGCGGCAGAGACAACGTGTGATGAACTGACCCCAACCCCCATTCCCCATCCCCCTGCACTGCTGGGGGGGAGGAGGTGGAGAAATAGGGAGTGGAGTTGAGCCAGGAAGGAGGGAGGGGTAGGGGGAAGGTGTTTTTAAGGCTTGCTTTTACTTCCCATTATCCTTGTTTTGATTTGATTAGTAGTATATTAAATTGCTTTTGTTTTTTCCCCAAGTTGAGCCTGTCTTTTGCCCGTGACCGTAAGTGGTGAGTGATCCCTCCCTGTCCTTGTCATGACCCACAAGTGTTTCTTTATATTTTCTCCTCCTCATCCCACCAGGGCTGGGGGTGGGGAAGAGTGAGCGAGCGGCTTCCTGGTGCTTTGTTGCCAGCAGGGCTTAAACCGCATTCGTGTGATCTTCACTCTGGTCTGTTGTGAGTCATAGCAAACTGTCCTTCATGTGAGCCAGGAGGTTGCTGTCCGTTCCCTCTTGGCAAAGAGTGTTAAATAGTTGTTCTGTGTAATAGCATAGATGATTTCCATAGGGAGATGGAATTTAAGATCTCTGCTGTTGTGAAATATAGATTTATATGGGGGGGAGGAATTATGTTTCCAACTCTTGAGACCAACATACTAACATCGAAACATCTTCACTTTCATTTAGTGCACTTGGACAATGCAATTAGTTTATTTTTGTTTGTATGATCTTGCAGTCCTAGCAGTTGGTTTATTGTGGCATGGCTTGTCTTCGTAAAAACTTTTTTTTTTTTTTTTTAAATTTTTGTGGATTTTACTTACTTGATTTTCACTGGCTGACTATTTCTTGATCCTAAATGTATGATCAGCAGTAAAAATGTTTTTTCCTTGTTAGAATTTGTTAGCAGAATGACCAAATAGAATTTAGACTTTACTTCTCTCTCCTCCTGATTGTTTTCTTATACATGGGTGTCCATACTTCCTACCTATTACTTATTGGGAACTGAATACTCAGTTCCCTTGGCCAGTTTTCAAAATTACATTCAACATCTGCATGTGAAATATTATCACAAAGATGAAAATACCATTGTATCTTTAATTGTGCTCATCCGTCTGCAAAAGCAGTGTCATCTTTTCAAAGGACTAGTTGTGGGGAATTAGCATGTCTTTCAAGGTTATAAATGGTAGAAAAAGGGGAGGGGCCAAAACCCCCCAAAAGAAGCAGTCTCATACTTCTTCAGTGGAACCTCTTAAATTAAAAACTCCTTTCCTTGCTTTCATGTCTTGTATGTGGACCTCACCATTAATCTGAAAGAAACATGAGTAAAAGAACAGCTCACATGTACCCTTGAAAACCAAACCTAATGATCAAAATAACAGGACCTTATAAAATTAGGTTATTACAGAAACGACTTTAATCTCGTTCGTTTATTTATGATCTTGATTTAAGATCAGTCTGTGCTCTTCTTTGAGTAAATGCGTGAAAAACTCTAACAAATACTATACAATTGCATTTTCTTTGAACAGGTACTTTGTGCTGGACTTTGAGACGGGGATTCTGCAGTATTTCGTGAATGAACAAAGTAAAAACCAGAAGCCACGTGGAACTTTGTCTTTAGCTGGAGCTATAATATCACACCCAGTGACGAAGTGCCACACATGTTGGTGGTCTACTCTGCTAATGGAGAGATGTATAAGTTGAGAGGTACAGTGTTGTTTGAAGTGCCACCTGAGTCATTCTTCTCTCCCATTCCTGCTTCTACATCTCTTCTCTCATATCTCATTTCTCTTCTACTTCCCTATACTGTCAGAAAGTAGTGGTTATACAGCTATCTTGTTACATACTGTATTATAAAACACACTGGAAGAGTAATCTGGAGTTAAATATGTGTGAATTTACAATATGTAGACTTTCAGGGCTGGAAGATACCTCAAGATGCCTTCTGTAAGTTGTTACTGTGGCATTTTGCTTGTACAGTATCTCTTGTTTGCTTCCAAAGGTAGAAAAAGCAGCTTTCATTGCTGTCCACAGCATAGCATTTAATTTCTAATATTGTTCTCCCCTGCCACCATCCTGCAGATAATGTGCAGTAATGAATCTGCTGATGGGTCAGAGAAGGGAAAAATGCCAGTGGAAGGCTGTTAAGATAATATGTTCTTGTCAGTCTTGGAATAATAGAATGCACCCTTAACATAAAATTTTGCCTTCCTTTGCTCCCAAATATAAGAAAGACAATATAAGGTATGTAAGAGTTACTTTGGAATAATTAAAAAAAAAAAAAAAAAAAAAGGCAGTATTCTGATTCTAAGGTATTTTCAGTATGGTTGATTGATCAGGATACTTTAATATCAAACTATTTTATTAAAAAAAAGAAATAAAAAAGTGACGTGGTATAACAAAAGTTTAAAATTATGTTAGTTTTATTCTGACCACAGTTTGTCAGTTATCTGGCAAGACAGAGTATGCAGGACTCCTCCCCTGTGGTACAGTGTGTTGCTGTTCTATATGTAGAACGGAAACACAAGAACAACCAGGGAGAGTTTCTGTTAAAATGTTTTGGAATTTGCACAGCTAGAAATCATGAACACTTGTGGTTTCATTATCATGCTTTTCCAGTCACTTGAGATTATCAAATACTTACAATATGCTGCTTTTAATTTAATGAGATCTATGAATTTTATTTAAATCAGTAAATAATTTTTATGCTGAGTCAGTAACCATTGAGATACTTAATAGCAGAGGAAGTAAGAGAAAATGTTTGCTGAAATTACCCACTCTGTATGGGTATTCTTAATTACAATTACTGTAGTAGTGGTTTGTTTAAAACAAAACCAAACCTCTCTCCTAAATAGACTTATTAATATTACACAGGAGCCACCTGTGTGGCTGCAGATAATCTTTTCAATAGTTTTTAAAGCTGTTTTTTAAAAATGTGAGGGGGAAATTGTGGTTTTCATCCTTGTGTATTTAAGTTGCATGCAAATGATACACATGTTTAAAGAGAGATTTAGTTCAACTACATTGAAACAGAAGTACTTAAATTTCTGGGGAACTGGTAGCTTGTTTGGTAGTTGATTGACAGCCTGAGTGCAGAGGTTTTACTGATGTAAGTGCTTTGGTGTGGCCCTTGTCCCTCACAAAGAGAGACAAGTAAAACAAAGTGGATTAAAAATTAAAAAAAGTCACCTTGAGGTAATTCTGCTTTTAATAACACTTGGAGTAACTATGAAGAAGGCTCAAGCTTATCTCTTCCAACTGGCCATGACATCTTAAGTTGAGGTTTAGATGTGTTGTACTGAAGAACTTACACATACTTAAATTAAGTAGTGTGAATTAGAATTTGTAATGCATCCTAACCAATAAATCATCACCCTGGCCCATCACCTTCTCTTATGCAAAAAAAGAGTATCGATTTACGTGTGAGTCCCTGCATTTTCTTGTTTCTGTTCTAGCTGCTGATGCAAAGGAGAAACAGTACTGGATAACTCAGCTTCGATCCTGTGCCAAACATCACAAGGAAGGTAATTCTAAGGTAAATAATTAAGAGGGAGAAGTAACTATTATTTTATAAGTGGTGTAGGTGAAGAACAGCATGACCTGGATGATAGACTGGCTGCTGCAGTTAGTGGGTTTGATGTTTAGAGGTTTATGAATAAAAGCAGCAAGTTGTCATTTGTCACTAACTGAAGCAGGCTTAAGTCAATTGGGCAATCTTAATAAATAAACTTTATCCTATTTATGAGAAATTAATGAAGTGCATTTTGGATGCTATCAATACATTGTTAATTGAGTGGCTGGATAAACAGTTTATTAATAAATACCTGTGTGATGTCCTGATTAGTATTTAAAAGTGTTAATTGATAATAGTTTTATTTAATTTTATAAGATTTAATGGCCTTTATTATAAAAGTTTCAGGTAGGTGTTAAAAGTGGTCAGTCTTCAACTTCTTTACCAGATCTGAAAGAGGTCATCATATGAAGATTTATATTATTTATTTCTCTTTGGAAGTGATGACAGAATTTTTGTCATCAAACAGATAAATATTTTGGACAGGTAAAACGTTTGGACTTCAAAAATTGCAGAATGATGGGTTGAGGGTGTCACCTGCCTCCAAGTAGAAATGACATGAATCTGTTTAAATTAGAACGCACTTTGAAAGTGGGAGATATTAAAAACAAACAAACAAAAATCCCTATTAGAAATAAATTATTATTGTATTTATTTTATTTATGCTTTTGGTGTTAATACTAAGTCAAAAAAAAAAGTTCTGCTCTTATCTTCAGTCTTTTAAGCACTTCTATTGATACCTTTACAAGAATGAAAAAGGTTGCTTTCCTCATGACTAATTGTTTGCTATGTTAAAAAAATGCATATAACTGCAAGCAGAAAGGATTCCTCCCTGCCCCAAGATGTTGAGAATATCAGTCTTATGTTAACTGGAAAGTCATGATCCTGGCTATCTTTGAAAGTTGGACCTCGAAAAGATGGATGGTATTTGAGAAGACTGGCATTCATTGAAGTGTGTGAAGTAAAATAAAACCAACTTTCTGTTCTTTGTGAGCGATGTGGACTTGTCAAGAAGCACTTATGGTATAATTAAAGCCCTTTTTGAAGGAGAAAAAGTAACTTCAGTATTTCGGTACTTTTTCAATTCTTACACATGGCAATTAAATATGATCTTTATCTAGCTGTGGCCCAGTACTATTCGGAAAGGTGCAACTCTACTTGATCAGGATACTCTCACAGTTGTTGTTGGTTTGCAGCTCAGGGACTTCCTGTGCTAGATAGAGATGGTAACTTTTTATACTCAATTGCCATCAATGAATTATTCCTCAACAAGTTTTCTGGTCGCTTCTTGAACCTATTTAAATGTTTAGCATCTACAGTGTACTGTGATGAGGTAGTAGAACTGTTGTTCAGTATATATGATATCAGAGACTTGTGCAATGGCATAGTGATTCTTATACTTCTACTCTCTATTTGTTTGCTAATATTTCTTAATACTGGCTTTGTTTTTCTCCTTTTGCCTGCTCCTGATAAATAATTCTGTAGAGGTGTCTCTTTTTAATACCAAAATCTCATTCCAGAGCGGCAGTAATTGAGTTGAAGCTGATCTTTGTGTAAGTGAAGTTTGGATCATTTTTCCTCCTTAAGTAAAAACTGTTGTACTTAGTAATTTATGTTCAGGATTTTTCATACTGCCTCTCCATGTCGAGCTCCTGCAGTAGTAGTATCTACATATTTTGATAGGCTCTGAATTAATTAGTATGTCAAGAGAAAAATCTTGGTGTTACAACATTGAAAATGTCCAGCAATTAGTAGTAGTCCAAAAAAAGCAAATAGAATTTTAGGAATTACCAGGAAAGGAGCAGGGAACAGAAGGGAAAATACTTAGACTGCTCTAACTCTGTCAAATACTTGTCTCAAATACTTTTATCAGTCCCCTTCCATTTCTGAAATGGAAACATTGGAGTGGGGGAAAGTACTTTTCATCACTTTTGTTACTCTTCTGTACAGAATGAACTCTGTGTACTGGAACTTGGCTACACTGGCGTCTTTTTCTGATGATGGGAAGGGAAAGGGCAAATCAGGGAAGTATAGTGTTAATAAGTGCTCTGGAGTGGCTGAATAGGAGGTATTTGCTCGTTGTTAATATCGGTATGGGGGACCCTCAAAGAAAACGAGGTGAAAACTCAAAATAAAAGGAGATGAATGAAAACTGGAGAGTATTGTGGGATGCTTTGGATGCCAAAAGTGTATATAGATTTGAAAAGTATTTGAAAGGCAAAATGTTGTTAGAAAGTCTTGACTAAGTGAGTGGGAGGCTATAAAATAGAAAGATGGTGACTGTCACAGAAGATCTAATATGCAACTTTTAGAAACAGGAAGGGCTTAGAACGGGGAGCATCTCTCTAGACTTGTTCTTGTACTCTTGCACAGTGACATACCACTGCTGTGACTTTCTTCTGGTTCCTAGGCTCATTGTGCAAGAAAACAAAAGGATTTCCTTGACTGAGGGGTGGTGGGCATACGTAACTGAGGAACCAAACAAAAGATTGTTTCGAACAGCAGAAGGAGGGTTCTTGCATTTTTTCTTAGAAGACTGATGAGTTACAGGAACTTGGCATAGGATGCTGGAGTATAGATGCATTTTGGTTTGTACAGCCAGTCATACATTTTAATTAGCTTGGATCCTTTTAGTATGAAATAGAAATGCTGAAGAAAACTAAAATATTTTTCTTAGTTCTGTGTTACAAGTCTACATCTAAAATCAGACTAGGTCACTTTTCACTTCATATGTTTGTTAGTGAAGCACTCTTAATTGTCCACTTTTCTAAGCCACAGAGCAAAGAGGGGTTTATATCTTCTGTATTTTTAACCTTAACAGTCTAGAAAATAAAATGTTGGGAATTTATGTGCTTCCTGATGACTCTGCTTCTTACTTCAGAAGCGTACTGTACTTGAAGCAATGTCGTGCTTACCTGTTTCTAGGAACCTTTCTTTTGACAAGATTTGTCTCTTACTGTTTTTCAACATACTTTTTTCCTTTTTCCCCTCCTATCTTCTCAGGGTTAGAGTATTATCTGAGAGGCAGATTTTCCCTGACTTTAGCATTGCATGTAATGCTAAGTAGGATTTTATCTACAAGTAAGTTTTAAAGCTTCTCTCTGCTTTTCTCTAGAAAAGCAAGTGATCAAAAGCTTTTATGTTACAATGATTAGATTTTGGAGATCAGATACTGGTTACAAGGGAGTGATGCTTCACAGAGGTTCCAGAAACTAGAAAAAAATTATTTTTTTCTTTTCCTCAAAGTTTCTTGCTTCAGATCTACTGCCTGATAGGAGGTAAGGGAAGCAAGAACTGCTGCATTTCTTTGTGATTTTTTTTTTTTTTCTTGTAGTTGAAGGTACTTTTATATAATAATATAATAATTATTAGCATGGGGTGGAAACATGCTGTTTAAAATATTTTAAATTTACATAAAATAGCATGTTGCTATTTTAGCCACCTTACTGCTGCTTTTTTGTTGGGGTTAGGGACTGGAATTACGTACAAAGGTCTGTAATGACACAGAGAAGGGTACATGTTTGACTTCCTTTTGCAGAATTGAGGACAAAAATCTGTATTTTTGGATTTGTTAAAATAGCCCTACCATTGATACGTCTGTCATGATGTGATTTGTTGTTCTAATGGCAGGAGGGCTGGATCTCTCTCTTTCCCCCCTTCCTCATACTTTGAGGGCTGTGGTAAGTGATAACCACAAATTGTCTGTCTCTGATAGCGCTGTCACGAACAGGCAGATAGATACTCACGTGTTGTAAGCTTCTGGAGTTTGAACAGAATCCAAGCTCTGTCTCTGCTGGGAACAGGCATGTTTCTACATTGGGAAAGCTGGAGCCTGAGTGGTTGCTCCCAGCTTCTTCTACAGCTTAAACTCACCTTTTTCACAGGAAGAACGAGAGGCAGAAATTTCTAGCTATTTTTTAGGAGTCATACACTTGAGAAGGAGGTGCAATGGGAAGTGTAAAATACGGAGTGAGGGATATGTTTTATCTTATGCAAGTGGGATATAGGTTAACTGGGGAAAAATAATGGGATAACCAGGCAAGCCTTGGGAAGGTTTCCAAGAATACCAGTGAAGCAACTCTTCGCTACAGGTCTTTCATATTGGAGAGAGAACACGTTTTTGAAATCTTGAACAGATATTGTTGGAAAGAGATTCATAGGAAAACATGAGAATTTGGAGAATGTTTTTCAAAGCTGAAGCTGTGTCACTATTTCTGTGAAATATTCATAGGAGAGCATTCCTTCTTCCTGCACTGGATCCAGATCAGCACTGGTTTCCTTCCTTGTTCAGAGCTACTGCCTGCTTCAAAATGCCACTGTATGGCTTGCTGTCCTTGCTGTCTTTAAAGCTTCAGCTGGGGACTTGGAGTCGTGGAGGAAATGAAGCAGAGCAGTGATTAAAAAAAAAAAAAAAAAAAAAAAAAAGTTGTATACTAATGACTAAATTTAGTTGCATCCTAATGAGTGGTCTGAAGGTGAGCTATACAGCTAACAAGTGGGTGTAACACAAGCTGTCTGTCACTTTGTTTTAATTAAATTTTACATCTTAATGATAAAAAAAGCAGTAAAAGGATAATGTTCTCTGGCAAATAATTCCCATGCTGTAACATAGTCTTAATGTTCTTGGTATTCCCATACAAGTCTCATTTTGCTTAATTACAGATTGCTCAATCTCCACAGAGTGCCAAATCGCACTGCATTGAAAGAAGTCTTCTATGTCTGGGTAGGATTTGCTGTTTTTTTTAGACTATTCTAAGTGAATATTGTTGTACAAGTTTTAATTAAAGCATTAGTCAAATTGGAATTCAGTGATATAAAATGCTTCCAAGAAGAAGTAGGCTTATGCATAATTTTTGTGGTAACTTCCAAGAACAATTTTATATCCATAAATTGTCACAAGCTTGTTAGTTCTTCTATTTCATACCACTTTTTTTCTTGACTGTTTAATGATGGTGGCTGTAAGAGCACTACTAAAACCAAACACGGGTTTTTATATCAGTTCTTAATTCCAACGTGTGGATGAGTTGCTGGATTGGCATACAACCCTTGTATTTCTCAGTGTTTATCAGCAATGTGGCAGGGAACAGAAACCTTTATCTTGTTGAAGTAGCTTCTGTCTTAAATTGTGCTCAGATGGTAACTTTCAGCTTAGGTCTGTGCTAGAATAAGGAGGTAGACTCCCCCTTGTTCCAGCTTCTGGTTTGGAGCTGCGCAGTGAGCTGCCGAAAACTGGATGGTGTGGATTTATGTTTCAGCTGAACTCAGTTGCTAATTCCCTTCAGCTGTAAATGGCAGTCCAGTTCCCTTCCTTCTGCTGCCACCCTTTGTGCGGGCTCTGTTGTGTTTCTGGTTCTGGGTTAGCTTGGGCATCAGAAACAGAAAAAATGACATCCTACTAAAAAGGACTTAGCTTTCTGACCAGCTCACTGAGGAATTGGATGAGCACTAATGTAGGAGAAACTGGACTGCTTCCAGCAGCCCCTGATGGTAAAGCTCTGTTCTCTTGTTCCTCCTGGATGGAGGATGGCTGAAATGGATCTGCCCAAAACCTAACCTTTCTCTGGTTTAGTCTGAGGCTTCATATTTAAAACTGAGCCATCCTGATGACTGCATGCTTCCGTGAGGTGCCGTCCTGCTCTCTTTCCCCTCAAGCAGTGCTCCTGGTGCCTGTTATAACCATCATCCAGCCCTCTGCAAAGGCAGCTTGGGGAGCTGAAGCCACAAAAAATTCTGTATGTGTGTCTACATCTCTGTTTCTCTTCTGGTTTAACTCCCTGGAATGGCTATCCATGAGGTCAAAATGGGCCTCAGAGCCAGCATGGAGAGATGGTGGAGAAACAAGTCCAAACCTGCCCTTTTCGGTGGCAACTGCAGTAGCAGTTTAGCTGTAATGTGAAACAGCACCTGTAGTAATGCCTGGAAGTTTGAGGTCAACACTTTTATCAAATCCCTATGAGGCAGATGTGTAATTTTTCTCCACAGCTGGAAGAATGGCTATCATAGATCTTTGGTTTTATTAGGTTTCTTCTTGCCTTATTAGTGAATGTCCACGGAGATACCTTTAAATTTCTAAATGGATTATTCACTGGGTATTTTTAATGTCTGCATGATAACTGCTTCCATAAAGCCAGATTAGTGAAAGTTTCAAGTCTTTGTGAGTGTTGTTTTGGGTCTTTTACGCACATCAAGCCTCTTCTCCTTTTGGGCAAGTTCACTATTTCCTCCTCTGGTATGCTTGTCTGCTTCCTCCCTTCATCCCTGACCTAGAGAAGTCAACTAAAGAATAGTGCTTCTAATTAAAACATGCTTTGGAAATCCTTACAGTGGTGACGCTGAGAAGGAAGCAGTGCTTGGCTGTAGGTATGTGTGTGTTTGACACCTTTTTTCCTCGCTTTGGAAGCTGCATGAAGATAAGAGTTGCTCACAGCTCTCTGCTTTCAGTTTCTACAGAAATGGAAAAAAAATCTGTTTAGGACTGAACATGAGCTTGCTCAAATGATTTTTGACAAAGAAAAGATATTATGATGGAATGATTATCATAGTCTCTTGCTTAAAAGCAGATGCATGTATTGCCTTACTGAAGATGATTAAGCACTATAATATTCTGTCAGAAAAGTTAGTACCATAGATGGTGCTTTACACAAATGTGCAAAGCGTATCGTAAGCTTTTCCCTTTGCAGTGCTGAAGTTTGGATGTTATGTAGATTCAGTCATTTACATTTTAATATTTGTAAATTATTATAATGTAAATGAAATGGATCTCTGTCTATTTTTCTTTTATCAGTGTTTGTTTACTTAAGATGCATTGGAAAAGAAGTAGATGGGAATTAAAATACTGAATGGTGGTGTCTCAAAATTGTAATTACTTCTGATAGCGTGTGACTTCTCATTGCTCTAAAGCAGCGTGCAGGGATTGGTTCTGTGCTATATATGCAGAGGAGTAAAGGAATGTCATTTCAGTATGTGTTATTCTGTAGAAAACATCTATGGCACAGTGCCTGTGAAAATGATGATTATCAGCCATAAACAGCTATGACAATTCACTTCAGAAATTAGTTTATTGATTTCTGGAACATTGCATTTACTTTCCAAAATAAACAAAACTGCTTCTGGTAAATGGCGAAAAACACTTCAGCTTTGTGAGCAGGAAGGGCAATCTCCAGGGAGAATGAGTCATGAAAACATTAGTATAGTTGGAACTTACTGTTCTACAATTACGTTATTTTAATTGTTAGGATTTTTGATATCCAAATGGAAGCATTCATTATAGTGCCTTTTTATCTTGGAGATGGACAGTCTACTAAGATAAAAATCTTAACCCAAATCTATGTTAGCTAAGCATACTTTAACTAGCTTTAGGTCATAAAACCAAGATGAACACAAGTTACAAATTAATCTTTTATTAGCTGCTTTATTATTCTTTTATTAGTTTCATTTTATTAGCAGGAAAACTGTTGGAGCAATGGTAAAATGTAGCCTCAGGAAAGAATATTTGTAATCCTTTTGGGATGCTTCAGCCTGTGGATTTCTTGACTCATTATTGCCACTATGCATTACTAATTGTTGAAGAGCTTATGTCTTCCTTTCATCAGAATTTCACTATCTATTTATTTATTTATTTGCAAACCAGAAAGCAGTAGGTCCAAAGAAAACAAGATATGATAATAGTTAAGAGGGGCAGATCAGTCATACCAGCAGCACTAGGGAGAAGAGCAGGGGTTAAGGAATAAAGATCCATGAGTTACTGTCATTGCTTTGATTTCCTGGGAGAGTGACTTTAATGACTGTTGTAGTATGATGTGTAATTAGAGAGTTTTTAGCTGTAGAAAACATCACATAGGTTTTAACATTTTAACAAAAACGGAAAATTTTTATTTTTGCACAGCACATCAGTGCAAACTGATGCTTGTCACTCCCCGTGTTTAATCTGAAGAAGTTCTGCAAAAGAGGAGTCAAGTATTTGGCTGGGACATAGGTGTTGACAATGTGTTGTGAAATTCAAAAGTGCCTAAGGGCCTGAGTGTGTAGTTCCTGGAGAGGCTTCTTCTGGCAGTGGCAGGAAGAAACTGTCAGAAGGAATTAGCTGCTGCCCCTGTCTCCTTGGATGGAGCAGGCACAGTGCTCTGCTGCTGTTCTCTGTGGCATTGAGGAGTGGAACCCCACTTCAAAAGGTTTTGAGGGCTTGTAGAAACTGCCTCCTGCAGACATTCACCTGCGCTTTGTGCGTGACTGCTTTTGCAAGTTGTAAGTTGGAATTCTTTCTTTATCATGAGGCCTTGCCTAAGGGTAGTTTCATGGGTAGCCAGAGGTCCTGGTGCTGAGCTCATTTAGGGTTTGCATGTTACAGACGTCCTCTAAAGAATAATCCCTAATTAGATGCTACAGGATTTCTGTTATGGGCTGGTGGAGTTTTCTGCCACGTTGGACGGAAACATTGGTTAGCTAGATGGATGAAGAGTATAAAGGGACGGAAAACGAAAAGGTGAGGAAAACTTGCTTATAAACCTGTAGGAGCTGTTCAAACCAATGTATTTGCCTCTGATATTTGGCACACACCGTGGCTGTACCTGCTAATTCAAGATTGCCAATCTTCCTGGCTCAGCGAGCTGCATAGGACTGATATATTGTGCTGAGAGGAGAAGGAGAGGACTCTAGGAGAGGCTCACTGGCAGAGGTGATCACTCCCTAGAGATCACATAGCACTATTGTAGGGCAAGGCATGCAGCTGAATGTCAGGCACACCAGGCAGTGTGATATGGTCAGCCCTTGCCAGGCTGTGAACTTGTGTATGTAGAGATTTGAGTTTACCTAGCGTCCCTGTGTCGCGGATGGAGTGACGCTCTTCACTTGTAAGAGAAAAGTAGCAATAGATATAAAACAGCACTTTAACAGTGTTTGATAGTAAATGCAACTGTGGTTTAACAAGATTTGATGGCGAGGTTCACTTGATACTTACTGCATAGAGGACAGGGTCAGACAAAACTGTTGGGGAGACCCTCCTGTTGAGTCATGAGGTTCAGAATGGATCCCCTTGCTTTCTAATCTCCTTCTCAGAGGGAAGTTTAGGTGCAGCTGGATCCAGACTTGGTCAACGGTTTATGTCTAAAGGATTATATATGTGCAATCAATCCTTTCCATCACTTAGCTCAGATTTCAAAGTTTAGCATGCTATTAATCACTTACTGAGAATCTGTTGCGGCAAGGACTCTCTCGAGCTTGAGGAATAACCTTGAGAGGTGTCCCTACTCAAGGCGAGATCCTGGCATGCAGCGTGCTACCGTGCAGGAGAGCTCAACGGGCCCTCAGCTGTCCACTATTTATGGAGTAAGATAATTGACTCATATTTACATACTGACTACAGGTGTTAGTTTCTTCCAAATTTGGCTTGAGTCAGACATTGACCAGCACTGTGGTTAGGCAGGTGCATTGTTCAAATTAGCCCTCGGCTATTGTATTGTTATCTGTCTCCCCTGAGTCCACATTAGAGCCGGATGCAGCCATCGCGACCAGACGCATCCATCACGACCGCCACTGGTGGTTATCAACCGCCACTCGTGGTTATTGCTTGGGCAGGGTTACGGGGAAATACAGGTCAGGTTGGGGCGTGGGAGGGGAGAGCACACCGCCACACCCTGTAGCAGGACAGCCTTCTTGAGGACCACCTGCCACTGAAACTACAGGTGGGCTGTTCTTCCTGATTTTCTCCACTGCTCCACTGATTCCCAAACTCCATGCCCTAAATGACTGTCCACCAACAGTTGCTGTGAGCTGCCACAGGCCTTTGCAAAACTTAATGAAAAGCCATCTTAAATGCGTTGTGGTCCCACAGACTGTTTATTCTGCCTCAAGTCACAGTTTAGGAGTGTAGTTGATGTAGCCCAGTGAGTTGTGTTATGAAATAGAGCAAATCTTGCACAGAATAAAATCTAATCTGGATTGAGAGACTCCTAAAATGATGGGCATATCTGTTTCTTGGAAATGTGTTCATTACTTATTTGTGATACAAAGCCAGTTAAAAAAAATCACAGCTAGCTAGCAGCTTTTGTACTAATAGTTCACTATCAAATTTATGACTCCCAAGTATAAGTGGGGTTTGGTGAAAGGTGTATTGTGTTAGGTGACGTGATGAGAGAAAATGTGAGGTGTGAACTGCAGTCAAGGTGTCTGTTGTGATCCATGGGTCAGATGCAGATAGTCCACTGCAGTTTGAAACAGTCTTGAGGAAAAATAGCATTGAAATGCCAAATAATATCAGTGATACAGATATTAACTTAGAATGTACATGCATTTCAATTTATGAACATACTTCTCAAAGTGTGCTGGTTAAATGAGATTATTTTGGCAGCTGGTTTTTCTGAAAGCCAACTCTCTCCTAGAATTCCTTCCTGATTCTGTATTTAAACAGAAACAGTGCATGGATTTTTCCATATTTGTTTTATGTTACTTTTGTTATTTGCAGATCTATAACTTCCCCCCATCCCCAAGAAAATCAAAACATAATAAAACTTCCCTCCTCACAGAATGTTGTTTTCTTTGAAGCAAAACTAATGGCTAAACTCACTGTTTTACATTGCTGCTGTTTATCTTAGTTTTAGGATCAGTTTAGCTATATGAAAGTAGTAGTCGTGTATTTTTAATATTGTGATCGCATGATACTAGAGTGTCAGTTATTCTCAGAAAGCTTCATTCTAAAAACAAAATAAGTTTTATTAAACTGGAAGATAAGTTCATTTTATGCTGAAAAAAAATGAAATTACCTTGTTCTTCTTCTGCACTCTAAATTTAGTTTAGAAGTATTCTGATGCTAGTCAGTTTAAAAAAGAAACATCAGTAAGTATATTCTGCTATTATATACTAGGGATAGCCTTTTTCTGTGAAACTCCTATTTAAAAAAGGAAATCCAATTGTACCCAGTTTCCCTCATCCCCTTCCTTCTCCCAAATACCTTTTTGCTGGCTCTTATTTAATTGTAGTTATGTCTAAGCAGTGCTTTTTCAAATGGAAGATGAGTTAAAAACCTGGCAACCTTTTGTGCCCTTCTGACAAATTCCACTCACCATGCTTTTCATGCTTTTTTTTTTTTTTTTTTTCCTTAGAGTCAAATCCAGTTTTAGTGCAATTGTGAATTATCAGCAGGATGGATAGTTTTTGAATGTCTGATTTTACAGATGCTTTTTATTATAATCTTACTAGTCATGGTAGTAGAGAATATATTCATCGCAAAAACAGAGTCAGTCCATCATTCTTGGAAGTATTTGTAAATGTAAGTCCAGACCAATGGAATAATGCTTATTTCTATGAGTATAGCAGCTCTTTGCACACTGGGAATGTGATAACCCATTTTTTTAGACCTTCAAATGCCTCAAAAAGTCTGAAGTCTAGTTTTGTGTGGGGGTGGCAGAGGGATCATGTAATTTATTTCACTCTTCCTTCTTGGCAGTGCCAGATAATCTGCCTCGTCATTTACAGTCAGTGTAGGTAACATGATGCCTGACTTTAATTCCAGTGCTAGGTGGAACCTGTCCACCTTGGATTTTAAGTCTTCTAATGAAATTACCCCAGAATTGCAAAGTTTGACCTGTAAGGGATAAGAAGAGAGATTGCACCCAAGTAATACTTTTGTGCACTTGCCAGCAGACTCAAGAGTGGTACCTCATGTTGATGGTAACTGTATTAGCAATGTTGAAGGCAGCCATCGTTAGTTGTGCAGGGTTTGTAGGAGAGGTGAAATGGTATTTCACCCCTAGGGCTGTATATATATACCTCACTTTAAGAAAGTGCTATTAAATTTCACTCTCTGAAGTGGTTTCTGTTTCATGAGGTAAGAGTTACTCTGTTTCAGCTGTAACCTTACAGATGCAATCAACAGTTCAAATAGAAAGGAACAGCTCTTTTATATTGCACTTCTATATATGATGTCCCCTGGTGCTCTAGTGCACATCTGAGCTTGATTGAGAATTGCTGTCCTAAAGACCTCCAAGAAAACTTGGGTTTGAGGGCTGCAGAAAACAAACCAAGATGGCAGCACTGACAAACGGTTAGATAAGAACAGAGAAAGTTCTTGAATGTTCAGACTGATTTTATAGTTTGTATGTTACGAGCGTTCACACTGCAGCTACTGTTGGAGATTTATTTCTGGCGTTTTTTGTATTTAGGGTTTATCCCAAGCTTCCTCCAAAACCTCTTGACTCTTTAAGGCATGTTTTGTTTTAAATGTTAATGTTTAATTGGTGTGTGGATTGGCCTTGCCAAAATTGCAGCTCCTCTGAAGTTGAAAACAGCACTGCACTGTTTCAGAAGTTCATCAGGTGAAAGCATTAAAATTTTTTTTCTTTCTTGCTGTTCATACCAGTTTGGTGAACTATAGGTCAATGGCTTCATAAAAAATGTTTGTGTTGGTGTTGTCATTACTCTGTCTGCAAAATCCTTTCTAATCTTTCGTAAAAAGTATGGTTGTAAGAACTTAGCAGCATGTTAATAGGTAAGAGTTTGTGAAGATTTTTGTTAAGGCCAATTTCAGACAAGCCAAGACACAAAGGCAATAGCCACAATGTTTCCAAGAAGATCCCTGCTGAGCAATGCAGATGGTTCAGAAGGAATAAATCAGTCCTGAGCACAGTTACACCTCCAGATTTAGGTTTGTGAGGAAAGTAGAGCAGCACAAATCTATAGTCTGAATTGTAAATTATTTACTTGTGTAAAGGTTGCTAATATCAACATCCCGTTGTTCTAGAGCATTTCATCCTCACGAAGTAGAAGCTCATCTCTTCTGCCGCCTGGGACAGTTAATTCTGCATCTCCTAGTGGCCAGAAATATACGAATCAAAGTGGGCCGACTGTTGTAACCATTACACATCACAAATCACCTGCAGCTGCTCGAAGAGCGAAGAGCCAGCGTTCTGGTCAACTCCATGAAGTCAGAGAGGTAAGAAAGAAAAATCTGCTGTTTTGCTATAACTTCTAAATGCTTGTTTTCCTTTAGAATAAGCAACCAAGTCTGACAAGTTAACAATTCTCTTTGTTTCCTACTTTATGTTTGACTGCTTTGTTTTGATCCCCTTGCTGAGCAAAAGGTGGTCTTTAGTTCTGGTTCAGCTTAAAGTCTGGTTTATACAGGCTTTTTTATGCCGATGTTAAAATTAGCGTGTGCATGTGCTTAAAAGAGGAAGTAGTTTGGCCACAGCTCCCAGACTTTGCAGTGGTGCTGCAGTGCTGGAGGAACATCTCTTTTAAGCTGCATGCAGCAAAACCTTTCAGATTGGAGAGAGGGCCCTGAAGCATTTAAATATAACTAGAAAAAAACCCCTAACTTGAATGTCTGTTGAATGAATGTGAAAGAAGGCACAGCTCTCCCCACTCAGCAGTTTGTTTCTCTATGGCTATAGTCTTAAATTTTTTGTCAAGTTTCTGTTGCTGGCCTTGTGATGGAAGAATGCTTTGTCCATATTAAACACATGAAAAGCAAACAAGAAAGCATGTTTCTTTCAAAGCATGTTTACCAGGTTTTAAGAAGTATAACTCATACACCAATTTAAGTCTGTCTTCCAGACAACAAAAATAGTACAGAGTTTTAAGCTTAAATAGTATGGCAGACTTTCACAGAACTCACTTTCACCTTTCTTTCATCCCTTGTTATTTTTGCTTTGTCTGAGTTTCTTGCTCTTCTCTAATAGTGCCTTTGTAGGTTCCCCTCCCACCACTTCTACGAAACAAACTGTTGGCAGCCTAGCTGCTTTAAAACATTCTTTTATCACATGGGTTTAAAATACCTACCCATATAAAATACCTAAAATGTCAAGATGCAATCTCCAGAGCCTGCTTTTAAGTTTACACTCCCTAAATGTTTTATAAATGGAGACCTTTCATATTAAGAGTTTGAATAAATTCTTAGTGTATGCTCACAATGAAGACTCAAATTACGCATCCTGATGAAGAATGCTTGTTTGTTTTCTAGTAATATTAAAAGTGAAAACTTCCCTTGTATCCTCTATTGTATTACGATAATCTTTCCTTGCTCTGA
The DNA here is from genome assembly GCF_900496995.4 of Aquila chrysaetos chrysaetos. Taxonomy (NCBI): domain Eukaryota; kingdom Metazoa; phylum Chordata; class Aves; order Accipitriformes; family Accipitridae; genus Aquila; species Aquila chrysaetos. The sequence continues at coordinate 33,320,822 of NC_044006.1, forward strand.
AGAGCATGCTGTCTGAATGTCACCCATGTTTTCTTTACGTTATAGAAAACACACATCTGTTTGTTTTTCATGAGAATATCTTGTCTTTGCCTACCAATCATGTCCCCCAAGTTGTTTCTATCTTACTAAATGTATTTGCTCTCATAGGTTGAATTCAGAGTGCACCTTAAACCTATTAATAAAATAAACAGTGGGAGCTGTTGCAGTTTTGTCAAATGAAGCTGGGTAGGGCTGAAAAGAATTTAAAAGAGAGACTTAGTATATGTGCTGATCATAATAAGTTGGGAAGGGAAAAAGTCAACAGATGCAAAAAACTACACTTGGGAAGGAAGAAATAAATACTAGCCTGTAGTAAAACAGAGAATAAGTGGCTAGGTATCATCCCTGTAGAAAAGGCCTGGGCATTGCTGACTCATTTGTTTGCAGTCTATTGCAATGTAATGTCATTCCAAAAAGGTAAATATTACAGGACTTTAATCTGTAATCATGGATGATGATTATTTTGCTATGTTTGATGTGAGTGATACCTCAGCTGCAACACCAAATCTTGTGAGAACAACTTAGAGGGCTGCAATAAAAAAAATCTTAGACATTGTACATGTGGTAATGATTGAAGGTTAAAAGAAATTAGTGTTTTTCAGGGAGGGAAAATAGTACCAAGATAAAAAATGCATAAGAAAATTTTATAAGGAAGAATGTGAACTTTACCTTTTTGTGTATTGGATTTTTGTGTGTGCGTGCTGGTTCTTAAAGAGCATATCAGTGTAAAAATAGTCCTTCTGCCCTCTTTCCCAGTCTCATGTAAAAAGTGGCTGCTTGACTGATCTTGTTTCCATCTTGTGAAAGGATAAGTCTGTTTTTCCAGATTAAGGAAGCAGATTTCGTTTCAATGGCATGCTCTGTGCATTTCCTTCTCCCCCCTTTTCCAGAGTGAATGCATTAACTTGGGTATATGCTGCCTGTTTTTTTCAGGGAATATTCTTGTTCCCTATATGAGTCAGTGGTGACTGTTAGATCTTACCCTCCCTTGTTAAATTTATTAATAAAGAGATGGGTCCAGAGGCCTTCACAAAAGTGCACTTAAATCTGTTCTAGTCCTTTTTTTTTTTTTTTTTTTTTTTTTAATCTGAAGCGAGAAGAAATAGGAACTAAAAGCACAATAAGAGAGAATTAATCCCCTGCTCAACACCCAAATCTTTGCTTTTGTTTGGAAGTTGTTTGGTATGATTTGGATGAAGGGAACAGACTGCAAAGGGATTATAGATCTGTGTTAGTGTTCCCCTTATAAAATGAAGTCATTGAAGCTTTGACGTGCAAATAAGCTTTTTTTTGTTGTTGTACTGTAAATAGGACTACATGAACTAATTTTACATCTTGTAAAATACTGTAGTTGAATCAATGGAAAGAGTCAATATGCTTCTGGAAAATGAGAGGAAGTGTGTATTTTTTAAATTTGAGAACTATTTTATGGTAATACTACAATATTATATAGAGAGATCTGTGAAAAACAGGAATGCTGCAAAAGGGGTATCCTTCACGTGGGACATATGACCTTCACTAGCTTGGACAATGTCCCTGGGAAGTGCTGAACTTGAAATTGCTACTCTATTCTGGACGAGTTTTTCTTGATTTGGCCATGTTATTTGGAAACAGTAAAGTGTATCTCCATCCTGCAAATAGGACAAAATGTAGTCCTATATTTGACATAATGCAATGATATTTGGTAATACTTGGTTGTTCTTTTTCCCCTTTTTTCCTTTCATAGTAAGAATAAACGAAACATTGTTTCCTTCTCTTGTTTGTTATGGCTGATTTAATTTATTTATTTTTTTGACAGCATAGAGAATTTTAGTGTAAAACAGATTATAGCAAAGAGGTCTTTTTAGCACCAAACTGACATGCAAAATTCTATGAAGGTAGTAAAAGCAACTGTGTAGGTCTCCAAAGTGATCCATGTAATAAGTGTTTCTGTTGTGAAATTACAACTTCACCTTTTTTCAAAATTTTGGTAAGTTAAAATTGAACATGAAGATGGAGCTTTTGACTGCTATAAAAACTTTACGTTTAATACTCAAGTTACTTTCGTATAGCATTGAATTGAAAAGGAGCTCAGGAGTATTACTTTTCATCATAATGTAATTTTTTGTTTAAAATAATATTGTTCTGTTAAATCAGGTTTTTGCTTATATTAACTTGATGTTAGTAGTCCAGTCTGTACTGATTTATGGAATGTTACATCAAAACTAAAATTCACCATACATTAATTTAGGAGAGCTGATCTGCTATGTGTTGGATTTTATACAGAATTATTCAAGATCCTACCTCTCTATTTGGGCCATAACTTAGACTAAAGAGATGCTTTCAACTGATTTTTTTTTTTTTTTTTTGTAAGTGATTTTATGGTAACCTAAGTGTGTGTGGTCCTGAAATTGAATAATGTTTTTTAAACTACACATATTATTATCCTCTTAGCAATTTGTGATAAGAGTTATGCTTGCAGAATTCTTTACTGCAGGCAATTAAAATTAACTGGAACATAAAGCCAAGTGGCCACATCACACTTCATATGAAATTTTAGCTGTCACTGAACTAAATAATAGTGGCACACTTCATCTTGGAATGGTGTTTATTTTGGCTGAGAACGTCTGACTATTGTATGACCTCTGCCAGTGTTACCATTGTTGTTAAAGAAGCAAGAATTGCAGTATGTGAACATTTTGTAGTAACTTACATTGATTATGTACAGAAGTTTAGAGAAATTAAATGGAGTTGAACCAAAAGAAGTCTAGAGAAATATTTTTTTCCATAATTTTAAAAAGTCGATAGAGGAATTTCTGATACCTTAGAAATGTGGTGTTTGTTACAACTTTTGATGCTCTACAGCGGACTGGTCATCAGCATGTGTTTCTAAACATCTGGTACAGTGAGATCCAGATTTCATGGGGCCTTCACCAGTGTGACATTTATTTTATGTGCCAGTGGGCAGTTCCAGAAATTGGAAAGGACTGCTTTTTGGTAAGATGACAGTCCTACTGCTTCTTGCATGTCCTTTGCCGTGTATAAACATGGTTACTGTTTGATTCCTGCCAGAATTATGCAACTAGCTGATAGTTCTTTGCTTCCTCCCTTACAATATAGGAAAATCTAGGATTTGCACCTAGGGCTTCATGGAGTGAGGTTTACCTGCAATTTTGTGGGGCTGCAATTGTCCAATTTTATGTGGTTACTAGGAGAAAAAGATTATTCTAAAACACTTGGGGGATTTTTCAATGAGAAGTGAATGTCTTCAGGTCACTGTAATATTTGGATAGCAAAATTAGGAGCTGTGACTAGCTACTGTTAGCAAAAAAGTATGCTGTTGTGCATGGAGAACTGTTTGTTCTGTTACAGAATTATAGCACTGCACAGGCGGCATTGTAGGTGAAAAAGCAGATGCAGTACTTAAACCACTCAGGGAAGCATTCAAACTTGCAGGACTTTCATATGTGCAAACACACAAAGACATACACTAAGCTGTGAATATGTTGATGGTAAAGTTTCATAATTGGTATTTAAGCTGGTAGTATGGGGAAAAACTGGTAACTTTTGTTCCATGCCACATTTTACTTCACAGCTTTCAAAAAGTCAGGTTTTGCTTTTTACTTAATTTTTTTAATCCTGCTTTTGTTTCCTTTTGTTGTATGTACATAAAACGGTCAATGGATAAGATCAATCTAATGCCAGTTCTAGCAAAAAGAATGCTGTAGCTTTTGGTATTTGGCATAGCATTGAGGTTATGCGCGGTTGTGTGATAAGGGGCACATGTAAAAAAATTGATTCAGATCCTTGAACAGGACATCATACGTAAGGAGTGTGAAGTATGCACAAAGAACATTTAAAAAAATCCTACTAATAATTGAGGCGTTTGAAAGTAGGTGTATAATTTTGATTAGTTTGATAAACTTATGTGTAAGCAGGGAGAAGTGCTATACATTAGATCTGTTGCTGTTACTGACAGTTCTCATCTTGATTTTGGAGTGGGGGAAGATGAGAGCTAGTTTTGTGACAAAGATGACCTTCAGCACTGCATAGCTAATAAGTCAAATATTTGCTTTTAGAAGATGGAAATGGCCTCATCATATTGACCTAACTAAAAGGTGTTGATGTAGGATGGACTGCTAAACTGTTCTAATGTCAGTCTTTCTGGCCTAGTAATGTAGGTGCTTTATCAGGGAGAGGCCTGATAACAATGGACTGTAGCTGCAATAGGACTGCTGAAGTCTGTGCTGCTGTGCCTTTGCTAGGCAGATTTAAAACTAGTTACGTAAAATCACGTCTGTTTTTCCTTCTAGACATGTTTTAGTATAAAAGGTAGCTTTGTGGTGTTTTCTTTGTGGCAGTTTGTGGTTGATTCTTTTAACTAGAGTCTTCCTGCACTTCAAAACTGGTGTAGTAAATACACCCTATAGATTTCCCAGTTGGACTGACGAGGGAGTTTCATCTTGGTAGTTTATAGATACTGCAGAAAGTGTTTATAGCTTTTCACTTCTGAAATCTAAGTATCCTGTTTTCTGTTCATTTGGACAAATAATATTGTGGTACAGTGAGTGGCAATTTTGGAAAGAGAAGGGAAAGAACACAAAGGAGGAACCTTTGTTAGTTATAGATCTCCAGTTTTTCCTGGGCTTGTGTTTAAAATATCTTCCTCCCACCCTCCACTATACATAATAAATTAAAGGTAAAGGGTCATCCTTTTGATCATTTTTAATCAAGTGCATCATATCATATGCAAAATAGGTAGTCTGTAACTATAGATGGATGCTGGTCAGAAAATGAGATGTGTTACTTAAAAGGTTACATCTTAATACCACTACATCTATACTTTATATGTGTTGTATGTATTACACATCCATTTGTCGGCAAACTTGTTGTCACAAATTTTTCATTTTAATTAGCAGGGTGTGGAAAACAGTGACTAATGCCTCCACTCTAAAACAGATAATGAAAAAGTGCTTGCAAAAAAACCAACCCAAAACCATAGCTGTTTCTCAGAAAGCAATGATTTCTTCTTGGCTAGCGGTAGTGAAGAAGAGACAGCAGAAAACTTTTGGGTCGGTTCTGTGTCCGCTGAAGTCAATAGAAAGTGAATGAGGCCTTAAGTCTTAATTCAGCTGTTGATATTTATTTGGCATAGAACATGCTTGTGTAAGTTATACTACAGCTGCTGCTATTTAACTGTGCTTAGAAACACTTTTTGAATTGAGAAGTATTGCGATACAAATTTGTGTTGCAGGTACGTTTAACAGCTTAGTTGCCGCTGAGCTGGCTGATATTGAAAGGGTTGCTCCCAGCTGTGTTTTAACAGGAACCATTATAATTTGTTTAGGGGCATTAAACCTGTAACAGTATATTACCAGTTTCAAACCTAACATGAGAGCTGAGAGGCGCAGCTGCAGATGTTATCGTTGCACTTTCTTCTGAATTGATATTGACCCCAGTTCTAGGAATGTGTGTGCCTCATACAGTGTGAAAATACCCGTGCAAGCATGCAGAAATGTTCTGACTAACTGTGATTGGCTATCCATATCCTTACAGACAAAAAGCAAATTTAGAGCATATAGAACAGATGAAATTATTTGGTATCTTCTGTGGCAGTTTCTTTGGAGGCCATTTGACTTGTCTGTAGAAGTCTCATCTCCTACGTCTGGTTATTTTACCTGAAGTTAGTACTGTGAAGATCAATAAAAACAGGTCTCCTCAGGGGATAAATGGGATGCTTAAATCTCTGGGAGTGTCAGTCTACTTACTTCCTAAGTAGTAAATATGCATGTGCTTATAAAAATTATTCAGTAAGTAGCATTAACTGTCTCACTTTGGGGATTAGGAAAAGTAAATTATTCTAATACTATAAACCAATAATTATTATATCACATAAACATGAGTTGAATACTCTTGTTTCCTCTGAATCTTTGCCTTGCCTTTGCAGTATCTTTGAGGTCGCTACGGGTGCATATAAGTTACACCTTCCTAAACTATACCTTGTTCTGTGCATTTGATTTGTATTCATGCAAAGGTTGATTCATCCAGATACCCAGGCAGGGAGAATTAAGGTTGTTATGGGAATCATAGAGCAAATGTTCTACTAAAATTACACCATTTGTCCATGCGGGTTATGCCAAGAGTGAACCTGGTTCATGATTTCTGATTTTTTTTTTTTTTCTTTTTTTCCTCCAAATCTGAAAAATATAAATGATGCAAACGTGGCTTCTTTTCATTAATTTTTTTTCAGCCTGTAGTTTAGTACTAATTAAGCATGTGCAAAGACAATAATTTTCAATCATTTAATAAATGGCAGTTTATGAATTAGGGATAATACAGTGCCTATGATAGCTACATTCAGAGACTGCTACAGCATTCATTTTCTTAAGCAATTGTAGAGAAGCTAAGATTACTCTTTACAGTTATTAAAATATTTCATTACATTTTAAGTAAATGGTAGGCTCCCAAAGGAGCTTGAGAGAAGTCAGATTTGAAGGGAATTCAGTCTCCAGCTTTTGTATGTCTTCAAAACTGTCACTTAATTTTGTACGTAAAACAGAATTCAACTGTTCTGTTTTATATATGTATGTAAACCAGCATAGCATGTCATACACTTACCTACATTTTTTTCAAGCTACAAGGCTGTTTTCTTTCATAATTAAAGCACAAATACCGCAGTGGTTTCAATTTGGAGTTGACAGGTTGAAAATGAAGCTTTAAAGAAAGCATACTTCAGTATATCGTGTTTCAGACGAGGGTGTCACATCTCATGGCTGCTTGTTTAGTGGTCTTGGCTTCAGTGCGGTTTCTGGGTGGCTGGCTGGTGCAGCAGTGATCTTCATAGCAAACCCTGCATGCGACAAGGTGCACTTACCTTCTGCAGCTCTGTTTATGATGCAAATTACTGCTTCCAAGATACATATGCTATTTTGTTAACCCACACTTAAATGCTATTTTTATTAAATTAAGTAGAAGATATTTTTGAATGTTCTCGGTGGTAATAGATGACAATGTAATATTAAGTGGGTAGCCAAGTTCCAAATATTAAGTACAGAAAGTACTTACATAAATGCCCTCCAGGAGAAAGTAACCATAGAAATGGCTCGTATATTTTAAGTGTTTTTGGTTTATATTATTATACGTGTATTTCAGTTTACATTATTATACACTTTTATCGAGGGACTTACTATAATCTTGAACTCCTTGTGTAACAACCAAAGTGCTGCATGCTACACTAAGAAATACAAGCAACATTTTGATTTTACAACAAATGGGAATGGTAAACACTATAGCTCTCATGAGTTATTTAACAAAGACCTGATCTCTAGCAGCTTTTGCTACGTGTTCTTGTGATCTCCATCTCTAATGCTTGGCTTGCAGGTTTTGAATGCTTTAGAAACTGTGTGTGTGTTACACGGATGCTTTTAAACAGCTGCTTACCTGCTTCATGGTTGCAATTCTGGTTTCTGACAATATGCTTTTAAAATATGGCTAATAACATGATGGCTAGCAACATTTCATCCAACAAGCTAAACTGAACTATATCTGCCTGAATTTGACATGTACTTTAAAGTAGCTTTGTATTATAGGTACTAGATGTATACCTGTAATTGATTAATTATTTCTGATTTTTATTATGGTTCATGTATTTGTCTCTGGCTCAGAAGCATAGTCTTATGTTCTTGCACATACTGCTTAGCATGTTCTTCTGGTGATATCTACTGTTCTGGGATGACTACTTGCAGTTTTTCTCATAGAGATCCCCGGTTATCCAATTGCAGTTTTATTGGTAGGTCTAGGCCAGCATACACAAACCACATGAATTTGTGGAAAAGTTGCTGTATAAATGCAATTCAGCCATGTTACAGTGTGTTGTAAGTTGGCTACTCAAAATCATGGAGTGTATGTTGAATCACTTCAGTGCTGTGAAGTTTATGATGTCAACTTAAACCAGTTGACAGTCAGCTTTGGGACATGAGAAGGAGTCAATGGGGTGGATTTGGAATGCTTTGTCACAAGTCATAGAGGTACACTTTATTCAAGGCTCAGGAATGGCAAGATTAGATAGCCTTGATAGTAACAGTTCGCTTGCTTTTCAGAAAATGAGGTGAATTTACTGTCAGATGGGGAAGTCATATCTACTTTGATTAAAATTGAAGGTTATTCTGGTGTATAATACACACCTGAGAATTGTTTAAATGACAGAAATAAAATTTTATTTTATGCTTGGACACTACAAGCTAGGTGGCTACCTGGGAGTGGGGTGAAAGGAAGTATAAGCAGTGTTGTGAAAGGGAAGAATCACTGGAAGTGTCCATCAGAAATTTGGATACGTACTATATGGCATATTGGACTACTCTGAATGGCTCTGTGTGTGTTTATATATTCCCAGGTGTAATGGAATAATTTTTAAAACCCAAGAAATTAGAAAAGATTCAGAGTTACATTATCTAGCACCATGTGTTCTGAGAGAAACCTCATCCTTGAAGCTACACATATTGAAATGTGTAATTCATGTTCCAGTGCAACATGGCCTTTTCTCTTCTGAAGACTGATTTCAAAGTACAAACCCCAGGTTTTATCAATGGTATGCTATATCGCAGTTAACTAATAGAATTTTCCTGTGATTGCTGATGTTGACTTAATGACTAGCAGCAACCTTTTAGGTGCTCTTTTGAATGCTTAAAATTCACAAATGTGCCTTAATTGCTGATAATCAAAATATGCTTTCAAGCTCTGTGCTACAGCTATTAACTTCACCAAAGTGATCCTTCTGAAATGTGTAAAACTGCAATTCAGAAGAGCCCATACAATAACATCTGCTTATGAACGATGTTTAATCACTAAAACTAATTACTTTCCTTGCAGATTTTGAGGTAATTTTTGTAGTAAAATTGTGTAAGAATCATTTCCTGCAAGGTGTTTTTTATAAGCTATGTTTTCAATGCTGCATTTTGTGGTTTAAAATATCAACAGTGTGCTTCCTGCTTGGCTAGATGGCAGCCAGTTGCTGTCCAAGATTTACTTGAACTTGCAAGCTCCTTCCTTTTGTGTCTATAATTTGTGGTTCTGGATCACTGGAAGCAACCCGGGGTAGGGGAAACAACCTTGGCAGACACTTTCTGCTTTTTCTTTTCTCTGTGGTTTTACCTCAAGATCCCAACACCCTGCTCCCCTTGAGTCGTCTTTGATAGTAAATGGTAAGTGTCAGTAGGTGACTATTAGTAGGATATGGTTAATATAGCAGGTAGATTAGCAAATGCTCAAGAAAAGAGCTCATGGTGGAGGAACCCTAGCACTTACTAGTTGTGGTTTTGTACAAACCTTATACTGGTAGCAGATGTCATGTGTTACCGACAGGTGTGGAGTATCCACAGGGAGCTCCAATGTAACAGGCAAAAAAGAAAATCTGTAGTGTCTCTTGCAATAGACACTGATGCCCAGACATCTCCCTCCAGTGGCCAAGTGACCAGTGCTAGACTGATACTGATCATTTTGCAGAAAATGTGTAGCCCATTCACTCTGATTTGTGGGGAAAAGTAGTGCTCATTCATACAGTTTGTCTGAATCATGCTCTTTCACTTGAGTATTATGGCAGCCAGCTCTTACTGAAAAGCTTTAACTTCTCACCTAAAGACTTGTGGAGTAGCTCCATGAAACACTCAAGGTAGCTGATGCTGTCAGAGGAATTTTGTTTTCCTCCAGTGTTTTAGTACTCTGGTTTGTTTGTAAATCTTTCTCTTCCACAGGTAAAAGAACCTGAAGTTTATATTGATTTGGAAGGGAGAAGTGTTCTCTTCAAATCTTCAGCAAGAAGGGATTCTCAGAATAACTAGCAAATTTTGGGAGGGTGACAGGAAAAGCTTCTTTTTTTTTTTATTTTTACAGCCATAAAATATGAAGCCATTCAAGGGAAGATGAATATCTCAGGGTATTGATTAAGATTAAAAGCATTGTCTAGTTTAGAAAATCCAAGATTGTCTGCGGAAACATTCATTCTCTGGCAAGATTTGAACTTTTTGTCCTAGTCCATCTCCGTGGACACAAGGTCTTTTCTGTAATTGATCTTCCTCCCCACCCCCCTGCCAGTTTCCTTTCTTTCATTCAGAAACTAATTTCTCATGTGAGGAGAAGGACAGACTGAGTACAGAAAGCAAGAATTTAACCTTAAGTCTGGAACTGTGGTCATAAAGAGGTGTGATAAGAAGTCTGACTGAGGTAGCAAAGGGAAGCACCTGATTTGTTTTGGCCTGAAGTAGGTGAGCTGTTTTGCTGAGATTTCTGGAGGCACTCTCAGGGATCCTGCCAGAACTGCTAGATCCTTTCTACTAACTAGCATATGTGTTGCAAGGGCTGTGAAACTCTCTGGTGTCTCTCTGTTTGCCCAGTGTAAGAAGCAGGGTTCTGTAGAAACTCACGGTGGACAGTCAGGTTGTCCTTGGGAGTGTTTTGCATCCAAATGAAGCATCTGCATAAAGTCCCAGAGAATGCTGACGATTACAGATTTCATACGCTCTTAGGTATTTGAAGATAGATCTGTTAAGTATATCCTGTCTTTTGTCCTTCTGAACAGAGAGATGCTTTTGTAAACAGGTAGTTAGGTCAGCTCCTTTTCTTGCTGAGCTTCTGCCTGTTTTAAAGCATTGAAGGAAAGGATGAGCTTCACCCTGTATACCTGAGTTGCAACAGACTGAGAATTTCTTGGGAAGGTAGATTACTTTTCCTTCTCTGGTACTGGAAGGAATGTTTAAGGCTTCCAGACCCATCAACAAAAAAGACCCTTATCCACTTTTTCCTCCCTCAAATCCAACAATCTTATGGGCTAAAGCAATAGTATGCAGACCTACAAAATACAAAGTCTGATTATTGTAGCTGTACAACTAACAGCAAGGGAGCTTGCAGGTGTGACTAATAAGCTACTGGATAGTAGACCAATGAGTAAGAAGTCTGTAGTCCCATCAAATGGTTAATGAATGTTGTCTTCACAAAATAGAATGATATTATGTTGTAAAGATATGCAGCAAGTGTCCAAGTTACAGAATTTGAAGATATAAAATAGGAATAGAATGTGTAAAGAACAGAGCATAGGATCATGTCTAGTATATGAATAAATTAACTAAGCAATTTAAAAAGTTCATGACAGGAGTTGGTAAATAACAGCTGCTCCCTGGAGTGTAAATACTGTGCTGAAGTCCTTGGAGAGCTCATAGCCCCTGGAGGTGCTGATGGCGACTAGTGGAACAGCAGCGGCGTCAATGGAAGCAGCAGATGGGAAAGAATAGCTAAGAACAGGAAACAACTGAGCCAGACTGCCTTCTCCACACCTTGTTTTCTCCTGGTTGTCTTAGGCTTGGCTTTTAGAATCAGTCCTAATGACATTTGCTCTCCCTTCTGTAAGGTTTTCTTCACAAGGAACCACCCTGCAGAGCACGCAATGAGAAGGCTGAGCAAAAAAAGCCAAAACAAACCCCCAAAGTAAATGATGTTTTGTTAGCTGAGACAATGAAGATATGTAGCAACTGGCTTTTCAGTTGTTCCCTTAACAGAGATTATGTGGATTCCTGGTTAGGGAAAAGAGAACAAAATGTGGATGGGGTGAGGGGAGCTTGTTTTCATTCTCCTCCGAGGGAGGAAATAGAATTGTGAAAGCAGAGGCAAGGACGGAAAAGAAAGAAATGTGCCCTGGTGATTAGCTGCCATCCTGATTGTCAGAGGTATAGTTCTGTTTGTTCTGTAACTTTTTGTTATGTCTCAGCAAATTAAACGCCAAGTGAAAATTAACTTGCTCCTTTGAAGCTTCATTGATAGAATGTATGTGTCTAAGCCTTAATAACTATTATATAACAAATCATTCTAATTTTACTTTTCATTGTTTGCTTCTTTAAAATAATTGAGGTCGAGGCAGCTGCTACCATGAGGTGACAATAATGGAGTATTATGTGCTTTTTCTCTGTAATGGGAGGGAAGCAGTAATCAAGAAAGGACAATTGATGCAGATGGCATTATCTTGTTCCATCTTTCCAAGATGCTTTCAGAATATCTCACTTGGTGTTCTAGGATCCCTTCTTAAAATATTTTTTTCTCATTAGCATAGTAATGTTCACAGAGGCTACTGTGGGTCTTCATCCAGATTGAAGCTTTGTGGATAGAATTCCCTTCTGTTCACAGCTCAAGGAGGTTCTTTTTGGTCAAAAGCTCAGGTTTTATTGTAAGCAAAGTGTACAGGTATGTTACTTGTGGAACTTAAGCATCTTGCTGGTCATCTGGTCTTGTACATGTTTCCACTCTAGACACTTCTAAAGCTGAAATGCAAAATTCTCTTTATAAGAGATTTGCATTATATACTGCAGTACTTCTAGCAGCAACCTCTGTGTATAGCTCTTTCACTTTAGTTATATATTAAGCTGTAATTTTGCTTTCCTAGCTTGCATGTTATTGATGAAATCCCATTAAAAGATCTGTAGATGTGACTTTACTGAAGAAAAGAGAGAAGTCTATAAATCCTTATCAGAAAATGTCTTTGGTCAAGTGACCTTGAGTATTTTGAGAATGCTTTTCAGAAGTTAAGCTGAGGCAAAAGTTCTCTTGCTCTGCAGTGGTTAGGTATAAAAGCTTAACTCAAACAAAAAATGCTTTAAATTGGAAAAAAAAATTATCACTTTTACTGCAGTTGTAGAAGTTACCTTAATTTGTCAGAGCTCTCAATTGGAGAGATGTATCTCTTGAGCTGGTGATTAACAGTGTTTACAATAGTCTTTTTGCATGTGTGTTTATGCTCTTTCCTTTCTCAGAATAAATAGTTAAAAGTTGGAAAGTTTCATGGAAATATTAAGTGGGAATGATCTGAATTGGTAGCTAGTGTGTCAAATTAATGACTGGTATGATTACTGTAGCAACATTGGAGTTCCAGGTATCTATATCTTATATTTTGATATATACTTGGTACATAATGTGTGTGTGTGTATATATATATATATATATATATATATATATATAATACTTTTACATATATTTGTTGTCTGTTTTAACTTTTAATTTTTACAATATGACAGTTTGTGGTGGTGCTGATGAAATACAGGTCAAGATTGCAAGAGGAATCCTTGCTCAAGGTCAGATTTGATGATTATATTAGGTTTACATGTCAACCCAATGTACTGGGTTTACAATGACTTGGAAGGTTTTTATTTTTTGTGTGTGGTCTTTCTTCTCTTCTGTCACTCATCTGCTTTTGCTTTTAAGAAAAGCAGTGTTTAATATTAAAGAAAAGAAAAAACAAAACCCTGTGGTATATGCTTGTTTAACAATGACAGCTAAGATCCTGACTCATCACTTACGACTTATTCTAGGGTGGTTTGAAAAGCTGGTGTCTCCTTGTGTCCTTTCCCAATGTCTTCTGAAATGTTTTTCTTTTGGTACTATTGTCTAAAAGCAGGAAACTAATATTTCAGAAAGTGTGTATGTGTGTGTGATTGAGAGATATATATCATGTTTTCATATAACACTATATTTATTTTTAAAAAACCAAAACCAACCAACCAAAAAACACCCAACCCCAAAGTGAAGAAGCAAACTGGCTATTTCCCAGCCTTTGAAGGCAGTAAACTTCTCACAAGGGCAACTTGACTTAGAATTGGTAAGAAAGTGATCCGTGTTGCATTTCTGTTACTATTTAAAGGTCTAAAGCTTTTCCCACACAACTGTTTATTTTTACAGTTGCTCTGTTTTTCATATAAGCACTGTGTTGTTTATTTTCCCATGTTTTTAATAATTGTTTTCAACTTGCATACAGTCCGTAATGGAAAGGATTTAAAAATAAAAATCACTGCATTAAATCATTCAGAGGAATTGCCCAGAGATAAGTAGGCAAACAATGTGCTGCTGGTGGTGGTGCGCAGAGAATACTGCAGTAGAGAAAAAGAGTTATTAACTGATGGAGCCAAATGTCTCCTTGATGAATGATTTCTAGCGTGTCACAGAGTAGTGTGACGATACAGAATTTGTGTGGGTTCTCAGCACTGAAAGAATATTTTCCTTTTTCTCTGGAGTGTTTTGGGTTTTTTCATACACATGGGTAAGTGTATCTTAATACCTACTATAAAGGGATTCAATATGTGTGAAGATCAATACCAAAAAAGGAAAATGTCATATGCTAAAATTTAAATTGTTCATGTGTGTATCAGATTGAGGCTGGCGAGGTCTGAAGAATCTTCCTCAGGTTTTATATTCCATAAGAAAGGTAGGAGGATCTGAAGGATTTAAATTGCTATATAGAAGGGCAGGATTGGTGATGCTACTTACTTTCTTGGCCAGCTCCACGTGGCCTGTATGACAAAGGAAGAGTGTCTGCTTGCCCTTTGAGGTAATATGGCTGATGTCATTCCTCCTTTGCTTCAGGGAGCTTGAAATCGCTGTGTCTTGGGAGATGCCCCTGAGACAGCTGTGGATCAGGTAGTTTTGTAGATGGCTTAAAGCTGCTGTTTGCTTTAGGTTGGTGTGATGTGCTGTATTAGTTGCGTGAAATCCTGTAGGACCACTAACTCTAGAAAGAAAAATGTTCTGATTTTCATAATACCCATCTGGGCTGGACAAACAGACTTAGGCCTGGTAGTCCTGGAGTCTGAGTAATGAGCATTTCCACTGTAAATAAAATCATGTCAAAAGCAGTCATACGGTCTTCCATTTAGGTGTGGCTATTCAGTTTTCTTCCTTTGAAGTTTCTGTTTATCCTTGGTTTAGGATGTGAGGAAAAATCTTTAACAGAGAGTTTATTATTATACTCAATACTTGGGAATCTCTCTTTCTAGTTTCAGAAACAAATTGAAGCCTTAAATTAAAAATGACATTCAGGTTTTGTAAGATGATTTCTCTGCATGGCAAAGATTAATATATCATCTACTATTTCAACAAAATATTGAATTACTGTAATATTTTTCTTTTAGCAGAGAAAATACCTTATTTTTTCATTATTATTTCTTAAATTAATTTTTAACAGCTAATTTTAGCTTATTTACTGTATGAAAGAATGTTCTTTCTTCTTACTCTATCTGAAATACATTTCTTTGCAATCCTAGGGTATCTTATAGCTTTTTCTGCCTCTCTCACGTACTGTGGGGGTGACCCCAAGAACAGAGTCATTTCTACTTACCCATTTGTTTGGTATCTTGTCACCTAACCGTTTGGTCCCGTACATCGTGGTTGGCAGTGTGTTCATAATAGGGAGATCCAGGAGGTGCAATTCCAGCTGTGAAGGAGTAGTGAGCAGTTGCTGTGGCTGGGCTAAGTAGGGAAAGCAATCACACTGGATTTTACGACCAGCCAGGGAGAGGAGGAGGCAGGCAGCAACAGAAGCTGTGAATTGGCTGTTTTGGATCAAGCGGTAGAGAGCAGATGACCTACTGAGGAAGACATCAGAGATGATTCCCGTTGCATTCAGTCTTCTGTGAGGCTGTCATTGGGTGGCAGATTTCTCTGAGGGTAGTGTTATTCAGAAAAATTGTATTGGGATTGTGTAGCAAGATTTTGGTAGTGGGGAGACTATAGGGGTGGCTTCTGTGAGAAGCTGCTGGAAGCTTCCCCTGTGTCCGATAGAGCCAATGCTAGCCAGCTCCAAGATGGACCCGCTGCTGGCCAAGGCCGAGCCAATCAGTGTCGGTGGTAGCACCTCTGGGATAACATGTATAAGAAAGGGGAAAAGAAACCCTGCACAATTGCAGCTGGGGAGAGGAGTGAGAACATGTAAGAGAAACAACCCTGCAGACACCGAGGTCAGTGAAGAAGGAGGGGGAGGAGGTGCTCCAGGCACCGAAGCAGAGATTCCCCTGCAGCCCGTGGTGAAGACCATGGTGAGGCAGGCTGTCCCCCTGCAGCCCATGGAGGTCCACGGTGGAGCAGATATCCACCTGCAGCCCGTGGAGGACCCCACGCCGGAGCAGGTGGGTGCCTGAAGGAGACTGTGACCCCGTGGAAAGCCTGTGCTGGAGCAGGCTTCTGGCAGGACCTGTGGCCCCGTGGAGAGAGGAGCCCACACTGGAGCAGGTTTTCTGGCAGGACTTGTGACCCCACGGGGGACCCACGCTGGAGCAGTCTGTGCCTGAAGGACTGCAGCCCATGGAAGGACCCATGCTGGCACAGTTTGTGAAGAACTGCAGCCTGTGGGAAGGATTCACATTGGAGAAGTTTGTGGAGGACTGTCTCCCGTGGGAGGGACCCCACGCTGGAGCAGGGGAAGAGTGAGGAGTCCTCCCCCTGAGGAGGAAGGAGCGGCAGAGACAACGTGTGATGAACTGACCCCAACCCCCATTCCCCGTCCCCTGCGCAGCTGGAGGGGAGGAGGTAGAGAATTTGAGATTAAAGTTAAGCCTGGGAAGAAGGGAGGGGTGGGAGGAAGGTGTTTTTAAGATTTGGTTTTCTTTCTCATTATCCTACTCTGATTTGGTTGGTATAAATTAAACTAATTTCCCTGAGTCGAGTCTGTTTTGCCTGTGACAGTAATTGGTGAGTGATCTCTCGCTGTCCTTATCTCGACCCATGAGCCTTTTGTATTTCTTCTCCCCCTGCCTGGTTGAGGAGGGACAGTGACAGAGTGGCTTTGGTGGGCACCTGGCATTCAGCCAGGGTTAACCCACCTCAAGAATATGGACAATACCTGAGAATTTCTGGCAGGCTAAAAGGTCTGAATCTCCTTCAAGATTCAGGAACAGCTGTTAATAGGGAACACATAATGTGGTCTGCTTGTTCTCCTGCTGCAGGGTGAAGGTGGAGAAAGGAGCAAGCCATGCATATGAGCTGGTCTCTTCCTAGCCTGAGGCTTCTCCTTACTGAATGTTTTGCAGTTAGGTAAATGAAGGGCTACTAATGTTAGATACATGCACACATATAATTCCTTTTAATACATGTAGTCCTGAAAGTTCTTTTAGTTTTTCTATTTTATATTTAGCATAGAGTTGTATTTCTGAAGTTTGAGTGGATTTGTGGGAATATGTGGTTTCTTTTCCATATTATGAGAAGCTATTTATAGGGGAAGAGGGTGTGCCAAAGCTAAAACAAGAGTGGAAAGAGAGGTGGCTTGAGACTTGATGAGGAAATGGGGACAAACAGTCTTTGGTGTTTTTAAAAAGTAAAGAACTACTACTTTGAGCTGTCTCTCTTTGCAAATGGGGAGGATGGAGAGCTGTAAGGTACTAAAATAACCCTGTGTAAGAGCAAAGTCATTCAAAATTAAGGAAGTTATTTCACTTTGCAAAACAAAAGTTACAATTTAACTTTCTCAAAATCAAAGCTTTTCATTCTGGTTTTGAAACCAGCTTAGAGTGCTGATAAATCAAGCGCTCTGCTTCCCCTCGCCCCAAGATAGCAAAAAGCAGACCCACAAGTAAGGTAGAGGACAATGCTATAGCTGCATGGCCTAGTGCCTGTCCTATTAAGGGTTAATGTGTTATTTAATGATTTTTGTCTAGCATGGTTTGGTGTTTTTGTATTGGCTCCTCTTCGATATATTCTTTTTTTAGAACAACCACACTTGAACTCTTTTAATATCTTTTGTTAATGACTTAAAAAAAACCAACAATTGGCAAGCATGTAAAAAAATTCAGTTATTTCAGTAATATGCGTTAATTCCTTCCCCTTTTGCCACAGAGTTGTTCTATGACTCTGGAATAGGGGAGGTTCTTCCTTTTTGTTCTGTTCATTCAGCACCTTAAACAGAGTGGTTTTGATCAGTGCTCGAGCAGTAAATGTTCAGCAAGTTCTAATAATTTGAATCCTACACAGAAGCTGCTGTTCCTGGTGTCTCTGCTGTGTCAGGTCTGTAGAACGGCTGCTGGTATCTCAACTATAATGTGAAGCTAGGTAGTGCAGAAAGGATGAATCAAAAAGGCTTCTTTAAAACTATCTTAGTTCAGCTAGAGAATAGTAAGACTCAGAGCAATACCTTGTTTTGGATGAAGGGAGAATAAATCATTGATTTTATTTAAATTTCTCCTAATCTAGGAAGAACATAGTTGATAAAAGCCTGTAAAGCTTTGGGCTAGGTGATAACTGCAAACATTCAGTTAATTTTCCAAATGTTTCCTAAGCTCTCTGGTCAATTTATCTTACACTTCTGTCTTAGCTGCACAAGAAGGGGGAGGGGAAAATGGAAATGTCTTGAGTTTTTCGAAGTTTTATTTTGGATTTTATTTCCTATGGAAGCAAATCTTCAGGACTGTAAGTTTTCTCTCGCAAAAAAAAAAAAAAAAGGTATGAAAACTAGTCACTTAGAAATGAAAATAGAACATTTCTGTTGCTGTGAAGCATGAGAACATCAGGTTTTCAATGTCACACTCTTATGCAGGATGGGAAAAGGAGGGAAGCAGTTTTCCATACAATTATATTGTCTTCCAGGGAGAAGATGATCTTTTTTCTCCTAGCTGTTCTTTCAGATTGCTTCCCTGAGCTCTCTTCCTGAGGGAGGAATATTTGCATGAATGAGTGTCCGTGGTGCTTTTGGTTTTGTTTTAGCTTTGAAGCAACCCTCTGTGCTGTGGAGCTCAGTTACATGGTGTGTGACTTCTCAAAGCAGAGCACTGCCTGGGGTTCTAGCAGTTCCCAGAAGCTGCGTATCATGGGGGTCTGTGTCACCTTCTGACTGATCTTGTTTTCTGTCAAAGGGAATTAGAATTGACTGTGGCTTCTACTGATGCTTTGGCCTCTGTTTTAAATGTTGACTATTAAAATGTCATTATTGTAACTTTCAGCAACCTTGGCTAAATTTCTTTACAAACCTTGCAACAACAGCTTTTCACTTAATTCTACTCTAACTTGTTTGCAAGGATGGTTATTTGCATCTTTGAGTTCAGTTTGCTTTCTTGCTTTTCAGTGCGCTCAAGGTATACTACTTTAATCAGTCTATTTACCACAGTGTAGGCTACAGGAAGCACACCATACTTTGAAAATATGATAACGGTAATACAAAAGTCATGAAGTTCATAATAATACATTTTTACAGTGTAGTAGCTTGGACAAATGGAGCTTGAATCTTTGTTGCTTACAAAGTCTTCAGGTATTTTTTTCCTGAAAGCTTTGGATACCTCAAGTATGAACCTCTAAGTTTTTGCATTAAGTTGTTTGCAAGGTAAGTGTAGGAAAAGAGGCTTCTTATGTGCATGTATAATTTCCTACAGGCTATAAAAATGGAGAGAGAAGTTTTAAACTTTTCCTTTTTCTTTTGGCTTTCGGAAGGATTTTGGAAACTTGCCAATTTGTTTAAAGAACAGCCTGCTCAAATAATGTTGTTTTTATCTGCTATACAAGCATGCATTTTGTCTTCATCTTGATGGTCCAAATCTAGAAACAGATTAACTTTCTCCCTGACAGCTGGTATTCATATCTGATAGTAAATAAGTACTCTAAGTTGCATCCTATGCTAATGTCTTAAACTCACAAGTTACCTTATTTTTTATAAAAAATTCCTTACTGATGCTTGAGAAATGAAAAATGTCTGTTCTTAAACTGTGATTAGCTATTTTATGTAGGAAAGAAGGAGGAGGGACAGTATAGCTTCCTCTGGTGTCTCAGATCACATATAAAGGAAAGAAAATCTAAGCTTAAATTAGTAATAGAGAAGGAAGTAGAATTTTCATACTTTTCCTTATGAAGACTTTGAGAAAGTATGAGTCACACTTTTAAACCTACTATGAACCTACTATTTTAAGAGACAATTTTCTCTAACATAGTCTTGACATTTTTACAGGCCTTTGGTAGTCTCAAGCCCTTCGTTTTTGTAGGTAAGTGTATGGTATGTTTGGATCAGAACATTAACATCCATTTGTGGTAGTTCTTCACATTTAGTCACTCTATCAACCCATAAGAATTTAACAGCTGCATAGTGATATTTCCTATGACAGCAGATGTTTTTGGACCTTTACAGATCATGAGCCAAGTTGAGGGACAACAGAAGAATCTTGTACAAGCCATCGAAGCTCTCCCAAGTTCTGGGCCACTTTCTGCCTTGGATCAGGACTTGCTGCTTTTAAAAGCTACCTCTGCTGCCACCCTGAGCTGCCTTGGAGAATGCTTGAGTCTGTTACAGCAAAGCATGCATCAAGTGGGCCAGCATCATAACAGGACACTGTCATCAGGTGAGCACAAGCTCTCTTGGGTGTTACTTTATGTGCCTTGGGGTTTTTTATTATGATACTGAAGCAGGCAAAACTAACCATTCCTGAGAGAGGTACGTTGGGGTGAGCAGCTTGTAAGTTTTTACAGCCTCAAGTATCATAATCTTTTTCTTTGCCTAAAAAAAGATGCAAAATCTATTGAAATCAGAAGAGAGGAAGAAAGGAGGCTGTCCTAAGTCTTCTGAGGGAAATCAGGTTCTGAAGACAGCAAGACCCAAAAAAACCCCAAAAAACCAAGGGGGGCATGGAGAACAGGTAGATAAGCCTATATTCTTAATGACAGTGCAGAACCTGCTTGGTTGTTTTGTTTTGTTTTGGTTTTTTTTTTTAGATTGAAATCACAATACAGATTTGTTTGATAAAAATATATGTAATATTATGCAATGCCACAGTGAAAATGATATTTCTAGTTTTCTACATGGAAGGATACTGTTGAGGCAGATTTATTCCAGTCTGTGGTTTTCTTTAAATCTGGAAAGAGTTCTCCATGCTGCTATTAGGAAAAAAAAAAAAAAAAAAAAAAAAATCTGTGGCAAATTTTTATGAGCCTAAAATGTCAAACAGTGTGATTCTGCATTGAGCTCTGCAGGCATGAACCTTTCAGTCCCCATGTAGCTCAATTTTTTCAGTTCACCCAGTTCTACATCTCTGTCAATAATGTTGGAAGTTGGACTTTTAGCTTTCTGGAAGGGTGGTCAGTGTTTTTCCATACACAGACTGCACTGCCTAGTCTAAAAGCAGGAGCAGGACTTGATATAAGAGGAACAGCAGCAGCAGAATTCTGGATATGGGGTGGCTTTTTATGTTTTCTTCGGGTGCTTCAACAACATTCCCCCTCAACCTGTCCTTACATACAGTGGGTTTACTACAGGGCAGCATATGCCCTCAGGGCTGCTGAGACAGCTAGGTAGGAAGCCCTCTGAAGAATTCCTATTGTGGGGAGAACAGAAACATGAGAGGGTCAGCTGAGAAGTAGGCAAATGATGTAAAAAGGGTTCTAGGAAAAAAACAGTGTAAAAACTTTGACACCTATACCGTGGTATATCATGACTTTCCCGCATCCAGATGTGGGATGTATTTGATGTATTTCATAAAGGAACATAAATAAACAAAAAATTTTCTTATTTTCTGTATTTTGGTTTTCTTGTAGAAAATGCAAAAAAGCCTTGCACATATCTAAATGGTAATGATAGAGTGCATTTAATTGAATTCTTCGATATAATTTGATTTCAAAAGAGAATGGTTTCGAACAAAGATGAAAAGCATCCTTTGAAGAAAGTCACTTTCTAGTTTCAAAGTCCCTGAAGGTTGTTTTTCATGTCCCTGTGATCTAAGTGAACTGTCAGAGATAGGTGACTTGAGTTGTACATGTCCTTGAATGTGTCCAAATAATCTTCTGTTAAATCAGAGTCTGTATTTTGACCCGACAGACTTGAACAATGATTTTTGAGGATCTGCGCACAAGAACAGAGAAAAGCAAGCATAACATTAGTAATTGCTGAAAGGGAATCCCATATTTTCTGAAAAAAAAAAAATTGGAAAGCCATGACTATAAAGTACTTAATAAAATTTAATAAGTGTTTTTGTTTGTTCCTCCTAAGACTTTAAATTTGTACAAGAATCCTTTCAGAAATTAAAATTCTGTAGCACTGGCTCACGCCAGCATCTTTGGTGTAACTGTGAGAACTTGAATTCAAACAGTTAATTCTTCAGTGTGTACGTGTGCTAATTCTTTGGTATGTAATAAAAAAAAAGAAAAGAAAAAAAAAAGGAAGGAAGTAAAAGCTGCTGAAGTATTTAGTCTCTTCTCCCAGACTGAAAGAGTCTGTGAAATGATTTTTTTTTTTCTTTTCTCCTTTTCTTTTCCCCAGGCCTTGTTATGCAACAGTTGCCTGAAAGAACCTGGCCTACAAGTCTTGATTACTGATTTTCCTACACACTTAATCTTGTTCAGGCATACTTTGATAGACTTAACGTTTCTGCTGAGTCGGTAGAGTTTCAGAGTCATTGAAGCTGCATAAACTCATCTTAATGAGCCTAATGCCTTTAAGTAATCCTCTAGCAAACTCTAATTCTGAGATATGATATATTTAATTTCAGTTCTGTGTCCTCCAGGTGAATTTACTTAAATTCATACACAGAAGGTGCAACCAAAAGATGATGACCTTTACTATCACCTGTTGATACTGTCAGGTGAAAATGACTCTTGTTAGGCTAAAAGCCATATATTCCTCTGACAGGAAGTCTCAAACTCCTTTCCCATGAGATATGATGGCCCTGTGCAATTTATTGCCAAATGTTTCCATCCGAGTGCTCTCTCGTTACCTGCTGCATAGTGTCCAAGATGCTACTGGGCATTGTGGGGCAGGATCCATAGGATTTTGTAGAGAGAGACAAGACAGGAATTTGATAACTTGTTTTCTTGCTTCTAGCCCACAGTTCATGAAAGCAGTCCAGTCCAGCAAAGCAGCACAGTCCTGCTCATGTGGAGTGTGAGAAATAATCAATGGCTTAGCTTTGGTGATTTGAACTTACCCTTAAGTTTACCTTCCTTCAGCATCAAAACTGGTCACTAGTATGCCATAAAGAGAGAGAACTGCCTGAAAAGTAGATAGATACCTACTTTCTCTGCTTTCGCTGTACCTTTGCTCTGCTTGTGTCCTTGAAGTCTTTATGGCTGATTATGCAAGGATTGCTCTCGTCTTCTCTGTCCACTGCAGGCCTTGCAATCTTACCGCTTCTAAAGCAAGGACTTAAAGTAGCTGAGAGTTTCTGACCTAGTACTTACAGAATGCACTCATGAAGATTATAATTAAATAGTAGCTATTTTAAACAGATTTACAGACCTTTACAGCTTTAAACAGAAAAAAGATGTCTCCTTTCTTTTGATGTAAATATTTTTATTGCTTTGGTTTCCAGTAACGTGAGTAGAAAGAAAGCAGCTTGGCATTCAGTTTAGTGGAATCTTATCCAGAATCTAGGATTGTGTAGGTCTTGACTTTAAATATTTTTGTGGCATTCTTTGTCATGCAGTAGTTTAAAGATGACATGATTTTTCCTCTTAATTTTCATGTTTCTCGTGAGTTGTCAGTCCTAGACCTCAAGCCTACAAGCAGACATGAAGATTAAACTGAAGTCTTCAATCTTGTCTTGAAGGATAGTCAATACATGTTTTATTTCCCCTCTAAAGCTTCAAGGAAGGGTTTTTGTGATTGTCTTTTTTGTTAGTGCTTGATTTTGGAAGTGCATCAACATGAACAGTCGGTGGAGCAAAATCCCATGTTTCTACTCTTGAGTCAAAATAATGTCAAATAATGTCAAATTCATTTCTAGCTGTTGTTATTAAAGGTATGTACATTGATCACTAGCTAAATTAGTTGTATTTTTTTCTTTCATTGAAAAATATACTGGAGAAGGATATTATTAGCTGAAAGTGTTGGTTATGTGTAGTGTGAGTTGAGGATAAGAGATTGCATCTATACAAGCTTCTTTGGTTTGGGAATTTTGCTCTTTTTGTAGGAGGGAGAAAAATGTCAAGGATTTTCTTATTGGCCAAAAATGTCACCACTTAGGTACATGGAAAGTATTTGTTAATCAGCATTAAGGGCCTTGTGACAAGCTTGAGTTCATTTAGCATGCAGACAGGAAACAGGTGCCTTTTAAAATAAAAATGTGTAGAAGAAACCTTTGTCTTCGCTTCAAATTTTAAAATTTTTAGTGTTATTTTTTCCGCCTGTGTAGCCTTTGGCAGAAGAGTATCTCTAGAGCCTATTGACTGCTATGATTAACATCTGTCCTGCTTTCAGCTGGGATAGAGTTAATTTTCTTTCTAGTAGCTAGTGTTATGTTTTGGATTTAGTATGAGAATAACGTTGATAACACACTGATGTTCTCAGTTGTTGCTAAGTAGTCTTTATAATAAGTGCTGGTTGACAGCCGGCTGAATATGAGCCAGCAGTGTGCCCAGGTGGCCAAGGCGGCCAACGGCATCCTGGCCTGTATCAGAAATAGTGTGGCCAGCAGGAGCAGGGAGGTGATTGTTCCCCTGTACTCAGCACTGGTGAGGCCGCACCTTGAATACCGTGTTCACTTTTGGGCCCCTCACTACAGAGAAGACACTGAGGTACTGGAACGTGTCCAGAGAAGGGCAACGAAGCTGGTGAAGGGTCTAGAGAACAAGTGCTACGAGGAGCAGCTGAGGGAACTGGGGTTGTTTAGCCTGGAGAAAAGGAGGCTGAGGGGAGACCTTATCGTTCTCTACAGCCACCTGAAAGGAGGTTGTAGTGAGGTGGGTGCTGGTCTCTTCTGCCAGGTGGCTGGAGATAGGATGAGAGGAAATGGCCTCAAGTTGTGGCATGGGAGGTTTAGGTTAGATATGAGGAAAAATTTCTTTACTGAAAGGTTTGTCAGGTATTGGAACAGGCTGCCCAGGGAAGTGGTTGAGTCACCATCCCTGGAGGTATTCAAAAAGCGCGTAGAGAAGGCACTTCAGAACATGGTTTAGTGGGCACGGTTGATGGTTGGACTCGATGATCTTGAAGGTCTTTTCCAACCTAAATGATCTATGATTCTAAGTCAAGGATTTTTCAGCTTCTCGTGCCCAGCCAGTGAGAAGCCTGGAGGGGCACAAGAAGTTGGGAGGGGACACAGCCAGGGCAGCTGACCCAAACTGGCCAAAGAGATATTCTATACCATGTGACATCATGCCCAGTATATAAACTGGGGGGAGTTGGCCTGGGGGGTGGGGATCACTGCTTGGGAACTAACCGGGCATTGGTTGCCGCCAAGTGGTGAGCAATGGCACTGTACATCAATTGTTTTGTATATTCCAATTCTTTTATTATTATTATTATTATTATCTTCCTTTCTGTCCTATTAAACTTCTTATCTCAACCCACGAGTTTTACTTCCCCCCCACCCCGATTCTCTCCCCCATCCCACTCGGTGGGGGGGAGTGCGCAAATGGCTGCGTGGTGCTTAGTTGCTGGCTGTGGTTAAACCATGACAGCATCCTTCCCTCCCACACTGCAAACAAAGCAAACTTGAATGTTTGTTTTAAAGTAGCTTTACCAGCTTATGTTGTGTTTTAAGTCTGTTTTTTTTAATTTTAGTGTTTTGGCAGACAGAATCCTGTCTTGTAGTAGCAGCCTGCACAGATAAATCCATTCTTTTAGTCTGTGTTCCACATTAGCCATTCATTTACTGAATAAAGCATCTCCTTGACAGGAATCCCCTCTTATGTTTTTCTGTTTCTCACTTGCCCACTTTTCCAAAGTGTAAAATAGAATGTTTCTTTTTTTCTGAGGATTTTTTTAAAAACAAAACCCAAACCCATCCTCACCATGGATTTTCTGAAGTTCATTTGAATGTGCAAATGCTGCTTGTTTTACCTCCCATGGCAGCAAAGGGATTGAAGATGATTCGGGAGTTCAGGGGGGATGTATTTGAACTTTGTTTTAGCAGATTCTCTGTTGCCTCCTTTTTGGAGAAAATAAATGGACAGGAAAGACAAAATCTAGATGCTTTCAGTTTGGTAACAAATGACAACTAGGGATTCTCCTGCAGGTGAGATGGCAGGAGAGAAAAATGAACAGAGTCCTCCTCTTTCTTGCTTAACCCTTCCCTGCCAAATGCTTGTGGTCAGGGAAGAGTGAGGAAAGAAGACAGGGGAGAACATATTGTTTGTTACTGGTGTAATTTCCTAAATTTGGCGTGGTCAGTCAGGTCTCCGTTAAATGCATCATTGCTAGACTTGCTTCGATCGAGAATAACCAAAACAATTTGCTGTTCTATCTAAATGCTAATACATTATTCCATATATGTTGTTCTTTCTTTGGAAGATTACGTTATTTTCTAGTCCTGCACAGCCTTAGCAAATACCACGTTGTCCTTCTAATCTGAAAAGCAGATGTGCAGCTGCCACTTGCTGTTGCTGGTTCAGCCTGCTGTAGGGTTCAGCGGAGAGACAAAACTGTCGCATCCATCCCTGGCAGGGGAGGGAATCCAGATCTAATCTTGGCCTCTCCTTGAGGCCTACCATTCCATTGTTAAGGGGATATTTGATAGAATGTAGTTACAGTATATCGTAAGAGTTTTTTTTATGAATAGGTGTTAGCTTACAGTTGTGCCAGGAAAAACATAAGTGTTTTTTTAGTCTATAAACCAAGACCAGAAGACTTAAAAATAGAAGGGTTTTTATAATAGGATTGAGGTAGATGTTAGGCATATTGCATGCATCAATTACCTTCAAACTATGTTTTTGCATGATACATCAGGTACCTAGAAAATCAGAAGCAACAAAAGAAAATTATCAACCTTGCTTAACTGAAAAATCTCCAGTAAACCTCTTTGGGGAGGATTTCCCTCTCTCCAGCTGTGTGCACCTGTGAGAGGGAAACATGTTTCTCCTGAGGGCATTTGTGTGGGGTACAGCCTGTTGTGCCATCTGAAATAGATGGGGTTTTGTGGACAATAGCATTGCTATAGGGAAAGGAGAGGAGGTTGTCTCTGGATGCTGTATTTTTCTTATGTGGAAGCATTCTCCTGTGCCTTGGTGGATTTGTCTGCTGCGTGTTCATCACAGTGGAAATCGGTGTTGAGGGAAAGCAGGAAAGAAGCTCTTTTTGGGGTATTTTCTGTAAGAGCTGTCATTTTGTGTGTACATAGGCACTGAACTTCCAGAGGAATCAGGCTTGAGTTTTCACTCCTGGAACCACAGAACCAACACTGTGCAGAAAGAAGAGATCTGGCTGATTTTTACTAGTTGTGGATTTGTTACGTCCTTTCTAATTTTTGCATCGTTTACTGCAGAAACAGATGTTTTAATTAATGTAGTGCTTTGCATAGTCTTAAAGCAAGTAATAAAGTAGCTGTGTAGCTGTGAATGCTTTTGTATCATTTGTGACTGCCTTTCTTAAGAATTTCTTTAGAATTATGAAGTGTATCAAAATAAGAATTGAATTTACCTTTCTGTCAGCTGCCTTTGGCTATGACTGAGAACAGAGCAAAAAGCTGGCTTAAAAACAGAACAGAGACAGCAGTTTCCTCCTATTTGTATCCAGCTCTGAAGATAAACTCTTTCTCATAATATGTTTAGTTTTCATATCTTTTTTTTCCTTCTTGAAGTCTGTAGAAGAACAGGAATTGAACTAGTGACAGAAAATTTTAAGTGCCATAAAGTGGCAAAGATGGCAACTCCATTAGAGTGGATCAAGTTATTTACAGATAGCAACTTAGTCTGTGGAGAGTAAATTCCAATAAAATAATTTTATTTGATATAGGACAGAGAACAACTACCTGTACTATTTTGTGGTAAGAATAATTTCTACTAGTGCAGATGAGAATGTTTTGGATGTACAACTGATAACATGAGTGAAGTAGGAGCCATGTTGTTGTGTCCTTTCACTTAATATATATAGATTGTATTCTGATCTTAGTTGATTTTAAGATTATTTCTGATGAATTCTCTCTTCATACTTTGCTTTTGCCTGAAAAGTAGGCTGCTATATTTGGTATATGGCAACTCCCTTGGGATAATATGAGAATGCTGACATCTCAGAGTAAGATTTGTAGATCAAAGATCACCAAAGGTTCCCTGATGGCACTTTGAAACTAGGCATGGAATTTTTTTCAGCTTGTTCAGAAAGCTGACTTTTTATTTATTTAGGTTTCTGTGGCGTATGACTAATATCTTTTACTGCATATGTCTCTTCTGCAAAGTAGTCAAGTTCCAGGCACACAGAATTTATCAAAACAATTTTTCTCATTTGCAGAGGTGTTGAGGAAACAGATGTGCTTTATCCTTTGGACCTTAACTCTTGGCATCCTATTGGTGTTGGCTAGGTCATAATGTATTGTTAAGATCTGTTTAAAAATTGATTGAGCTGACAAGATTTGTTGTTTTGTGAGGGTAGCATTGCCCTTGGGACAGGTGGAAAAACATGCTTGCATATTCTAACATTTTCTATTTCTGTAAGAGAGTCTCTAAAATGTGTGGAAAAAGATGAAGTAAATAGTTGTCTTATGATGTGTTTGTACTGAAAAGGAAAACTAGTATAGTGTTTTTAAAAATATATAACTGATGGTGAAGTAAATGTTCACACTTAAAAATTTCCCCTGAAGTGAGGTATTTATTCAAGTGGGAGCTTCTTGTTGTGCTTATTTACAGAAATCAGATTTTTAAAAAATATACTAATTAAAAAAATAATTGTTTACAGTGAAGGCCAAATAGATTGTGTGTGCACAGAGAAAATGGATAGCCCAAGGAAATGATCAGATGACTTATTTTCAAAGATTGGCATAAAGAGAAGTCAGTTCAAATTTTTTTTTTTCTTTTAAATAGGAAAATAGCAGCAATAATCCAATATTCAGCTGTTTGACAGGGAGAAACAGAAAAATAGTTTGAGATTTGTTACTGCAAAGTAACGAAGAGCGAGAAGCATAGACACGCACCATAAAACTCTTTGTGGCTATTCTAAAATGAAACAAGTTTATTTGAACTTCTTGCCTTTTTTTTTCTTCTTTGAAATCTGTACTAATTAACACCAAAAAAAGTAAAAAATTGTTGATGGTTTACAGACGAGAATTCCCTCCAAGGAACCAACATTATTATTTGAAATTTTCCAATTTGGTTTTATTGTTCATGCTGACGGTATGCTTCCTTCCTCCCATGCAGTGAGAGTTCATTTTGGATCTGCCAAAACAATCTTTAGATTATCCTCTGAATCAGCTTGTTTTGAGGGATCTGGGGTTATCCTTTGTTCCTAGCAGCAAGTTGCTCAAGATACTATGACTGCAGTCACCGTGCTCTTCATTACTTGCCATGTATACCAACATCGTGTGTTGATTTATCTATATCTTTGGAATGGGGACAGATGTTAGCTTCCTGATGTGTAGGACCAATGTGTAGAGCCAATCCAAGAAGATGACCCTTTGTTTGATACTTGCATTTTCTCTCACATGGTTCACATAACTCGACCAGGTCTTATAACATCTACTGGTGTCGTCCTCAAAGTCATTGAAACTCAAAAAGATTTGCAGTATGTGGCCCGACAGCAGAGCCACAGAGATGCTTTTCCTTCGGCAATAAGAAATTTGAGTCATTGTGTGAAAAAAACATTTAAAAAAAAAAGGCTGGATTTTTTTCGCTGTTGGTAACTCACTTCTCTGAAAATCATTTTATGCTTAACTATTTGCTTATGCTTTCTTCAGCAAAAGATGATGCCACAAAATCATGCTAACCAAGTAGACCTGAAGTTTTGTCATGTCATCATAACTTAGTGCCATTTTAGATGAGAGGAATGTTCTCTAATTATGTTATCTTTAGAATTTGGTAAGAGGTCAGCTATAGGATTCGTGGCCCATTTTTTAATAATATAAGTATTAATATAAAAGTACACAGCATTACCTTACCAGATCAGACCATTTACTTTAATTAGGATGCAACCTCTGGTAACCCCTGGTGATATGGAGAAGGTAAATTGCATGTTCTTTTATGTACTGTGTGTTGAATTGGGTCATCTTAAAAAGTTGTCAGTGATGAGAGAAGCAGATCCTCCCTGTAGCAATAATTGTATTTTCATGTACAAATTATGGTAATGACTGAAGAGCTGCAATTTTCTTATCCGTATCTCTGCATTTATAGCAGCGTGTAATTAATAGCTGAAATTTAAGCCCTATGCTGAGGGCTGCTGATTTGAATGTTGATACTATGTTTTAGAGCAGTAAGGGAGGAATAACTGTGCAGTCACCTTAGCTGATCGTTCTTTCTGTCTTGGCATCCTTAAATACTGGCCCATCCTGGAAATCAGGTACCCCCAGAAATAAGGGTTGTTCTGATGTCTAATTCTGTTTGATTCATATTTAATGTGTATCTTTCTAATGAGACCTCTTCTAAACTGTGGTCTTGGGACCAGTAAAGCATTTTAGCACTTAATCTAGAAAGAGCTTTTAATAGTACAGACAGAAATAAAATACAGCTGCTAGGCTTAAAACTCTGATTTCAGGCAGAAGAAATGAAGGGTTTACTTGGATAACTTCATAACTATGAAAACAGTGGGTAGAGAATACTTGCTTAATTACCAAGGTGTGCCAGGTTGTATAATCTTTATGTAGAATTCTGTCTGGTGGTAGGAGTAATGTTTTAAAATGTTTCTTTGTTGACTTTAAAAAAAAAAATACTTCTCACCGATAAATCGGCACAGAAGGTGCTAGAGTATTTTTGTTACTAAAGTAAAACTGTGCATGGAAGCAGAGAAGAGATAGCAGTTCATTTATATTAGTAGAATGATGAGATGAATGGAAGAAATCTGTAATCTGTCTCGTGTAAGTTGACACTCATTTCTGCTTCAGAAGGTATCCTGGGATGGCCTGGGCCCAAGTCGCACTCCACAGAGCAACTGAAAAATGGTGCCCTCAGCTCCTTATCATCTGCTAGTGCCAGCATTACATGGGCAATAGTACCATCGGCAGCCCAGGATGGACAGGCATTACAGCCAAATACAGAGGTAAGCATGCTAGGTCTCTATAGGTGGTTTCTGTTGTACCTGAGACTTGACATTGGTTAGATGCAAACTATGTACGATGGTGGATGCTTTTATTAATTATTTATTGTACTTTTTTCTTTATGGTATCCTCTTTGAAATTAGTTGTGAAAATGCTAAGTTTCATGCTAAAGTGCACTCTAAAAACTAGAAAAATATGTTGATGATATTGCTGTGTGCTTTTGCTTCTCTGAGGTACTTTGGACAGCGGACTATGGCAAGCGTACAGTCTCTTTTGTAGTTGTAAAAACAATTAACAGACTGTCAGTACACATTTCTGTCTTCTGGTGACAGAAAAAGCTGTTTGTTTTTTATGCTGGTTTGAGATAGACAGGAGACGCTAAGACCACAACATTGCTTGCTGCTGCTTCTTCCATGTTGCTGTTTGCTCTTGGGTGTCTCTTGAGTATAGCTGACTATTCTTTGAGTTGGAAAAATATATTGTTTTCTGACCCCTTTTCCTGTTAAGTGATTATGGGCAGAACTTGTCCACATCATCCTGCACCAGCCTGTTGATTTGTGCTTTTGTGGCATTTACTTGGTAAAGGGCAGTTCTGAAGCATCGGCTCTTTGAGGAGGCTCACAGCTGCGTATCAGGCATCTCATGCACTGAAAATCTCTCACCATGCCAAACATCTCCAGCTTCTACTGTCTGCTTCGGTTACCAGTGCTGCCCACCAGGAAAACACTTCACTCTGAGACCCCACAGATTGTAGGGCACCTGGAGCACATGAGACCTGGAGAACTGGGAAGAACGTTTTAAGAGAGCTGAAGAAACCCTTTTCTACTAGTGAATGCTCTTTGGCAATTGGAATGGCTTAAATGAAATTATATCACCTTTAACAAAATGTGTAATGGCTGGGGACGTCAATAAAGCTGTTTGTTTTTCTGGTTCTTTCGTAGTATCTTGAATTGAGTATAGTTAAAAAAATCCAAGGATAAACCAGATTTTAATTTTTTTTTTAATATTACATGTTACTTTGGTCCTCTTCCAGATCTGTCCTTAGAAAGTAGTTTCAAATTCAGTTACTTCTAGTGTCCATTAATCGCAATGTTTAAATTACCTGTAATTGCTTTTTATTAGGAAGTTGTGTAATTTCTTTTTCAGATAAGCCAACTGCAGTTCTTATAGTGTGCTCTTAAGACAGGCTATTTAAGAATATTGTTTTGGGAGTTACTAATTTACTCACTGATACACTGCAATTTGTTTCATTAAGTTTTTTTAGATGTTTTTATTCCTGATCATGTGGTAAAGCCAAATGGGATGTGGAAGCATGGGCTTTGCAGCAAGAACATAAAGAGCAGCAGCTGATTTAACTCATCTCAGGGTATCATTTTGCAGTTGAGTTGAGCCATTTATGACTTGTTTTAAATGACAGTTTTTTTAAAAGTCCAATTTCCTCCCCTTCACTTGCTGATGAGAGTTACTGAGTTGTGTGTGTGGCTTGAGGTACTGCTTTGCGTGTGGAACTCATGATGTATTGAGAAGGGAGTACCCTTGAAGAGATGGATATAAATGGGGGAGCATAGCACTGTTTGTAGTACAGAATCCTCAGTGCTTTGTGGGCAATCTTCCTGAAATCAGCAGCCTGCATTTGAAGGCCCTGGGGCCTTAAAAAAGAAGAAAAAAGGGAGGGGAAAAAAGAGAATAAATTAGATTTTTAAGTTATAAAAAGTTCAGCTGAAGATGGTGTTTTTGGCAGAAGCAGTAAGTGGAAGTTTGTGGATTGGTGGAGCAACAAGAAGCAGCTGGACTCATGCTTGTAATTTTTGTTATGTGTCACGTCCCAATTTCTCAGGACGACGACTCAGGTTTGTTGATTCCCAGGTCAGGATTAAGGTGAAACAACATCAGGGATCCTTTAACTCAACAAAACTCAAACTTTTATTCGCTCACAAGAAGAATGGGCATGCTTGCAACAAGAATTGGCACGAAACTGTCAGTAAACTGTGTAACGTGCTAACCATATGTCACCAAACATATACTACAGGCCTTGCTTATTTGGGGATCAGTTCAGGGAAGACAATAAGGAGAGCCCTTCCATTGAGTCACGAGGTTCAGAGCAGACCCCCTTGCTTTCTAGACTCCTTCTCAGAGAGGAGCCTAGGGATGGCTGGATCCACTCCTAGTCCCAGACTTGGTCAGCGGTTTATGTCTAAAGGGTTGAGGTGTAGGGATTATGGGAAAAAGAGAGAGAGGAAGAGACAGAGAGAGAAAAGAGAAAGATTTCACCGGTCCTGGGTCCAGTGTTGGTCTAGTCAGTCTAAAGGTCCAGTTCTGGTGGGCTTCAGTTTGTGTCCTTTTATCATCCTTTCCCCTCCTTCGGGTGGGCACTTGAACTCATTAGGCTAATTAAGTGTCATGCCAGTTTGTGCTTTCAGAACCTTTGGGAAATGGGTCAGTGGGCTTGGGGGTCGTTTGGGGAGTAACTTCTCCTTCCCTGCAGACACGACCGTTGTTTGATCTTTGGCCATGCATGGTGAGCTGCCCTGCTCAGCATATCAGAACACAGAGCTGCGCACCCTCCAGCATGCCCTCCCTGTCCTGTTGCTGATGTCCTGTGCTGATGGGCTTCTTTTCACCTGTTGTTCCTTGGTGTGCAGGGTTCGTGGTTATGTAGAGTTCATTGTTGGGCAGAACTTGCCCCACCACAATGTTTGAGACATTAACTCCTTCAGTCTCTCACATTATGGTAGTACAGTTTATTAAGCAGAAATTTGGTTTTGCCCCAAGAAAGTGGCCTGAATCAGGATTCATTCCTGGAAGCTCTTTCCAAACCTGCATCTTCCCTTCCATGGCGTCCTTGTGTGCTTCATGTTATCCGAGATGGATACTGTTGGCTCGCAATTTAAGGTGCTCTTTTAAATGTAGCTGATACATTTTTCAGTTTTGGCCATTGTGATCAAGATATCAGTGCCCCATTGGAAGGCTGAAGCAGAAAACCTGAATTGTGGAAGAGGTGAACAGTTGCATCTAACATAAGTTGGAGCTTTTGTATTTCCATATTCATCTTCAGATCAAGCAACTTGTCATGCCCTGTTACAGAAGCTACACCTCTTGGCTGCTGTGGTGAGATCTTTTTCTGGGAGAGGAGGTGAAGTTTTCCTAGAGTGCTACAGGTTCTGCCCAGCTGTCCAAGCTGAGCGAAGTGTTGAACAGGACACTGGAGCTACTTGTTGTTGCGACTAGTGTGACTAGAGAAAGGACGGTGAGAGAACAGGCTTTGAGGAAGAGAAAAAAATCTTTTGAGCAACATAACTGTTACCCTGCTAAGGATGCTACCTAAGCCAGGTGGTCATCCTGGAGATGATGTCTGACCCCAAAGTTAACAAAGGTGTTTGACTTAACACACTTTAACAATTCTGTGTGCTGGATTTAAGCTTATTTTAAAATATATTCTGGCCTGTTGTGTGTTCAAGGCAGGAGCCTAGATTTGGCACTGGGTAGCCAGTTCATTTTCAAAGGTATAAAAGCACTGACTGTGCTAATTACTTAGTATGTGTAGTTGTATGTAAAAGCCACTGCAAATCATCACACACCACTTCTTTTGTAGTCCAGATACATTGTCATTAGTAACTGTGGTGGCATCAGCAGAGATTGAGAAAATGCATCTAGACATCATTGTTTGACAAATTTTTGACATTGAAGACCCTGATTTCTTTTTTTATTTATCTGGTAGCTTCTTTTAGATGTAGGAGAAAAGGAGGAGTCCACAAATGTCATTCAAATGAAGCTTATTTCTCTTAATGATTTTCTTTTAAAAAACTCAAACTAGGCATTTGGATGATCCTCATTTCTGAAGAAGTTGGTAGTGTATTAATGGGGTTCAGCTTTCAAAATATACCTGCCAAAAGAAGTGAGCCTTGCTTTTTCAGAAGTTATGAGAAGAGAGTGCTGGTTCCTGTTGGTTCAGTGCTGGTTCAGTGCTATCAAAATTAACTCCAATTTCTTTGACTGGGCCTAGATTTTTATTTTTAAAAAGTCTGTACTTTTTATGATATAACCTCTATCTCTTAGTCAGAAGCTATAGGAACGGGTGAGAGCTTTTTGGCTACCACTCAGCATAATATAGTAGATGTACCAACAAAACAAATTGTGAATTGACCTGTAGTCTGGAATAGAAAAAGCCATTAAATTATTACCCTTGAGGAACAACCGACTCAGCTGCTTATATTATAGAATGTTATTTATAAGGAAAAAATAATTTTAGGTATGTGGATCAGCAGTGATTTTAAAAAGATGTTTGTTATGTTGGAGTGGGGTGTTGGGGGGGGTGATGGTGTGTGACTGCTGAGGAGTCTTTCCCATATAGCAGGCTGCCAGTGGCAGCAGTTTCCTGGCAACATGACCAAGCGGCTGAATGTGTTTAGTGATAGCTGTGTTAATTCTCAGTGCAGCGTGTAGACACTTTGCAGCAGTGCATTAAGCAACATCACTAACAAACCAATGACTTGTTCTCTGCTGTGTTTTTTATATGTTTATGAAGAAGCATGCATCTATATAATTCTCCTCTGCAATAACAAGGCTCACCTGATGCCATTTTCTTTGAATACTTAAGCATTCTTGAGGGATATAGTAAGTTCTGGAGTTGAGTTTTGATGTGGTAGATAACTGAATTAAAACCTTTCTTTTTGGTCTGTCGCACTGTCAGGGTTTCAGGAATGCAGAGTTTCTCCCCTGTGAAATAACAGAGCAGCTAAAGATTCTTGTCTTTAGATAAAACACTGTGTTGGTGTTTACTTGCTTTTGTTACTTAGGGTGTTTCTTGCTTTGAAATGCAGGGATATCATTTGAGATACTGCTTAAACTAGTTCAGAAAATACAAGATTTTGTAGCAGAGATGATTATCTTGTGTATTGCTTGCTTCCTTTAGCATGTTCTTTCTTGATGTTGCTGTTTCATCTTCCCAGATGAGTTTTCTTTCAGGGTTGTGATATACGGCAGCATGAAGTTAAAGCCTGTTATCTTCGCTGAAAGAAGTAACCCCTCACAGTGAAATGCCCCATCAAGCATCTTTGTCTTTTTTTTTCCCATACTCTTTTTTTTGGTATAAGCCTCCAAGTTTTAGCTTACTTTTTTGGATTTTTTTTGGTCTGTCCACCTAAAACATCAGGTGGAAGCAGGGATAAGGGCTGAGTGGAACAGAACTATTGTCCATCTGCTGTGAGTTGATGTAAAATACTTCTGTGCGTGTGACGTGAACTTAGTCTGTGTCCAGTCTGCAGTAAATGTGATCCTGCTTCTTTCATTTAAGGGTTTGTAGTTTTGCAACTCCTTTCAATAAATGCTGAAATTGATTAGTTTTAAAATATTGAGTCTCATAGTAAATTCAGTTGTAATAAACTTGGTGCCTAACTAGAATAAAGATGTGAATCACTTCCATGTGTGAGCTACTATTCCAGTTAAAGTTATTGTCATTTTGGGTGTCAGAATTCCCCTTCTGAGCTGACAAAATATAACTGCAGGCCAAATGCCTCCCTTGGCAGCCAAATACAAATGGGAAACAGGCTGTTCTTATCTGGGACCTGAGAGGGAAGGAATAATTTTCTTTTGATCTAACAGTTTAGTTAAGAATTATTACAAAAATCGTGCTGTAGCTACATCTGTGATTTACCTCTCTTTATGTGATTTTTATGCCTTAAAATGCCGTGCCAGCTGATTCTTTCCATCTTGTGGATCTAGTATCTATGCAGTCTCCTCTGCTTTCCTGTCCCTAACTTTCCCTTGCTTGTGTGCATGAGAAACTGTACACATGCTCCATATTGAAGTGTCTTTTTAATAGGATTGAAGTTTTAGCTCTGTAGGATTGAGGCTTTAGCTCTGATTATCTAACTGCTAAACCAGGTTTTAATTGTGATAGTGATTGCAAGGGCAGTCAAGTCCAGGTTATTAAAGATATTTCGGTCGCCTGGATGATCTGAACCTTGATGTTTTCAACTGTAAGAAGGAACTGCACTATTTACAGGAGGTACTGAATTGTTTAGTTCTTCATTTTAAAAGATTATGTGTTTTTGTCCAATCTCTTCAAGCTAAAGTTCTTTTCTATCTGTAGGCTAGTATACCTCCTAGTATGATGATACTTCATCCTTTACAGAGGATGTAATAGCCTTTAGAACTCTTACAGAATGTGTTAGAGATGCTAAGAAATAATTTTAAAAGTGCTCCTGCAATTTTAGAAACTAAGCTAGGTATAAGAAATGATTTCTAATTCAATATTACCTTTTCTTTATATCTCTGTGTCTCAGCAGACTTGCCCAGGACTGTGGATTGTTTGCTAGTGTAAATTGTCCCCAGTGTTTCCTAGTTCCTTTTTGTACTTGACATAAACCTGTATAATTGATGCTGGGAGATCAGCTTAGTTGTGAACATACAGTGCTAGCCACAAGTGCAGTAATGGAGAGAGAACAGATCAGGGTGGGAAAGTAACATTTGCAGTATTACAGAGAGTCCCTTTTCACTGTTTAGTACAGACATTACAGGATTTCTGAATGTGCTCTGCTTTTTGCCTTCTGCTTGATTAAGTACTTTTTGGGCCAAAGAGCACAGTAAATGGCCCCTAATGACTTGGATAGATAAATTAATCTCTAGACAAAGATGGTACCAGTTAATCCATTCACTAGCAGACCATCTAAAAAATGAAATCTGAGATAATCAATTGAAGGTATATTTAAGGATAATCAAGGGAAGGTATATTTAAGGATTAAATGTACAATTACACTAAAAGTAGAATTAAATGACCCTAAGCCTGGTACAGCAGCACTGACAATGACTAAGATAATCTAGCTAATTTTGATTTTATTTTTCTGCTAGCTTTCTGGAATAGTTACTGTGTCAGCAGACAATCTCTGGTAAAACTGTTTATGCAAATAATTAATAAAAATTTAGCTCCAGTCAAAGCCATTGCATTGTGTTAAGTCACTCCCACCTCCAAAATGCATGTATTTGAGCTGCTATCTATATAATATATTTGAGAGTAATATTCTACTTAAAATAAAAATATGAAGCTTTCATACAAAATTTGCATCTGATTTGAATAAACATGAGCCTCTGATTCATATGGCATTCCATAATTACTAGTGATATTCAGTGAAAACTAATCACTGGAATGTAAAGAACTCAGGTTCCCTTGCAGTAAGGCTTAAAAATCGAGTTAAAATTGATCAATTGCTTACTCTGTTCATTATAAAACCTGTGCCCTCTGCAAAATGAACTCTGAAGCCAATGTTAATATTAATTCAGGATTGTGTGCTAATTGATGTGTTGTGCGGCTATTGATTTGCTTTGTGCTGTCAGTTTTATTTCTTAGTGTGTTTATATATGTGGATTTGGCAATGCTGCCCATTAGTAAGCTTACCCATCTCGTTAAGACTGTCAATAACTTAGCTGGACTTCAGTGAGTTGGGCTGAACTCTTCTATGATGAGTATTTGTCTCAGGTTGGAATTGCTTTATCTTGCTTAGTGAAGCATCATCCAAGCTGGCTTCAGCTGTTCCATCTGGTCTTGCTAGAAAAAAATGGGGTTTTCTGCTTGTGGTGATGAATTCTAGTGATTCTTTATTTGAAAAGCCCTGAATGTGGAAACGGCTGGGGTGAAAGTATTTAATTATAAAGCTTTGTCTCAGAGGAGGAGTTGGAAGGAGAAGATGAAAGAGGCAGGACTTTTCTACGTTATAGTGTAGAAAGACTGCACAGTCGTCTTCACAGTCTGAGGTGGGCCAAGCGATTCATCAGTCGGAGAACAAATTTTAGAAGCTTTTGAAGTAGAGAGTTCCACTGACCTCAAGAACTTAGCTGCATAAAAGATGACAATCTTCCAGGCTCAGTGTTTCACATATGCATTGAATGTTCTCCTGGTATGGTTTATAATGATTTATTTTTCTTTTGAAAGACTCGAGCCTGTCTTTAGTTGGTTTTGTTTTTAATTTTTTTATTTTGTGTGTGTGTGGCAGCAATGGGTATGTGTATAATGGATGGGACAAGAAATTGCAGGAAGAGTCAGGATGGTTTACTAAGCATGTTCCCTTGAGGAAAGATTGTTAATACTGCTTGTATTAACATGTCTTTACCATTTTTCTCCTCTTATAAATATGCTGGCATGTGATACTGCATATAAGAAATAGCACTATGAGAACTGGATTTACATATAGATTAGTATTGCAAGACCAGATGATTGTAAAGGTTAAATTTGTAGTTGTCTATCTTTTTGTTCCCTCTTTCTGCATGTGAATGGTATGATTATTGACTAACATGGTAGCATTTTTCTGCCATAAATTTGCTTCGCAAGCATACAAAGTGACATAAAAGAGAATAGAATTACAGCTGGCTGAATGACTTCAGTTCTATTACTTCCTAACTTTAGTTACTGGGCTTTGCAAGCAGAATCATTATGGAATCAGAGAGTACTCCAGGTTGGAAGGGACCTCCGGAGGTCCTGCAGCTTAACACTCTGCTCAAAGCAGAGCTAATCAGGTCAGCTTGCTCAGAGTCATGTCCAGTCAAGTCTTGAACACCTCCAATAGTGGCGGTCCCACAACCTCTTTGCACGACCTGTTGCAGTTTCTCTAGGGATTTTATCAACAGGAGCAAAGGTTCGTTAGAGTACGATGCCTTTCCTTACCAGTGTGCTGTACTGTCTGGTGGGCAACTAAAATCACCTGCTGGGTCCCTTACCAAAAGTGTTTGTCTTTCCCTTCTTTGTGGGAGTATGGGGCAAGTTGCTCCTAGTTCTTCAAGTTTCTCCCCAAGGATGTCATTCTAGAGAGGGTCTCTTTTAATACAGGGGATAGAGTATAGCCTTCTGCCATACTTCCCTCCATGTTAGTCTCCCTCATGAACTTGTAGCTCAGTGCAGTCTTTTGTCTTAGCTCCCCAAAAGTTACAAGCATATGACTTTCAGACCCCTCACAATCTCTGAAGTCCTGCCTGGCCTGATGGGAATCTGTCCTGCTGCACTGTGTGGTTTGTGAGCTTGTAAATTCTGAGTAACTTATTTTGGATAGTGTCAGATGCTGTATTTATAGCCATTTTCCTTCTAAAAAAATTGATTCTCAAAACAAAACTGAGTATCTTTCAGGAAATTGTTCTTCACTAGTATCTGTATTGCATTAGGAATAGGTATTGTTAAAATTGTTTATGATGTGATACTGTATTTCTTGTGATTTTAGGTTAGCATAAAATCTACTGTTGTGATTTATGCTAGCCTTCAAGGTTTTTTGCTTCAATTTAGGACAAGTCCATGGGGCTTTTCTCTAGCATTTTTTTGTAGTCTCATGTTGCTGTTCCTTTCTGATGATACCAGTGATGAAAAATATTTATTCCCAGTTCTTACTGACTGCAAAGTCCTCTTGTGTTTTAGGATTCAGATTAAACAGTGCTGTACTTCAGTAGCCCTCATTTCATGAAAGATGCTCACAAGATGTGTGGACTGGTGCTGGTACTTAATCTTTTCCTGTGGAGTCTGTGCTTGGGAATTAGCTGCTTTTCAGTTGATTTTCAGAACTGGCTACCTTAGGTTTATGAAAATCAAAATTTGCAAGAGGAATTGTCTTAAGAAGATATGAACAGGTAGGGAAAAAGTGGTTCAACAAACATTATTTGGTGCGTAACAGGATTACAATGCTGTAGGTAACCCAAATGAAGATCTCTCTTTAAAAGGATATTAAGTCACTGATTGATTCTTTATTCTTAAACATAATCATTTTAATGATTAGTTTCTAATATTTTTTCTGAAGGCTTACATAGTCTATACTGCAACATAAACATAGATGCCCTTTGTTTCACGTTACATGCATTTTTTTTCTATTCTTTAAACAACAAATCAACCCTTTTTCTTCTTACATCTCTTGTTATCTGGTCCTCATCACTGCTGTATTGTTATTTTTACCCCTAAATATGGTCACAGGTCAGAGTTTCCAAGCACATCTGGTGTAGGAAAAGGAAGCTTTCTGAGCTTGTTCTTTAAGAATGAAGAGACTTATGTTCCCATAGATACTACTGCAAAACAAAAAAACATTAGTAAAGCTCTCAAAATAGTGAATATCCAGATAATGTGCCTGCCTCCAGATGCCTGGCAGATTGGTTTTGTTGGGAAGGAAGAAGCAGACCTATTTGTCACCTAAGATACAGGTTTTGTGATTATTTTCTTTGCTTGCATCATCTGTATGTCAGCCTGTATATCTTTATGAAGTATTAGTATCAAGGTGCATTTCTACTTTGCTTGCTTGCTTCACAGTGAAGTAAGAATCTCCAAAAGAGAGCTAGGTATTACTTGGTTCAGTAGATGACTCTGCTATTACGTGTTGTATCCAATTAATCTTGTGTGATAGACAGATTGCTTACATTGCCACAGTTTGATCCTTGCACTCGTACTTAGCTGGAGAGATTTTCTGAACAGCCAGTGTGTTTAGCATATTCAATTAAAAAACCCCAAACAACAAACCACAAAATATATATAAATTATCCATACACACAAAAAAGGAGATGTTTTAATCATTGATAGTCCTAGTTTGAAGATTTTTATCTTCTCTGGAGACCTGAATGACCAAACACAAATAACAAATTTGGTAAGAAATTAATTTCTGGGCACTTTGTAGACATTCTTTCCTGATGCAAGCTGCTTCTAAGAAGTATTCTATGGTTTGACCTGTCAATGATGAATGATGTATCCAGGATTACATAAAAGCTTTGACCCCCCACTCTCTCACACCCCAAACCCAGATGCAGTAGTTACTTATCTATCCAGATAGATGTGCCTGGATTATTTTTCTTGGTATACATAGTTTACAGTAGTAGAAAATCTGCCTGTTATGCCATTTTTCCCTCATCCAATTGTATGAAAAAGCTAACTGTCTTGCCGATTGGATCTGTATGTAGATTACAGTAACAAAGCAAAAAGGAAGTGGTATTTTTGCTTGCCATAGCGTTGTTTTAAGTTAGTATGCTCACTTTTTAATTGTAAAATCCTTCTTATTTGATTGTCATCCTCTGTTACTTGCTTTGATATTTTAAAAGTTAACTTTAATTTTGGTTCATCGTTATATCTAAGCTGTAACGATTGAATGCTAGGAAAACTGTGACTATGGGTGTGTGTGGTTTGGGGTTTTGGGGGGTGGGGTGGGCTCCCCCTTGAGGTGGTAGACATTTTGCATATTAATACTATGGCAAAAATTTTCCCAGCAATTAAAGCAAAAGCTACTGACAAAGGCAGTAGAGGAGACGGCTCCTATGAAATATTCAGAGTAAATGAAGAAAATCAGCTGAGCTGAGCCACCTGTTTTGCTACCTTTAAGAGACCTTTTTCAGGATGAGATTGAGATGTATGGGCTGTAATAAGTTTGCTTCCTACATTCTCCATTTAAGCTCTGCTTTGGTTCTGAGCTCGCTAAGTCTCTCAAAAAAAATCGACCCTTGAACGCTGGGGAGCCTTAAGTCTCTTTGAAAGTCACTGGAACTTCGGTATCCAGGTGCCTACATTAACAATGGGTGTATGGGATGTTGGTGTGTTTGAGGTTTTATCTTTGATCTACTCTTTCTTTGGAATCATCAGTCACAGGGCTACCGGGACCAAAGCATAAATAAGACTACAGTAAGATGGAGGCCAGGGCTCAAGCAATGGCCC
This sequence comes from Aquila chrysaetos chrysaetos, assembly GCF_900496995.4. Taxonomy (NCBI): domain Eukaryota; kingdom Metazoa; phylum Chordata; class Aves; order Accipitriformes; family Accipitridae; genus Aquila; species Aquila chrysaetos. The sequence goes on from NC_044006.1 coordinate 33,363,155, forward strand.
GAGTTCACTCTACCACTGCTTTTCAAACCCTCCTTTTTCCCTTCCTCTGCTTACATTGTGTAATGGTGTAGTGGTAAATGTTGAGAAAAAGTATGTTCCATTTTGTTTTATTTGAACTGTTCTTGAAGAGTTGTAAAGCTATATAAAGCTATATAAATCCAACAGGAGCTTGTTGGATTTAAAAAAACCCTGTTGCTACTTTATAGTTAAGCTTAAAGTTGCTAATCTGTAAATGACTATGAATTTGGAAGTTAGAGAAGTGCATGGAAGATGGTGATTTCAGTCTTTACAGTGAGATTGAAGTAAATGTGTTTGAATTTTTGTTTGTTTTGTTTAAAGATTTAGGTTGAAGTAAACTGAATTTTTCTATTTCATTTCTACTATATTCATTTCAATTTTCTGTATGAGATTATGTCTCCTTTCACAGTTGTACTGGGTTTGCATGGCAAGGTTCTGATAGCAGGGGGCTACAGCGGTGGTTTCTGTGAGAAGCTGCTAGAAGCTTCCCCCATGTCCGATAACAGCCAATGCCAGCCAGCTCCAAGATGGACCCGCTGCTGGCCAAGGCTGAGCCCATCAGTGGTGGTGGTAGCACCTCTGGGATAACATGTATAAGAAAGGGGAAAAAAACCCCTGCACAATTGCAGCTGGGGAGAGGAGTGAGACTATGTAAGAGAAACAACCCTGCAGACACCGAGGTCAGTGAAGAAGGAGGGGGAGGAGGTGCTCCAGGCGCCGGAGCAGAGATTCCCCTGCAGCCCGTGGTGAAGACTATGGTGAGGCAGGCTGTCCTCCTGCAGTCCATGGAGGTCCACGGTGGAGCAGATATCCACCTGCAGCCCGTGGAGGACCCCACGCCGGAGCAGGTGGGTGCCTGAAGGAGACTGTGACCCCGTGGAAAGCCTGTGCTGGAGCAGGCTTCTGGCAGGACCTGTGGCCCCGTGGAGAGAGGAGCCCACACTGGAGCAGGTTTTCTGGCAGGACTTGTGACCCCACGGGGGACCCACGCTGGAGCAGTCTGTGCCTGAAGGACTGCAGCCCATGGAAGGACCCATGCTGGCACAGTTTGTGAAGAACTGCAGCCTGTGGGAAGGATTCACATTGGAGAAGTTTGTGGAGGACTGTCTCCCGTGGGAGGGACCCCACGCTGGAGCAGGGGAAGAGTGAGGAGTCCTCCCCCTGAGGAGGAAGGAGCGGCAGAGACAACGTGTGATGAACTGACCCCAACCCCCATTCCCCGTCCCCTGCGCAGCTGGAGGGGAGGAGGTAGAGAATTTGAGATTAAAGTTAAGCCTGGGAAGAAGGGAGGGGTGGGAGGAAGGTGTTTTTAAGATTTGGTTTTCTTTCTCATTATCCTACTCTGATTTGATTGGTAATAAATTAAACTAATTTCCCTGAGTCGAGTCTGTTTTGCCTGTGACAGTAATTGGTGAGTGATCTCTCGCTGTCCTTATCTCGACCCATGAGCCTTTTGTTGTATTTCTTCTCCCCCTGCCTGGTTGAGGAGGGACAGTGACAGAGTGGCTTTGGTGGGCACCTGGCATTCAGCCAGGGTCAACCCACCACAAAAGCATGCTAATATGCTAGTCTGTATATAAAATAGTTTAATAAGTACAACTTACTTGACAAGCTACATTTGAGATTCAAATCACTGCTAATAAGGGATGGGTGCAGTAAGCTTGCATGTTTTTCTATCAGGTGCATGCCACAACTGGTAGTAAATGCAATTAAATATTTTGAAGGTGTACATGCTGGAAGAAGAGAAGACAAGCGAGGCATGCAAGTTAGTGCAGTTTTGTTGATTCTGATACAGTGACAAGTCCTGCAAGAAGCTAACAGCTCATTATATATTACTACTTTTGGGGTATTCTTACTGTATCTACTTTAGAAAGAGAATTCTAACTTTGGTATTGAGACTGGTGAAAATCTTATGGGGCCAATTTGTCACATTACTGTAAATGTGCTAAAGCTCTCTGACCTTACAGAGTTATATTTATTCTTACACCCACAGAAAACCTGTTTGCAAGCTCTCAAGTTACCCAAGTGCAAGTGTAAGTGATTGTCATGGTTTAACCCCAGCCGGCAACTAAGCACCACACAGCTGCTCACTCACTCTTCCCCCCCAGTGGGTTGGGGAGAGAATCGGAAAAAAAAAGCAAAACTCCTGGGTTGAGATAAGAACAAGTTTTAATAACCAAAATAAAATATAATTATAATAATTGTAATGACAAGTAATATAATAAAAAGAGAACTAAAACCCAAGAAAGACAAGTGATACACAGTGCAATTGCTCACCACCTGCTGACTGATGCCTGAGCAGTGACCTGTGCTTCCCGGCCAACTCCCCCCAGTTTATATACTGAGCATGACGTTCCTATGGTATGGAATATCCCTTTGGCTAGTTCAGGTCAGCTGTCCTGGCTATGTTCCCTCCCAGCTTCTTGTGCACCTGCTCGCTGGCAGAGCATGGCAAACTGAAAAATGCTTGACTTAGGATAAGCACTACTTAACAACAACTAAAACATCAGTGTGTTATCAACATTATGCTCATACTAAATCCAAAATACAGCACTGTACCAGCTACTAGGAAGAAAATTAACTCTGTCCCAGCTGAAACCAGGAGAATGCTGCTTGCAAACCTGTATCATTAACAAAGGGAATCTGAAAATCAAAATGAGGCCTTTGACTTTTATGTGCACTAGTAGAACTAATTGTAATTAGATGACTCTACAGAAAATATGGCAATCCTTGCCTAGTCTGAAAATGCTAATTCTGTTTAATGTTGCTTCTGAACAAGCCCTGCAAGTAATTTATTCCATCTTCCTTTCAATGCAGAAATGTTTCATAGGGTTATTTTTTTAGTATCTTTTAAGTTTCTAAGATTCATCTTCTTGCTCCTGACTACAGTCCTTTTTGTACTACATAAAATCTTTTTCATGCCTTAATGATAATTCTTAGAATATTTTGGTGTAATTATATGAAGAATTGCCTTATGAGTCCTATCAAGTCCTCAGTATGTCCCTGTCAGGATACATGTGGTCTGCTTATTACTATGATGGAGAAAAGGCTGAGTTATGCAATGCCTTCTTTGCCTCAGTCTTTACTGGTGACATCAGCCTTCAGGAATCCCAGGCCTCTGAGATCAGGGGGAAAGTGTGGAGGAAGACTTACCCTTGGTGGAGGAGGAACAGGTTAGGCAGCACTTAAGCTGCACATACTTAACTCCGTGGGGCCTGATGGGATGCACCTATGAGCATGGAGGGACTTGGCCAATGTTATTGTAAGGCCACCATCTGTTATCTTTAAAGAATCATGGTGTTTGGGAGAGGTTCATGAAGACTGGAAGAAAGCAATTGTCAAGAAGGGCAAGAAGGAACATTTGGGGATATTCCGGTAACATCTGGGGAGCTGCGGGTTGGTCAGCCTCTCCTTGATCCCTGGGAAGGTGGTGGAGCAACTAACCATGGAAAGTGTTTCCTAACATGTGAAAGACAAGAAGGTGATCAGGAGTAGTCAGTGTGGATTTACAAAGGGGAAATCAGGCTTAACCAACATGATAGCCCTCTACAATGAAGTGACTAGCTTGGTGCCTGTGGGGAGAGCAGTGGATGATGTTTGCTTTGACCTTGGTAAGGTTTTTACCCTGTCTTCTGTAACATCCTTGTAGACAAGCTGACAGGGTATGGATTAGATAAGTGGGCTGTGAGGTGGATTAAAAACTGTCTGAATGGCCAGGCCCAGAGGGTTGTGATCAGTGGTACAAGGTCCAGTTGGAGGCCAGTCACTAGTGGCATACCCCAGGGGTCAATACTGGCGCCAGTGCTGTTCAACATCTTCATTAATGGCCTGGATGATGGGGCAGAGTGCACCCTCGGCAAGTTTGTAGATGATAAAAAAGCTGGAAGGAGTGGCTGATGAGCCAGAGGGTTGTGCTGCCGTGGAGAGGGACCTCGACAGGCTGGACAGAGAGGAATCTCATCAAGTGCAACACAGGGAAATGCAAAGTCCTGCATCTGGGGATATCTGACGGTATCTGCACCTGTACAGGCTGGAGGCCAACTGGCTGGAAAGCAGTTCTGCAGAGAAGACCTTGGGATCTTGGTGGACAACAAGCTGACCATGAGCCAGCAATGCATTCTTGTGGCAAAGGCGGCCAACAACAGCATCCTGGGCCGCATTAGGAAGAGTGTTGCTGGTGGGTGGAGGGAGGTGATCCTTCCCTTCTACTTGGCACAGGCGAGGCCACATCTGCGGTGCTGTGTGCAGTTCTGGGCTCCCCTGTGCAAGAGAGGTGTGGACTTAGGGGAGTGAGTCCTGCACAGGTTCACAAAGATGATGAAAGTTCTGGAGCATCCTCCACATGAGGAGAGGCTGAGAGCTGGGACTGTTCAGCCTGGAGAAGAGAAGGTTCAGGGGAGCCCACCAAGATGTATAAATACCTGATGGGAGGGAGTGAAGAACAGGGAGCCAGAGTCTTCTCAATAGTGCCCAGTGACAGGACAAGAGGCAAAGGGCACATGAAAGTCAATCTGAACATCAGAAAATGCTTTTTTCACTGTGAGGGTGGTCTAACACTGGTACAGGTTGCCTAGAGAGGTTATGGAGTCTCTATCCTTGGAGATAATAAAAACCTAGCTGGACTGGGTCCTCGGCAACTGGTTCTAGGTGTCCCTGCTTGAACAGGGTGTGGGACAAGTTGATCTCAAGAGGTCCATTCCAACCTAAATGATACTGTGACTCTGTATACTCCTTTCTCCCCCCACCCCCAATAAACAAGATGAGATACATGTCATGCTTGACAGTACTGTTGCATGATATGGTTTGTGAAGTATGTTGGAAAACCAAGCTCTGAGTCTTATAACTGAACTAATTATCTAAAAATTAATTTCCAGCAAAGCAGTTTGAAAAATTAACTTGCGGAAGAGGTTTTGGAAGAACAGAGGCAGGTTTGCTCTTTGACAGAAATGTAGCTTTTAACTCTGTGATTCTATCCCAGGCTTGTCGAAGTGTCTTTTTCCTGAAGACATTTTTTTAAAATGCAGAATGTTTCCTTCAGAAACAATTTCATTTCCTTACATGTTTCATCTGTTAAAAAATAATCAGGATGTTTTCTGATGAAGACTGCTGACTAGAACATCCGTTTCATATCCCAGCAGTTGACCTCTCCAAATTAATTGATCCCAGTTCTAATGAAGTGACCTGTTTAAAATAGCTCTCTGCTGGCATGTGTTTTCATGTCTTCGGCCTTTAAACTTTGAAGTGAATGCCTTCATGGGATTTCTAGAAATGATCTGTTGTTTTCCATTCAGATTTTTCTGAAAAATCCTGGTGCTTCAGCCCAGTGTTGGAAATTCATTTTGGTTAAAATTATTTTAAATATAAGCACCTTTTTGGTGCTTGTTTGTAACTGGTTCAGTATTTGATTCTCTTGATTCTCAGTGTTAGCACTGAAGCCTAGCTGTGCTGTTCATTCCCAGGCTGAGCTGCGCACAGCTCAATAGCTTTTACATTATGCTCTGACCACACAGGAATGGAGCAAATCACTGCTTTCCTAGTTCAGCTTTGCAATTATATTTTACGGGGCGGGGGGGGAATGTATGTCTGTGTCTGATAATTCAGAAAAGCTGCCATTAAAGGATAATCGCTCAACATAATCTTTTGCATTCTACTGAATGCTTACACATTGGTTACTACTAAACTGCATACTATTTCTGTGGAAAGAAAAAAGAATTAAAAACCTAAAAAACAGTAGCTTTCTATTTTGTGGCTGTATGTCCACACACCCTGTGTTGTGCTTACGTGGTTGTTTTTTTTAAAGAAAATATGAGTTAGTTAAAAGAGAAGTGGCTGTTTTCTGTGCTCTCAAAAAGCAATTCAGTAATTACCTAGAACAGCTAATGAGAAGAGAGGGAAATACAGAAAGGATATTGCTTACTGAAGATGACTGCTGTTCAGTTCCTGTGACATAAATTGTAAACTGCTACTTAAGTTCTTATTTTCTTGGAAAGAGAAAAGGTGCAGACAACTGATGCTATTCTACATGCACTGAAGGTCACTAGTATGTTGATAACTCTACTATTAGAGTTGTGGGATTTTTGGTACCCTTGCACATGTTCTTAAAATAGGGGATAGTTAAGATAATTAAAATTACAGTCCTTATTGCAGAATGGTCATTAAACACGCTTGATCCTAATGTTACATTGTACTTACCCTCTCTGATGAGCAAAAAGTCTTTCATTTAAAGCAATGCAAACGCTACTTTCCTGAGCACCTAAACTGTTTATAGGGTTGCTTGCCCCCACTGTGCATGTTTTGTAGAGTAGCAACGAGAGGCAGTTGCTATTTTGTTAGTAATACTTTGAAAGGCATGGAAAACTAACACCTATTTTAGCAGGTGAGAAAGAAGGATTTCTGTCCCTGGCTGAATGTGCGATCTTCAGGAGGAAAAGAAAATTCTTAATATATGATTTAGTCTGCAAACTTGTCAGTGTGTAATTTGTTTATTTTCTGATGCTCTTAACAGCTAAAGGTTATGCAGCTGTTTTATGTTCACTTGAAAGCATGTTACCCGCTAGCATGTTCTCACTGTCTCACACTTGTGCACACTCACGCACAGTTGTGCCCCCTCCCTCCTGCCCCCCACCTGGAGAACAGCCCACCAGGATATCCTTTGGGAAACAGCAGCACCATTTCCCAGTTGGAGCTGTGTGCAGTTAAGCTCACTGATCTCAATGCCATGTGACTAGAAATGCAAGGAGCGGATTGGGATCCAGTGCACACTCTCCGACTTGTGGGATAGCCAGGGGAAAAAAAAAAAAAAAAAAAGGGGTGGGAGTGAGGAGGGGAGGTTCCCTTGCTTTTTTTCTAGCACTGTTAATGCCTGCTGGAGCTTATTTGCAGGCGAGCTTGGTTCATGGCAGTCACAGAACCAGCAGTGCTTATTCGGTAGCTCAGTGCTCTCAATGAGGTCAAGCTGGATCAAAGGGAAACCTTCTGTGGAAGCATCTACTGTAAGTTCTGATACTGCTTTTTCCACGTTCCCTCGAAACGAATTGTAGCCTATACAACTGAGCCAGGCTTCAGTGCTTTATGTCTCCCCGACTGATAATTTGTACGAGGTTGTCAGGTTTTATGTTAATTGAACTTGTCAGTAAGGCATCAGTTGGATAATAATGCTGTGCATTTTGGGAGGAAAGGGCTTATCATTCTTTCCTTTTATTTTCTGAGGGAGTGGGAAGAAGAAAGTGTGGCTTTGTCCTTTTGAGAAGCTGCAAGCTGTTGAGGTTATAGCTCACCAGATTCTGTTTTATGCAATCTACATATTCTACTTTCTAAATAAAGTAATTGTAAAGTGTCTTTCAAATGTCCTTGGATTTCACGAAATAGCTATTCTTTTGGGAATAGCTACGTAAACATTTATTTAATTAAAAAAAAAAAAGAGGGAGAGAAAACATCTTGGAAACATCTGTAGTAACTAAATTTCAGAGACACTCTACTCACACAAGCTGCTGTTCACCTGAGGGGTCTCTAATGTGATCATTCAGAAATATTATTTGAAACCTAATTCTGAATATCAGCTGGTTGTAATGAAATCTTTCAGTTGCAAAGACTTTCACAGTGAGATGAAAAATTTCTCATTTTATGTAACAAACTAGCTCTTTCTGCAGACGTGCTATTTAGAGTGAAGGAATGCTAACTTTTGCAGGTAGTGTTGTCTCATTTACAGCATGGAATCCTTGGGGAATAATGAAACGCTGGGCTGTAAATTTTTCAGCTACATAACCCAACTTTTTTTTTTAAAGTACAAAAAGCTTACCTGAATACCTATTTGGAAGGCTTGCAGAGTGGTTTCAATGGATTGAACAAAATAACTACCACCTGTTTGGATTGTTGTTAGTAATATATTGTAAACCCTAAGGAGAAATAAAATATCACAAATCATTATCCCTTTCTGCTCTAAAGTTCCTTTTGAAGGGCAATGGCATGATGCCTCTCTCTTGATCCTCAGCTTGTATGTTTGGAAACTGGGCAGTATTGGCATTGTTGTGCGGTGAAGTATCGTAGGGTTGCAAATGTCATAAAGACTCATGGCGTTGCCTAACCCCTCAAAATCTAATGTCTTTGATTTTTTTTCAAAGGTGTGTACTTTAATTACAGTCATCTTTTTATCTCCTTCAGTTAATAGTCTTGACTTTCTTAGATATATAACTTGAAAGTTGGATAGAGGAAAGAAAAAAAAAATAGTGTGAAATCAGGTCATGTAACATCTAGGTATGAAGTATGAATATTTGCTGGAGAGATTTATGAAACAAACTCTTGAAGACTCATTTTCAACCGCGTACTTCTATTTAATAAATAGAAGACCCGTTACTTTAATATGCTATGATTTTTGTCTGGCATCACTGCAATATAAATATGAGAAGATAATGTGTAAATTAGCATCTTATACTTACCAGTGTTGTTCTGAGGAGGATAGGATCAAAATGCATTATGAACCCATTACTGGATTTTTTAAATTTTGAATTTGCGTCTTTTCTTAGTTTTAACAGAAGCTGTCTTTGGTTACATTGAGACAGCTCCATTTTTAAACATATATAGTGGGGAGAAAAACATACTGTATCTTTTTGTCCAGATGGTGATGTTTCTTTTCATTTCAGCATTCAGCTTCTGAGTTGATCCTAGTTGAAGATGAAATGACAGATACTGAAGATAATGAAGAGGAGGATTTAGGAGTCATGGATGATCAACGTAGTGTAATTCTCCATCTCATCTCTCAGCTCAAACTTGGCATGGACCTAACCAGGGTACGAACACTGTATCTCTTTTATAAATTGTTCATTATTTGTAGTTCTTCTCATCCTTCTGTGTGTGTGTATGTGCGTGTGCACACATGTGACTCCTGTGAGCATGTTTTGCCCCTGTGGACAAGGAAGTTTGCCTCTGTAAAGGTGTAGTTCCAGAGAGCTATGGAGTGCTGTCTCCTGCTAGGCAAGCTTTCACATGAAGTGACCACATCACATATTTTAGGGATGAGGGGATGGAATGGGGGAAGGGAAAGAAAAAAAGAAGAAGAAAAAACCCCCCAAACTCTTCCTTATTTTTTTGTAAGTCTGTCAAAGCAGCCGTATGTTGTGTATGTATCCCACATGTATGTTAAGTCAGGGTGCACTGAGTGTTTGAGGAACAATAACGTCAACTGTATAGATGAAGGAGGTATGTGCTTAAGTTACTGCTTTGTGGATTGGATTCTATTTAATTACTTGGCAGCTTAAAAACCCCATGATGGTAAAGAAATTATAGTCTTCAATGTGTCACTGTTCTTGTATGTGCTAAGCAGCTCACCACTTTAACCTTCTGTGCATCCTTCCGGTCTTGGTACCATTATTGTTATGAGCTTATCTATACTGTTATGATCAGGGAAGTTATGGTGTCTGAGAAATTTCCCGTAAGTCCTTAGAGTGTTGGAAGTGAGGTAGATGTTCTGGAAGCATGGAATGCCTCTTTTTGAATAGTCCTACATTCCAGTGAAACCTTCTCATGGGGCTTAATAAATAATCAAATGGATTTTTGTAGAGATACAGAATACCCTTTCCTTCTGGAAAGGTTTTCTACTTAAAAAAACCCAGATAAAATCCCTATAACCCACTTTCCACAACTAAGAAGGGCTCATTCTGACACACACTCCACAAATAAAAAAAAGTTTGGAATGACCAGAGAATTTCCCTTGTGCATGAAGTAGCTTTGCAGGAGATTCTTCTCATGGGCATTTTGATATTCTGAAGAGTTCATCTGCTTTCCTTTTGATCTTACATATTAATAAAAATCATTTTACTATCGCTTTCTTACAAGGCTTTCTCAATATAGTCTTTTCTGCTTCCTCTGGACCAATTGACAGTATTTAAAAATACTTATATTTTTAAGACTGAGCAATCCTGTGATCTGTTGCTAAGTATAGCTATTGAATAGCATCACAGAAGTTAATATTCTGTTCTAAATAGATCAAAAGTTTCATAATTTCATTTGTGAATAATTTATACCTGTCACTTCTAGTATGTCTGGGGTTATGTACAGTTCATTTTTTATTTTGTTTTTCTTACATTCCTCAATTTTTTGTAGCTCTTCCTCTTTTCTGTGTTGGTTCGCTAAGGCTGCCTGAGTCCATAATGTTTAAACTAGACTAAGATCTTATCTGTTGTGTCTTCAAAACGTTTTGTCTTTGATAATGAACAAGGTTTTTCTTCCCGGATTTCCAGCGTCATCTTTTTGTCATGGCAGAGGAGGCAAAACCCCAAAGACACACACTTAATGTAAATAAGAGAAAATCCTGTAAATAAGAGAAGTGTAGATGCTTATAAGAAAAGTAGAAAGGTAAATATATATGATAACCTCTTTCTTACACAGTGTCTTAGAGCACTGTTTTTGAGGATAGCGATGAATATTATCAGATCTATAGTATGGCAAAATATTAGCATGCATGAATGTGTGTATATAATATCCACAGTCTCAAAAGAGGAACAGACATATGGCAGGTTTAGATCTATCTCTAGTCTGTGTGATGCACGAATACACATATGATGAGTATTAATGAGACGTGCCACATGTGCGCATCACTTTTCTGACCATTTTGAGGATTTAAAAAAAATAAATTACAAGACAGCTGGCTGCTTTTTTTATTAACTTTGCTTACTGACATGAGGCCCTTAGGGCCACAGATGTGTGACAATAAAGCTTGGTTTGTTGGCTGCACCTCTTCTCATTTTTCATTATTGCTCTGAAAGTCAGATTTCAGGTAGCCTTGATGCTAGTCAGCTTCTGCTGGAAGTGGTTGTGGCACAGTAATTGCTAATATCAGAGAATGTTTTACATGTTTCCATTTTCCTGTGTCTTCTTCCCTAGGGTTGTTTCTTTGGTTCATTTTCTGAGCAATGGATTGTAACGTGATGCACACATGAACAAACAGCTTTTCTGAGCCCTTGGTGGCTTTGGGTTCTGGATGCTTAATCATTACCTTCATGTACTATATCAGAGGAAACAGCATCATTTCCTTTTCCTATGGCGTGATTGCTTATGTTAGTCTTGGCCTTGCCTGTGCTCACATCAATTTCCCACTGTGATGATAGCCACATTTAATGTTGCAGAGGTGCTTCACTTTTGAAATGTGTCATGCTGCCATGCCTTTTAATGAGGAGTTAAATGGTAAAAATCTACTGTGAAGAAAAACACATGCAATGAAGTATTAAGTCTGCATGGGGATTTGCTAGAACAGGCTAGACTCTGTGGTGGCCAAAGACTTCAATAGCTGCTAGAGACAGTTGGGTGGGGGAGCAGTTCACAGCAGCAGAACATAGTACAAAACTGATGCCTTGGACTGGGCTAGGACTTTAAACCTCATTTAAAATTGGAATTGCTAGGGAAAAAATAAGTTTCTAAATTGTTTGTTCTTTGGACTTTTAAAAAATGAAAAATAGCGCCCAAAACCACTGACAGTCTGATAAACTTGTTGGCAAATGGCATCTAATGGAGGGCAATTAATGCTAACAGTTTGTACAGATGGGTGATCACTCCCTTGCATTCCCTCACCTTCCCTACGCAGTTAATATATGCTAAAAATAAAGGGCTGCCTTTCTGTGTAAAAGGGCTGCCAGTGATTCTGCAGAATATCAACCTGTTGTAAATTAACATTGCACTATGTTCACAATGTCGCAAGTTTTTAATTTGCTTGTCAATATACTTTTACCTTGTAATTTTAAAATAAGTGGGATGAAAATAGCTTGTTTTATTCCCACAGTGACACAGATGACAGTGGAAAACTTTTGTACCTCTAAGAGAAGGACATCTATGTATGGGGTACCTTGGTCAGATTTCTGAAAAAAAAAGGGAATGGTGCTGACACCCATGTTTTGCCTCCCAATAAATAGTAGTGGGGGTAAATATCTCTGTTCTTAAGAAGTCATGCTCTTACTTTTCTCAGCTGCATTCAGATCTAAATAAGTATAGGTGAATTCAAACCTAGGAGATTATGATCAAGCTTTGAACCAATATCCTCTTTTTAACCTCAATGAAAATGGAAGAATGCCTGTTAAATTGCTTCCTTTTCACCTGAAGCCTGAGACGGAATAAGAACAGAGATTATTCTAACATTTTAGAATGTAATCGGGAGATTTTTTCTTCAGACTTCAGCAACTTGGTATTTATTCTACAGAGATTCTTTTGTCCATTTGGTTGTCGTGCTGGCTTTTTCTTAGAGGAAAAAAATTAGGCAGTTTTGACTTTTTATGCAATTAAAAAAATAATTGTTGTAGTCCAATCCAAAACCAATATAAAGAATATAAGTCCTAAGTGTATTTTTCTGGACAATGCATTCACAACAGAAGAGTTGAAAACCTCATTGCTTTGGAAGCTAGAGTACTACCACAAGTGCTGACAGTCCAATGCTGGCAAGAAGAATGCCGTACACTTCCAAATTTGTTTATTTCTGTTTTGCTTATTTCTGCAAAAATCAAGGTAGCGCCAATTAAAGAAAAAATTGACTGGTGTGATTTTTCTTTTTTTTTTTTACTATGTTAGTGTGTGGTGGTGTAGCATATTGAAACTTGGAGGCTGTGAGATTATTTAGTAAAAGGCAATATTTTCTAGACATATTTTGTAATACTAGAGTTGTGTAAGCTTTAAAACTCATATATTTTTCATACGTAGTTCTGCCTCCTTTTGTGGAAAGAATTCAATTATTCTGCATTTTGCAGTGGATCCTTTCCTGCTACAATTAAAGATATAGTTTCCATTTTAGTTTGCCTTTTAAAGCAAGATCATTTGAGCTGGAGTTCAAGCTTTAGTCAGCTTTTAAATTGATTCTTGAAATGGAATAATAAGGGTCCAGTGGTTCGTAACATCTCATTTAGTGTCTGTGTTGGTGTAGCTGTGTTAAGTATGTAGCTGCAAAGCACACAGCTGGTACTTGAGAGAGTAGATATGAGGACTGTATGATCAAGTTAACAAGATGAAAACACAGCAGTCTTAATGTTGTACCATAAAATTTGCATAATCTTAAATATGGTCTGTAGTTTTCTTCTCCTCCATTTGTGCTAATGAAGGTCACTCCAGAGAGAGACACTTGGACATAACAAGATGCAGAGTGCTGTTTATTCAAATGAGTTTCTTTGCCCTTTCAAGTCTGTGCAGTGCACTCATGATAGTCACTACCAGTATTTCTAGACAGAATGTTTTTCTATGTTTTGCTGTCAGTTTCCCCTTTGATAACCTGATCTTTAAGTGTGCAATTTATATTAAAATGAGATCCTGTATTGAGGGTCAGTAATGCTGAATTGCATTTTTTTAAGATTATATCGGATAATGACTATTTGGTCAGAATAAGAATGCTGCAAGTAAGACGGAATTGTTTAAAGAGCTAAAAATACCTACTAAAAATCTACTGCCTTTCCACTTTGCCTTCCAAAGTTTTAGATTTCACTTTTAAAAACCAATCTCCTCAGCCCCTCACTATCACACCACAATGGGGACTGTAGGCTGTCTTTAGCACTCAGTAGTTTGCCACGCGTAGTGTAAAATTAAGGTCCTGCATCTTTTGGGGCCTCATTAGGTTGGTAACGGAGACCGTGTAGTCCTCCAGGCTTACCAGAGTAGAGTCAGAGGAATATTACGGATGGAACTTTGCTTGATTTGTATCTAAACTTACAAAAATTATTAGCCTATAAAAGACTATATATGTGTAAATAATATACAGGAGGAGAGAGTGAGTGAGCATGTATGTTACCAAACGGAGCGGTTATCTTTTTTTGCAGTTGTGGTATGTTGACTTCCTGTGTAGCTGTTCAGACTGTGTTTGAGCGGTTGTGACTGGAATTTTTTTTCATGTTTACAAGTTTTCTTTGAAAAGAACTAAGTGATTAATAAAAGTTTGACAGCTTCTATTTCATTATCCATGGGATCCAAAAGGACTGAACTGTGGTTTGGTCCCACTTACAATAGCAAGCTGGAGCGGCAGGGGGGAAAGCAAATGTGTTTATGATGGAAGGATGGCTCCCTGCCTGCTGTAAATAGCCCTTGGTTTTGGGAAAGGGAAAAAGTAAATGCAATGAAGAATTAAGGGAAGAATTGCTTTAATAGAGGACAGCTCTTGGTCTGCATCTGGCATCATTGAGCCACTTTGATTCTAGACAATTTGGTGTGTGCCAGAAGTTCTTACTGGCCATGCAGGAGTGACCTCTGAGCCCCCCGGGACAGTCCTGCACAAGGTGTGGAGCGTGGGGGAGAAGGAAGGGAGAGAAATAAATAATTTTAGGTCCTGTAGCCCTCGTCTGTCTTGCAGTGCACTCCAGGATGTTTCACTGAATACTGTTAACAAAGTGTTATTCCTAAGAGGGTGACTTTGGCAACATCTGCGTTGCTAGACAGGAGCAACTGGAGACTGCATCCAAACCACTGGGGGCTGGCTCCCTCCAGTGCAGACTGCCTAGTGCTCAGTTCCAGATTTTTTCTGGGCCCCCTGGAGCCTCTCTAGTCCCAGGACACTAATGTAACAGTTTGTGCAGTTTTTGTTTGTTTCAGCTTGTCTGAAATAAGGTGAAGGCGTGCAGGGGCCCACCACCGTAGTATGGTACGATCTCAAACTGAGGGGACATGCCGTGTGCCTGGGGGTGACAGGAGAGTGTCAGGGTGGCAAGGGATTTGTTTGGGGAGATGGGAGGGGACATGACACGTACGATGACAGGGTAGGGCAGAGGGAGTCAAACGGGGAGTGTTTTCTTGCCTATAGCCTCTTGGGAAGGGTCCTTGTCATGGTTTTATCCTTGGAAACACACCTGAGATTTGGGTTTGGTTGGATCTACTTGGCTTGGTTTGTTAGAGGCTGGAAGGGACCTAATACGTATGCAGCGGGTGGTGTCAAGGGCCCAGGAGTGAAGTTGGGAGCCCAGATGTTTGACAGAACGGGTAGATGTACCCCTTACACTCTCCACCACTTACAGGGTGGTGATGTATATGATCATATAAAATACTCATCTTCTAGTGGTTTGGGAGGGTGTGCTCCTCCGTTTTAAGAGGGTTATGATTAGTTGGGTTTGTCGATGTTTGATGTAAATTAATTTACATCAAAGTGTGTTTTTATGTCCTGTAAACAAGGAGAACAATGGTTGGTTTGTTAACTGAGAGGAGAGGAAAGGGCAGATATCCACGTCAGTGAACAGCCCATCCCTGTTGTGTGAGCTGCTGTTGAGAATCATCATGAAATAGGAAGCAGCCTGCATGGCTACCAAGGCTGCTGCTTTTTCCTTCGGTTATTATTTACACTGCAAAGAAAATTAAATTGCTGTGGCAGGGCAGGAAAATACGCTGTCCTAAAACTTGGCAGGGCCAGAATTGCAGCTGTCTTAACTGTTCTCCCCCCCTTCCCCCGTGGTAGTATGATCATGGGGAAATCATATTTGCCTTTGTCTGCTTTGCATACAGGTAGTGCTTCCAACATTTATTTTGGAGAAAAGATCCCTGCTGGAGATGTATGCAAATTTCATGGCCCATCCAGACCTGTTTTTGTCAATTGCAGCTGGAGCCACTCCCGAGGAAAGAATTATCTGCTTTGTGGAGTATTATCTAACAGCTTTTCACGAAGGCCGAAAGGGAGCGGTTGCCAAGAAGCCCTATAACCCTATAATTGGTGAAACGTTTCATTGCTCGTGGGATGTGCCTAAAGATAAAGTGAAAGCATTCAGAACTAACGGTGCCTCCACGGTTCCTAAGGACCCAACCAAGGAGTTTGGCGAGGACCAGTCCACATGCTACAAGCTGAGGTTTGTAGCTGAACAAGTATCCCATCATCCACCGGTATCTTGCTTTTACTGTGAGTGCAAAGAGAAGAAAATGTGTGTGAACGCTCACGTATGGACCAAAAGCAAGTTTATGGGCATGTCAATAGGTGTTTCTATGGTAGGTGAAGGTAAGAAATGTGCTTTTATTTTGGTTTTTTTGAGCTAATGTTGTGGGTGTCAGCACACCAGAAATCCAGATATTTTCCTGCTTGCTCTCCCTCTGACCTTTCATTTGAACCTTGTGGCTATTTGCTTTTGTGAAGTTTGGAATTAAAACTGTAGGGTTCATACAACTTTTTTCTGTCTGGACAGAATGCGAGGCACACATTACGTGTATAAATGTGTGCTTATATTTATGTGAGTCTGTTAACATACGACTGTACTTCAGATACAATTAAGTTGTAGTAGCAAATGGCTACTGAGAACATTTTTATTTGTCTTGCTTACTTAAAGTAATATGCAATTCGATATGGGACAGTTTCACAACTGGAACAAAGCAATAGGAAAAAACACGTTTTTACTTAAGTCCAACATTCTTTTTTCATAGTTTCTGCAAAGAGTCATGGTTTCTGTAGTGTTTACAAAGTAAGTGTGTTATCTCAAGCTTTATAGAAAGTCATGTAGTCACGGTATAAATCGTGATTTGCTCTATCGTACATATACAGTCTGCCTTGTGATAAGTCATTGCTCAACAGAAATACAGGAAATCATAACAAATTCTTAATGGATGATCTGAACTGATAAACACACCTGTACCAGTGTCGTTACTGACTGCTAATGTATTGATTCAATGTTTCTAAGCAATTTAGTTAGTCCTTTTTGCCATTTGAGGGTAATTTCCTGTGTACGGTTTTTAGTGTTCTGTCTTAAAATAGCTTTTAGACTGTAGTCTCAGAAATACCAGGACAACTTACAGTAAATGCTTCTTTTTGTCATCATTATGTTAAATACTATGATATTAAAGGTAGTAAAAAAGTAGAGTGGGAAATGTAGTGGTTTGGTTTTGCTTATTAATAACAGCAAAACAATTGGGGTGAAAACATACAGATATGTTCTGCTATTTCTACTAGCTAGAACTAACGGACAAACTCAAACAGTAGAAAGGGCTGCAGTAGCTTCTTTCCTGATGGCAATATATTCCCTTTTTTGTAGAAGAGCCATGAAACTTCCTTACGACTGGATTTTATATTGTCGTGATAGGTAGTCTGTAATAGCACAGTTGTTTTCTTCTTCCGATGATTTAGGTATTTGGCTTTTAATACAGAGTTAAGGAACTTGGGAAGGGAGTGTCAGAAGGGAAATTGGTCTTTCTGTCTGTCTCCTGACTGTACTACTGCCAGCCTGAGTCATTGGTTTACCTTGCTGCTTTTTTCCGGTACATATTCATTCTTAGTACTCTTTTTCTCAGTGAAGGATGCTATTTAATGGAAATAAAACTAAACACAGAGTCACTTATGATTGTGTAGGAGTAGGGAAATTTATTTTTCTTGCTGCTAGCGCACACAGTTCCCTGGCATTGGGGGTGTCTACTGTGGGGATTATTTAAGACTTCAAAGTCCTGATGTGTCCCAGTTTTGAGAGAAAAAGGGTCTAGGAATTAACCACTTCCTTATGCCAAAAAGATTGTTTAATGTGTGTTTGTGAGAATAAGTTCTCCCCTATCCCCCTTTTCTTCCATGATCCTGGAGATATCCTGGGTGTGGAGGCAGGCTTTGGGGAACATCTGCAATGCCGAACTCTTTTATTGCAAGGTTTCCTGCTGTCTTTAGGGGCATTTTGGGAGGAAGTTTGGGTTTACCAATTCATAGTTACCATTTGTCTTTTTTGTTTGTGTAAGCAGTGCAAAAGCATGCAGCTTCACGGTGACAGTATTACTGGGAAGTGATGGAGAAACTCCAGTGCAGCCCAAGCATTTCTGTTGCATGTTGAGGACTGGCAATAGGCAGCAAGAAGTTGTACTACTGAAGCTTTTCTATCATCTGAAAACAGCCAGCCTAAACCTGACAGCCTCAGTTTAAAATGTTTGCTTCGCAGTGTGGTTTCTTCGCTCAAAACCACACTTTTTTCAAATTTGTTAAAATTTATTTTAGTCCCAGGGAAGTCTTCCTAATTAAGTTGGTGTGTAGATTTGTCAGGCTGTGCAAAAATTAGCATCTGCTGCAGACATTTCTTTCTCATGTGCTGCATTAAGTATAAATTCTGTATTAGATTGAGGTCAGCATGAGTACTGGGGAATAGATTGCTGAACCAAAAAAAAGTAGCCGCTGGACTTACAATGTGGAAAAACTATATTTGTATTTACACGTCTGATAACGCAAAGCATAGTAATTTTTTGATTGGAGAATTTTCTTTGTATTTAAGGATGTTTTATGCATTGTAGCATTTCAAATGGCCTGAGTTAGTCTAGCAAAGAGTAGATTGTGGAAAGACACTGTTAGTCAGAAAGTGTTTGAAGGTAGTTAAGATAGGTAGAAACTAAAGTTAGCTACTAGGAGAAGCTTTCTGACAACAAGGTTGGCTGGTAAGGTTGTAGAATCTTATTTTAAACTGTTAAAACCAGATTAAGCAAATTTCTCAGGAATGATTGAAGTATGACTGATCCTGCTTTTGATAAGAGACAGAGTGTCATCTCATGAATCATAGAAATCCCTGGGTTTTGTTTGTTTGGTTTTTTTTGCTACTGTGCATTGGATAACCAAACTAATCATGTGTTATTGTTGGTTTTTTTGTCTTGTCCCTTCCTCCTCTTATTTTCCACTATGAGCATTCAGCCCTTTTTTTTGGCTGTTGCTGGAGTTTACTTACATACATGTGGGTGCCTTTGACTTTTTGTTTGATCAGTAAGGATTTTACATTCTGCATGATGTTACTTGAAAGGCAGCGTCCTTGATATCTCTAATATACCTGTGTCTGTTCTGAGACTTGATTTAAATCATTCTGGTGTAAGTATAGTTGTTTCATTATACTGTGCATTCATTCAGTACTATTTGATTTATGTAGGAAAAAAAAGTTCCTTCCAAACAGAGCATTAGAGAGCTGCAATTAATGTTTTGGGTAATTCAATGGTAGGGAGTGACCATCTTGTTCTAGTTCAGATATTTATCAGAACAGTTTTGTTTGACCTGTAACTTTGTTGTGACCTTAGTGTTGAATACAAACAACTGTGATGTGTTTTGAAACTTTGCTGTCTGCTGAATAGTTTTGTGTGTCTCCTTCAAACAGTTCAATGAAGCTTTTTCTGCTGCAGTTGGCTATTTACGCAAATAAAGTAGTACTGAATTTTTGGACCTACATTATGTAAGGAATATGCTGGTAACTTTTCTGTAGTGCTTTTGAAGCATATTTTTTTAACTTGTCACAATGGCCTTAGATGTATAGAGCATGTTGCTTTTTATGCTTTGTAGTTAGAAGCAGCAGTGGATATGCTGCAATAGAATGTCATGGAAGTACAAAGGCTTCTATAAGAATTTAAAGAATGAGGGGATTTGAGGACAGCATGGTCCTGTCATACAGGAGGTACAGCTCAGTATCTTAATTGTACAATTTTTAGTATATGTTGCACCTCAAAGTAGCTAAGATTTTTTTTTTTCCTATCTGTGATTTTTGTTTGTTGATTCAAAGTATCAGTTGCAGCAATGCAGAGCCAGTAGGAAAGCACAGCTGGAAATCTGTGTGAGAAGCTGTTTTATATGCGAGCCCTTCATCTGTGGTTATGAGCGGTCTAAATCCGGCTTGCTAATGAAATGTCTTAACTTTTTCTTCACTATATAACAAAAACCCCATTCTTCAGAGTTGTCAGCATTGAGTTTCCTCATGAAAAAGCTACCCTGAATAGAAAAGAGGATATTTTGCGTAAAAGAATTCATGTTGCGTGCGCAGTCCCTAATTCTGGTTAATGTTAATTATGTACTAATGAGAGAGTGAGGGAGAAGAGAGTGTAATGAATAGGATCCCATTAAGTTTTAAATTAGCAAGGGATGGGAGAGTCAATGTAAATATTTAATGTTTTTTACGTGGTCCAAAGAATCTTCAGATACTGGTTGTAGGATAAGGATACTTTAGTGGAAAAGGCTGTGGTGAGCACACCTCGCTGTGGGCTGTGCATGTACCTTTTCTGCTTGTAAGTTTTGTTCCAAAGCAGCAAAATCCAACAAAAAGTGTCACCTTTGATTCACGGGTTAATTTTTGCAGAGAGCATAAAGTATGTTTAAGTGGGTTGCTCCGTATTATCAAGTGGCTAGTTATGTCTTGTGTTTTCACTCCTGCTATTTTAAATGTTTCAAAAACTAGTGAGGTATAGGCTTCCAAAAATTATGTTTTAAATTGAAATCAACCTTGAAAATATTTGATAGGTAGGGAAAAGGTTCAGTGCTTTTTACGGGATAAAGCTAAATGAAAGCAATGAATGTTTTTTCCCTTGTTTTTTTCTGTTCAAATATGTGTGTGTGTTTATAGATGTACAGGTCTATAATTTCTATTCCTGAGGCATTAGTGACTTTTTAATTTACCAGTCCCAAAGACTGACTGCTCCATGCAACTAGAGCTACCTAAATATTTCCCTAGTACTAATTTTTATATTAATATTTTTTAGCCCAGTGGTTTCAGAACAGTTTCTGTATGGCATGGCACTCATTACTTAATTTGGCAAATGGCTCCAGTCTTTGGAAAATGATCAGTGCAGTGCAGCTCACTGGAATGTTTATGAGACGATAAGAGGCTGGTTCTGGCATCTCACGTTTTCCCGTGTGAATCTGCACAGTTGGTGATGCACTACACTCGTGTGGGGTTCATCCCATACGTAACTTACTCCTGTCTGCATTATTTGTAACACGGCACAGACAGAGTGAAGAGCCTGTTAATTTAGGAAACTGCCCGAGGCCGTTTGTGTCCCACGTACCATTTGTTGTTCAGATTGATCTCCATACAGTTGGTGGGAAGCATTAAATTTCACTTGCCTCTTCTGCAGCTTATTGATCCGGAGCCGCCTCTGGGTATTTCGTCAATATGTGTTACTGGAAAATCAATTCACAAAGCTGCAGCATCAGTGATGGACATGTAATAGTCAAATGGGGAGAATTACGTGCTGTGAACATCACTTCCTTTAATGCAGGCTGAGGAATCGTGGAAAGGAGCATGACTGTGAATACGTTGCCTTAGTCAAAAGCAGGAGTAAATGGTCTTGAGGACGTTTCAAGGGGGAATTTCAAAATTCTGCACTTGTTTGCAAAAAATTCACCCTTCTCTGTGGGATTTTTTCTAATAAGCTAGATTACTAAATCCACTGTTCCTCCCAGAGTACTTGTCTGGTGCGTTCTTCCATGCATAATAGCTGCCTATAAATACTTAAGATTTTTTTTAAAGGAATTTGCAGTTCTGAAATAATTCTTTGATGTGAGAGGAGGAAGCATTACTGAAAATGGAAGAATCTGTATTTACTTATAGCCATTTTTAAACTAAAAATTAATAATCCCTTACAGTAGGGAAGCAAGGGAAGAAAAATAGCCTGTGTATTTTCCAGCAGATATTTTTAAAGATCAGTCACAATGTAATGATACTTATAAGCAGATGTTAAAAGTACACAACACTTTCAAAAAATAATTGTTAGATTTTAGGTTCTCTGCCTTTAATTTTCAAGATTTAAACTCGGCAGGGTAGGGCATGAATTCAAATTGTGGTAGCAGTTACAAATGTGGACTCTCAGTGTCATTTTTGCTTCTACTTCCCTGAGAGCATGGGTCTCAGTTCAGACGTAGTGGTGTAGCTACAGTCTTCATGGTGCTTCAGTTAAACGAGGTTTTGCATGTGGACTCTGCAAATGATGGAATGCAAAACTAACAGTCACATTAGTACTAAAAGTAATATCAAGTTGTGGATATTTCAAATCTTCCCTTTATTCTTTTTTGGATTATAATTAATGAGCTGGAGTCATATTTCAAGTGAGAGAGCACTTCATTAAAAATGTATTTATTCAGATGTTTAAGGAATTCAAAGAATATGCTACCAGGTACTAAAAATACTACCAAGAGACCTGGGTTCAGTTTTTAATCTCTAACCTGCTGTGGTGGTTAAATATTTACATTGAAGGTCACTGCTGTTATTTGCTGTTCACTTTTCAGTGTGCTTGGCAGCATTCATTAGAGCTTTGCATCCCTCCCACTCGAGTATGGAGGAAAAAAGCTATTGATCCTATCAGAGAGACAAAAGCAAACCTATACTAACCCAGAAGGAAATTGTGTTTATCATGGCAGTTTTCTCCCATGTGGGGACATGCAGTGACGGTCAGAGGAGGATGGCTGGGCCTGGGGAAGTAGGAGGCTCTGGAGAAGCTCACATGAAGGTTTGGTTCATAAATACAGTGATGTTCTCTCCCAGTAGTGAGCACCACACCTGCCCACTGTACTGCTATTAGACCTTTTGTGTCTTAACCCCCCCCCCCCCCCAACCTGACAACAGAACTCTCAAAACTGTCGTGTTGGAAGCTGATGCTTTCAGGCGGACTGTGCTGTTTGACTGTGTGAGGTTTGTGTCTATGCTTAGACCATTAAGACTGAGGAAACGTGACCTCATGGGTAGCACCACAGGCCATTTAGAGCAGCTGGTTGCTGCTACGTGTCTGTTGTCTGTGACTGTAATGAAGAAGGTGGAGAATAAATGGGAAGAGGAGGAGAAGGGAAAGCTGACAGACTTAAGTCTAAAACCTGTTGTAGTTCTCTGTGTGGAAAATGCCCAACTGCAGGCTGTGAGGTTTCCTTTCTGCGATTAATCAGTACCCATTAGCTTTCGTTGATCCTTTTTGAGTATCATCATCTAGTTAAAAGGCTTCTTGATTGTTCTTTATTAATTTCACGTTATTACAACATCCATTTAATGCGTTTGATAAGCAGAGTTGTCTTTTTGAGTACGAGTTCTTCCTGGTTGCGTGTCCCGGGTGAGTTGGGTAGTTCAGCCTTCCTGCAGTGTGTTCAGCTTGGTTTTACCTGCAGGTATGGAGCCGAGGAAGCTTGAGGCAAAATGTTGAGTGTGTTCCAACTGTGTCCTGGCTGTTCCCTGCTGGTGCGGGTTCAGCAGATGGCACGAGGAACTTGTGACTTGCTGAGGCAAAATGATGAAAGGTCCTTTTAAGACATTGCTTCTCTGTGTTTGTGCTTTTGCACTCTCCAGCTCATTTGTGTCGAACTTGCTGGAGTAGATGTGCTGGCTGTGTCGTTGCCAGCAGACTGAGGTTGCAGAAGTCCTGGGAACAACTGCATAAAAGTATTCCGTTTTGCAAAAGATGTTTTCCTGTGGAACAGTTTCAGAAGGCAGAAGTGACAAGGTGCAGAGCTTCCTGTGCCTGTGTTTAGTTCTGTTAATTGGAGCCAGTATTTAAGATGATGATTCTTGTTAGAGCTCTGTGTTTTTAAATTTTGTGTCTTTTTTAGGTTTGTGTTTTTGTACAGCATTAAGGGCATATTTTTATATTGGCAGTAGTAATGCCTTATTCCTATTTAGTGCTTTTTCATCATTGCATGTCAGATCACTTTGCAAAATTAGTGTCATTATTCCCTTAAACAGATAGATGAACTAATCAATACCACTACCAATGTGTTCTTCCCCACTCTGCCCCAGGGTGAAGGCAAATTGACTCAAGCTCATCTTGTTTCTAAATAGATATGTCAAGATCATTTTCCTGTTTTTTTTCAAATATTTCTGGGTTCTAAGTGCTTCCTGTGATGGGTTATTTTCAATCCCTGTTGTGAAAAATTATTTCAAAGCTGTAATTTTTGCCTTTAGGCAGTTATTAATGGGACACAAAAGACTGAAACTCTAATCAAATATATATTACAGGTATTTGGCATGATCTAATTCTGTGTGCAAGGTTTAAGGTACTCTTTACCTGGTCTTATGTCCTCTTCTTTGTCATCCTGAAGACCAAACTACAGCTATGGTGGGGGTAGAGCTGTATCCTTAACCCAAGGGGAAGCTAAGATCTGATCAGACATGCACCTTCCTTTGTAGTTACAAATAATCTTGAAAAATTACTGCTGCTGCATGTTGTTATTTTTAGTTACAGCCCCATAATGCTTAGGTTAGATGTCATGGTTTAACCCCAGCTGGCAACTAAGCCCCACACAGCTGCTCCCTCACTCCCCCCCC
This sequence comes from Aquila chrysaetos chrysaetos, assembly GCF_900496995.4. NCBI lineage: Eukaryota > Metazoa > Chordata > Aves > Accipitriformes > Accipitridae > Aquila > Aquila chrysaetos. Next base: position 33,387,112 of record NC_044006.1, read on the forward strand.
AGTTTGGCTGGGGGAGAGAATTGGAAGAGTAAAAGTGAGGAAACTCATGGGTTGAGGTAAAGACAGTTTAATAGGTAAAGCAAAAGCTGAGTGTGCAAGCAAAGCAGAACAAGGAATCCATTCACCACTTCCCACCAGCAGGCGAGTGTTCAGCCATCTCCAGGAAAGCAGGGCTCCATTACACCTAATGGTGAGTTGGGAAGACAGACACCATCACTCCGAATGTCCACTGCTTCCTTCTTCTTCCCCCAGCTTTATATGCTGAGCATGACATCATATGGTCTGGAATATCCCTGTGGTGAGTTGGGGTCAGCTGTCCCAGCTGTGTCCCCTCCCAACTTCTTGTGCCCCCCCAGCCTCCTCGCTGGTGGGCTGGGGTGAGGAGCAGAAAAGGCCTTGGCTCCCTGTAAGCACTGCTCAGCAGTAACAAAGACATCCCTGTGTTATCAACACTGTTTTCAGCACAAATCCAAAACACAGCCCCATGCTAGCTACTGTGAAGAAAATTAACTCTATCCCAGCCAAAACCAGCATAGTGGAGGAACCTTTACTGAATGAAATGGAATTGCCAGTAATTTTCTCTGCATGGTAGAGACATTGGTCTTGGTGGTAATAGAGCAGTGGCCCTCGTGGCCCCTCGTTGATTATGCAAGACTTTTGCAAAGGCTGTGTGGGAAACCAGGCATTTGGAAATGAAGGAGCAAACTTAGAGGAAATTTCTAGATGGCTTCCTTAAGCATGTTTCCTAGTTGCACCCAGGCAGACCTAGGGAGAGCCTTTCACTCCCACCAACAAACGCTTCGGTAAGAAATTAGCAGAGAGGACCTGGTCATGTCTCATCGAAAGGAAAACTGAGGGGTCCTTTCGCCATGCCCATATTTTTTCTACAGAGAGATTGTGATATGACACTGAGTGAGCATCTGAATATTCAGTGGCTTTTTGCAAGCAATTTTTTTTTTTTTCCAGTTTAACAGTTTATTGCTTGTCAGTAACACAAAATAAGTAATCCAGTCAGATTTTCTAATAAGCCGTTTGGTACCATGAAGGACCCCAGGGTACACATTCAAATTGTGTGCTTTTGAAAATGTTTCTCTGAAGAAATTTGTTCCAGGGGGCAGACTTTTTTCTTAGCAGACAGCACCCTCCTTCAAGGCGAGTTGCACATTGTGCTCTCTGTGGAAGTACATTCTGATGACAGTAATTGGTCAGTGACTGCCAGGTCTTATCGGTGAACTTTTATCATTTCACTTTCAACCTTCTTCCTATGTAGGTGTTCTTTACTTGATGGAACATGAAGAAGAGTATGTTTTCACCCTGCCTAGTGCCTATGCTCGCTCAATACTTACCATCCCATGGGTGGAGCTTGGAGGGAAAGTCAACATCAGTTGTGCCAGAACGGGCTATTCTGCTACGGTCACATTCCATACCAAGCCATTCTACGGAGGAAAGGTCCACAGGTACGGGAATTACTGTCTTATTCTTGTTTACCTGCTACTGGATTTCAATGGGAAGACTCTTGGGCATCTGTTCGGTTCTTCCGCTGGATTATTTTATAGACAGATATCTGAATTTATTTTCCTATTAGTGTCTGAGATGACTTACAGCTTTAGAGCACAGTTTATTGTAATTATACATTTTGTATCGTTTAACTGAATTGGATATATTTCTCTCATTAAACTAAAGTGAATGTATTCTTCCAGGCTTTGTTGCTTGTAAAAATTGCTCTAAGTGCAGGATCAGAAAAATGTACACAGAAAAGGCAATATTTCTGCTACACCAGCTGCTGCTTCTGTGTGAGTCTTGTAGATGAACTGGCGTTCCAGGTGGAGCTCCTGTAAGGAGGAGAGAAGCAAAAGTGTCACTGCCCATAGTGGTAGCTCCCTACTGGGGACTCCCACTTCTGCACTGAAATTTCCAGATGATGAAAATACTATTTATGTTCCTTTGGTTCCCCTTTACTAAGGATGTTGAAGAGGCACTGTGCAAGATAGCTTCTTGTTTTACTTCCATGCTCAAGTTGATGACCCAGTCATTTACGTACACAGACCCTTTTCTTGTTCTGCTGCCGACTGTAGCAGTGTCCATGAGAAGACTGTGCTTTTGCATGGTTACCTCTGTTTTATTTCAGTTAGTCTAATTATTCTTCCATATGTGTGTCAACCGTTTCAATATTGTGTTCAGGCAAATACCAACATGGGCTCTTTTGACAGGTTTTTTTCTGAAAGGTGTAGATTATTAACTGGTGTCGTTAGGGAAAATTGGGGAAGGCTGTGCTGTATTAGTTTAATAATTTAAAAACCTATATGAGTTTACAGATTAGTTGACATGGCTTGGTGAAGCACATGTGTGCATGTTCATAGAGACACACACACACACATGAAACTTCTCCCTGCGTTTTGGTTTTCCAGTCCTATCTATCTATTTTGCTGACTCTCAGACCAGTTCTTGGACCACTGAGGTAGCTTTAGTCATTGCCTCTCAGCAGCTGAGAAGTAAACTTGCAGAGCTAAGGAAGAAAATAAAGGTACCTGAAGTCTTTGACATAGGTATCTGACAGCATTATGTTCAGGTGTGAAAATACTGTGTACTGAAAATGTCACATGAATGTCAGGAGTTGTTTTTCAGGCTGATGAGGTAAACAGTTCTGGGTTAGAGCTGAGTATCAGAGTTTTTTAAGTTGGGTTACTGCTGTACTTTGGGAGAATGTCATCCAAAAGCTATTGCTGTATTAGCAGAGTTTTCTCGGGTTGAGTCTTTCTTTTTGGAGACAGTGTCAATACATTGCTTGAAAAATTACTTTGTAGATGTAGAAAGCTGCTTGTAGCCTTAGCTGTGGTAGTGCTTTCATATGGTGATAATAAATGGTACCAGTTATTTCTGTGGTCTTTTTTTCTTCCCTCTTGAATTAGGGTTACAGCTGAAGTGAAACACAATCCCACTAACACCATTGTATGCAAGGCACAGGGAGAATGGAACGGTACTCTGGAATTTACTTACAGCAATGGAGAAACCAAAGTGATTGACACTAACAAACTGCCTGTTATCAGGAAAAAGATTAGGCCGATAGCAAAGCAAGGCCCACTGGAATCAAGGTAAGGGCAGAGGCGTTACAGTATTCTGCTTCTGAACCTTGGATGGGAACAGAACAGGGAAGCAAACTGCAGTTATAAATGGTGTGGTTCAAAACCACCTCAATTCCTACAGCACGTTAATCTAGGCACAAATAGTTGGAGCTGTGTATTGGTTCTTTGGAACATAAATTATAGTGACGTATATATCAATTTTCTAGAGGGGGAAAATGCTTGTATGCGTTCTAATGAGCATTTGGAAAATGGTAATGCAGTGTTTTCACCTGCTTTTCTGAGTGATTGTAAAATGGTAGTCAAATTAATTTGTTGCGAGTAATGTTGCATCTTATAATTTACACTGGAATTTCATGTTTTATATATTTTAGAATATATATATGTAAAATGTGATGCGATATGAGATATAAATACACACACAGACACACGTGATTTTTAAGGCTCTCAGCACCCATGTCACATGCCTAATTCTGACTAGGTACGTTAGAAAAAAACTTGTTCTGTTATTCACTGTCAATAACCGTTGACGCTTATCTTCAGAAAAATCAATATTTTTATTGAATTTAGGAACATTTTGTTGGAGGATTTAAAAACATGAGTTAGGCTTCATTTTATTATCTGTAAATAGTACAAAGGTGTGTCTTGAGTCATTGTGCAGGGTCAGATACCATTTTCCTACTTTGTAGACATGCTTGCTTATCACAAACTCATTTTCCCCCTATAGTTTTGGAACAGAAAGGTAGGGGTAAATAAGGAAACCAGTAGCTCTGCAGTGTATTTATTATATTTCTTAGATATTAGTAAGCAAATTACAACTCTCCAGTGTTTCTGCAGGATATGCAGTTTATCAGATTGTAAACAGAAACTCATTTAAATACCCCTGGAAGTATGTGCAGGCTGCAGTTGGTTTCTTCTGAGTATTTTTCTAAGCAAAGTTTCTGCTAGGCTAATATAGTGTCAGAAGGCTTTGTATCTGAATGCAGTCAGTAGTGTGAAAAACAAGTTTGGTTATATACTGATAATTATTGTTAACTGGGAATATAGAGCACAGACCTAGAAGGGCTCCTAGAATCAGTGCATCAATTCCTCTGTTAGTAACCTGGTGGGAAGAGTCAGCGTCCCAATTTAATGTACAATTGGCTCTTGGCTAACATTCATTTATAATTCAAAAATTTAACTGCAAATAAATGTGTATCATTTGGGGGTGGGTCATCAGTAAAGAATGTGAACAGGAAATGATAAAAATAAATCCATCTGCTTTGAGAAGAAAGCTTAGGTTGTGAAGAGTCAGGAACAGGAACAAAAGCTATTGAGAAAGTTAACTTGCATGGCAAAATACTGGGAGTTGAGCAAATCTGAAAATCTGGTCCACAAATGCAATGAATATCCTAGGAGAGCAATGGTTCACAAGCTGCGTGACTTGCAGAAATGGCATGGAGAACATGGCATCAGTCTGCCTCTCATCGTACTGTTGTCTAGCCAGGCACTCGGCCACGGCAGAAGTGTTCTCACTGTCGCTTGTGCTCCTTCTCCATCACACAGGCACCTTTGGCAACATGTCACCAATTCTCTGAAAGAAGGTAATATTGATGCAGCAACAGAACACAAGCACCGCCTTGAAGAGAGACAGCGAGCAGAAGAGAGGCAACGTGTGGCTCTTACAATGCCGTGGAAACCAAAATATTTTGCCAAAGAGGTACTTTCATTGTCATGTTTTAAAGACCCTATAGCATGTTTCTGCATACAGGAGGATGCTAGTACAAATGAATTTGTCTGTGGTTTTTACCATGGGCTAGTGTTACGTACCACTGAGTGTTTTAAATTCTATTTTTGCCAGAGTTTGGCTCTTAAAGAAGAGCAATGGATTTTTCTATCTCCTATTGTAAACTTGTTCACTTTGCTTCAGTTAGACTTATTTTAACCTGAATTTTTGGTACCTCATGTTAGGCACTTAAAGCTATGTTTTTTATCTTAAAATCCACACCTTAATTTGCAGATGCTATGTACTTACATCCCCTACTAATCTTAATCCCAGCATACTAAAGTGAACGTGATCTAGGGATATTTGTCCAATGTAAGTAAGCATGGACATCTTAAACAGAGTCTTGGGTTTCATCTGCTTGAAATGAAACAGATTTTACTAAGTTCATCTTTGCCCTTTCTTAAAGGGGGAAGGGAAATAAGACTGACTGAGGGAATTATTATGTGACTGTGTTGTTACATTAGCCAGTAAGTGCAGCTATTTAAACCAGCAGTTCATCTGTTACATGTTCCCATTGCTTCTCTTCCCCCGTGTAATTTTTTCCCTCCCGCCCAGATTACCTGTAAATTCATCAAGCACAGCATTTTCAGATGACAGGGATGGTTTCTTGTGTTGATTAGTGTTACTTTAGCTTTTATGTGGACATACACAGATCCAGTATGTGTAAGTCTTGTTTGTAAACTCTCCCCTAATTTTCTTGCAGGGTGATGGTTGGCTATACTTGAATCCTCTCTGGAAGACTCACTGACGGGATAGAGCAGTTGCCTCATAACTTTACCTTAAAGGCATTAAAATGATACAGTATATAACTTCAAGATGTCATTAATAGGTCCTGTTATCAGAAGATACAAATGAGAAGCTATATACTGTGAATGATGCATCTCAAAATAACCACAAGCTCAAGTTTATTCAGGAGCCATTTTGTGTGTATGGATACACAAACACACACGCACACGTCCATAGATACACACATATATACACACAGTGTGTATGTGTTTGTGTGTGTATTATTTACACTACATGTAAACAAGTATAAACACTAACAGTGATTTAAAGACCTTTTCCTCTAAGTCTTAGGGCATAGAACTCCGGCTGGACTCAGCTGGGGTTCCCCGAGTTGTGTGCTTGCAGGATCAGGCCCTATGCTAGTATTTCAGAAAATACTTTTTTATTAGTACTGGTTAAGGTTTTTCTATTTTTCACTTTTGCCAAAAATGTTTTGCACTTCAAATGTGATGTGTCACTTAATGGCAGTCATTCTGTCTAAACAGTCATTGAGTAACTCACTTTGACATAAGAATGATACACTGACAGCGCGCTCGCTCTTTGGGATGCTAATTTAAGAGCATGTTTCCTGTCACTTATGAGTGGGAATTTTCTGCCATCTTATAAGAAGTAGCAATACCTTCTCAAGAAGATCGTTCGCACTAACCCGTGGTGTCCTCACGTTTTTGTTTTTTCATACTTCCAGCTGTTTAATAGATCTCTGGTCACCAGTGAGCCAGCTGCTCTGGTAATTTTGATCTTGCTGTGTCACGTTCTCTGGCTACTGTCATGCCAATGCTTTTGGGTTACACGTTCCGCTAAATCCCTTCTGGCAGGCGTAGCTGTGGTGGTCCAGCTCACTCTTGCCTCAGCTTTCCGCCCCGACGTAAGCGAGGCCCGGCCTGGCCGTTGGGCTGTGTCACAGCCTTGCCTTCCAAGTTAAACCACTGCTGATGCGTTCCTGCTGAAATAAATGCCAGGCTGTGCATTGAGGCGGGTGAGGCTGGGTAGGGTCCTGTCCTGGTGTGCTGCTGCGACGGGCGTCAGCCTTCCCCACCCGCCGGGATGCGGGTTCTGAACACTGCTCTGGGAAAGGAGACGGAGCTCGTCTGGTCAGAGCCCTTAATTCCATATTAAGGCTCCAAGCAGACCTGTATTTTGATTTCTTTTGCTTTTGACCCAGTTGATTGCTTCTGGATGTGAAATACTTGGATGAATAGAGATGATATAACTAGCCTTCTCAGATGAATGATTTTCTGATGTAAAAGTAACAATTTAGTAAATTATTACACTGAGACAATAACTTCATTAATGAAACAAACAAAATGGGATATAATTTGTTTTGTAAAGTAAAAAAAAGTAAGTAAACAATCCTGTAGCTTGATCTTGCTTTGTCATGTAACCACTGTGACATTAAGAAAGTGGATTCTAAAAGTGTGTTAAGGCTTTGTTGCGTTTTAGTTCATATTTGTTGAAAGTGGAGATGTTTTTGAGAGAAGTGGCAACAAAAGGCAAACGTAAAATGTGCTGACTGCTGCTCAGTGCTTCTTTCTACAGTGCCCTGTAAAGAAACCACTATATTTCTAACGTACAGTAGCATGGATGCCTACCTTTCTGTAGTACTGATTAATTTTGTGCCTTTTGTCTGCTTTCTTAATACAATAACTTAGGCTTTATAGATACTACACAAATATATTTAGGTCAAAGCGCTGTGCTTATATCTGTTCTTGTGCGTCCTGCATTTTATAATTATTTTTTTGGTAGATGTTAAAATATCTGGAGCAACTCAGAAGGCTAAATGGAGGTGTGTACACAAGGAAACATGCCAGTAGTTGTTCATTTGGACGTAATATTTAATAGATCTTTACGTTTGAAGTTCAGATCCCTATTTAATGAAGGTGTGGCTCCTTTTTTCCTCCTAAATGCTATTTTGTCTGCTTGTGTGTCCTTTTTTTGCACATTAGAAAGATTCATGTATACATGATTTAAATCCTATTTTTAAAAAAAAATGTGGAGTGTATGAGCTTGGTTTTGTAACTGACACTTTTTTTTTTAAAGGAAAAAAAAAATCTTATTTTTAGGAATAGTTCATGTTTTTCTGTAACAAAACCAAAATGATGCTGTCATAGTAATCACCGAACTACTACCAAGTATCATCAGGAAAATGTCTTTATCACCTGCAAGAATTAACTTTATAATGGATCCACTCTCATTCTAGAGGTTAGTCTGATAAGTAACTAGAAGTATTCATACAGTTTATAATATCATCACAAAGAAAAATCAAAAATACAGAATTAAACATGTGGAATATCCTCCCAGAACTCTTGACTTTCACACACCAAAGAACAAGCCACATACATACTCACTAAAAATAGCCATTGAAAACCTCTCTCTGTCAGGCATGCAGGCCCACCCTCCTGAAAGAGTAGACCTCTTTCAGCTTTGATGGTATGACTGTCAAGGCTACAAAGATGCTGTAGCCATTCTTTTAAGGAGAAGTTTGAATAATTTTATGCTTGTAATTTATTGAAGATTTTTTCTGTCTGCATGGTTGGTTGTTTCTGCATGCCGAGAACATTCCACTTGTGCTCTGACAAATGTTTTGTTTTGTTCTGATGCTGTGAATAATCCCCTGATATCTTTACCACTGTTTCTCTTCCAAAGTAACTTGGGAGAAGCAAACATAAAAATAGTCCTTTCTGAAAAGATGCCATCAGCGAGAGATTCCAGAACAAGATTCACAAGTGTCATTTTATTTTTCTGATAGTTATGTGTTCAGTATATTTTACAAGGCTGAAAAGTAAATATTCATAAGCCTTATTCTGTAGGTTGTTCCAATAGCTGTCTTGGATTTGCAAGTAAATATTTTCCTTTTCAAGTAGCCAATGTACACTCTGAATTATAATGTAAAAACCTCCATGTAGTTAAATTTTTTTTGTGCACACCTGTAGAAAGCCTATGCAACCTTTTTCTTTCTTAAATTAGAGATGTTCAGAAAGAAAATTTATACCTTTATCATTTAAAAGATGCTCTGGCAGTCTCTTCTGATTTGCCTTCCTTTCATAATTTGTGAATTTACAACGACAATGCTCATGAATAAAAGATTTGTTTCATTTAGTAGTGGGATGCCCTTTCTCTTTCCATGGAAGCATTAGTTAACTGCTATAAGTTACTCAGATGTCCAGGAGCGGTGTATCAGGGTGCCTGTGAGCTGTTTGCGTGGTTCTGATAGAAGTGACTTGTCAGCTGAATCCGGGTTTGTTGTGGGGTTTTTCTGCCCTGTTCACACTGCCAGACACAGTATAGGTAAGTTTTTGCTTAAACTGGACAGCACTACACAGGGAAGGCAGGGCTGGGCAGCATCACAGCTGTAGGAAAGGCTGGGGACCATATGCCTTATTTTGACAAATAAAAAGGAAATAGGTTAAGGTGTTCCCTTGTTTCTGAAAATCGTATTTCATTTAATCTTTGTCATTAACAGATTCTTGATTAGATACCTCTTAAAATACAACTCTAACTTATTGCAGTATTGGACACTTGCACGGGGGGGAAAAATGTGCTTAAATGCATCATGGGTCCTGGTCAACATTTTTCAAGTGTTAGATAATGCAGCTGTGGTTTACTTTAAACATTCCTCCACAGTGTTGGAAACTGTCATGCCAGAACACTTTGTTTTTATGCAAAACAGAAAACAACACTGGCTGTGACTAGGACAGGAAACACTACCCGGTCGTGTTCCTTGCCTTCTGTTGCATTGCGTCAAGGCCATGTTGTGGAGCAGTTTATACATTTGGTTTAAAGACATTACTGAGTTTTAGTCATAGCCAAATACAACTTTTGGTTTTTACTTGTAGTGGGATTGATATGTACAGAGGGCTGAGTCAAAGCACTTAACTGGTTTTTCAAGACTAAACCTATCAAGATATTTAACTAATGACTTTTCTCCCCCTCTGTTATGGAATTACTTCCACAAGTCAAAAAGTTTCTTCTGGGCTTACCAGTCGTACTGTCTGCCCTCACTGCTTTCAACAGTAATGATTAAGTGATACTGGAACTTACACAATACTGGCTTCTAGACACTTGCAGTTTTAGTTCCTTAGCAACTGAAGAAGACTGGCTTAACCGTTGGTTTTTTTTTTACTTCAGATTCTACTGTTTTGTGGCAGTTATGCTTCAAAATTTGACCTAGTAGAACAACAAAAGGATGGCTGTAGCTAAGGAAATAAACTAGTATGGAAGGTATGTTTGATAATGATGCAAGATGCTAGTATTCTTTGCTGGTACAAGCATGGTTCAGCTCTCAGAAGAGGTACAAGTTAGTTTAGCTGAGTAATTCTAGGATGCAGGTGGAGAACAAGGTAACCTACGTGGTGTGCGGGGTCCTGAGGAACCAAGGAAGGTGATACAATGCCTGCCAGTTCTTCTTCGTAATTTTGTTTTTTTCTAAATGGCTGCCTTAATGACTCCAACTTTACATTTCATTTTAAATGCAGAACATTGGCAGAAACCTTGAAGTCACATTAGATTTAAGAAAGCTCAGGTAAGTGGTAGGCAACTTTACGCCCAGGCTGGCCAAGATTCCTGTAGTTAGGTTATTTTTCTTTTACGTAGCTTTAAAAATGCTATAGAAGGTGACAGGCAGCTTTTTATTTCCTTTTTTAAAAACAAAGCTGAGTTACTGCCAAGCCACAGACTGACCAGCAGCATCTGTTCTGCTGCCTATCAATCAGATGTTCTTCCAAATGTTAGATCACTTACTTCTTACCAGTGGTGAGGGGGCAGGATGCAGATTTGCTTGGAAGAAGCAAGATACTACAAATCATGCATCACGTAATCACCCCTTCTGCTTGTGGGTAAGCAACTGTAACAGCTTGAGCTTCTGCAGATTCTGCAGGGATTCACTGCAATGTGTGTGTTTGGGAAAGATGGTTGCTGTTCTTTATTACAGCCACCCTAATTTCATCACAGCAGAGGCCCTACGTTTGGCTTAATAAATTGAAGCTGGAAGGATGTTAAGTAGCTGCTGTGGCTTCATTACAGCAACTTCATGAGGTCAGCAGATTTGCATTACAGAGTTCGAATTACTTAATTTATCACTAGGACTATAAGCAACATGTTACTAAGTTAATCACAACAAAACTGACACAACAGCCTTAACACAAAACTTGAATTAACTTTATTTTCCCCTACCGTCAACAACTGGTCTGAATTGAGCTTTAAAGCAACAAAATAAAATCAAATCTCCAAACGACAGGGGGCCAGAAATCCAGATTTAATTACCTTTGTGAAAATGTTGCAGCTGTAGTATTGGTCTGTATAAACCACCGGAGTCAAAAATGAGTTCATAAATCAAAAAAATATTCTACACCTTGGGAAAGAAGTCAGCAGTAACATTCTCACAGAACACTGTAAATTTACATTTTCTTCATGAAAGGTACATACTATTCTGCATTTTACATCAAAATATTGATGCAAGTTTTGTTTCTATAAAAAGTTACAACCTGTGGCAGGAAAACAAACTGCAAAACCCTTTCATTTTAATTAAATTTTCAAGTCTGTATAAAGTTTTCCTATAGCTGGAAAGTGAACATGTTCAGTCTCCATTTATATTTTAGTGCATTTAATCTGACAGTTTTCACCACTTTAAAAAAAAAAAACAAAACCAGTATAAAAGACAGACAAAGCAAATAGCACTATAGCAGGATTTTCTTCAGTTGATTTAAGCACTCTAAATAAAAATGCAGAGAAACAGATTTCCAGAAAAACTTCTACCCTCACAAGAAAGGCAGTGAGGGGGTAGAGGTTTGCAAATCCTCTACCTCTGACAGCCACAGAAAAGGGGTTTTGTATACCTGTCAACCTTCCCCCCCCGCCATTAAACAGGCTATACTTGTTTTACCAATGTAAACATTTACCTAAAATAGTTTCTGTTCTGAAGCACCAGCCACTACCTGGTGCTCAGGTGTATGTTACTATAGCATTCATTACTGTCGTTTCAGATTTTTCAGGAGGATACAAATTTAGCCCTTTTATCTATGGTGTGCGAGATTTGCCTTGTCTACCTTATGAAACGACAGCGTAAGGCAGCAACTCTGCAATCCCCTGTTAAACAAAAGCAGCTCGTCCATCTAAACTAGCATCCAATTAATCTGCCCTGTCATCTCTTGTGAAAACTGCAGCTTTGCTTCTTGCACTCCAGATCAAAACCAGCCTGCAGCAAGAGTAAAAGGACATTGAAAGAAACCATTGAAAAATAATCATGGGAGTAAGTTATTTTGAAAGTTTAATTTCAGAGAGCTCTGCTTCCTTTAATTGTAGAAAACAAGTCATTTTTAGATTTCACCATTCCAGTTTACATACTGCTGCTATTCAGCTGAACAGTGTTTTCCAAAAAAGATTGACAAGTATGCATGTGCCAAGGACCAAATTACAGGGTTCTTTGGTGCAGTCAGTCCAAATTCTCAACAGATTTGAAGGATAATATGTACCAATAAAAAAAATGCTGCTAGACTTGGATAGCAGCTCTGTCTTGCTTCACATTACAAATCTAAAACAGCTGTTCTCAATAAGCCAATATTTTTAATCAGACATTGCCTGAAAATTTTGTACAATAATCTGGACCAATGATGGTTCTGTACCCTCATGTTGCTGTGAAACATGACTTGAGCTAAAGGCAAAGACTGGTTATCTCAAGGACAACTGCTTCGTATTAGCAATCAAAAACAGTGTATTTAAACTGTCTTCCTGTTGGGTCTCTTGCCTTTCTTTAAAATTAGTTTATTCTTAATGTAGCCACGCTTCCTTTTGGAGGTCTAAAAAGAAAAACAGAATAAAATGTATTAGTTAATGATTTAGTCTTGACCGCGGTTTAATGATGTGCATTTCAATGCCTGATCTTTAGACTGATTTTAAAAAGCTTAAATGGTAAACCCTCAACTAGGTATTATCCAGTTATTTTTAAAGTTGGGGTTGTTAATTCATGCCCAACATTTGCTTTTGCACAAGATGTACTTTTGCAAGGCCCATCCACCAGATCTGTAGAATTGTTTTCAAAGGTTGTGCTGAGGCAGAATTAATAATTCACCAACATGATAAAGCTCTAATATGCCCAAAGAGCAGAAGTGTAGAGTGTTAGTTTTATTTGGAGGTACCTTCTTGCATCTTTTGCACTATTTGATTCTTTTAGTTAGAGAAATGATTGAAATATTTGCTCAAAGCAACATTTTTCAAAGGTAAGAGAAAAACTGAATAATCACATTTTAGTCTTTAATCCTCTGCTGTTGGTCGGTAGGCTAGTTAGTGCTTTCTGCTCATGTGTCTTTATCAGCATATCTTAGATTTTTTTTTTAAGGTAGTAATGGGGGAAACATTAATGTTAGTCAAAATTGTATACACAGGGTTAGTTCGTGGCAGGTAGAATTGTACATTCAACATGCCTGCCACAACAAATTAGACAGTAGGCTGCTCCCACACTTGCTGCACTTCGCTCTGCTTACCAGCAGGCTCTATTGTATCAATTAAGTAGAACTTTTCTCCTTTTAATAGTAACAACGTTATCATTATAAAGTGAGATAGATAACAAACTAATACCTAACACTCTGACATGTTGTATCTCTGAGCTTGAGCAATGTCATTCCTAACATGGAAGAGTGATGGGAGATGGACTGAATTTCCAGTAAGGAAGCAACTGCTGAAAACCTGTGGCTACTAAGGAGCCCTCAGAATGCATTCTAAGAAATCCTACTTTAGACATCGCTCCATGCTCTTTGCTGGTTCTCTGATTTCTTGATGGGACATAGAGCCTGTCTGTACTGCAAGAGTTGGTGATGGATCAGAATTTGCATTGACTTTTATTCTGTCTTTAGACAGACAACTGACACATCCACAGCTTAAGTGGCGTCAATGCAACTATCATTTATAAATATTGCCTTGCTTGTGACTTAAGATCAAAAGTTACACTAAGTGAATGACAGTCACAGTAAAGCTTATAATTTCCTTTCCAGATAAGTCTAGCTTCAGTGGCAACTCCCAAATAACCTTATTTTATGAATTTCCATCAAATCACGAAAAGAAGCATCTTTACCCTCTAACATTCTTTACTTGTATTTCCATGACACAGTGTAAGTTTACTGCCTATACTAATTTAGTTTGTTACACATTTGTTTCTGACAGGATTCTGGAATTCCTTTTGCACATATATTTGAATATATAGAAAACAGATGTTGTGAAGGAGAGGGCTGCTAAGAGTCTCCCCAACTCCCCTGGTAACACACCTTTCTTAATAGGCTGAAGTAGCACACCACAGCTAACACTTTTAAAACCGTCAAGATGACTTCAAACAGTAAGCAGCCAGACACTAAAGTTCCGTCAACAAAAGTTTCATATTTAATTTATTTCATACAAAATTGCCATTTTTAAACTTCTAGGCATCACTACTTTCAAACAAAGTCAGAAAGCAACTTCCACATTATTTACTTAGTGAGCCATAGTTACTGAAACATGAACTGATGTACTTTAGAGATTATACTTCCAGTTATATGAAGACTTAAGAGTTGTAACAGCCAGTGACACACTCTGTTTCCAGTTAGCATTCTGCCTAAAAAAAATCTAGCCTTGTGTCTTCACATGCTTTTAAATTAAGCAGACAGTAAATTAACAATTATTACCAGCAGGCAGGTCTGATATTGGACACTAACATTAACAGTATCCATAACATTCTAGCTAGTGGAAATACATAATTCACCAGCTATGTGATTCACTGTTAAAAATAAACTGCCATCTCCTGACCCCTTTTAGTTACTTCACTGGAAACCCACCTTCTTTGACAAATACTTCTGTTTCGGTACAATGTTGGTTACTCTAGGTTTATGATCCAACGTCTCTCTGTTGTCTAGTTGTTTCACCTTGTATATTCTAACAAGCCAGTGCTCTGAGGTAAAGGCTTCCTCCAGATGTTTAAATTTAATGTCTTTGTTGCCTATCTCAGCATTGCGTGTACGATCGAATCCTGGGGGTGTCCGAAAATCCAGCTATAAAAATTAAAGTTGCATATTAGTTTGAGACAAAAATCCAAACCACCCATCACTGCAAACTGTGGTACTTTGTACCACAAGGCAATGCTTTCAGCTGGTCTAGTCAAAGGACAACACTTCTCTTGCATTGGTTATTACTACACAGAAAACACTCTCGGTTCCTTTCTACTGTTGAAGAAGAGACAAATTCATTCTTACTCCTACAGATGTCGTAGGAGAGGGCACTTAATATCTCAACAGAAATATCATGTCTGCATTCAGAGATGAAACTACTCAAGTGAAAGCCTGAGGTGCAGCAGCCTGTGGTGGCTTTTCAGCATAGCTGCTCCCTTGTGCTCTCTCTTCTATAGTGCAGTAATTTGCACTTTCACGGTTTTCCATACAAGTCAGAAATAGTTCATCTTTATCAGTTAAATTTGATGCCCCCGTGTTACAAGTAAGATCCACTGGTCTCAGTTTTAGCCGAATAAAGCATTCTTGTTAACACATCAGAACGAAGGGCCTTTGGCCAGGGTGGGGGAAACAGGAAAGAAAAAAGCAAACAAGGCAGACTTAGCTACACACATGTGCTTGATGATCCCAAAGAGGAGTGACAGCTCTCTCTGAGAATTATGCCCTTACTATATAAGTAACTGTAGTGTTGTTTAATACACTGATGTGACTTGGATAGAAATCAGGTAGTTTCTGAACAGATACTAAATAGTCAAATTAACAGTTCCACTTCTGTGTTGCTGTTACAAAAAACAAATCTAAAGCTCTCCACAACATAACAGTTAATGCTTTAGCAAGCACACTGCATAGTGGAATTAAGATGCTCATCTGGGACAATGTAAAGGACAGCAGAAAGCCAAGTACAAGTGTAGGTTAGCAGCAGAAATGCTTTTTTCTAAGAGTTACATACAGTAGACCATGCCTAGATGTGTTTTAATTTGTAAAGCTGACTCTTACCTCCAATTCTGCTACTACAAGCAACACTCAGTCTAAAAGATGGAAAATACATCAAAATAACATTTGTTTTCTCACAGTTCAATTAAGATTCAGTAGAAGTTGTAGCACTAACCTGCATCTCTCCAAATCTGTAATAGGACATTTTATACATGAGGCAGTTCAGCAAAGTTGGAGAACCTGCCTTGTCTACCCGGAACTCTCCCTGAGGGGTAAAGTAATCACTTTCCTTTAAAAAGAAGATGCAAAGAGTCAGTATAAACTAAACCCCTATTTAAGGTAATTTCTCATTCTCTTCTCCACAAAAAAACTTCACAAAGAATATAAGCTGACTTTTACAGTTTAAAAGCTGATTTCAGCTAGTCTTAAAATAGAAAATGATGGTGCTCATTAAAGGTAAAATAGTTACAAACTACCTGCTTGCAACCCAGACCCCAACCAATCTTCCTAAATCCGTATTATTGTGCTGGTACAAGTTTTGTCACTTCACAGTCAGCAGTTACTGGAAAACTGATCTCAAAATGTAAACGTTAGTTGGGCATCTATCAAAATTATTCTTCAGAAAGGTGAAAAGCACTGTACTGTTAATATACAAGGTCTGCAATGTTACCATAAACTTCATCTGTGCACAGTGTTTAAACAAAAAATTTCTGCCATTTTCACCTCCAGTACAAGATGAAACTACACACATGGGCTACTCCCTTAAGCCTGTGCTCAATATCTAGAAGGTTTTGTTAGGCTTAAGAAAATATTGCTACAAACTTCTGTAATCTCTGAGATATTTGAGTAACTTAAACTCTACATGTCAATATTAACACTTTAACTTGTCTCCTACTATAACAGAGTTTGAAGAAATCTGTAATGCCAACTATTTAACACTGAACACTCCTACTTTTAAGTGTGGTGGTACACAATGAGACACACAAGAATTACAAAAGATATCCTATACTTTTAGTATCATGCAAAAAAAGTGAAAAGCTTTTGACATTTCAAAACCATAAATACTGAAAGAAACTGGGCTACAGGCCTCTGCACTCCTACTGTTCTAGGAAAACAACCCATAACATGGTTTTCAAATAAAATTGCAGTAAGTAGTAGAGATTTCCCTCCACTGTAATGAGCATTACCAGAAAAGCAATAACATGAATAAAGGGTTAAAAAAAAAAAAAAAGAAAAGAAAGAGATGGAACATCCAGAAATACAGTATTCAGCTGTTGCAGTTTTCCTGTGTACGTTTCCACTTACCCGAATATCTTTGGGATGTTCCCCCTCTGCTATTCTCACCATCCACAAGAACTTATTAATATCATCACCAGAGTAGCCAATCACACCACCAAAAATAATCAAAACATAATCCACATCCAGGCTTCTCATGATCTCGTATGCTGCCGACTCATTTGATGACATTGCCTTTCCCACCTGTATCAGAGCAAAAATACCTTAATTACCTGCATAGCTACCTATCGAACAGATCCGCAGATCAATACCTGACAGACGAAAACCCAAGAATACATATTTGCCAACCAAAGCCCGCATTTTCATTCTGATAAAGAAAACCCATGTGAATATTTAGAAACTCAAAAGCCCAACCTAAACTGAAATATTTTCTCCTCTGTAAGAGGAGTGTTGCCTGTTGAAACACGTGTTTTAAGTATAAAATGTAGGAATAAGGGTTTTCCTTTTGTGGCACCTACAGATTTTTCAAGTCATGGCCGTATTGCCAAAAACTTAGTATTGCAGAAAATACCTAATTACAAATTATTTTCAAAGCTTTAGATACAGCCCAAAGTGAATAAATTATTTGAAGTGTTAGTAATTGCTTGTGTTTTTTTTTCCTTGAGCTCTGTCCTTCACAGACCAAAGAACATGTCCTTCACAGCCATGCTGCATTGTATTCAGTAGCATACAGGCACCCTCAGCATTGAATTCCCAGTAAATTTATGCAGAAAAAATGTGAGAATAGAGATATCCTTGAGTTAAAAGCGTAATATAGTTTTGGTCTTGAAAAAGTCTTTAAAGCTGTATCCAGAACCTCTTCCATACTGGTCACCTCCTACACTTAAAGAATTCACTTAGGTCAGTAACTGGCATTCAGTTCAGTAGTTTTGTTTGCTATTGAAGCTCTTGTACTTAAGGCATAATAATGCATCGCTGTAGTAAAAGGGAGTAACTACAATATAAATAATATTGCATCCAAATTGATAGGACTCAGTTACGAACGTAATTTGAAAACGCTAAGCTTAGGCTGCAATCTGTCAAAGAGACAGAGAACCTCAGCTTCGTGGCCATTATCCTAATTGATGTGAAGTTATTTGGCAGATTTCCATTTCTGTGCAGGAGGAAGTCATCTGGACATGCCTCCAGGGCATGCCTCATTTAGAGCACAAGTTCAGGTATTTGCTGCAACACACATTTATTGCTTGGGTCCCCCTTTATGGAGTATTCATTCTGAAATGGAACCTGACAGCACCAGCAGTCATACTACAGAGAATCTTTATTAAAAAGCATAATTGCTAATTGCTGTAATGTGTATGGTTACTGTGCTTGTGCAATACAGATGACTTCCACAGTCTCTCTATTCACATGATGCACCTTGTCCTGCAGGGATCTGTTGGTTTAGATGCAGTATCTGCACATCTACCTCTTGTAGAAGAGGGAGGCACATAAAGCTATCAGAGTTGAATGTCCATGAAAACACACTAACACTGTCAGGTCGACAACCAAAAGAAGAGAAAAGTGCCTTAGAGTATATGGGAAGGCTTGTTGACTGATATTAACACCAACAATACAATTTCCCAAGCTTGCTTTCAGCTGACGTGAGTTCTCCACCTCTGACAAAAGCACGTACATGTGATCCCTCCCTCCCCATCACACAGTTTTTCAGGACTTTGCAGGCTCAAAGTACAGCTTGATTTTGTTGATTTTGAACACTGCTTTTCTGCAGATCTGGTCCAACTGCTGTACTAGCTACTGACAGAAGGCAAGAAACTATCCTAATACATTCCTCAAGCCCTTCCCCCATTCTCCCCATGTAGCATGACATAGGTCTTCTGGGAAGAAACAGCTGCTGAGTGATGACTGATGTCATCACTGAGTGATGAGTAGTCATTATACAGCACCTGGAAAGACTGCAACCCAGGTACAATACAGAGCATTCATTTGTTTCTGAAAAAAGTTTTAAGTTGCCCAGGGTGCTGCCCCTGTAACCACAGGCAATGCTAACACCCTGCTTTTAAGCACATGCACAAAGCTTAAACTTACTCTTCAGAAGTGAAAGGAATTAAATGTACAGATGTTTTGTCTAACTGCAAATTTGAGAAAACAGAATTGCATCAAATCTGCAACACTTCCATTGCTATTCATAAACTTTCTCTAATTTCCACGATGCCTGAGAACTTCTTGTTTCACGTGATCAGTTTTCACGTGCCATTCAAAAATCCAGTCAGCAAAGACACTGCTGAACTGAAATGATCCCTATTTGTATAGTGCCAGTAAAGTAGTGGTACCAAGTAGGCTGTCATAGCACTAATCACAAGGGGAATGGTTACATTAGATTTTGTCTATCCTCCCACAAAGAAGAGACACTGAAGTGCAAGTGAAGTTTTGGAAGCTCCAAGTAAACAAATCGGAAACTCCAAAAGCAAAATTGATCCCTTCCAGCCCCCAAACTCTTGATACTTGCGTTCTAATAAACGCAAAGAATATGTTCTTTCCACCTCTGTGTTTCCCACTCTATGGAATTTTTCCTTAGTATCATACTATCAACAGACATTTACAATTTCATACTTGACTGCAACATAAACATTTTGGTGTTTCTGCTCCATAGGAAACTGCCACCCTTACCAGGGCTATGTGGCTGTTGTTCCAAGTATTGTTATCAACCAAGGTTGTCCGGTTAGCCATTCCTGCTATCTGATAACCATAATCCCACCATGACATCACTCTGGCGTGCTCATCTGTGTTTTGTCTCAGCCAGTAGTAGGCTTCTCTGAAGTCATCTAGAATATTCCGAGTGCTGGAAAACAGAGTTCATTTTATTCACATTGGAAGAAATACTAGCAAGAAATTAACTGCACCATGATAAATCTGGGCTCACAAATAACAGTTTTCTTATGCTTTCAGCTCCCTTTGAGGGATTCAGTCACCAGCAGTCATAAGTTTGAACCCACTGACAGCTGAACAGCCAGAAGCTGAACTGCTTTTGAAGATGCGACTAAATGCCTTTCCAGTTGAATATCTATTCCTAAACAAGTTTTCCCAATTGACTCAAAAGCTTTCTTTTTTTTTTAACCATCATCTTTATTGGCTTTAGATAGGATTATTTTTATGCATTTACATTAACTATTTCAGAAAATGTTGTATCTTTTTGAAAATTAGAGTATATTAAGGATTTTTTATTCAGGTGACAATTCTGCCTTAATATAATAAGAAGTAATTAAAAGAAAGTAAAGCAAATTGCTAGTGCAAAGGAAGTAGAAAGGCTTTTGCCCTTTAATTATTTTAAGGCCTGTAGACCTTACTTACCCATCATGGTTATAGGAAGCGAGAACAACGCTGGGGCTGGAGTATGCATTGCTAGTTACCCAGGTACAGTGAACAGCAAACATCATCAACAACATCAGCATCAGCATAGTAACAATGTTTTTGATATTGGGACCCAGTCCTTCTTCTGTTTTTTCCTGTTCAGATACATGTTTTCTCACTTTGCCTGCCTAAACAAACACAAATATATCTGTTATGGCAACTTCTATCACCCTTGACAACGGAACCCATGCCTTTTTCTTCACCACATGCACCCTATAAATGCTATCGGATACTATAAAGCTAGACCAAGTGTGGCATAAATTAACTAAGTATGCACAAGAATGTTTTGACAATCCAGCAACTTATAAAAAAATGGATGATTCCTTGAAAGTTTTTTTCTTCTGAAAGAGGCTATTACATGAGGGTGAATGCATGACTTCCTTGGTTTGGCACAGTACGATGATGCCCTTGTATAAGGCAGGGTAGAAAAAAGAAAGGCACACGTATTTACTGTGAGAAAAAGGGGGAAACCCAAGGCTCATGCATTGTCAGGGTCAGTATAACAAAACCTATGAGATAAAAAAAATTAGTACCTAACAGCATTTTCTTCATGATGAAGAGAGTATGCAAGTTTATGAATAGAAATACTTTTTCATAAAATATATTATTCTTAAATTTCACCATGTCTTAGAGGAAATACGAGAGGGAAACATTCAGCGAAACAGAACTGCTATAACTAGTTAAGAAGAGCAAGCAACTGTCTGCCATCGCTTCTACAGAAAGCTGGGTCAGCACTGTACACTTCTTTAGGTTAAAGGCTCATCACCAATCAAGCTAGAAGGAACCACTTCTACACTGACACTGATTTTTTTTTTTTTGCAGGACATCAGTTACACCTTATTGGAGAACATCAATACTGGTTCTAAATTTCAATGCTAGTGATTCACACCTCTGGTGGCATTTAAAATATTCTGACAAAAAAAAAAAAAAAAGTAAAAATAAGCTGTTTTCTGACTTGTATCTTTTGCTCCCTCTACTCACCTTATCATACAGATTGCCAGGGTTCCTTTTGTCATCCTCATCACTGCTGTCCTCTATTGGTGGATTTTCCCTCTTCATATCATCACCCAAATAACGCTCAAAGACATTGGAGAAAGCAATTGCAGACAGCATACAGACCACTGGAGTCAAAGTGAGCATCAGCCGAACCATCACACCAGCAAAGTAAACGGCGCTGATTGCATACAGAGCAACTGCAAAGAAACAAATCTACTGATGACATTTAGAAAATAACACTCACTCTGACTGCACACATACATGCTCTCCATAAAACTACTTCTGGAAGTGGGTTGAGCATCTGTGTGTATAAAGACTTGAGTATGCATTGTATTTCATTGCTTTTTAATTTACAGAGATACAGTTCAATTAACATTTATCCCTTTTAAGCCTCAAACCCTTCCCGAAGTTTATCTTGGCAACTGTTAACAATAACACAACCCCATTTTCATATTCATTAATAATGTGTCAGAAGATACATTATTAGTGAAATCTAATATCACACACCAAAAATACTACTGGAATAATAGGTAGCTTCATTTGATTAAAAAGGTCAAACAGCCCTAGACCAAACAAGTTACTGAAACTGAAAAAGCAAAAGGAAGTGTTAGAATTTCATGTAAATACCAAATTTTAATTTAAGTTAGAGATATCTGTGGACAAATTGGGGGCTTGTCTACATTATAATTCCATACAAATGATATGATATTGTGAGCCCTATTCTGAAGCAAGTTTTCCTGAACAGTATTATCTCCACTCCCCAACGCTCCCCTGCCACCCAATTGTCCCCCCCCCAAAAAGCAAAAAACCAAACCAAGATTTTCAGAATAGCAAGGAATATTCAGAAAACTTTTCTGAGAAGGAACAAAAACCTCAAACAATCCTGTATACACTGGTTAGGAACATCTATTCTTTAAGTAATAGTGTTTATTCCTTGTCTGTTGCAGTTTAACAATACACTTCTATGAAAGATTTGCCACGGAAATCACGAAGGGACACTGATTTATGAGATTACATTACATAAATATTTTCTACTCTGTAGCGAAGTAGTATGGCTCTCCATTCTCACTCATAGGTCTCTACACCAACTTAAATAGATGATGCAGCAGTAGGAGGCTGAAAGCGAATTGCCCAGCACCGGACAAGGACTCATTGTGAGCCACAGAGCACAGAATACCCCAGAGTCGCTGGATTTAACACAGTAAATGTTCCCACTGCCCACACAGCTCTTAGGTAATCCTAAGAGGCAGCTATATTAGTCTGGAGCTTCCTATCCCTGTAAAAGCCCAAGACCCGAGTGATCTTCACTGCTCCATATGGGCTACAACTTCATATTACATCCCTACAAGCCTCATTCATAATCTTAGAAGTCTGCTTTCACAGCACAGCTTCGTACAAATAAACAATTTGTTGTCTCTGACACAGGGAGACCCCACACCTCCGCTTAGGCTTGTGTCTTATCTAGCATTTGTTCCACAGCAAGTGATTCAGTTCACCAAACAGCAGAAAATCTGGAAAGAAAAGGCATTTTGAATCATCATCTGTGATGGGATGAGTGCCAGACACCCAGGGAAGGGTCGGTTGCCTTGCAGACTGTGTAGGGTAGGGACCTTCTGAGCTGTTCATCTGGCTGAACTGTACTGTGGGACTGCACCCCAATGCGTGGTTTGCAAGAACAGCATGTGGCAGAGCATGCAACTCCAGCCACAGAACAGAACCATACCGACAAATATTTTAATACCACCTCTTGGGATGACACTCCATCACCATTTCACCTATCTCTGCATTTTTATAAATGGTTTTAAATACTGCTGGGTGCAGGCAACTTTTAATAATCATCTTTAAACACATCGCTTTTAAACCTTTTTTAGAACAAGCCATATACCAGCTTTGAGCAAACAAAACCAAAATAGAACCAAGTTGAAGGCAAGGTTTTTCAAAACAATTTTTAAATATTTTCTCTTACCAAAGACTCTTTCATCATTGATGTTTTTGATACAGAACCACAGCCCTGCTGGGAAAGTACACACGAGAATATGGAGATCAAAAAAGAAGGAAACCCATGTTGTAGGCTGATGCTCAGACACAGAGGCAATGATCGGGATGTGAATTTTCGCATACCTTTTTTAAAAAAAATTCAGTTCAAATTATTTTGAAAAGATAAAATTATTAAAACTTGTAAACATTAGGAAGTCTGAAATTCATTTCAAAGGAAGCATTTCAATTTAAAATGGCAAGTCATCCATTCAGCAGAAATCTGATGAAACTTCTATACCAAAACAGTCCCCAGGTCTTACTGTATTTAGGAAGTACTTGGTGTATAGAGTTATTTAAAACACCAATATAAAGGATTATTGCCATACTAATTAAAGGAATGAAAATTACGGATGTTTTGTTTTATTATGAAGCCATATTCACCAAAATGAAAACACCCAGCTATGGAAGCCCCACCACTACATTTTGAAGAGATAATCATCCATGCCAGTAAGTCTCCTAGGTTTTCAACACTGTATTTTGAAAACTCTCCTCTACACAGAATACCTTCATTTTCTCAGTACAGAAAGTTACAGTATTAAATACCAGACCAGTCACTGGTGTCCCCATGTTCTTTTAGATGCTGAAAAAATCAGGCCTTGTCTACACTCGGAAATATATGTCAACTAAACAACGTCAAACACTCAGTGCAGACAAGGACAAAACTGTGTTCTATATTAAAGACAGCTATACATACGGACCTTATCTGAGATGCTATATGACTGAATGGTGAGGTATCAAACATATGTCCTTTTCTTCACTGAGATCTAGTTCTCATTAAAAACTGGATTGTGTCTTTTAACACAACATGATTTTCTAATGTAGACAAGCCCTCAAAAGTTTAATGCTTTGTGTGTATATATACCACTTCATCTATAGGCAAAGAACAACACCTGTATGTTCTTCAGACAAATCTGAGGCTTCTCTACTGACATCTGCATTTATTACAGAGTTGGTGCAGAATCCTGTATGAGTTGGACTTTGGTGCCTGAAAAAACCTGAACTGCAAAGGTTTGAAGTTCTCCTATCCCTCCTTTTAATCTTCAAAAAAAATCCACCAATTCAATTTCACCTTAAATACATTTATCTTAGAAAAATATCTTCAGTTTCATTCTTATTCTCCTGGCTGGCTAAAGAATCCAACACTGGATTTTTAAAGGTTAACTAAACCAAAAGATTAACTAACACGGGTTTTTACCTGTGAAAACACACACAAATAAACCAGAATTGTTCAGAGTAAACATCTGTATACAAAAACAGATGTATGAACATAATAAACAGGCAACATGCAAGATCATATGTGCAACATCTTTGTTACTTTGTGCAATGTTGCGCAATGAAAATAATGTAAGTTTAAGGCTCTTAGTATGTTTTTCTATATGAAATTGTAGTGCTTCTCAGCATAAAATAACCACAAGCTGTACCAACACTTGAGGACACATTTAAAAATTACTATTACATATTCAAAGACTTCCAAAGAAGCAAGAAATTTAATAGACAAATTAGTGAAATGGTTGCAAATATCATGAAACAGTTACTACAGATGCTCTCTTTACATAACTGATTAAAACCCACTATATTATCCTTGACTGAAATACTAAATGGATTTGAGGATGAGGAGAGCAAAAGATTTAAGTTTTCAATAGAATGCTATTGATATCTAAATCCTCGTATCCTTTATCCTTACTTACCCAGTGTCCCACAATGAATAAAATCTGCCACTCCAAGGAGCAATATAACCTGAAAAAGAGAAGGGGGAAAAAAACCTTTTGCTGCCTAGATATTTAAAGGCAATAATTTTTCTACTCCCTCAAATTATAGCACAAAGCCAAAGAAATTTCATTGAACTTGTAATATATGTGAACCAGACCTACTGCATTAGGCAGGCTATAAAGTCTACCAACCATGAAGCTAGTTTTAGAAGAACACGCTTACAGGATCACATTGTACTCATCGACTATAAAGACACGCACACCTCCAAAAGTCAAAGCAATGCAATAATATAAAATATTTCTCAAAGAATATGACAGCTAGAGACTCTGTAAAGAAGTATAAGAAAAAGAAAACATAATTGATGAGAAAGTATTTAATTTTTCTGAAATGCCTGAGCAGGAAACTGGGAGCGATCTATAGCCAAAACACTAACACTCAATGAAACACTGGTTTCCTATTGTTTCTCTACTGATGGATCTACATGTAGCATGGAATATAAAAGCTGTTACTAGACATGCTGAGCAGCTTTATATATATATATTTTTTTTTTAAACAAAGCCTTTAGATACTTGAATATCATAAGATAAAAAGGAACAGTATCATTTTCAGATGAGAGAAAAATTGTTATTAAAAGTTATTAGTAAGATTCTTCTTAAATTTTATTTCCACTTTCCTTGCAACTGTTTCAGCTCTCTCCAAAGACAGATACAGACAAGCTGAAATAAGAGAAAATTAAATCCTTTTATTTATTACTCAAGTCTTCATGCATGAGACAGCAAGTCTTCCCTTTATCTGGTATTTAAAATTAGTACAATCTGACTAAAGGTTTTAGTTTCCTACCTAGTTTAGACATTTAAATATTGTGGTTAATGTTCTATGACAAGACACATTTTTTCCTTCAGTCTTTGGAAGCAAAGCTTGCTCCCAAACCACTGCATGCACAAGAAGAAGGAGCTGCCAGCAGATGGGGAACTACCGGTTATGGTGTTCTCTGGATGTATCCAAAACATGAGATCAGATGGCCTCACCTGAGGGTGCTGAAAGAGTTGGCCAATATGATAACTACCCACCATCTTCATCAGGGTGGTAAGGGAGGCCCCTGGTGCCTGGAAATTGGCTAATGCTACACCTCTAGGAAAGGCAAGAAGGAATATGCAGGCAACTATAGGCCAGTAACCCGAGTTCTTGAAAAGATCACAGAGCACAGCCTCCTGAAATACACTATTAAATGCTTTGAACCATTTTCCTTACTTCTCATTTATAAGCTGAAGAAGAAAGGGCTGGACAAACAGACTGTTTGTTGGGTTGAGTATTGGCTGTCCTGACAAGCTCAAAGTAGTACTCAGTGGATTGGGCTCCAGCTGGTGACTAGTAAAAAGCAAAAATATCCCAGAGGCCAAAACACTGAACCATGCTAAATTGAAAAGAGTTGCTGACATGCCTTATGGCAGGCAGGACTTCAATCCAGAACCTCAAACCCTTTCTTCCAGATGTTGCACCTGGGATACAGGGTCCAGATGTGGGCACCCTTCTGCATGAGGATTATTAAGAAAATAGAGAGGGATCAGAGTGCTGTGAGATGGTCAGGAGCCCAGATTGCGCAGCATACCAGAAGCTGAGGGAACGAGGTTTGTTCCATCTGGTGAAGCAGTGATACTGATCAGTGAATTTCAGAAGTTTAAATCAACACTTCCTAAGAACTGTAACAGAAGATGTATTTTGCTGCACACTGATATTAGCAGCCGAATTTTGTTTTGATAGGCCAGTCTGAAAATTTTTGCTAAGTATTAGTAGGACCTGCTCATACATACTGAAAAGCAAATCATAAACCATCAAGTTTTAGAAAACTTTCAAACAAATAGAGATGCTAAGTATTTTTCTTAAATAATAGTATCATAATTAACAAAAATAAAACTGCTATTATTAAACAGTCCAAAATGTTAAACAATTGATACAAAAAAATTTACGCCAGAAACATTGTTAAAAAGAAGTACAAGAAAGAAGTCAGTTAAAATAAAAAAAGTTATGTCTCAGGAAAGTGTTTTTTCCCCGAAATAAAACTCTGACAAAACAGAACTGTATTTGAGGTATAATATTAAGATCATGCAATTTAAACCAAGCAGAAGTCAATTTTTGCATGGGTAACATACATTTAGCTAGGAAAATAAGACTGCTTTTTCTTCATCGGGGAAGGAAGTATGGTATTAGATCACCAAGGAAGTATATCATGGAATGAGAAGATGGCAGTGAGGCATCTGGGGATAGCAACCAAGCAGACAAGCTTGTTCTTGTGAGATTGGGTAGAACTGCCTTGAAGACTAGAAGCTGAACCACAGAAGTAAAGTAGAACTTCAGATTAATTCCAGTCATACAGAAATCAGATTCAAGTATTTCAGAAAGTAAGCAATCTGACCTTGACCTATCAATGCTATTCAGAACGGATCAGCTAAACATATCTTCCTAACACGCTTTGGCTATCGTTATGCTCCTCACCCAGTCTGACTTCTTACATCATTATGTGGATTGTGGATAAACCTGAAATATTGGAATGATGCTATAAAGTAGTTTTATTCTGCAGCCCAGAAAGCACAATGAATTCCAACACATGGGCACTGGTTTGCTGTGGCATTGCCAACAATAACTTTAGACTAAATCAAATGTTGATCATCTGGTTTACCTGCTCCAAAGGTACTAGTTTCACATTTATTTACCTGTGTATGTCAAATAGATGACACTCAGGAATACAATACCAGCAGCTAGTGAGACACCCAAGAAGAACAATGTCTGAAATTCTTGCTTTGTTAATCTGTCTCTCAGATATTGCAAAAACGCATATGCCTGCAGCAGTGCAAAAACACCTAAAGAAAGAGGAAAGTTTTTGTTTAAATGCTCAGAAGCAGTAACAGCTGTTAAAGCAATTGGCATACTTTGGCTATATATGAATTAGAAAAATAAATGTAAGGTACATCCTTACACCTAACAACTAGTATATAATCACTTTCTGACAAATAGCCTTTAATACTTAACAGGGATGATACTTTCTTGCAATGACAGAAACTTGCAATGAGAGAAAATACTGTCCAAAACATACTTTGCTTATTATATCAAGAGCTCCAATACCCACTGCCTCTTTGCTCCCAAATTAAACTGGGGTAAGGGAGAGAATCACCTGAAAACTAGATTGTACGGATAATAGCAAAAACACAGGTTAACATACCTAGACCTGGTGAAAAATTAAGACACAGACCCCAGGCAGCACACAAACAAGGCTAATATAGAAATATATGGAAATTAAGTTACTAAAAAAACAAGGATTTAATGAAAGAGAAAAAAACCCATATAAAACTAGTGTTGCAACACCAGAATTCACTGAGTAAGCACCCCACACCCTCAAAAAGGCTGTTCAGAGTTCAACATAAAACCAGAACTTGGATACAATCCAATGATTAGTCCATTCAAAAGTGCGAATTCACTGGTAGCTGGCAGAAGAAGAAAACAGAACTCAAATGTATGGTGCACAATGTTGAAATTCACTAGTTCTGAACTCCTAGAGAAAGACACAAACTCTATTCACTAAATAAATGTAAAATACTTCAGATGCAAAATATGGTTTGATAAATCTTTACTCTTTCCATTATATTCAGATTGCTGAAAAAAATCTCCATTTTTAAAAGTATTTTTCTAGTAAATTTTAATGATATTCCAATTGCTGTCCAAAATACATTTTGATAAGTCACTACACATAATAAAAAAATCTAAGCAATCTAACATACTAAACTATATCACACAAACAGTGTATGCAGTTAAACATAAACCTATCAGTCTTAGTAGAGGTTATTGCTGTCAAGAAATCAACATGTCTGACTTAACTATTGAAAAATCAACTTACTTTAAAGAAATAAAAAGAATCAAACAAGATTGAAATCAGTTATTTAAAAATCAGCCTCCTGATTAGTAATTTAAGTCATTTGTATTTAAGCCACTTTGAAAAATTACAGAAAACGATCAACTCCAAAACCAAATTGCTCAGTAAAAACTATGTTTACCAATAAGGAATGTTTCAATTGTACAGTGCTTGAAGGCAACATTATATCGCAGAACAGTAGAGATTATCAATGTGTAAAATAAGTGCTTGTCAGAGTGCGTAACTGATGCAGTGTTATGGAGGCATTTTACCTCCATTAGCTCACACAAAGGATGATAATGTGTCAATTGGAAAGAAAACTTCCCTACAGACACAAAATTGTACCTCTTTTTCTTTAACAATTTGGTTTGTTAGTATGTGCTCTTTCTAATGCAAGGAAACAAAGCCGCAAGGGTTTGAGGTTTTCTTGTGCTAAGCAGGCTGTTTGGAAGCAGACATTTAATTTTCTTACCTGCAGCTGCCATGTGTTCGCTTGTTCTAATTGGCTGAAATCCCACAAAAGGTATCTGCATCGATAATATTAACCCCACAATGTAGAAAGTGCTATATGCTAGGAAAAAAAGAGGGAGAGGGGAGGAAGAGAAAGATGGGAAGAAAATGAACATACATATTTCTAAAAGCATTGGTTCTATAATAGAGTCCATCCTCCCCCCAACTTCAGTGACACTGAAACAGAACCGTATCATTCCAAGTATTTCAGCCATCCTAATGACTTTTTCCTCCTTTGACTAGAATAAACCTGCCTGCCTACTGCATCCAGATTTAGAGAAAGTAGCAAAGTATTGTTGTTCCTAATTGTACTGTTTTTTCTCCTCCTAGGGTAATAAACTACGTACCTAAGATGTTCTAGCTTGGAAATAGTTTGCTCAGGCCATGGATGGGGGAAGACCTCTCAGATAGCAAGTGACAAAAGAAGCTTTCTATATGAGGAGAAACTGAAGGGACCAGACCTCAAAGAAGCAAAACACTTAAGAGTCCACTACCTATTTAGAAAATCCAAAGAGGTACGTTTGTTCTTTTTTTAACACAAGAGCAGAGGCATGCCAGGAAACTGAAAAGCAATAGAATTAAAAATTAATATTAAGCATATGTATTAATGGCTCTATATCAACCATGGGGACTCATAACCCCCAGAAAGTAGAGGCCAAGAACACAATTAATATTAATATTAGTATTAATAACATGAATATTATGTATGCACCAAGATTCATATACTTTATTTTGACAGCGTTTTGGTCCTCAGTATTCCAGGGTGAAGAAGAGAGGGGAGGGGAAGAGAGAAGTACCAACTCTGAATAGCCGTGAGTCTGATTACATTTAAAGCAACCAACCAACTTAAAGGCCAAATGAAGTTTTGTTCCTTCAGTGGCAAACAACAATAATCCACCTCCCAGATTTTTAAACACTCTTACAAATCATAAACCACTGTCTTTGTTACAGCCTCGATCTTATGAAGAGATCCCTGTTCTCATACAATCCTTTGCTAACCTCCATGAGAAAAAGTTTGGGGAGTGCATCATTTACCAGTGGTATTGTTCCCTTAGCACCTGTGTGGTCTCACTGGGGGGTTCTGTTCCCAGGGTACTGTCTGCTTTCTAAAAGTCATGGAAGTAACTGTGATGATACTTCCAACCAACCACTTGCTGTCTTCTCTGGTGTATTCTTTCAAGCATCTGTATTGCACCACTTGGCCTACCTACTGATCTATGCCCTCTTATGTCACTGAAATACATTTTTGGAGAAGGACGCTCAATTTTTTAAGAATTCACTACAGCATAAATCATTTACTGTACCATGAAAGTGTTACAACACTGCCATCCTGTGGAAGTTCAATGATTGGCATAAATCACTACATTTCACATTTGTTAGACCATTGTAAATCATCATTTTTAAGCCTAGTCCTGCAACTGTTACACTTTCCATGCCCACTTCCATTCCCTTCCCCCCGCATCCCTTACTCCTGATCCTTCCAAACAGCTATCACATACGTCTGCCTTGGATTGAGAAAAACCTGGCAATTTACACAGCAACACAATTTTTCTAGGCACTTAGATACATCAAGGTGATATATCATCGCAAACTTTCCATGTTCCTTTACATTCTACTGTCTGCACAGTCTTTGCAAAAACAAGAAGTTAATTTTGATTCCTGCAAGCTACTCTGATGGTTATAACTTTGATTAGGTCAAGGAAAAAACCCAACATTCTGACCTATTGAGGATAAACTCATTTTGCAAACATTTTTAGTTGCTGTATACTGCATGAACCCAGGAAGAACCTACTGAAAAACTTCTCCAGAAAGTACGATCAAATACTTGACCACATACTTTCAATTAGTGGATTATAATCACCAGAAATAAACACTCATCATCTGAAGTTTTAGAATACTGAAGTAGTTGATACAAATATATGCCTGCTCACTATTCAAATGATAAAATCCAATACATAGATCAAGAAATTATTGAAATGAAGTTTTAAATTCTGGAAGATCCTTAAGTGTTTTGTTATTAAATATTCTGAAAAGTATACAGAACTTTAAAAAATTGTACAGGAAAAAAAAAAATCAAATTGAAGTGAAAACTACCAAGTCTCTTAAGTGTGCAAGGATGACATATCTATATTGGTACCTTTCCAAACGTAAACCCATTTATTTTTTTCTAAATATGATAAACAAGAGAAACTACAAGTACAATAATAGAAAATAGTATCAATGGTTCCTGTATCTGAATAAAGAGATTATTTACCTATACAAGTGCTGCTAATACACTGAAATTGTAAGCACTTGTTCTTCATTATTAAGCTAATAAGATCTGAATGAAAGAACAAAAAACAAAAAAGCACAGCTTAAGCTTTCAAATGTAGATAGCATGACCATCATTGTTGCCAAGTGGGTCAGAAGCTATCTGGCTGATAAATTCATCTGCCTGCAAGTCATAAAGTATTTTAAAATTGGCAAAAAGTTCATATTCTGGAAATTTTTACTCATTAAATGATTCTGAGTTACACTGCCAGGCATATCAGATCATGTCCCATTAACCTTTTCTTTGGTGTATGAACACCCAGATGAAAAATTTATACCAGGAAACCATCACGATTTTTAAAAACTTGGTGCTGCCAAATACTGTCATCTACATTTATGTTATTATGTTAGATTAAACATTCATCTGTTACAAAAGTTAGGCTCGTGCTAGTTTAAAATAAAATGCAGCAACTGGTCTAGAGATTAAAAACCCCCAAATTCTTGGTAATAGTAAAATGGATGCAGATTTTACTAGCTACTGTCAGCTGACAATAGTTTACAGAAGTTTTACCTGCACATTGGTAGTTTTTTGAGAATTATGAGACTGCTGCAGGCACACTAGCTATTGCATATCACAGAAACTCCAAAAATATCTTTATTCTCCCTATTTCAATGACCTTTTGTAAACTCTTCTCCCTATCTGAATAGTTTGGAAGTGAAGCACACTTCAATTTCCTCTCAGAAGTGCTTGAGCATTCTTACCTGTTTTACAAAAACATCTTGTTAAACAAACCTAGAAATCATATACTATTGTGAGACGTACAGACTTCTCTGTGTGTAAGGCTTCCCATGAAAGCTTAAATTAAGCCAGCAGTTGCAATGAAACAGCAGAGCAGCAATCACATTTTCATTCTGACAATTCTGCTGAAGTACATCTCCCTCACAGCTGAAGGGCAATAACATCTCAAAACACTGTAGCTATTTGCAAAACAAACGTCTGCCAAAACCTTTAATTCATATGAACCTGCAGCACTATTTTCCCCAGATGAGTTCAAACACCAGTTCATTGAAAGCTGAAAAAGCAAGAATACTTATTCTTTATTGTTTCTGGTTACCACACTGCTTCAGGATTTTATAATTAGTAGATTTAATTTTCTCTTGACTAACTCATAGAAATTGGAAAACAAAAATATTCAATAAAACAATTTTAAAAGCAAAACAAGATAAATTACTTCCCCCTTAAGTTATGAAGAAGTAGTTAATGACAAAGTTAAGTAATACTAACATTAAAAATTAAAGATGGGTTAGAGCTTTTTTTTTCCTTTTTTTAAAAGAATTTCTGTTTCTTAATTACATAAATAGATTAACAAAGCAGCATGAAACCAATATTTATAGTTTTGGTAACAAAAATACAACACTGAACTTGATTAAATTGAGTAATTATTATAGTATATAAAGGTTCAAATATGTACGTAAATATAGTAATTTCTCTAGCAGGCACCACAAAAAGGCATTAAAATAATTAAAAATACAAAGATAAAACTATTAAAAAGGGTAACAAAAATATATTTACAAATATGAAATATCCTGTGGTATTACACTTCAACTCATATTATGTTCTCGAACTATCTATTGTAAAGATTTCACATCAGGGAGTCAAAAATGTTCTAGCTAACTTGCAAACCTTTGAATACCCGAATTGCTTATTACTTATTTCATTCACACACCTACACCATGGCCAACTGATTTAACTGGTAAAGTTTCTATAAGAACAGTTTACAGAGTATTTAAATGTCAGGCAAATCAATTAAAAAGTTAGTATCCTAAGATCACTATTCATACATTCCTGAAACTGGAAGGAAGGCTGACCCATTAACCCAATAAAATCTTAAGGATTCACGTGGAGCGGACAGACTCTTACACTACATTTTAGTCTAATTTATATACAACATACATGGCTGCTTAAAATGCCCTATGTCTTTTCTCATATATGTCACAATGTATTATATGTTTGCACAATTTCTGCCGCACAACTTTTTTAAAATAGCAATTGTTTAACATACTAGAAAAAAAAGTATGAAACATTATTACAGACACACACATAATATATATATAAAATATATTAAAAGGATTCTATAAATATCAAACTATCAAATTTTTTTCTTCAGTGCAGTACAAAGGAGAAAATTAATTAGCAGCTACATATATGAAATTTTGGAAGTGTGAGTATGTTTTAACTCCTTATTTCCATGTTGTAGAGAATAACTGACTATAATCAGTAATCAAATTAATAAAATGCAACCTGATATGCAATTACTTAATTCCCACTTAATACAAAACACATCAGTATAATTAATTTCCTATCTCATGATTAAGCATTTGAGAATGACTGTTCAATGAACAAAACTTACCAATGTAGACTCTCCTGCTGTATCTCTGCATCAGCAACAGAACAAACACATGCAGTGGAATAAGGTTGATGATGAAAACATAACCACCCCATGCAGAGACCTATGAGAAGTAGAACAGGAGATTAGATCTGAAAATATCTGCAGATTTTTAGGATAGCCAATGCTGGATTTATACATCCTGATGGTCTAACAAGAAAACACAACCCCCATCTAGACAAGCAGTCAGAACTACTAGTAAAACCACCAGAATCTTTTCTCAATATTTATTATCAAAAAAGAAAAGAAACCAACAAAACCCCCACAAGACACTTGAAATGGCCTGGTGGATTTTCAGGGCTATCCTTCCTGTATCTCCTCCTTCTCCCAAACTAATCTGGTCACTCTGGCAAGCAAGAATGGGGGCTTTTCCCCATGGTGAAGGCTGCAGCACAAGGCAGCGGTATGACTCCCATGTAGGATCCAAAATTTTCCTTTAGCATACAAATTTAGCGCCATGCTCTGCACTTTTTGCTGGGGACAGGGAACAGTATCTCCAGGCAGAGGAGAAAGGGAACAAGGTACACCTTCAGGAGCAAAACTCCTGGAGCAGAGCAGCCAATGCAGGTTACAGTGTAAGGAAAGAAACAAAAGGAAGGTAGATGCACAGGGAAGCAGGGCTGAGCACTGTGGAATGCTGTACTATACCATGGATATTGCAAACCTGTAGTAACAGTACTGGTATGATGTACTTATATTGATAACATTGTAGTGTTTCAGTTCTATGACTGATTGCTGGTTTGGATAAAGATTTAATGAGCTATCATTACAATGTGTTATCTAAATTTGTAACATATTTAGAAGGGCTAATGTTGGCTAGACAATCTGTATTTTCACACATGTCCTCTTGTCAAATTACAGTCTAGACTTCTCCCGTATACCATGCCTAACCTAGATCTTCATTTTTAGAATGCAGTAGCTAACGTGGTTTTCACTTTAACTGTACTTTAGGGCTTAGAATCATGTAGATATTTTTAAAGCCCTAGAATCCAAAAAGAAACCCAAATGACTATGTTCTATAGAACAGATTCTAAAATAAGGACGAGGCCAAGTACTACTTGTTTTTGATACTAATACTACAAACCCTGGCATTGCAAAATTTGGGGTAACTGATTCAAACAATGTGAAACAAGTAGACTAGAAATATTCTAAGTTTTCTAGAAACTCATTTCAGATTATCATGATCCTATTGCCAAATTACTAGCATGAAGTATCATGGTTTACAGAGGCAAGTTTATTTAATGGGAGAAAATACTATATGAAGACAGGTAAGACAGAACAGAATAAGAACAAATGTGCAATTAGGACACTGTCATATTCAGGGAAAGGTTTGAATGAAGCAGGTAGCTGACAGCTTGCATGGACCAGAGACCTGCAACTCTAATTATCAAAATATTAAACCAAATCTAAGCACTGAAGATTGTACTGAACTGAAGATGCACTTTGGAAGTTTACAAACAAAACTGAAGCATCCTCATAGATTGGCAAAAAGAGTGGAAACATGCTATCACTCCCACAGGGATTGCTTCAATGTAAAGCTTTGTTTTATTTCACGTCTTTGTCATTAAAAGCTATCCAAAGCAGAAGTTGCTGAAGTCAAACAAATGCTAGAAATATAATTGCAAGGAAAAAACACTTCTCCTTGTGGAATGCAATGCAATGCAATGCTACGAGTCAAACTACCACAGTGAGTGAGGTATATATTTTAAGCAGATTTAGTTAAAGAAAGATTTTGGTCAGTCCATGCAATATCCATTCCTCTTTCAAGGAACTGTTCCCCAAACTCCCCACGCAAGGACTGACTCTTACCACCTCAAAATTGTGATTTGATTTAATTTTCAACTTGCACTGAAAACGTAACTAATTCCATCACAGAAAAACAAATAAATACTATATAATGAATTATATTATTATAATTAAGTACAATTATGCTTTGTCCTAAAAATTTACCTAAGCAAAACATCTAGAAGGGCATCTTAACAAAACTGTTTCCCAAAGTGAAACAGAATATATAGAAAGCCACCACCAGGGACAAAGTTGGTACACTCTGTAAGCAATAAAATTCTGTCATCTAATCACTGAGGTTAAGCTATGGACAAATCTTAACCTTTCACTAGCTGACAGCACTTGAAAGAAAAATAAAAGAAAAAAAATTAATTTACATTCAAGGATTGAATGTCATGATGATGACATTGATTCCGTACGTTCTGTCACCATGCACACTCTAGATCACATTCCCTCCCTCCCATATAATCCCACAGACCAACACACTAATCAGACTAAGATGGGAAGAACTTGTTATTGTGCAATTTTTCAGCAGTAAAACTGTGAAAGTATTGTATTTGTTATCTGCATATTTATGAAGAGCACTTTCAGAGGATCTTGCCAATAAATTGGCACAATATAAAAAAAGACTATGGTATATAGATATAACAACTAAAAAAACTTACTTGCCTGATTTTGCACTCCACATAAGTGTGTACCAAGCCTACAGGATCTCTTCACTGCAATGCTATATAAACAGCAATGCTGTGTATAAAGTGGTTGTTTATTTATTGACTTGGCAAAAAGGAGGAGAAATAGGGGAGGAAATATATGTACTCTTAACAGGAGATAGCTATCCTCTTTGGCAACATATACAGGGATATTATTTACTATATTAACACCAAAAATCTCAGAAAACCCAATGAACATTAAAGCTAGAGGAAATCTAGGCAGCATCCAGATAACCTCTGAATCAACCCTGTAACTTAATTTAAGGCATGCAAAACAGCTCAGAAGTTCCTTTTTCTTGCAAGCCTAGTTACCTGACTGTGGAAAAGTAATATATGAGACCTCAATCTTAACCAACACCAAGCAATTAGCCTGACTATCCCACCACTGGCTATTTTGAGGCTAACTTATTTTTCATATAGCCACAAAAAAAAAAAAAAAAAAAAAAAAGTTTATCAGTCAGGGGAAGAAAGGACTCTTGACTGATTCATACAGGAAAATTCTTCAAGTCTAAGGTTTCAGAAGATGGAGGAGGGGGGGGAACCAATTCCCTCCATTTTGCTATTAGTTTTATCTCCTCAATTTTACTACTCTTTTTACCCTCTGTTAGCCCTCTAGGAACATCTCTGCAATAGCCTCCATTTTCATAGATCAAGAATGAAAAGGGACTTTATGATCGTTTAATATGACACTGAATTCATTCAGCAGTTCTGGTGGTAAGCTTTACTTTATGGCATAATTATACCCAAAGAAATAGCTTTCAGAGTGATATAAGTGTAAATTTGTCCATAAATTTTAAATACTATTATTGCATTTTAGTAATAATGACACACACACGAATAGCAAAATTCCACCTCAATTCACCTGCACCAAAACAAAAATCCCACTGAATCAGAGTACCTCTTCACAGCATAGGATCAATTTATAAGTAAAAGTTATTATAATTAAAGAGTTTTCCAAAAATTGTTTTCACTGCATTTAAATCATAAATATTTTGAAATTTAAAGTATGTTTTTTTACTCATATATTTGTAATACGAAGCAACAATTTTATATTATGGCTCTAACAAAGATTAAAATCTCCTTCTTCTGTTCTTCATCAACATATGGATTATGTAAGCCCTACTCAAATAGTTTAGCTATTATATATATGTAAAAGGCTTACCATGTAAAAGTAGGATAGACAGCAGCAGATTGTCCAAAAGACTGACCCAGTTTTCACAGACTTCACCTTAAAAAATAACCAAGTATTTATGAATAACAAACACTGGACAATATTCCAAAATTTCATTCCAAAACAACTGTCAAGAGAACTTCTTTAGCACGTATCAAGTTATATTTGTACGCTTCTGAACTGATGTCCATAAAACCAAACCAGAAGCTCAATTCATTTACACACAAAACAGCTTATACCTATCTCTCTAGTTAAAGCAGAGGCAGGATGTAATCCAACTCTGCTTCATGATCTGAGGTAGAAAAGTAGTGGCAACACCTCTGTGCTACTTTCTGTGAGACATTAGACCACTTCATAATTCGAAGTGTAGACTATCCATGGCTCACTTTGGCTGGCATCAGACGCAACTCTGCAATTACAGATAATAGAGCTATTCTGTAATTTTGAAAAACTCACTTAAGGTTAATGACAACATCCAGATACTACTAAAGTTTAGCGTGATCCATAAACTGGCCCAGTAGTATGATTTTGTCTAAAACTGATGGTGGTGATTGTGGTGTGGGAAAATAGGAAAGAAAAACCAACATTAAAGCTAGAAAGTTATCTATAAAATATATTTGATTCATACATAATTCTACAAGAGTTTATGCAAACATTATTGCACTATGCAGTTTAGTTAAATACGAGTTCCATAATAACAGATAACTACTATGTCTCAGTTGTTATAAAGTAACAACATAGGTTGATTCTATTATTATCACAGTATACCTTTACAGCTGCAGTTTAGTCTAAGTCCAGATTTTAAAAAACTGCATTTAAGTAACACCAGCCACTCAGTCATGAAACATCCGAATTCCCTTCCATTATACTCCTACCAACAATATCCTAAGTTTGAAATATTCTAAAGCTAAAAAACTTGTTAGTATGCATCTACTTATGAAAAGTGGAACTCTTGATAAAATCGTGAGAAAAGCTGTAATGACCATGTACATACATGGAGACACTCAAAATGAAAAATACATGCATTCAAGGAACGCACAAGGGACAGTACCATACAGTGTCTAGGCTGAATTAACAATATTGTTATGCTATTTGTGATATTTCCAAAATGGATGCAACAGTCTAGAAAAACTCCAGCTTGCCTAAACTCCTTCATGCAAAACTGCATTACAGACGCAATGCTACATACAGATTAAGGAGTGACAGACAAGTGCACTAGCAAGTAGGCTAATTAAAAGACGTCAGGCTATTTTTTTTTAAGCATGCAAGCAATATTAATATCTGGCTCTGAACATCTTTGAGTATTTAATTTGGGTGCTCAAGCCAAAGCTCAGACCCTCCATACAGTTGAAAGCTTCTCCAGAAGACAATTCAAAGCACTTTATATTCAGAGTCTACTGGTTTTCACCAGCTAAATAAGGAGGCTAAAAGTTTGATGCTCACATAATACTAATACCTCCAAACGGAAAAACAGAAACAACCCTTCTGTTTGCTTTACATTTATAGACTTACCATCATTATGATTACTACTCCTACTACAGGACACACATACTTCAGCTGAACAGTACTTTTACATAGCAAACTAAAGAGCATGATTACGGAGTTGTTCAGATCACATGACTTCTCAGTACTTGCCTGATCAAGAGCCAAGGGGAAGAGGGATGAGAGGGAGGAAGATAAGAATTCAATGGATTCTAAGAAAAATCAGTCATTTGGTTGGAGGAGGAAACAAAAAACCTTTCCAAAGCAGAAGACTCGGCAATTACTTACCCATAAATAGTATGTGAACTGCAGTGCAAAAATAGCTATGCCTTCATTGTCAAATGATCCTGCTACTGATCGCGATATGTAACCTGGAACTATGGCAATAAAACAGGCAGCTAAAAGCCCTGCTCCCTGGTTCCACAGTTCTCTGGTGAGCAGGAAAGTAGAAATAGCTGTAAGGCCGCTAAAAACCGGTGCTAGGAACACACATACATCTCTTATGTGGACTGTCACGTTAAGCATATTTAAAATCCAATGTATAAGGCCTGCTGTCACCATCAGTCCTGGGTATACCTAAAAGGAGAGAAAAAACAAAACAAAACCAACCCACTAGGTTATTGCAAAAAATGATCATGGTAGGTTTAGGTAGGCTTATTTGCATATAATTTGCAATGAAACAGTCATTTTTTTAAGCTGATATGAGCAGTGAGCAGGTAAAGCTAATGGAATTATTTTAATACTACTTTAATCATGTTTTGACGACACTGCTGAATACCAGAGGTACTTCAAATTTTACCCAATGCTAACAATTACATATAATCCATTTTGTAAATGAATAAGCAGCATACAGATAATATTCTATCTTGCCTGACATTTATCATATAATGAGAAGAATTTGTTGTTCAGGTATGGAAGCAGAAGCTAAACTTTGCAAGAGAATTTCAAGCCAGCTAACAGCTTTAAGAAAAAAACAAAACCCCAAAACTGTAAGACAACAAGAAGAAACTCAGCAACATTTCCCAGCCCTATCCATTTTCCTCCAAAATATACCATGCCATTCTTTCACTTCTTGTTACCCATGGAGAAAGAAAGTGTGCATCAACGAGATTAATTTTTTTTAAGCTGAAAAGCTGACAAGACAGTTGAGTATTATATATTTGCAAGACATCTGTAGACATCTTTGGATATGAAGGATTAAAATAAAGTCCTATAAAATTGAATTAAGATGTCCTCCAGGAAAGGTAGCATAGACTTATAACAAATCTATTGAACCCACTATAGAATATTGGAGAACTTCAAGTTATTCTTAATAGGAATTCTACCCTCCCACATTTATCAACATTAGAAAAATCAATATGTACTAGAAAAGTTAATATGTACTTCACCTGCCTTAGTTTCTTTCAAAAGCTAAGAAGGGCGTTGTACTAAATTAAATTAACAGACAACAGAATGTTTCCCTGCCTATATCCTTGAGACACAGTTTTCAAGACAAACTATTAAAACATTATATACCATATGACTTGCAAAATAATGTATGAAATCAACATTTCAATTCTATTTCCTAAGGGTTTTTACTTCATATAAGACAGGTATGCAAAACCCACATATATATGTTACATAAAAATGGTCTCAAGTATCTCTAAGGTACTACAATGAATAGTGATCTAGTTGTTACAAAAAACTTTGTAAATGCATTTAAATAGTATCTACTATAATTAAGAAGTTTAATGCACTTTCACACATTAAGTAACACGTGGCTCAGTGTTACTAAAGCTATTCTACCAATGAACGATATTTGTATTCCGATTGTTTCATACACCTTTCCTGTCTTGTAACTTGCATCGATACCAATCTTACCTACTCCTGATGCTTCATACAGGTGCCCCACTGTTTAATTTCAAAAGGTCTTTTCCCAGTAAAATCCTAACATTTTCCATACACACATGAAGTCCACTCAACATATACCACTGGATTAAAACTTGTGCCTTATGAGATTCAGATAACTTAAAAAAAAAAAAAAAAAAATTTTCATTTCATGTACCAGAATTACAGCAGTCATACTACACTTACTTATTACTATTAGAAGTTCATATGTAAGGAAGTAAAACTCAGTTCTGTATTTCTTGTTCACAGTATGCTGTTGGATAAAGACTAAAGCATGTTGACTTACTGTCTTAGCTCCTGCAGCAAAAAATTAAAAACATCTTGCTATTCCCTCTGCAGCAATTTGACAATTAAAAGCATATTTTATTAAGATTCTCCTTTTATCAATGTCAAATTTGTATTGAAAGTTCAAAAAACCTACTGCAAAGTCATCTTTAAGTTATTATTACAATACTTACAGTTCCACCTACTATTCTTCCCAGTGGATACCATGCTCTTTCATCAAACCAATTTAAAAATTCATAAAACCCATGGGATGCAAGATGATGTGTTGATCTATAGTTAAACCTAGAAAGAAATAGAGGAAAAGAAGGGAGGGGGAAGATAAATATCAAGAACCTAAATTTTAGGCATACCTTAAGTCATCTGTTTTCTAAGACCTAGAAAATAATTAAACTTCAGCATCTCATTTAGTATATAAGTACAATGGCCCTCTCTAAATCTATAGAGTTTTAAAGTAAATTACTAAGCCTTCAGTTACTAACCACTACATTTTCTTCATTTCTACAGCCAGTGCATATACACAGATGAAATGTTACAGTTTTGGGTGGGTTTTTTAAAACATTAAAGTTTTCTGTCACTCTAACAAACACTCCTGGCATTTTCTGCATTCCTTTTTAAAGCCAGTTTTCAAATATAGTCTGTCAACCTATTATTTTCCACATCCAGAATACCACTTAAGCAGAACCAAGATCATGGAAGAATCAATGCAAGACTCCCATTCTGAGACAGGACGGCTACCCAGTAGATCTGCTGCTCTATTTCATGAAACATTGAGAGGTGACATAATGTAATAATATGCAAAAAAGGGAATCAGTCTATTTGTTCACACTATCAAACTAATGGCCTTGACATATTTCTTTCTTTCAATCAATAAGAACCTATACAACGTAGAATCTATGTAGATGAAGTTTCACCTTCAAAGTTTGTACATTCTCTGCTGCAGAAAATCCCTTGTACAGCAAAAGCCTTCCTATGCATCCCTTCAGTTCAGTCTTCCACATTGCCCATATACCATTAAAAAACACAGATGGATTGCCACCAAGGCATTAATATTCTACTTTTCTGACATGTAATTTTTCCAACTTCTCAAACTTCACATAGCAAAACCTTTCAAGTATTACAAAGTCCATTAATTCTTCAAATTAGGAATCAGACTGCTGTGAGAAGAACTGCAGTGCATGTTACCCCGAACTGCAACTCTTTCATGATCATTTGAAAGCCAAACTAACAAGGGTGCAGGTATTGATGCTGTAAAGTTTTGTAAAGAAAGTTTAGGCTTAGAAAAGCCTCAGTGAACACCACTTCTGAAACAAGCAACATCCACAAACCCAACCCTCCTAATAGATATTCTAATTGGAATTTAGATAACGTGAAATTCATTAGTTAAAGAAGTATTAAAGATTGTATTCATTAGTTAAGAAGTTCAGATGACTAAATTGAATACCATAACAGACAACAGGTTAGATGAGGAAACCACCATGAAAGACTTCCAAAGACAGTTAGTATTCAAGACTAGAAA
Source organism: Aquila chrysaetos chrysaetos (assembly GCF_900496995.4). Taxonomy (NCBI): domain Eukaryota; kingdom Metazoa; phylum Chordata; class Aves; order Accipitriformes; family Accipitridae; genus Aquila; species Aquila chrysaetos. Next base: position 33,429,973 of record NC_044006.1, read on the forward strand.
AGCTTACGTGTTTTTCATTTTGTCTATTTTATGAAAGTATGCACTTATATCACTAACATGCATCACTTCTAACACGGATTTTAAAACTACATCAAATTCTTTCATATATCTAGGATTCCCAAAATATCACAGGTTTACTTTGAACTAATTCATTTTACCAGAAAAAAGCTAATGTAATTCAAGACTATAAGACCCATCAAGTTCCTACTTGTTTAATCAGTACAAGTCCAGTATCTGAAGTACAACCACACAGAGGTTATGAGCAGATTTCTTCATCTACACAGCGAAAGAAGAAAAATAATTGAAATTCAGGTCCAGATGTCAGCAAACTTGACTGATGCTATGATAGTTCCGTCAGTGGAAACATGCAAGTAACATTAAAAACAAGTAAATAAAAAAAATTGAGCGCAGTATTTTCAGGAACACTCTCTCACATGTTAAATAAGCAGTTATATAGGATACACTAACTGATAAAACTGTAGACTTTCAAAAGTAATTAGTCATGTTTATATAAGAAAATTCACACAAACATCAATCATTCTGACCTAGAAATCTTTGTATCAAACAGCAATGTGACATTTGTTTCTAATAAGCCTGCAACTATTCCCATTTGACTAGATTTCTAAATATTAATTAATTCTCCAGTTCTGAACTGTCAAGTATAATGTGATTTATGAAATGCTGTACCTGTAAAATTAGCCCCTTATCTTAGTATAGCAAGGTCTATTGTTAAATTGTTTAGTGCCAAATGCCTGCAGTATGGTATGAGACAAAGCAGGAGTTCCATGTTGCACAGGATGCATACAATCCAGCCAGCTATGGACTGGACTTAAAATGCACTGAAAACCCAGTCAATGTTGTTATCCTAGAACTTTAAAAAGGAAACAAGAAAGATATTTACTAACATGAATTACTTTCAACTTTTTAAATCATGACTCAAACTCACAGAGGCTACAAAAGTATGACTAATGTTTACTTTTAGAGTATTAAAAGATTAGTTAAACAAATTAAATAGGCAAGAAGAATACATATTGACATTCTCCTCATGTTTTGAACTGGTAAAGCTTCATAACTGACTTCAGAAGGATGCGAACAACTGTCTTGTGCTTTGGCAGCATCCCATTAAGTCTTTTAATAACAATGAATTACCATGCAAAATTGAAATGCAACATAACAGCATTCTACTTCTACCACTTAAGAGGTAAGAATTTAATCTTCCCTCCTAATATACTTCTGGATAGATACAAATCTATTAACCCCTTCTTTCAAAAAGCAATTGATTCTTTTGCCACAAATGAAAGCATGCAGAGACAGCTGGGCATGTCTTTACAGCAGAAATTATTAGCAATACTATAGGTACATTAATTTTTCACTGCAAGAAGACCTATAGGTGAGAATGAGAAAAAACATTCTGACCACAGAAACCTAAAGAAAAATATTTAGAAGCTTAACTACAGCACCTCAATTTGACTTTAGGGGAGGAAAAAAAAAAAAAAAAAGTGCTCACTTCACCTCCCACTAGGTAACCTGCAAACAAAAATAAGTTAAAATGTAAATATAAACATATGCATACATAAGGAGAAGCTTGATGAGTAATGCTGCATATCAAAGCCAGCTTCAAGCACTGACAAAGTGGCAACAACAGTATGGTCTAGCAATCATATGATGCCAGTATTACACCCTGATACCGCTTACGCACTTCATAGCACTCTACTCCTTTAGGGACAAGCCTGAACCTTGTAAAACTGTTTCCCTTTCAGCCAGAATGGAGAAAGGCAAGAGTCCCTTTGACTGGAGTTCACACTGGAGTTCCAGCCTGTCCAGTACAGCAGCACAGAAACAGCAGCGATGCCCTGGCCATCTGCCAGCCCAGGCACATCGCCACTGCTCTTAGCAAAATGTTCCCAGGCACTGCAGAGTAAGGTGATAAGCAGTACAGCAGCACAGCAAGCAGTGAAAGCAAAAAGCAGCCACTAACGAGCATTAGACTCTTAAGATACAGTGAGGCAAGCAAGCCCCATGGCAAGCACAGAAGCCTGCCCATTAATAGCTAAACAGCAATAACAGCTATAAATTCGATCTAGCACATTCCAATCAAACCTGTTGTTATCTTGAATCCTTCGAGCCCCATGTTGGGCACCAAAAGGACTGTCGTGGTTTAACCCCAGCCAGCAACTAAGCCCCACACAGCTGCTCCCTCACTACCCCCTGGTTTGGTTGTGGGAGAGAATCAGAAGGGTAAAAGTGAAAAAACTCATGAGCCGAGATAAAAGACAGTTTAATAAGTAAAGCAAAAGCCACACGCGCAAGCAAAGCAAAACAAGGAATCCATTCACTACTTTCCGTGGGCAGGCAGGTGTTCAGCCACCTCCAAGGAAAGCAGGGCTCCATCACGCCTAACGGTGACTTGGGAAGACAAACGCCATCACTCCGAACCTCCCCCCAGATTTATATGCTGAGCATGACATCATATAGTCTGGAATATCTGTTTGGTCAGTTGGGATTGGCTGTCCCAGCTGTGTCCCCTCCCAACTTCTTGTGCCCCCCCAGCCTCCTCGCTGGTGGGGTGGGGTGAGGAGCAGAAAAGGCCTTGGCTCTGTGTAAGTCCTGGTCAGCAGTAACAAAAACATCCCTGTGTTACTAACACTGTTTTCAGCACAAATCCAAAACATAGCCCCATACTAGCTACTGTGAAGAAAATTAACACTATCCCAGCCAAAACCAGCACATCCAGAATGGAGAGCACTGCTAACAAACAGCAAGTATCACAAGCCATAGTCACTCAACCTTCTTACTCTCTTGGTACTTTTCAAACTATGTTTGAAACACAGCACAGTGGTATTGTATTTCTTCAGCAGTACTGTCACGGTATCTACAACTATCTATAGGTTTCATAGGCATGTAAAACAGCCCTAGGAAATATCAGAAAAAGTGCTGCCTTTGCTTATGCCCACATCCCGGAGATTTAGGGGCTGCAGCTGAGGGGGGAATCAGAATGGAGACAACAGCAGCCAGGACTGGGTAGGGGTTGCATTTCAGGCTTGGGCATCACTGTCTTCCCCAGTTCTTCCATCTCCAGCAGCAGCAAGCATAGGTGATATTTAGGGTTTTTATCCAACCCTCTTTCTGACGGGCTAGACATTAGCCAAGGAGACACAGGAACTGGAGTACGCTGCTGGTTACAGTGATTAAATAGGGTGCAGTACTATGTTGCAGAACCAGACTTAAGGAAAGGATCCCTTTTCTCCCACCCATCTGATCTTGAGGTATGGGAACTGCTCACCCATCTCCTAAGATTCCCTCTCATCCTCTCTCATCCCTCTGAGGCAAGCCAATTTGAGACAGACCTGAGAAGAATAACAAAATTATGTGAAGCACATGCCTAATTAAGAACTTAGCTTGAAAGACTCAGTCCATGTTGTAAAAAAGATACACACTTGCTAACATTCAGCACAGAAGAGCTCTTAAGGACCTGACTGACTAACACCAGTAAGCGTTGACTTTTCTTATTTTAGCTGATGTTCTAGGAGGAAAAGTGATACTCTGCTGTTCTCCTTGCCTCTTTCTGTCAGGCCTGTAGTTTGAACTGTCTCCTCCTCTGAGCTAAGCTTTAAAGGAATCATCAAACAATCCTAAGTCTTTGTACATTTCAGAATTCAAAGCCCCAACCACCAAATTATGCTGGTATTGTAGTTTGAACCTTTTGGGGGATGCTCTAATGATCACAGAAGCACTCTATGTATGGTACCATTAATTTTGTGGCACTATTGGAGATACCTATATTATAGTTGGTTCAGCAGACAACTTAAGATGAGTTAATAAAGATATGGTTCTCATTTTCAAAACATATTTCAATTTCAGCATAGAACAGAACACAAGCAGCAACAGCAAAATAAATGAGCAGAGGCATATTTTTTTTTTAGTAGCAACATTCATTTGGAAAGCTTAACTAGGCAACTTGCAAAATAAAGCCTGTAAAGTTTTCAGTTGTATGTTATGTACTGTTAATATATAATCTTAACTATCTTTTCATGCTTGGGTTTGATTTTTATTCCACCCTATGAACTGCTTTTTTGATGACACAAGGTAATGCTGTAGGATGATTAGTTAATGCTAGTCACAGTGATCACTTGCTCTATCCAGGAGCTATAGAGTTCTCCAGCACCTCACAGCAACAATTACTGCTATATTTATAAGGAGACATCTTTGGCTTTGACATTCTTAAGTTCAGTATTTCCTTGACAAAAGTACTATTTAAGATCAACATTCCAATAAAATTCAGCCTACTGAGAAAGTAAGAACATACAGGAAAAGAGCACACGTACAGTAATGCAATTACTTCATCTAGATCTTAACAACATTTAAGGCAAATTACACTGACAGCAATGGAATTCATTTGACCGTCCCATTACAACAGAGCTCAAGATCAGAGTGTTGCTTCTTGTGGGAATGTTGACTGTCTAAAACCCTATCAAATTTCATGCTACTATTGCCCCATCACCTAGACTTTTTATCTGGCATTTTATAGCCATCTGAGAATATGTAATCTCCTTACTAGCACAATCTGTTGAAAATTTTCTAAGCCTGCAATTATAAAGGCTTCTCTGCTCTAAAAGTCTTCAGCTGCAGATGCACAAAATTTTCACATCTGCAAACTCAGAAAAATGACATGATACAAACTAACTGTGAACATTACAAGCTATCTGAGCAATTCCAGGAGTCAGTTTTTAATGCAAATGTAGATTACAGAATCAATTCTGCCATACAGTATCTAATTAGAGATGGCAAGTCTAGATTCTTGAAAAAGATAGTTGCAGATTGACTCCATATCCGACATATTCTTTGCATCCAAAGGAAGAATTTATTCAGTGCAACACTTTTATGGCAAATTTAATGAGAAAGTTCAGTAACTTCCACTGAAACAAAGAAACATATATACAGTATTCCATATTAAATTTCAAAACACCTGCTTGCCTACATATTATACTACAAGCACAACATCCTGAAAGTCTTATTCTGAAGTCTGTATCTACGACTAAGCAATTACCACAATGATTTTTGCATATGGTTTTTAAAATGGAAGTACAGTACCCCATCAATCACATAATGAATTCGAGGCACTACAGCATTATTTCTCATCATGAAAATGCTTACTTGTGTTGAGTTTATAACCTTGGAAAGTATGTATGGACATTTAAGCCAGTTTCAACTAATCAAGATCAGAATTCTGCACAGCAATACCCGTAGGCAGAAGTACTTATGACAGGTGAAGAGCCTTTCCTACCGCCCACAACCTAAACCCAAGGTGTTACAGACCTCACAGTAAGAATGGAGAGGCCCAACTGATCTTTAGGGGTTTTGTTGCAAGTAGGGCCATTTGAAAAGAGAAATACACATCCTGCACGTTGACTGTCAACCAGAAGTCTAATGTTTGATAAGAGAATTGGCAGCAGTACTATCATTCTGAGTTTGCTCAGGTTCAATATTGGTCATGATCCTGCTTTTGATTTCAGATTTCCTAATTCTGAACAAACACACTCACTCAGAAAAATGTGGCGAAGACTCCTTTGTTATAGGAAGAATAGTTAGTACACTGAAGTAATAAAAATGGCAGGAGGTTCTGCAGTGATGTGGCCACCTAAATTCAGAAAACATGGAAATTCTGAGTCAAAGGAGGAAGAATTTTCTCTTCCTGGAATCCAGCCGAGCAACAAAACTCCTCCTGTTTGTAATACCATTAGAATAATCCCTGATGGGGAAGAACCGTAGAAAGTCCAGGCAGAAAAAAAAGCTAGATGGCACAACCCGAAGGGAACCTATTTTTTTCAGGTCCAACATTCAACTGTGTTCAATTGAAATCCTGAAGAATACCAGAACGGTTATAGAATAACCATTAAGAATATCAGAATGTCCCCAATGTGTTTAAGAAGGATTACAGCATTCATACTCCACTACTTGGCATGGTATTTTCACTGCCTGCAATAAGATGTCACGCTTAGCGAGTGCTAAAATCAAGAACAGCATGCTGCCAGTTTCTTAATGATATGAAATTCTACAGGGAGCATACAGTTACTCTAACTTCTTCAGAGAGCCCAGGGCATCTTCAGTATTTTTGCTAAAGAGCTGCAAGCCTTTTAAAGCATTCCATGACCACAGCTTATAGTTTTCACACAATATACCACATCTGAAGCCACAATATACTTCCCATCATCACTGTAGTGGGCGTATATCTGCCTACAGTTTCAGACACTTCCTATGGTGCCTATTAGGCTTTTTCATGACTTTTTTCTGTCTTTTGAACTATTCCATGTCTCAAGGCAAATTATTAAGAAAAGCATTAGTTTTATCAATACTAAAAGACGTACTTCACCAGTGAAGTGTGCCATTCATAAAATTTAACAACATTTTAGACCTAAGAAGAAAGTGATGATGACATTTTTTCTTGGGACAGTCAAAATTCTGAAGAGTTTTCAATGGTAAGGGGAAAATTGAATGCTCGTTCTCTGCTCTATTGGATATACACTTCACTGCAGATACTACACTATGACTGGCATCAATACTGATGGCAATACTGGTTCCATATCCTTTGACAGCATCAGCTTCTTAAGAGGCATCTCTTCTCTGCTCAACACAATATTAACTACCACAAACTCAAAAGGCTCTATAGTGTTATGTCTGTTTCTTTCTGAGTGCTATTGGGCTACTCTGTAGCACATTAGCCTTGCATCTTGCAACTCTGAAGGCTTTGCATGGAATTCAAGAATATGTTCAAGAAGGATGTGTCTTTTGGACGAAACAGATTCATGCTGTACTTGTTTTTAACATGATGGAGGCAGCTTAACTTCAGAACCTTCTAAGTTAAAGGCTGGTACATGAAGATTTGGTCGGCAGAAAGGAATTCAAAAGGCAATTAGCTAAATAATATATTTTATGAAGCAAAATATTCTTTCTGTGAGAAATGTGATACTAGAAATCAATGTGCTGAACATGACTGCTTCACAAGAAGTGACTGGGAACAGAGGATGGCTAGCTCCCAAGTCACTTCTTTCATGGTCTTCTACTATAGAACAAAGCAACATGTAACACCTAAACAACTATAGTGGACTCTTACTAAACTGATCTCAAACATACTACCTGCTATCCTGTAGCGAGATCCAACACGTACCCAGAAAAGAATACTAATTTTTTTAATAGTCTGAAATACAGAGCAAAATAAAAGATATTTCTCATTCATTGTGGGTACTTATAATTATATTTTAACTATTTGGGAGTATGTGGCACAGTTATCATCTCTATTACATAATAAAAGTCACCTATATGCTACAGTGCAGTGGCAACTATGGAAGTAGTAGCTACACAAAAACGCAGTTGAACCAACTTCACAATCACTTCCCTTTAAGTGAAATTTAAGAAATCAGTCTGGATGCAAGGTGGCCTGGCAGACTGTTTCTACCCTGTAAAATACAAGACACGAAAAAAGTAAACAGGAGCCTTAGAAAAGCTCTAGATCCCCAACATCCCATGTAATATTTAAGCAATGACAATCTCATTTCTGGCAGAACATTTAAACAGTTAGAACACCATAGAAGAGCTTTAGCAGAAACTATTGTGTTCACCCCTCAATAACCAACAGCCTGTTGCTTGAACTTCTGCATAACATGAGAAAGAGTAGGTCCAGACAGAATCGGGCATTACATATCAAACCACTCTGTACAGATTACGTCAACTTAGTATTTTGTTAGCTCACAGAAATTAAAAGAATCTACAGTATCGTGGTTGCATGTCAGCAGTCTAAGTCAGTTTAGCAAGTTAAAATAAGGTAGTTTTATCCAATATTCCTTAAATATTTGCTCTTTAGTATATCTCTTAATGCACCTGCTATTCTTCCTCCTGCAACTAGCTCTCAGTTACCTGAATTCTCTGACTATGCTTTCTTTCAGTTGTCCTTTCTGTGTGTAGAATATGTTTAGTGCAAGAAGCTGGACCTCTCATATTGCACCTGTTCAGCTCCATCTGTTGCAATATTGACTTACTGACTTTTTACTACAATGAACGCTGAAAAACTAACAATTAATGTTTCAGAGTGGGTAACACAAAGCATCACCAGAGCAGAACCAGACAGTCTATCTAACTTGAACAATTTCTGTCCAGTGATTGAGGCTGGGTTAGAGACCTAATTTTATCTAATTTAAATATGTCTGCTCAAATTCTGCTTAACCCTTCAGTAATATGGCATAAATAGACATAAATATTGCATTCATCAGGCATGTAGCAGGGACCAGACAATTTTCCACAGTAGGTATGTACATATACAGCTATACATATATAGCTACCTGTAGAACAAACCAAACAATACACCTAGGGTTTGCAGAAACCTAGAGATAGATCTAATCATGCCCTAATCAAGTAAAGCTGAAAAGAAAAAGGCATGAAAACAGCCCAAAGTGCAAAAGAATAAAGGGCGGAGGGGGTGGGGGTGAGATTCACAACTCCAGGATGGATGCCTTGTACTCAATTATACACTCACCCAAATTTAACTGTGGCAGTTACCCTTCGGCTGACCTTTGCTAGTTAAAAGGAGTGCAGAAGCACTCATAATCCACTTTTGCACCCAGATCAGACAAATTAGCTTGAATCACAGCTAAAAAGCAAACCACTCTAAAGATTATCTGAACTATTTCACCTCATTTTTCTCTGAAGCAGATTAGGAGTACTCACATGATCTATTAATACAGTCCAACAGAAGAGATGGTAGCCTCCAGCTGAGGGCAGAAAGTCTTCCAGCTGTTTGCAAAGTGACTGCATATTCTCACACTGGAGGAAATTGATGTGGGAATAGGATGTCACCAATAGAATAAACAAAGACCAGGAAAGAAGATGACAGCAGAAAGTGGTCTTCATCCTTCCCTACAATACACAGACTGGAGTTTATCTTTCTAACCATATTTTGCATTCTTGATCCACTTTCAATGCCTGATTTATTCTGAAATAAGTATGGCAAGCAGAATTTAAAATCAGTTATCCACTACATTCATTTTATCTTTCAGACTGTTTCTAATAAGTCTAAATAAATTTTTTAAAAAAGCAAGTTTTCACTGAATTTAATTCAACCTGTTAAGAATTGTACTTAATGGTTACCAATGTTTCTTTAAAAACTACGCACAAGAAACACAAAAGTGTAATAACAAAACGTTATTTGCTTTTTATTAGGTATCCTCACAGAAACACTACAGATTAAGTGTACTGCAGTGACTACAGTGCTCAGCATTGAAGATAGTATTTGTAATTAATATTAAATTCCTGCCATGTACAATGTGAAATTAGTTACATGGTTTTTTTCTCATTATGTGATGGAATTTCTAGTATTGCTTAGTCTTACTACATTGTAGCTATCAAACTACTTCACTGTGCTCCCATCACTTTAGTAAAATCCAAATCATGTTTAGAAGTGATCTTAAAGGGGCTTTTAAAAAAAAGAAAATAAAATAAAAACATGGAGGTGGGGAAATATCATTAAGATGAGCTAGGCTTCATATTACACACACATACGTTCTGAAGCTGTGATGCCTTTCTGCCACAAATGCTATTACGGAAATATTCACAGACTACACCCACCATTGCCTCATCTTGTCCAGGAGCATGTCCTTTCCAAAACACATCACCTCCTTGACCAGCTGGCTACATTAGTATACAGTTTGGTAGCTACAGCCCTTCTGTCTTATATTAATGAACAGTAAAAGGGATGAGTTTAATTTCTAATGCCATTTTATTTATTAAATAACAAGTACGGACTTGAGGTACCATGGCTTCCCCTTCTCCCCCATTGTCACATGAAATGCAGTAAGTCAAAATGAACACCTTGTTGCCCATGAAAAGGAATGGGGAAAGAAGGATACTAAAGCAAGACGATCAGCTGCAGTTCAGGCAGGGTTGAAAAGAGGTGTATTGCAGGGGATACGTGAAAGTTGTTGGAAGGACCTAGCAGAAGTTCTCAAGGGATAGTTCTTAGGTCACATAATCCTAAATCTTCTCTCTCCTCGCTCTCCAGATGTGAATTTTTAATTGGTCTATTCCAGGACCTTTCACACTTCAATCCCCACCAGACTATATGCCCCCTCAACTCTCTCTCCACAAATGTGCATTTAAATTAGAAACTCAGAGTTAGCCTTCCTGATTCAGAAAAGGGATTTGGCTCTAGATCCCCAACATCCCATATAACCATTTAAGCAATGATAATCTTATTTCTGGCAGAACTTTTAAACAGTTACAGCACAGCAGAAGAGCGTTAGCAGAAACTATTGGTATGTTCACCCCTCAATAGCCCAAGACCTGTGGGTCACAGAACTCATGTATACTTGAGATCAGATCAGGGTACAAGATGTGCCAATACAGTAGCTCACTGCCACTGGTAAAGGGGAATTTCCCTTCTCCTTGCATCCAGCTGCAGATCCTGACACCTGCACTTACCAGATTTCTGCGAGTTGCCTTAACTTGTTAACACAGCAGAAAACTATCCCAGGAAATGTCCAACAGATGATGGGAAATTCAAGAGAACTGCTCCACTTGATTAGATGCAAATAAGGCCAATTTATACCAGCAAAGACAAGCTTAGCAGCACCTTGTTATATTGTAGATACTCAGAGTCAGGCTTTACTCAACACACTCTGAACTGCCGTCTTATCAGCCACAGCAGCTTCCTGAAGGTTCTCAAAAGAACCTTTGGAATCACCTTCCATGTGTTTTTCAATGCGCAAATGATATCCACAGGTACTCCAGCACAGCATATTAGATATTGAGATAGAAGACAACACTCCTTAACTTCCCAGGTAAAAGTACCATTCAACTAACATTTAAAGCTGTTCTGTGGCTTTTTCTCCTTAAAGGTAGCCCTGAAAGAAGACAGCAGATTGCACTGTATGGAACATCCTATCACAAAGCAAAACCATAATGCACATAGGTAAGAATGCTGTGTTGAAACTAGAGTATGATGGAGGCATAAGGAAAAAGGGACCCTGAAGTTGACTTACTAAAGCAAAAGCTAGAAAATAAAACTCAATGATGAAACAACTACACAAGAGATATCATCCAGTCTTCTCCCAAGCAAAAACTGGGCTTAACTGTGGGAGGGTGGGGCAAGTGTGGTGAAGCAGCGGTGGATTACAAAATTAAAGCACTAAAGATTCCTTGGCTCCTGAAGGTGTTTAGCCATAGGAGAAAAATTACATTTGTCATCACTAGCTGACCCGAGACATCACAAATTAAGATACTGTTGCAAATGTTTAAGGTAGTCTCTCCAATGTCAAAATCCATTCTCTATTTGGCAAATGAAAGATTAAAATTGTTACAGAGTAAAATGAATTGTGAGACATATGCAACAGTTTTTCAAATATTACTTCAGACATCTGACATTAGATAAATCATTCTAGTCAGCTGTATAAGATAAAACAGTCAAAACAGTAGCATTACATAACTTCTTGGAGAACTCAAACACTGCATTAGCTTTCATGAGTCTTGTTCTACAGTAAAGTAAGCCAAAGAGGCACCCATTTACTTCTGTTGTTAACATCAATATGATAATGACAAAGCTCCAATTTTGTTTCGCCGACTTTCTAAATTAGAAGAATAGCAATTTTAAGACATTTTATCTATTGCCAGAGAAAGAATTAAAGGCATTTTAAAGGTCTTTAATACCCAAATGATAAACTCTAAATATTTCAACATGAAGATGAAACTGTCTTTTTCAAGATATACATTCCAAACAATATTTATGAAAATCTAAGTTATTCAACTGAACTTCCAAATGCTGCTTGGGATAAGTTTAGAATAGGAATGAAGCACATTTGACATATGTAATACACTACAGAAAAAAAAAAAAAGCAGGATAAATGTGAAGAAAAGTATTCGGGACAAGTAGGTTTGTTTTGTTACATTTTGCTTCTGCATCAAGGAAATGCATTGCTGTATTTTCAAATCCTCTAGCTATATCACACAAGTATTCTGTTCAACATGTGGTCTTCCCAATCAGCTGCATCATCAAACAGGTACTTTCCATAACTAGATTTCCTTAAAATATCCATCTATTGGGAAGATTGGAATAAAAATAAATAAAATCACACTCCCTGGACTTAAAGAAGTTGACTACCATTTATAGGATAACAATTGCAAAAAATGAACGCAGAGACTGAAAAAAATAAAGAACTCACAAAATGTAGGCTGCCCAGCCACGTGTGCTGGAACAGTTTAAAATTACGTAACGATATGCTATTTTTCCCTTCTGCAAAATCCATTTACTATTCAACAAACAGGATAGATGGTGCCCAACCATACAGTGAACCACTCTTTTCAAATAAATGTAAATACTGTGGAAAACAGCCTAGAAGATAATAGCAATCCCATTAAGAACACCACCAAAAATCAATAATCAAAGCAAACTCACATCCTCAGTTGCAATGTAATTTCCCAAGGGTTTCTGTTTGTTTTAAGCGAGGGAAGTTTTGAAAAGGTGTTTTGCAATTCTATCTTCATGGATAACGAGCTGAGCAGAACTCCAACATGCTCTTTACCTAACAAACTAACATAACCCATACAAATCAATTGACATAGAAAATGATATGATAAGCATTGTAACACCCGGAATTAATTATCATTACAGTCCACATACACCAGTCATTTATATTAGATGGGCTCTTTAAAAAGTAGCATATGATACTGGACTTGGGTCTCCCATAGCAGACAGACATTTTAAATACTGTTTCCTGCTCTTAGAAGCGCTCATGTACAAACATTCAGTTATTCCTTGTTTAAAATAGACCATTTCTTTTTCTAAAGCACAGGGATATTGCCTCACTTAATAGCAAGAACTTTTGAAGTATAGGAAGCATTTAATTCTCTATATGCCAAAGGAGCTTGTACCCTGGGAAAGTAGCAGTAAGTTGAGAAATACAGAAGCTGTTCTATTTGGTTTGTATCTATGTCCTTAAATTCATTCCTCGGGCTGCTTCAACTTATGTAAGGTGTGGTGCAGCATTAGGGTCAATTTCATGGTACCTCTCAAGCCTAGGCCTACCAGCTACCCACATTAAAAATACCTCAGCTTGATTCCCAGCAACAGCTCAGATAAAGATCACAAGCTCTGCTCAGCTACAGGGCCAGAAATTAAGTGTATCCATTGGACCTACTACAAAATTTACTGCAGATGTGAAGCACAGAAAGACTATAACAATACTGAACCTAATACTTGTCCTAAGTTCACTTTGTTCTCTAAGCAAGTGGTAAGACTGATGGTTAGAAGTTTTGCTAAATGAGTTAGGAAAAACGTCTGCGCATGCCCTGCTACAGGGTGCAGGCTCCACAGCTCCGAAAGCAGCAGCTTTAATGGCTCTGCTATGTAGAAAGAAGCCCTCAGGATTAGCCCTAAATGTCAGTACAAATGTACCTCAAAGGGCTTGCAAGAATGGAATTTTCAAAAACTAAGGAAGAAACTCTGCAGCATATGCACAGATAGACATTAAATGGGAAATAACCTGACTGAATCAGAAGAGATCCTTGTGGAACAGCAAAGACACCTCCCTAAACCCAGACTACTCCCAACCTATTTAAATACTATTAGTACCTATAGGATTTTGAATTTTCCTGCTAGCTTTGCTGTCCAAAATTTTTATTCTCCCCTTCCCCCACCAGTTCAACATGAGACAGATATAAAAACATGAATATTAGGATTACAGGCTGCCAAAACCAGAGACTATTAGAGAGAGAATTGTGATAGGAAGCATAAGTAACCTTTATAAACCACCCTAACCCTATGTAATCACATCAAACTTCTGTTTAAAAAACAGAACATATTAAGCTGCTCAAATAATAGGATATATGCCAAGAAAAGTCCATTCAAGGATTTTCATCATAGCATTTGCTCTAGCTAGTCAAGTGTTTGAGTATTTGCTGAAGACTGTTTAAAAAAAAAAAAATCACAGCATTAAAAGCTAAACTGCTGGTTCAGTTCAACCCAGTCTACATAAAACATTCCGATACATTTTCCTTTTCAAGTTTCATTCTGCTACCCACAAATCAATAAAAGGGTCAACACTTTGCAAGCATTCTGTCTTACCTCCTATGTTTTCCAAAAGAAGACTGTAGGGATAGTTTCTATACTCAACCATACTCTGCACATGTTTTTTGAACACTGCCCCTCCTACCCTCTCATGCATAACCCCATTACTGTACCCACATGAAGTCTGATGAAGTTTTCACCCCAATTAAAAGTTGTGCAAGTGAGGAAAGAAACGCTACCTGCTAAGTAAAGATGGGAAAAAATAATAGTAGAGATGGAGCAGAGGTTTGATTCTTACATGAATGTTATTTTATGAGGCCACATGGTGAACCGCTTTTCAGCTGCATCAGCCTAACTGATCAAATCTAGCCTGAGGTCTCCTCACTCACAAAGCATGGTCTCTTGCCTTCAACTCTGTCCAATGTTCTTTTTTCAGATTGTCCTCCTTCCATTAAATTTCTAATATTTACCTATTTCTGCAATTACCTAAGCAGTAGAGAAGTTCAGTACAGTCAACTGCACATCTTCTTGACTGTTAACACCATATCAACCTTCTAGAAAAGTTTACTTAGCTTCAAAACAGCACCCTCCAAGTACCTAAACAAGGAAGAGCTGTTCAAGTCCCTGGACATACAGGACTTACTATCTTATAATCTAGAAAGTTCCAAAAGCCAGAGACTAGCCTGTGCTAACAGAGTTTCTCAACCCATGTAACATTGCAATAGAAGTGATCAAAAAAGATGCCTGATCTGGATCATCCTCATTACAAAGGGGGGGAAGGGGAAGATACTGGCAGACTATTCTCCAAGAACATAAAAATCTCTAAACTTGCCCTTCATGAACACACAGGCCTCACTAAATCAGATTCAGAGGTTATACTAGAATATTTTTCCTACTATAATAAAATGGCAAAAATGAGTTTGAGCTACCTGGCTACCTGAAATCCTGCTAAAATTATTACTATTACTAGAATATAAACAACTTTTATCATTCAAACGTACTATGTCTGTATCTTACATTTAGAAAAAAGTCAAAAAATACTTAATTGTGTACTTACTGTTAATGAACAGTTCAATCTTTTAAAATATATTCCTATAAAATAGAAATAGGGTACTTCTCATTTCATAGAATCACAAATCTTGTGAATGAAGATATTGTAGTAAGTTTTCAATATAAATCTCATGACATTTGCAACATCTCAAAATCAATCCAAAGTGATTATATTCAAACTGGATTGGAATCAAATGCCTTCCCAAGGTCTGGAAATTGTCAAAGATTATAAACAAAAGGAAATGTTTGGGAAAAGAATCCTAAAGTGGGTGGGAAATGTTTCCTAAACAGATCCACATTCATGTAGTCACCTTCAACAAGATTATGTGATGGGTTGAAATCCTCCAGAAAGATAGCAGTTTGGAGATGACAGTGGCTGCCACCCCTCAAGAACACATTTACTATGCAATCTGCTGTCTGTCTGCCCAGCAAGAAGAGTCACTAGCAGGTAAGCAAGCAATGGCTAGATGAATTATCTGGGCAGGCCACATCTGGCCATAGCCTACAGATTGAGCATTGTTAATTGAGATTATCAACACTATCATGCTCTTTACATGATTTTTTTTTTCTCCTTATGAACACCAGCTTAAGGCACTCTCATTCACTGCTACATACCCCTTCTTTTGTCATTCCTGTTGCTCCAGTGTCTTAACATGCTCTGTTTTTATACGTATACGTCTCCTCCTTATCACTCAATCCCAGTTTACCCTCTAAAAATCAGCTGCCATTTACATTCCCTTCCAACATTCATATTCTGCCTCAAAAATAAGAAATTAAACTGCAATATAAAAACTGATGGTGGGCAGGCTCGGGGAACAAAAATGTTACAGTATTTTGACAATTTACCTAATTGAATCAACTCACCATGACTGCTTTACAGCAAGCACAAAGAAAAAAGCAGAACTGCACAGTGGGTGACAGAGGAGAACTCCTACTCCAAAAGGCAACCATTGGATCAGCTAACTACAACACAAACCCACGACCTTACTCTCTCCCAATGAAATCAATACATTTACACAACCTCCAGTGTTTGATCAATTCCATGCACCACTTCTAATGTTCACTTGAGTCACACTTTCTATTTTAATGAAGATTTCATATCATATTTATAGGTGTTAATTTATGTTTTCATTAATGAAAAAAGTTCATAACAGCTCAAGAATCCATCTAGCAAACATGATTTGAGCTTAGCAAAACCTGTGTGTTTGGCTGTGCCCAACGTAAAGTCCTAACTTCTTTAACTCGTCTGTCTCCGAAATGCAAGCAGTGACACCAACCTTATGTTTATTTTCACCAGTTCATCCCCATTCACCAAAGTCCACTAATGGTAGATGATGGTATCAGTGACAAGAAAGTGGATTGCTATCCATAAACTATACTCCCCACTAGCACAATTACGTTACCTCAGTGAGGTATGATAAACAATGGTCACCCTGATGACAGTTAAAAAGCTGGTGGTTTGAGCAATCAGTGATGTTGGTTTGGAAGAGGCAAAGATGTATGTGAGATTGTGGTAGTGCTGTTCATTACCAGGAACGGGCAGGACAGTAGGAGACAACATTCCTGGCAGTAGCAGGTGGGCAAATCTAACTGACAAAAGACCACACTGGTGCTCCATCCTGCATGTGCAAACCAGTATGGAGAGGGTCTCATGCTCAGACACACAAGCTTCTGCATTTCAGCTTAAACCAGCTCTCAATCCCAAAGTAACGTGTTATCTGGTGTTTAGCAAGCTGCTAAAATTCTCAGGGAAAGACAAAAGTTTGATCTAATGTCATGGGATATGATTCAGATACAGTTCTCACAGGTGTGACTTAATGGTAAGAACTGTGCAAACAGAATGAATGTTACTATTTTGATAGCACTCCCTGAAGACTACTGATGTAGCAAAGGTTGTTACCGTTTTAGTTAGTAGCAGTATCAGGATGCAACGATCTCGCTAGATATATCTACGTTATATGTATACACACATACACACACACATATATAGATTATTACGTATATATATGATATGAACGGCCAAATGAAACGGCATACGGGCATGCTGGAGCTGTACTTTAAACAAACCAGTGCATAGAAATTAGTCCCTGTTCAAGTACTCCATAATTTTGGTTGCCTTGGTTCGGTAGCCATGCTGGCATTTAAGGCAACATCTGACAGACAGAATGACGCTGCTTGACAACTGAGTTAAACATGCTGTTGTACTTTCATGAAAAGCTTTCACCGCGCACTTGCGTGTACGTAGCACGGAAATTATGCTCCTGGTCCACCCAGCTGCCACACCAGCCAACAGATGAACCAAATTTCAGACATGAAACCTGTCCATCCCAGTGTACCATCACTGTCCGTGTTTCAAGTTCTTGGCCTGATAATGAAATCCTGAAGTTAAATGCTGGAGGCCTGTCCATAGCACAGCTTAAAGTCAATACTGACTGACTTCATGTATCAGCTCACCTGACCTAGGAGCCGCCAAAAAGTACACACATTTTTCAAAGTCTCTAGACCAGCTCAAGTATGGAAAGTAAACAAGACATGAGAAATAAATCAAAATAAAGTGGCAATACTATACAAAAGAGTGTGGAAAAAAACCAGTAATCCTAGTAATGATGAACAGGTTACAAGTTAGTAAGTGACAGTATGGTGACTTCAAAACACCAGTTTGTTTTTTCCTCACACAAGCATTGAGACCAAAAGCAAAGCTGTCCTCTCTCTACTGCCTTGCCCTATTATACTACATTTGGGTCACTTCTGGAAGAAATGCCAGCTGGAGTAAGTCTCAGAAGGTAATTTCAGAAAACAAGCAAGCTTCCCCTCCCCAGAAATCAAACCCGAACTTTACTGTCAGAAATGCAGCTTGAAAGGGATGTTAGAAAAAAGTGGTATTTGATTCAATTAATATGTAGAAAAACCAAGGCAAATCTCCCTTTCTTCCTACCCCAGATCTCCTAAGTTTCTTATGTCCATACCAGAAAACTGGATTCCCAAGTAAATGAGAAAGCTTTCTACACCTTAGAGACAACAGTATTTTTCCATTCAAAAGAATAACTAATTTGCCTAATGCTCCTCATTTTGTCAAATATACCTCAGCTTCCTCTCTTGATCACAAAATGAACACTAGAGAATAGGTGACTTATCAACACGTTGCAAGATATCCTATGCAAGCTTGACAGAAAAAGCCAAAGGAATGGAGAAAACTATGGAACTGTTCCACCAGCAAAGACTGTGGCCGCTATCCTGAAGAAAAAAAAAAAAAAAAAGAAAAAAAAAAAGAAAATTCAGTTTACCTGGACAAGCTGCTAAAGAAGTGGTTAAAAAAAAATAAAAAAAAAGCGCTGCTTCTAATCTCTTTTCATAAGCTCCTTTACCACATTAAATTCAGACTTGTAAGACCCTTACAACTGTGAAAAACCATTCCTACCTAGCTACTCAACAGTATTTAGGACCAACATCATTTTTTACTCTTTCGACCAATATTGCTGCTGCAATAAAAGCACTTTTGTTTTTCCTCACTTCTACCATTTTAGGTTCTCTTCCCTACTAATTAACTTAAGTGCATTTGCCTCTACTATTTCTGGCATGCAGCAACATGATACTGGCATGATTCTTGACATTTCAACTGCTTCTCACAGACCTGCATTAAAATCAATGAGTTTTGTCAACTTCGTCTATTCTAATTAGCAAAGGCACATACAGCAGCATAGGCAGCAATGCCTTCTGTTTGCATACTCAGGAAGATGACTTTGCATCAACTTACACATTGCTTAAACCAGAAGTTTACCTTTACAAACATACCATGACTATGAACTTAACTCCCACAGCACCTTTTTTAATGTCCTTCAAGGCTTAATAACAGAAGTTATGCAACTCAACACTGTAAAGTTTCCATTTATCCAAAAAGGATGAGCCTTGATTATAAAAATCAGAGAAAGTTGTACAAAAATGTAGGTTGTATGCTTAAAAAAAAAAAAGTTTCCTCCATTATAGAGAGGAAAGTCTTTTTGCTTAAATTTAGATTAGAAGAGCCTGAGAACTACTCCATAGGATCCAACCCCAGGTTCATAGTCTCACTGCAGATGTGTTTAACTATGCTTCCCCATTGTTAACTTTATTAATTGAAAGTTTGCATTCCTTCCATTCATTTGTGTGTGCAGAAAAAGACTTAAATTATGGGCAATTACTTGATGTTTTGAAGATATTTTGAGATATTTAGCTTTCACATCACAAAGCGTGTATTACTTCAGACAGTATTTAAAAACAAAGCAATTCCTTGTTCGCTATCCACTATTCTGAGCCATGATTTGTGAATGGGTTACAGTGGGGAGGGGAGTGAGGGGGGAAAAACCAACCAGAAAAGAGGAAGTTGTGCTTTTGAAACTATCAAAGTGGAGTGCACGCTTTGTAGATAAGTACAATTTCAGTAACAATTTTAGATTAACACAGAGTGTTTACCGTGCATTTCAAAACGAAGCATCTCCTTCCTTCGTGCGATTAACAGTAAGACCCGAGACACATAATTTTAAATTAAAACCAGAGAATTCATTATTCTAAAGTCATCTGCTGCCTACCCTGCTTAAAGCTCTAAAAAACCCCACGGATTCCTAGAATGAAGTAGCCACTAATACAAAAATTCATTGTCACATTTTTGCGTTAAAAAAAGTGCCCCACGAGTCCCGTCATCTTTCAGTTCGCCTTGCTGCAAGGAACGAGTGCAGCATTTCTTGATCTTATACATAAAATGGTTTCAGTCCCCTCCAACAGGGAAAAGAACAGACAGCTTCTACAGGAGGGAAAGCAATCTTTAGAAAAATCAAGATGCGTGGGAAACACAGAAAGTCCTTGGGCTCAGAAACGCCGCTTTGAAACACCTGGCAGTAAATCAATGTCACCCGTTTCACTGTAATCCCTCAAGTCACTTTTATGAAGATTACTTCCTGCAGTGCATTCCTCACCCTCCTCCCTCCCCGGCCGACAAGGGCTCTAGGAAAGACCACTCCGAGAAGCCGCACCGCGCATCTGGAGACCAACGCCGCCGCAGAAGGACCCGGACCACCTTCGCTACGAGTGCTCCGTTACGACGGCGGTCGCCGGAGCCCCCGGTTCCTGCCCGGCGGCCCCCCCCCACCACCGCCACAGCTCTCCCCGTGCCCCTCGGCAGGGCGGCGGAGAGTCCTGCCGCAACTCCACCGCCTCCAGCCGGCACAGCTCCGCCGGATCCGGGGCAACAGCCGCCTCCCCGTCCCCGAGGTCTCCGCCACCGCACTCCCTCCTCCCTCCCGCCCTGCGGGGACACCCAAGCGCCGGGCCCCGCCGCTCGCTCCCGCCGCTTCCCTCTCCCCGCCGCCCGCCGGCCGGCCCCGGCCCCGCGGCGGCCCCTCACGCCTGTCGCCGCTGCACCGCGACCCCTCGGGCTCCCTCCGACCTGCCACGGCGCGTCCCGTCCGCGCCACCTCCCTCCCCCCTTCCCTCCCTCCCTCCCCGGGCGGCCGCGGCTCTCGGCTCCCTCCGCCCGGCGGCCAGGGGAACAGGCAGGGCGCAAGTTCGCGAAGTGGCGGAGCGGGGCAGGCGGCGGGGGCCTGCCGCTGTCCCCGCGGCCGCGGCGGGGGAAGCCTGCGGGGCGTCGTCCGTCCCCCCCCGCCCCCCCCAACCTCTGCCGCCGGGGCTCACGGCGCGGCGCCCGCCTGAGGCGCGCCCGGAGAGGGGGCGGCTTTCCCGCCTCCCCGTCCCGTCCGGCAGCGGCGGGGACTCACCAGGGGTCGAACTCGTGGATGATGCTCTCGAAGCGGATGACGGCGAAGAGCCGGGAGCTGAAGCCGGCCAGCCAGGCCAGGAAGAGGATGGTGAAGGAGAGGAGCGACTGCCAGCCCGCCGGCTGCGACAGGCCCCCCGACAGGCCGCCTCCGCCCGCCGGGGGGCCGCCGGCAGCCGCCGCCGCCGCGCCGCCGCCGCCCGCCCCGGCGCGGCTGTTGAGCAGCGCCACGGAGTTGGCGGCGGGCTTGTGCTTGCTATCGGGGGCCGAGTGCTCCGCCATGTTGTACCCGGGGCTCCCTCGCAGCCTCTCCGCCTGGCGCGTGCGGGGAGGAGGCGGAGGAGGGGTGGGGGAGGGAGCGGGAGGAAGGGCAGGGGGAGGGAGGCTCGGCAGGGGAGGGGCGGAGCCCGCCCGCTCCCTCAGCGGGCCTCACTGACTCCCCGCCGCCGCCACCGCCTCCTCGCTCGGCCGGGCTCTGCCTCCCGCCGCCGCCGTCACCGTCCCAGTGCGGCGCGGGGCGGGGCGGGGCGGGGCGGAGGAGGGGGCCGCTTGCGGCGGGCGAGCCCGGGGGGCGGGGCCGGTGACGGAAGGGGGAGGGGCCGAGAGGCCGAGGGCGGGGCTCGAGGCGGGGGGAGGGGCCGGCGGCCGCGCGCGCACGCTGAGGGGAGAGCGCGGGAGCCACAGGCGCGCGGCCGGCGCCGGGGATGGGCTGCGGCCGCCTCGCGCGCGCGCGCGCGCGCGAACACCCCCCCCGGCGTGAGGGGGCGGGCGGGCGCGCGCTCGCGCGGGCCGGCGGATCGGGTCCTCCCGAGCGAGCGGTTTGACATTGCCGCCCTCCAGCGCGGGAGGAGCTACGGGGGCAGGGGCGGGGCTCCGAGGAGAAGGCGAGGATGGCGGGGGGTAGGGACCAATCCCCGCGGTAGCCCTTCCAACAGGAACTCCGTGACGACCTGTCACAGAGCGACAGGTATTTAAAAGGGGCGGGGCGAGCCCAGACAGCCAATCGGAGCGGCGGAGGTGAAGGCGTGGCAGCGCGCGTAGGGGAGGTTGTTTTCTCCCCGCAGCCATTGGAGGGGGGGGGCTAAAAAAAGGGGCAGCGGTGACTGGCGGCCGTTTGTTCTAATCGGAGCGAGGCGTGCGAGTCACGTGGGCGCCCTTAGGAACGGCGAACACGCCCGGCGCCGTGCCAGGGCGCTGCAGTGCGTGTGGGCTGGCGGGGCGGCACCGCTCCCGGCGTGCTCTGCGCGGGGGCGCGCGAGCCGCGCGGCGCCGAGCCGAGCCTGCCGGGAGTCGTAGTCTGCGGGGTGGAGGCGTGCCCGAGCCCTCGGGGCCGCTGCAACGGTTGTAACGGCTCCAACGCCCCTTGCTTTTTGGGGGGGCCGCGGGTGGCAGCAGCGGCGCCAGCCGCCCCCAGGGAGGCCTGGGGGCTCACCTCCCTCCCCTGAGGGGGGCCCTGGGCCGGCGTTAAACGCCTCCCAGCCCTGGAGCCTGCTGTTGTTTGTCCTTCGCGGTATGAGCTTACTCCTCGGTGCTGTGCCTCCTTGGGGCTCATGTACCTTTGATCGTTTGTTTCAAGTGTTTAATCACCCCCGTGGAAGTCGTGTTGGCCGCAGTAAGCGTTGTGCCAGAGGTTGACCCTCCGGCAGCTAGGAGGAGTAGCTGGAGGCGAGGCCTGGCTGAAGTCTGGGAGAGCCTGCAGCCCTCGCCACCGGTGCAGTCACCTGCAGGGCGTCTGGGCCCACCTGCCTCTCCTGGGAGCACTTCCAGACTTGGTGCTGAGACTGGCAAATGGAAACCTTGGCTTTTTTTAAGTGACTTCTCTTTTAGGAGTTTTCATAATGAAATGGTATTTGGGAGTCTTGTAACTTCCTCAAGTATTTTGTGAAACCTGCAGTTACAAGGAGATCGTGAAGAAAACTGAAAGCTACTGACGTTTTGCAGGCATGCTTTTTGAATGGTCGTGCTGACCTTCATTCTACTCTGAGGTGGCAGGAGACTGCTTTTAGAAGAAGAAGTATGACACTAAGCACAGGCAAAATAAAAAATAAATGGTTGTTTGCACTGTTTACACCAACAACTCATTTTGTGACTTTCACATAGGGCTGTATTTTTGAAATTAAATAGCTTGGGTATTGTTGTCTGAGGTCCAGGCATTCTCTTTGATACACAAACATGGCTTTTCGGATGTCCTGAAGATTTGGAGTTCATTTTCACTAATATTGATGGGGACTATACTGGGGCCTTAGCTGACTAATATTCTAATTAGTCCTTGCTATTGTCTCTGTTTTTATTTTATTTGCCAGAGGAGGAAAACAGTATGTTTCTCTGAAAGCAGAGTGTAGTAAGCCTTTCTGTTAAAGTTGTTCTTTTAGTGGAAAGTTCTGTTTAACAATCTGTAGAGAATGTAACTATTTTTCCTCAATCCTTGCATTAGTCAACAGCTGTGAGTTGGTCACTGTGTTTGAAAGCAAGAGTTATTGTATTGTAAGATGTGTGTAGGTTTTAAGATGAGCACTTTTATATACTGTTGCTCCTAAAGGACTCCATTTTACATAGTCTTTAGAATAAGGCTTAGGAAAACTTCCAGAAAATTCCGAGGTTCAGTTTTGCTGAATCTGGCTCTTAAAAAGCTATGGTTTTTGTCTGGCGAGTTTTTTGTTTCTTTGTTTTTTGAATACCATGTTCTTTCTTATTCTTGTTTAAATAGGCCGATAATATGTTCAAGATAAACTGAGTTAGACATTTGCCCCTTTTCTAGTGTTGTCACTGAGGCTTTTTTAATGAGCTGACCAACTGGCATTTCAAGTGAAGGATTTTTTTTTAATTGGCTCATGAACAAAGAGCAAATGTGACTAGAAATCTGCAACTATCAAGTGTTTTCTAAAAGGCATTGACTGGTTTTACAACAGGCTCAGTCCTGGTGTACTTTTCTGAAATGACAATTTCCATCCTCACAGTTGGGATCCTGTCTTTTGGTAACAGCAGTTCAAGCTTAACGATGCAGCAGAGGAGCTGCTTTAAATGGTAGTGTTGTACATATAATACTTTTGTCTTCCCCCACCCCCAGTCATTCTTCTAGATGTTAAGGAGCCAAAAAAGGGCTGATGATGCATATCAGCTGGGAAAAAATATGTATATCAGAAGTTCTTTTTATGTAAAATTTAGTATCAGTGTTAACTTTCCTTGATTGGGAATCTGGCTTATTTAAAAATTATTGCAGATCATGGTGTGGATAAAGGTTATACAGTGTTGACTTTATATTTCAGTGCTATAACTTTTACATCCAACAGGGAGGTTGTATCATTCTGACTATATTGACAGAGTTAAATTAGACAAATTTTTGAGCATAGACAAGCCCAGTCAATGTGATTTATCTGAATGCTGACTATTGGTAAAGTGTTTCTTTGTTGTTGGTAGCAAATGATATTGTTGCCTATTCATTTTCAAACCGTTCAAAAGTCTGTACTGTTGAATACCTCAGAGCTTGGGCAATGAAATTTAGTGGCAGCAAAAGCACAGTTCTAGTAAAAGCTTTTATTAATGTTTCTGTAAATGTATTGTTTGAATTTTTGTATGAAATCAAGTTTAGTAGTCTTACAATAAAATTGATCAAACAAATGCACACAGATGGAAATTCATAGACTCCCATAGTTAGATGGAAGGATTCAGTGATTTGGATACTATACTGCCATGACAGCAATGGAGAGTACATTTCTGTAGAGGAGATGCAAAACATGTCTAATGAAAACTGCATTCAACACATACTAACAGCTTGATGGGGAAAGAGGTTTTTAATTTTTTTTTTTTTTTTACTCTCCTCCCCCCATCCTTTTGTGTTCTTCCATTTGTTTTAAGGTAATTTGGTTTGATCTCTTCCACTGTGTGTGGTGGTGTTTTCTTTGAACACAAAAAAACCACAAAAATGTCCACATTAGTGACTGAAGAGTTGACTTTGCATAGTGATTATGAACCATTTTGCATCTAGAAAATCAGTTTCCTATTCTAAGCATGCAAAATAATAGCCAAATGCCTTAAGGGAAAAAAAAAATTACATTTCCAAGCTTCCTTAATAATGGAGTTATTCAGGGAATAATGCCAAGTGCAGAATTCATGTTATGGTTGTACAAACCAGAGCACCTTGAAAGTTGTGGAGCTGCATACAGGAAAATGTCAGATGAGAGCTCCTTATTCCTCAACACAGCTACCATGTGTCACTGATGTTCAGTCTGCTATTGAAAGAAAGGCAAACAACATTTGTGCAGAAAAAACTGCACATGGACACATCCAGGTAATAAATTATTAATCAGAAGTACAAACTCATGGTTGGTGGGAACAATTCATACCTTTCACCAAACTTTATTGGTAACAATTCAGCAGTGTTTATTAACGGGAGTAGGTACCTTAGTTTAGAAAGCCATTTGAAGAGCAGTTCAGGTTTGAGGTGAATAAACAAGTATCTTAAACAGTCCTTCCAACTTCGTGGTCCTGCAGATGAACAAGTTAATAAGTTTGATGTTAAGATTTTTTTGAGGATGGCTTTAGAAATTAAGGATACAATACTTCCTGAACTGAAAAATATTACCATGTAAGTAGCATAGCTGAGCATAACTTGATGTCATGGAGGATGCTTGATTTCAGCTATGTGCTCAGATGATCATTGTTTAAAAATGTGTGACTGTTTAAATGAGAGAAAACATAATACTATTGCACATAATTATCCTTGATAATCTGAAGTTTAATGCATTTAAAAAATATCTATTAATCTCCATATAGACAAAATGGCGTGAGTTTAAAATAATTTTTAAATCAGTTTAATTAAGCAGGTGCAACCCTTTGTGGATATGTGTAAATCACTTAAGCCAGTTGTAAACCGATACAAGATTGTCTGCAAAGAGCTTTGCACCTGTATAACTATAATGAGGTTTGTAATTGATTTGAATTAAAATGGTGCAACTGTTGTGTTTAGACAAGGCCTTCATTCAATAACAGTAGAAACTTGACTTACTCCTGACTGTGTTCTACTGGTGATTTCTCCTCTTCCTTTCCAATAATTTAAACAGATGTTGATGTGCCTACTCTGCTTCTCTGGTCTTAATTATCCTACTTAATTTCCCTTTCCCATGACCTGCACAGTAGTAAAAATCACTCTGGTTTGCACACACAGACCTGCCAGGAATCACAACGCTTTTTGCTTTCCCTAGCCAACCCCTGGCATGTTCTGCTGCTGCCAGCACCTTTTGTATCAACCTTGTCTTCGCTTCTTGTGAAGAAATGGGGCTTTTTCTTCTGGTGGGCTGGTACCAGCTCTGCAAAGTCCCCATCCCTTGTTAGAAAAAATGAGGGAGAGGCATACACTGGGACTTTAAATAAATTAAAAAAATACCATACTCAACATTACACACATGTATACTCTTACCCACATGCATAAATGCTGTGCAACATTTAAAACCTGTGGACCTCTGAAGTACCTTTCTTGAAGTGTTGTGTTTTGTCATCTCTAGTGTTTGCAAGCACCTTAACCAGAAGTTGTTTTTTCTTGGCAAATGCTGCAGCCAAGTGTTTTTGCAAAACTTTTATTCCTTCTGCTAAGAAGGAATGTGCTGCCTTGGGGATGATCAGGAAAAAAATAAAATAAAATTAAAAAGGCCATTTTCTTCAGGGGCATCGCTAAATGGCCCATCAAATAGCTGAAGAGTGATGTTTAACATGTAAATGCTAAGTCCCCAGAAGTTGTAGATGCTGGGTCTTATTAAAATACTATGCTGGAACAGCAAAGCTGCTAAGGGAACCAGCTGGAGGGTAAAGCTAACTTCTGGGGAGTGGAGTGAGAGATATATCCATTTTAAATATATGGGATCAGTTACTGCTTAGTTGCAATTAAGGTGAATTTTGTCACTAGATTGAGGTGAGAAGGGAGAGCAGAATACAGGAAAGAGACATTCTGCTGTTAGCTGTAACACCAGCTGCATGTTACAGCATCAGAGTAAGATGTGTGGAAACAGCAAGGGACAGAGGGAAAGGAAAATTATTTTTCTGTTGTTGTTTAAAGCCTGTTGAAATTGGTGGGAGTTTTTTGTTGGTAGGATTTTGATCACCCTTGAGTTGTATTCTTCATTGCCTCCCTCACCAGAATGTTCCACACAGTTCCTGGTAGCAATTGAATGTAGGGGAAGGGGCTATTGTTTGCACATTGTCTGTAAACTATTAGCATAGTTCATCAAAACTTAACTCGTCTGATTTAGTTTGGCTGATAAATTTGAGCAAGTTGTTTAAGTTGGAAAATTCTTCCACAGTATCAAAGATACTTCTTCCACAGTATTCAAAGATAAAGTGCCTTAGATAATTCAGTAGGAAAAAATCTGAAAATCGTGTAGTATAGTATCAGCAAAGAATTCCCCATGCCTGAAAATTTCTCTGTAAGTATTGTGCAGTATTTTTCCATAATTGGGTTTGTAATCTAAATGTGCATAGCCTTGAGGAAAGAGAAGTTTACAAAGGATTGTTTCCAGTGCTTTTCTGTTGCTAGCAATTCAGACTAATTGTCTCCTTGCTGTTTTCTAGACTACTTGTAGATATTCTAGTCAGCTGCTGCATTAATAACTGCATCAGAATTGCAAAAGAATTTAAGTCATTTTGTTGTGGAATGAACTGTGCCAAAATGCACAATGCAATACAAAACAGGAGCTTATGGGTGCTCTGGGATAGTGTAATTTCAACCCATCCTCATACAGATCTGAAGTAAGGACTCCATCACTGTCGAGAATTGAATTCAGCAATGACTACTTTATGACTTTATATGACTTGAATTTTTTTGGCTGCTGCAGTGGCATCAAATGATTAGAGGCTTCAGAAGTGGAAAAACTGCTGTATTGCAGAAAAGTTACTAAGAGGCTTTTAATGACTTCTGTCCACATGTGAACTGAGACACCATGTTCTGTGATACCTAATCTGTAGGTCATCAGTTCTTACCACAGGAATCTCTTTTTCTAAACGACTGTAGCACTTGAATCCCAGATCTATTGTTATCCAGTTGAATTTCTGCCATGTGTTTCTGATTCTTTTTTTTTTTCTTTATTGTAGATGTATCTGGAACAATGAATCTTAATGTTTAAAATCCTATCCTGAGGAAACGGATCCCACAATAATTAATCCTTACTGCTAAACTCTCTTTTTATGCATCCCTCCTTTAAATATTTGTTCCACTTTTTTAGGTCTTAGGACACTGAAATCCCTATTGATACTTTATGCCAGTTACTGATATGTGCTCCCAGACTTAAAAGCCCAGTTCATATGTCAAATGAATTTCCTAAAAGAGAATTTCTAATTGCTAAAGGAAAGCAGCCACCTAAATCTGATGCAAAAATAAAGATCCTTTACTTGACTATATAAGAAGTGCTGCTGCAAAAACAAGACCAGAGGATAGACTCTCCTGCCAAAGCACCCGAGCCACTGTTCAAGGCAGACACTTGCAGGACATATTGAGCGACTATTACATGCCCTGTTTTCCTTCCTTGATGTGGCAATCAGCCAGAGTAATATAACCTACTGTAACAAGCCATCTCATAGCTTTAAAAAGTCTCTTTGTTGTTTTCTGGTGTGAATTCTGTCCTCTAGAACTTGCTCTTGTTTTTTCCTCTTATGCTCTCTGTACTTCTGCATTTAAAAACACGTTTGGGGGGGTTGCATGAAATTGTCTATAACATGAAGATATAAGTGCCTTACAAATGCTGATTTAGTAACTCTACTCCCCTGGCACACATGTACAGCCTGCCTACCCCCTCCCTTCCTCCACCTCGCTGATACTGTGCCTCGCTTTTGCATGGATCCAGTGTTGCTTGAGACCATTGAAAGTTGCTGAGACCTGTGTGATAACTCTATTCTCAATATTGCTCTTTTCTGAGCTAGAACAGAGGCACATTTGTTTTGCACAAAGGACTATGTTCAGCATTGCTTTAGCTTCTTTGTGCCATGGACATCGCACAGAAGGAATAGCCAAACTGTTGACCTTCAAAATCATAGGGGTGAGAGATGGACAAATCTTCCAATTGTTCCCTCTACTGATGCCTAAAGTGTGGACCATTATGTACAGCATTCAAGATTCATCCTTGGAGCCTTTTCAGTCCTGTAACCTACCATGTCAGACATGCATTGTTAATGGACAGGGGTGGACACGCCAGGATAGCAGTGGCATCCAAACTGCATGGCAGCTTCCATGCCTGCTCTCATCCTCTGTCATCTGACAGACACACAATGTCATAAAGAGCTTATCAACGTTAATTTGAGAAAGATGTATTTTGTGAGTGCAGTTGCAGTTCTTTCAAGTGCATGGTATAAATGCCCTCACGGGCTGCGGGGAGTATCTGTCATGGAGCACTTCCTCCCCTTCCTCCTCCTTCTCCTCTGACCTTGGTGTTCCCTCTGTTTCTCTTTTTGTTCCCTCCTCCTCTCTCTAGCTGGTGTTTTCCTCTCTTAGATAAATTTTCATAAAAGTGCCACCAACTTGGCTGATAGGCTCAGCTTTGACATGCAGTCGGTCCATTGCAAAGCCATCTAGAACCATTTGTGTCCAGCATAGGGCAGCCCCTGACCTCTCCCACAGAGGCTGCCCCTGCAGTCTCCCCACAACCAAGATCTGGCTACATACACCCAATACAGGTTTCCAAGTCCACATGGGCAAGCTGGATAGGAAATGCGATCAAGCTACCTGCATCAGGATATCTTTTTGCTGGTTACCAGGAATTTTTTACTTTACTCAAAAGTCTTTTTATTACATACTGTTCTTGTTTATACAACATCACATGTTCAATATTACATTTGGGGGCTGTACATATTTATGGAGTCACACAAATTTTTCATTTGAGAGGATCTCATTTATTAATATCAATAAATATCAATAAATTTCTAAGATAATGGGCCTCTTTTTTAGAGAAAATACCCCCATTATCTTGACATACAAGGTTCTTAAATTTGCTGAATCGGTTCTACTTACATCTCCTTCATGTGACTTCCACTTGAAACAGAGATACACTCCATGCTTTTTATTGCAGGCAGATGGTAAGATTTGTGTGGAAATCCTAGACAATTTTTATTGGGCTGTTAATTACTGGCATTTGAATTATTAGGCATGGTAATCTTTTCTTATTTCTGCAACAATTATCCTTCTTCTAGAGAGAAACGTGACTTGTATTAGTCTGTGACTTTCTTGTTTTCTTCATTAACTCACTGTGTTAGGTAACAACAAGGAGAAGGCAGTGTTCAAATGCTCTTTTAACAGCATTAGAGTAATTTTGTCAGGCTTGGGAAAAATGCAATGTCATTTCATTGTAGTCCCTCCACCCTACTGTGGCCTGTAATTTAGTGTGCACTGTCCTAACCTGAACTGTCAAGTAAAAGTTTTATGTGGTTTCTTCTAATGTGATAGGAGAAAATTTTTATTAATACAGTCACCACTGGTTCTCACAGCTAGAAACTAGGAAAGCTGTGAATATTAAGTACAAAGACTGACCATCTTTTACTTAATTCTGTATTTTAGTTGAGATAGAGGTATGCTTCTGAAGATCAGCCAGATCCTCCAGATATTATAAGCACTGTCTGTCAGCATAACACAATTATGTTTTGGAGTACTATAGAGGCTCCTAAAAATTTGGAAATGCAAGGTCAAACCTTGAGTGCTTTTAGGTGTGTAATCCTGAATCATACTAATTTATGACAGCAAAGAGTTTTCTCTGTCTGTCACATATCAGAACAATCTGAAGAATGACAGATCCCCAGTAGGATTAAAAAACGAAATACCAATATTTTAGTTCCTCTGTCTCCATATGGTATTATTATCCTTTTACTCATACAGCCAACATCATGGCACCTAGTTTCTTGATAAGGAAGCAGAAGCCTTCAGCTTCCTAAGCACTAGTGCAATGTAGGTCTCTAAGAAATGTATACGGTAAGCTTTCCTTTCCTCCAGGATGAGATATAATCATAACTTGTTCCGCCCACCCTTGCTTGAGAAACGAATACCTCTCAGTGCAGGTTTTTAATTTGGTAATTAGACATTCTTGTCCTTTATCTTAAGTTCATTTTGGAAGCAGTACTCTCATCATTCCTACCATTGCTTTTTATTAACTGTTGGGAAGCCACCCTTTTGTGTATTGGGAGATTAACTGTAATTAGATTCCATCTCACTAAAGCACTGCTATATAAACCACTTCACCTCTTGTTTAATTGAGAAAGTGAACGTGGAGAGGCTTTATGTTAACAAGAAAAGAATGAATATTTAAATTGTCCAGAACGGTATTATGGCTCTTCTGAGCCTCTTAGTAGATAGTTATTGGCATTGCCTTCTTTCCTATGCTTATGTAGTCCTTATTTTCAGGCATCTGTAACGCTTGAGAAATGCTCTGGAGTTGTAAATAATACACCGATAGCAGAGTTGAGATGTTAAGTGTTCAAAACAAGCTCATCAGTGTATATATGTCATGAGCAAACAAATACTGTGTTTCTACCCATGTATCTAGTAAACTCCAAATTTTTTGAAAAATACAGTTACTTAGGCCTAACTTATATGTGGCAGAGCTTTTTCCCACTGGAGGAATAGAATCACAGGGGCCAGTCCTTTTGGTAACAACGCTGTTTACAGAATTCAAGGTGTGGTCAGTGGATCCCCATCATGGCTGCCTATAAGGAGTTTGCAAAAGAAAGCCCAATACCAATGACCTTAGATTGACTATGGAGAAATACATCTTCATTGGAAAACCTTTTGGGGTATAAAAATTGAAAAGGACTGAGAACAGTTCTTCTGTTGCAATGTTTACTCTCTTGGTCTATTGCAGGGTCACCTACCGTGAGCAAGGAGCTACCCCAGTCCTGTCTGCTGACAAATAGAGTTTACACATAGAGTAAAAGAACTGTAAGTATGCGATAACGTATTTTACTTTTTAGACTCTGTTTTGAATGTCTGTCCCTAAAACTAATAAAATCTAGGTTTCTTAGGACTCTGAAGAAGAGTACTGCAAATTGGCAGAGGTCTTGGTTTGATGGGAAATGAACTTCTATCCTTAAACCATTAACACTAAATAGTCCTAAATTTCCTGCACTTCACCTGTGTTGCAAGGGTATTGACTGTGATACCTGAAGCAGAAAGGAAGAAACTATGATAGTAGTTGTGGAAGACTTTACTTAGCTGTAGAGAAATGTAAGAAGTATTTTTAATCCAAAACTTCTATCCTGTGACTGTGGTAGAGGGAAGAGAAAAATGCCTGTGCCTTAAGGAACACATATAAAATCCTAATCAGCAGGAGCATTCTTGGTGCTTAGCTACCTGGTTAATCTAAGCAACTTGCCTACAGTAATAGAGTTAAGCATTTCTTGCTGTGAGTTTTCAAATTCTTTTGAAGATAGAGTTGCTTGGATTCTGACTGGGCTGAATCCATGGGAGAAGAACAGGGACTATGAGAGGAGAAAAATCTGTAGATTTTCCTGTGGAGGTTTCCATCTAGGTGAGCTGAAGTGCTGCCAGAGCACGCTTATGGTGACATACATGTTAGACTTGTGTCTTTTATGTCATGGCCTTCCTAGAAGGCAGGAAGATGCTGCTGCTGACTATTAATCAGGATCAGAGTGATAATTTCTTGCAGAAGGACTTTGGTTTAGGATCAAGAAAGCATCTTTCTTGACAGTTTTCTAGGTATAGTGTTTCAATGGTTTTCTAGGTATGTTGTTTCAAATCCCATTTTTTCTAGGAATATTAACAGAAGAGTTGTGATTTAAAATAAAATTGAAAAAAAATTGCTGTGCTCCCACTAGAGATCAGGTTGCCTTGGACATTTGTAGTTTGGTTATATGTCTGGATATAACAGAAGAGACAGATTTGCTGATTCCCTCTAGCAATGGATGAGGTGAGGACATCCCTGCAGATTCTGAGTGATGGGAGAAAAGTTGCTTGCAAGTTGGGAACATTTTTATAAGATCCATTTTTATAAAATCTATTTTGGCATGTTTTATCTGAAGACTGTAATTTTAAAATTGTTGAAATGTCTAAGCCTTAGGTTGAGCACTTAAGCTAGTATTTCTTTGTAAGCACGTGAATAGCCCCATTAAAGTGCGTAGAGCTAATCTTACACTGAAGTGTTTTGCTGAATCAAGTCCCTAGAGAATTTAATGCATGCAAAGAAAAATATATCTAAATATATAAGCATTGTTCCCAGGTTTGGTGGAAATATTTTTGCTTTGTGTATGTACTTCTTAGTATATGTTTGCCTTGAATGCAGTTTGAATATAATTCTGCTGTTCAGCAACCCAGATGCAAGAAGCATGCCATAAATATCTTTCCCTTCCCTTCCCTCCCTCCCCCAAAGTTGCATTTTGTAAGTGTATCATGCTATATATTGATGTTACTATTTTATTAAGAATTTATAAAATGGTGGACAGTAATAAGATACTTTTCTTTTCAACCACCTAAGGGCTGGATTTGTGCACTGGTCTGTACTGTTACATAAGTATGGAGAAAGTGGAAGACATCACCTCCCCTCCTGCTCCAATCCAGTATAATACTCATCATTGTGCTCAAGAAACTCTATTATCAGTCTGCAAACAGGATTAAGCCACTGTTGTCAGTAAGAGTTATTCATAATATGTTTTGGAAGAATCAGCCCACAGAAGTGGATCTCAGGTTTTTATTTTTGGTGACGGGGGTGTATATGCTCTCAAGAAGGTGCATGGGATGTATCTTGAGGGAGGTAAGTGTGTGAGGAAAGTTACTGAAGGCTCACCGAACTGTGATAAAGAGTAGATGATGGGCACAGCCAGTGCACAGCCCAGTTACTACTCTTTCTGTCTTATAGGAAACTCTGTATGGTTCCAGTATATGACCCTTCTATTCCCTGTGGAGAGGAGAAAGCAATAGCTGGGGCTGCGTACTGCTACAGGGTCAGCTGGGGCTCTCTGCTGCAATAGGTGAGTAGCTGGGTTCATGCGGAGCATTATCTGCTAACGTTTCCAAGGAAGGATTTGCAATTGGGCTCCCAGGGGTGTCTCAGACTGCATTCCTTGTTGGGGCAGGGATCAATAACTGAGGCTCCCTGTTCGGTCTCTTTTTTCTTTTGGATTGTAGGTGGCCTGAATCACGTGGCAGAGCAGCTTTCTCGTAAGTGGCTGTAGGTGGAGCTCAAGGTGACAGTGTGAATTTTAGGCATTTTGGTAAATATCCCAAGTGAGGCTGGGAAGACTCCAGGCTACTGTGTTGTTTCAGGAATTCTCACTGATGTGATCAATCATTTATTGCTCTAACTTGACTAGTAGATTTACAGCTCAAATTGGCTTAAATACTTATTGTGTACCCTTTGTTCACCTGTATGACTTTGCTGTTTCACTTTGCTATGGGCACACAGCAAGTTGTGTTGGACCATGATCAAATGTAAACATGTCAGAAGGTGTAATGTTTTAGAAGTGTAAGTATGATACAGTACTTGTGAAATGGTACTTAAATCTAAATAATTTATTTTATTATGTTGCAAGTTTAGAACCATTAGTGGACTTATCAGACTTTTCAACCTTATTAACTCCCAGAATAATGAAGGACAGAATTTTCATGAGATGCTGGTTTTCATTTTATTGGTTAAAAAAAAAAAGTCATTGGTCATCTTCATGTACTATATGAATCACGGAATGTAGAGATAGGGAAGACCTGTTGGTTACGTAGTCCATCGCCTTACCCCTGCAAAATGGTTCTCTACCATAAACTTTTCCAGTGCTTTATGCAATTTAGTTTTAAATATCTCTGCAGATAACAGGATTTTGACTGCTTCCCTAGGGAAGTTATTGAACACCTTTTCCAAAACTATTCAATTATATTTTACTTTATATTTAGCATATATAGATAGGTAGATGGATATAGATATATTTTAAAGGACAGCAATTTATTATCTGATCTTTTCTGGACTAGGTAGAGAGAAAAAAATTTAAAGTAGTTTCCAGTCCAATGCTATATATACCCAAGTGCCTTAGCAAATGTTGAGGTTTTGCAATATATGTTTTCATATATATATATATATATATGTAAATATATATTTTTAAATATATATTTATAAAAATATAAATATATGTAAAATATATATTTTATATATTTTGTTGCAGTAGGGGGCCCACCTGAAGAGTGAGAGAGGATATACTATTGAAAACAAATTAGTTCAAATATGTACTGACAAAAAAAAAAAAAAGCTTCTTCTATTACCATGACTTCTTATCACAGCCATTTAATGTAGTGCTAATTGCAATGACAGGTGAACAAAAGAATAAGCAAAATGAGATTTGTAAATTATATCTCTTTATTTTAAATTCATGATTACATGTCTTTGCTGCTGTCCTTAATAATTCTTGCTGCCAAGCACTGCAGATCTTTATAGCATTGCTTCTGAACTAACAATGTTATTAATGAAACAAATTGCACAGGTATTGTTCTTTTAATCTCTCTGAAAGATTAAAGATCAAGTAAAGAACAACATTATAGAGGCACAAAAAGCTAACATTCACTTTCATTTTGTTTTGCCCTTTAATGAAACTATTAGTTCCTCTTAGAAGGTGCACCAGAAATAATTTCTAGTGTCTTAAAATATTGTAGCACATCTATTTGCCCATAAATACAATGATTTGTCACCTCTTTGGGACAACTTATGTGATAAAAGCAACTTGCTGTGTAACAGTGTACAATGAGAGGGTGATTAATAGAAATCTCAGAACTGAAAACAGGTCAACTGAAGTAAATAAGCCTAAAAATATAGCTTGCTAAAGCAGTTCATATGAAACTAAAGATCATATTCTCTCTAATTTAAAAATTATATATATATATCTTTAATATTTAAAGTTTTAGAATAAAACTTTTATTCATTTTCTGAGTAGCTAGAATCCCAATAGATAAAGGTCTTCAATACTTCTAGTCTTGGTAATAGAATCATTCATGGTACAATTTGGTGGGCTTAAGTTCCTTAATGAATTGCATCTTAATGAAATAACATGATTGCCTATGTAGCTGTAGATCAGTTCATGACCAAAAAAGGGATTTGAAACTCCTATGGCCTTCATCCCTTATTTAAACACAGCAAGTTGCTGATGTTTTCCCTCTATAATGATAAAGGCCTTAAGAAACAGACTTGCTCCCCTCCCTTCCCCAAAATAGTGATGGGACTTACGCCCAGGCTAAAATATTTTAAGTACTTAATGACTTTTAAAATAAGTTGGATTGGAGATTTGTCCACATTCTTTACTAAGGACTTTAGTTTTATACATAGGATGTCTGTGGGGATATTTTGCTTGAAGAAAGTAAAACATGAAGTGAGGTAAAAATGAATCCATAAGAAAGTAGTGCTCCCATCTGAGGAGGCTTTTACTATTGCTTGTTGAAGTTGCTCAGCAAAATAAGCAAATGAGCAAGCTTGTTGCCCAGGAAGCTAAAAATAGAAATCTTCAAAATTTGTGGCATCCCTGAGAAGAACCTGTTGGACTGCGATCAGTTTCTTTCGAGAAATCTTCCCACTAAAGCTTCAGATGACTGAAGAAACATCATGTATTTCACTAGTTAGGAATTTACTGGATAACCAGCACTGGTGGGAGCCAAAACCACCCTAGGCAAATGTGATTAGATGCTAAAAACTTTACTAAATTTTCATTAATCAGGCTTTATGTCCAAATGGCAATTTTCGGAAAGTAAAATCTTATTTCCTTTAAAAATTTATCATTGTCTCTTTCCTGCTCTTATCCTGAGCATTTTTTAATTTTTAAAACTGATTAATATCTACAGTCATCTCTCATCATACACCTACACTGCAATCTAGCAATGCAGCTATAGTTCCTCATGATACACCTGAGCTGGCTTTGAAACAGCTAGCTTGGGTACCAAGCATAGCTTAGCTGGACAGGGGCCTGGAGTTTCATTTTGGCTGTTTGATATATTTAGGCTTTAACAGTCTTTACTGAGACTCATCCTGCTTTGGGATGGACTTTTGTCAGTCACCAAACAGGTTAGTTAAGTCAGCTTGGATATGTACACCCAAGCTACACTGCCTCGTGGCAAACCAGCATATTCTTTATTCCGCTCAAAGTTGCATAGGGTAAAGAAAGGTCAGCGTGTCCAGACTCTTGTGGAGGCAATAAATTGATTTGCAACATCTAAGTGGTCTGTGGTGGCTTCAAACTGAAAAAAATTACAATACAGGAGTTACATCAGTGCCTTGAGAGTTTATAATATTTGATTTCTCTCCCCAACAGACACATAAATGACCAAATTCTGACAGAGCAATGGATTTGGAGAAATCAACCTTAACAGAGAGTCTTAATGACAGTCTAGAGTATTCAGTCCAATCCCCAAGTCATTTAGCATAAAAGCAATCAAGCAAACCAATGCGTTTCTTATATCACTCACGCCCTCCTTAGATTACTTATCTGAGATTTATTTTTACAAGTTTCCATTTTTATAGTATATTTTTATTACCATTGACAGAAAAAGATATTTTTTCAAGCAGGATGTAACAATATTGCAGTGTGCTGCCCTTTGTTCAATACTATATTTTATTGGTTTTTCTTAGTAGTAGTAACAACAATAATATTTAACACTTTTATAGTACCCCATGTGTTGAAAAGAGCTTTGCTGCCAACAACGTGGTATCTTCTGTGGGCTAGCTAGATATTGTATCTCCATTTTAGAGATAAGCTGAGACGGAAGACCTTTGACAGCTAGCCCTTGGAAAGTATCCATAATTGTTGGTCTTTGAATTCTTTGTTGTCCAACTCTAATTTCCAAAGGTTTGTGGCACGCCTGCCTCTTCTGTTACCTTCAACAGGGGAATCAATTATTACTCTGAAAATAGGAACTGTGGAGGATAATTGACAGGCTGTCTGCATTTGAGTAAGATGGCATTTCCTCATGTGCATTCTGTCCTTCAGACTCCAGCTGTTTCATACCATACCCAGCATATGCTCCACCCATCTTGCAGCCACAGTCCCAGTGCTGCAGAGCTCAGTAGGGAAACCTCAGTCTCCAGAGACTCTAGAGAGTCTCTAGCCACTCTGCTTTTCCTTCTTGCTTTTCGTCCATGAATCATCTCTATATTCCTGCTTGTTATCTGCTGACTTATCCATGCATTCTGTCTAATTGTAGTCCCTTCCTACCATTCTTCTATTCTTACATTCCTATTCTTGCTTGCAAGTGGCTGAAGAATCTTAGTGGTATAAGTGTGATGTATTTACCAGTCCAAAAGAATGTTAAAATTAAGTTAAAAGCAGTGTTCCATCATATGTTACACGCCCCACTTGCTACCACATCTTTTGTATGCACGAGTTCACATTTGGTTCTGCTTTCCTTCCCTCCTACACTTTCATTTCCTCCACACACACACATCTGTTTTCCTTTCTCCAATCAATGGTAAGTTTTAGCTGCTTAAATAAAACCACAGTAAAAATCTACTGGTGTATTTGGGGGTGTGTAAATGTAACATTCAGAGTGAAAATACCATCAATTTTATCCATTTATGATAAATTTTGTAAAAGAACCTGTCATGAGAGTATTTCTAGTACTGGAAAAGAGCAGAAGGCAGCATGAAAGACTGTCATGTGGGACCTTGTGGTACCTGTACCTATACCTGTATTATTTCACAGGGGAAGGCTGATAAGTTTGGTGTGTGATATTTGATATGCATTGAAAGATGCTTGTATTTTTAGGATTTCTGTAGATGCTGCTTATATATGAATTTATTATGTAGGATAGCATATGAGGGGTTTTATCACCAAGTTTTAATCAAAACTAGGTAGAAAATAAAATTGGATAATCCTCTTTTTCATTTGGGGGGATTTTTTTTTAAATAGTTCATCTCTTCCAATAGTTTAAGCGAAAAAATTCTGATCTGAAATGGGCTTTTGAACAAAGGTCTAATTTAAATATAGATAGAAGAGGGCAACATTTTTTCTTTACTGCGTTTTAGTGCATTCCACCAAAGTCTGCCAGCGTGTGTTGATAATTATTTACAGAAAATTCCAGACAAATTTCTGTACCTCTGCCCCCAAATATTTTGCAGTGCATCATGAGAATATAGTCTTCTGTAGCAGTTTCACAGTTAAAGTTGTAAAACATTTTTTATTAAAAGCTTTTAATGTTGACTTTCATAGAGGAAAACTTTTCTCTTTTAAATTTTGGAGTGTGATGTGTAGTCAAAAGAAGGTACTTGGAAAGGACCCAAGTTTAACTGCACGAGCTGTTTTTTGAAAAGCCATATAAAAACGTCTTGCTTGGAGACTTAATACTGCTGACTAGCATGAGAAAGCATCAGGGTTATTATTAAGTAGGTAGGACTTTCCCTATAAGACAGTGTTCAATGCACTGGAGCTACTAGAAATACTTGAACATCAATTAAAAAAAAAAGGTTTTGCTAAATCTTGCAAG
Source organism: Aquila chrysaetos chrysaetos (assembly GCF_900496995.4). NCBI lineage: Eukaryota > Metazoa > Chordata > Aves > Accipitriformes > Accipitridae > Aquila > Aquila chrysaetos. Next base: position 33,469,237 of record NC_044006.1, read on the forward strand.
ATTTAACAGCTCTTTTTACACATTTAGCAGAACTGTGCCCCTGGGAAACAAGGGAAAAGAAAAAGGCAGAGGCCTGCCTATTTTCAGACATCATACTTGGGTCTGTAAACCTGCAAAGAGTTGAGATCTCTGAGCGCATTTAATAGTTTGCTACTGCTGAAAAGAGGATTTCAGGTTCTGTTCTCCCCTGCTTCCTCTTCTGCCCTCCCTTACTTCTGCCCCACGGTCCAACCTCTTTTATTACAGGCACTGTTACTTGTTCAACCACTCATGAGCTGATTGAGCTCATTAACTCAGCAGAAAGCAGGGTGGGTTTTTTGCTGAATTAGGCAGGCTTTTGCAATTTTACTTGTTATATTTGTCATGGGAGACTCTGCACAAAAGTAACAAAAAGACAATCACAGTCCTGAAAAACATATGGTATTTTAGAAATCAGAAGGATTTAGATATGTGCTTGAGCCATTACTAGTTCAGGGCCCCAAAAAGAAACCATTAATTTATCTTTTCCAGTGGAAAATAAAATCAGGATATTCTGATGGGCAGCAGCATACCAGAATTGCAGAACCATGCTCTCTGAAGTTCTGCAGTCCCTGTCAGCCCAGAATAATTGAGAAGCAGGGTTGGTTTTTTCATTTAAAGGTCTGCTTGAATGCTAGGATTTCACAAACACTGAGAAAGTCAAGGTTAAATTGGCTTCGTCTTCATTTTTAAAGCTGGCAAACTTTCCTCCCCTTAACCTCTCTGTTTTTAGCCTCTTGCGTTTTCCAGAAAGTTCAGAGACAGATTGCATTCTCTACCTTCTTCATAAATGCAACCCCCTCCCACTTTTTTTGGTTTGTTCAGTGCTCTGAAATAGGCAAGTTATGTTTCCTTTCTATTGAAAATGATGATGTAATGGGTAAGACATCAGGAATTATTAACCAAAATGCTGAAGTCTTCATTCCATAATGGAAAAAGATAAAGGCGCTAAGCTAAGCTCTACAACAACTTTTTAGTTTTTCTGCTCCTTTAACAACTCTGATAGCATGGAGGTTGTTTCAGACTATAATTAATAACAATAATGAAGTGGCTTTGGTTTTTGGTACAAAGTATCTTTTATTGTTTTAAGTGAGGAGAAAGTACCGTATCAATCTTCATTTTTGAAACGTGGTTGTTACTGAATGAACATGTTGTATTTTATTTCTGCAACTATACTAAGACATCAGTAAAATATGATGTGAAAATAGTAAGTCTCCCCAAAGGCCTAAATTAGACATAGCATCCTTGTAGGTGCACGTGTTCAAGAGTAGGATATTTTAAGACCTGCATTTTAATCTAAACATGTGTTTGCTATTAGCAACAGAGGTCAGGCCTTCACAGATTATCCTGTGCCCAAGGAAAATCTTTGAGTTTGCTTCTTTTGAAGCATAATATGGATGCTTTTACCCTTAGCTACTGGCATTGGTGAAGACAAAAGGAATCGAACCAATGGTTCACCAGCTTTTAGCCTGGTTCCAGTCTTTTTTTCACCTCTCAGTACAGAGATACTCCCTGAACAGCAGTAACTACAACCCATCTACAGTGATATGATGCTTATTACTGCACATGTCATGAGAAGGACTTGAGAAACTATCTCTTTGTAAGGAAAACCTATTTATGATGCCTGGTATTAAAATTTAAATGTGTATTTTTATATTACACCTCTTAAGGAAAAGGAAACCTTGTATGAGGGAATGAAGTCTTATGCACACCCCAAATATAAGTATCTGTAATAGCATTTGTTCTACAGACAGTAAAAGCACAGAAGGAGCTCTAGATGCACAATAGAAAGATGACAATGGTAAACTAGCTGAATTTACGACAAACGAACTGGTGCATAATTAGACTCAAATGTCAATAATATTATAGAGCCATGTAGTTCCTTCCCCTCTGGAAATAGGTTATTGAACATCCATAAAGCAGAAAGGTCAGTAATGCCATTTGTCCCATTGGCTTTCTAATACCATAGAAAAACTAGATTGGGTAGAAGTTGTCAACCATGGATTATGTAGATTACAGAAATGGAAAAAAAGAAAAGGGAGTTTTGAGTTTTGTTTTGTTCTTTTTGCCTCCAGCATTTGAACTTGGAATGAAAAAAAGAGAAAAGAAAGCTGCTTTCTTGACATGTCACTAGTTTACAGCTCTTTAATTATAAATCTTAACCTTGGCCTAAATGCCTTCCAAAATGGTTGGAGTTTCCTAAAATCTTGGTGTAAAACTAGCTAAACAACGATTAACAGAGCAAGTGGTTTTCAACGTGAGAAGTATATAAGGAGCCTCACTTGGGCATTGTCACAAGAAGGCTTATTTGAGAGTCTGTTACTAAATCTTGTCCTTCAGTATGCAGATCCAGACTCATTGTGATTACTTAACTGTTGCCTTTGCAGATGAACAAGCTGTGTTGCAACTGTTTTTAGAAATGTTTTGTTGTCGTTAATTTAGCAGTCACTTTTCTTTTTGTGGGATTTCCTCATTTCAGAACTTGAGACTTATCTACATGGAGCAATTCATTAAAATTAACGTGAGTCAACCAAAGATGTGACTTAGAAATAGATCAGTTAAACGTCATTAAAACCTCCAAGGACCTTCTTATCCAGAATTCAAGTGGTCCTAATTTAATTTAATTTACTTCTACAGTGAAGTTAGATCATTCAAATGTAATTCTAAAGGAGAACATCCACATTAGGGTTTAATGCGGTTTTACAGCTTCTCTTTAAAGTAACATTTTTAGTTAATTCACTTTCATGATTGTCGCCATATAAATAAACCCCTAATCCCACAAGTGTTTTTAGTTCTGACTAATCCTTGACAATTCTTAATAAGGGACTGCATAATCCAGATAGTGTCTATACCAATTGCTGAGCTGGAAAACATCCAATTTCCAGTCTTTGCTACATCTGGTAAGACTTGGTCTCTGACTATTCAGCTTTACCAGCAAACTATAGGGCAGTTGTAAAACAGGCTAAACCTAAGGCAATAGAATTTTGTTCCCCAAATCGATTAGCTGATACTAATACAGTCAGACTCTCATCTGAAGCTGAAAAGCTTTTAAGCTGATCTGCACGGGATATCTTTAGCATCTTCATCCAAACTTTCCCTGAGGGGTGAACCATTTTCAGTTAAATGTCATGTGTGAGAGAGTGCTTGAACCTTGCTGTAATGCCAAGGTGTAATTATTGGATGGAGAGCCTGAAAAGTCTGTGTAGGGGGAGATTTAAATTCCACACTGGATTTTTTGGGTGCTAGTCAGCAAAGGCTGCCTAGAGTATGTATAGGATCTGTACATGTTTCAGCAGGCAGATCAGTACCTCAAGCATTTAGATAATTTTAGGTGCAGATTATGCCATTATATATTTCTCCAAGAGGTATTAATGCTGATAGGAACTTACACCATTTGAGCTGTGGTGTTAAACCAAGTCTGAACTGTTATGCTTCTGGTTTGTTTGCTTTTAAGTGGAGCTTTGAAGTAAAGACACAGAGATGAAGTACAGATACAGATAGTGATGACACTGTGGAAGTAGTGTGGCCCTTATGGTATGTTAGAGATGTGAATTTCAGCCTTGTGACAAAACTGTATGATTGATCCTGCTGTGCGTGGGTCCTTGGTCATTTAGGTTCAGGAGTCAAAAGTAATGAAGTGGGTTCACAGACACGTCATTCATTTGTATAAAATTGGCCACAGAAACAGTGCTCTTAACCATGCTGGCCTTATGAGCTGCCAAATTCAGAACAGACTTTTGAGCTGAATTGCTTTTGGATTCTATCAGCTATATTGATTAGATCACCACTAACTACAGTGGGAGTGTGGACATCTAGCTCACATGTAGAACCCTATCTTTAGATGTCTTAATCTAGAGGTAAGTCCCATCCTTATAACTTTTTACTGAGCATCAAAGGGGTTTGTTTGATCTTTGGATCTGTGTACAAGCTATAAAATGATGATACAGTAAATCCAACATTAGGGCTCTTAGTCTTGGATGGAAACCACCCTGGCCACAGGACAAAACAACCCCACTCACATGGCTAGATTAGACTTCTCTGAAAATTTTTGGTGGGCTAGCTTTGCTCCTGCTGACTTTATGCCAGACAGGTATGGATGATCTGTATCACTCCAATTTTAGGGGGAAGCAGGTGTTTCTGTAGTGACATACAGTTGTCTCAAAACCATGAAGCCAGTATAAGCTCCAGGTTGTGTCATCTAGCAAATTCAATAGAACTATGGTTATGTGCCCGCAGTTAAGCCAGAAGAAAGGTTTACTGCTATGTGACCTGGCAGTATGTAGAACTACAGCCTCATACACTACTGAAATAAGGGTATAGGCATTTTGTCTTGAGGGGAAAAAAAAAAATCTTTTGAAAGGTTTCTGCTAATTACACTTCTATTTTAGATCTCAGTCAAAAGAAGGCAATTTCAGTGGCTAGGCACCTACTACCCTTGTTCTGAGTTTATAGTAGTGCAATAGTCTCATTATCACTTCTTCGTTCAACACCAAGTTTTCCAAAAAGGTTTCCTATTCATGTATTTAAAAAGACCCTCAAACCTTAGCTTCTGAGCTCTGGTAAATCATAGCCTAAGGTGATCTGGTTGGGAAATGAGAAGCCACTGAATAAAAAAAATCCTGAAATTTCACTCTCCATAGGGATTACCAGTTTCATTAGCCTCAGTGAAAACCACATTTCACTAAATTTAGAGCTGCAGCAGAGCTCAATACAGATAATGCATTTAATGTATGCTCTGGGCAGTGAAGTTGAAACTATTTTCAAGTAATTTTCTTCAGTGTTGGATGCAGCCATCCTGTAAATTTCCTGATAACTTAGAATTTTTCTTTCTCAGAACAGCAAGTGATACTCTTCCAATGCAGCCAAAATTCTCCATGACAAAGGTGTATCATCATTTCACATAGTGTCATGTTTTATCACAATCTGGTAATATAATGTTCACAGTATGATAGCACATGCACTTCAAAGATATGTTTTTTCCTAGTTCTGTACTCCTGTCAAACACTGTTGAATAATGTAGAGGCTTTTGATTTTTTTTTTCCACATGCATCTTAACTCTACCAAACTAAAGACAGTTCAAACTTGATGGGAAGGCAAAAAACCCCAGATGTTTTCTCCTTAGAAAAATGAGGATGTAGATATTGTGTATTTATACAAGGCAACAAAAGTATGCAAACAAGACAGGAAGTGAAGATATGGGATACAAAGCAAAATTCTATGGCAGATATGGTTTGTTTTCTTTATAGTATTGTTAACTGCAGAAGTATGGCACTGAATTACACTGTATTATGGGCAGACACCAGACATTTGTCTCACTTTTGATGACATCAAGTGTTCAGTTTTCTGCCCTGAAACCTTTGACAATTACCTTTCACAATGTACAAGTAAGCTCAATTACATAGTAAATATTAATTTTTCAATAGTTAAGGTGATGTGACTTCATGGTCCATGACTGTGGCTCTTGGTGACAACAGTGATCAAACAATAGTAGAAGTAAACAGAAGTTTACTTGAATGTTTGTCTGCTTTGGAAAGATTATTTTTAGCAATGTGTTTTCGACTTCTTCCAGATTGCTGGGACAAAATATTAGAGACAAATAGGTTTTTGGCTATATGTTTTAATCAATTTGTCTACATGGTAGTATACCAATATTTAAGAATTTGGATATTTTAAAAAATTCTTTAATGCGGAGCACCTTGTGCTATTACAAAGAGGATGTTATATGTCCCATCAGTACTGGATGGCCACCTTACCTACTCTGTATTTTAAATTAAAATAAGTGTAAATGCGCAGGGATAAGATGTAGGGGAGTCTGGCCAGATGGAGTTAAATACCTGGTGATAGACTTAATATGAGGTGACAGAATTAATGTCTGGTGAAAAGATGACTGTTTTAAGTGTTATGTGATACATTCTACATGGCTAGCTAGTAACTAAACACTTCAAGCCTCCTGCATGCTGTTTCTTTAAAGATCATATTTGTTACAGAGACTTATGTTTCTTAGCAGGACTTGTGTTCCTTGGGATTGATACAACAGGAAATTGCAGTCCTTCCCACATTACTAAACAGGTGGGAGCATTGCACAGAATAGAGATCTACTATAGAAAAGATGAACTGATCTACTGTATAGTTGATTTTGCAAGGCTCAAGGGTGGCTAGAATTAAAGATCTTAGAAATAAATGTTTTTGGCATTGTTGTTCGCTTAAACAGTGGGATTATCTGGAAATTGCACTGATGAGGTCCGTACCAGTTTTTTTCAGCTTTTTCCTTTTTTTTTCTTGGTGTGAAGGAAATGGTAGCCAAGAAATTCAATTATACTAGAAGGGTTCCCATAAAACATATCATAAGAGTGGTATGGAAGTCTGTGGTCAGCAGGAATCAGATGATACAGATAAGCATTCATTAACAGTTCTGTCTCAAACCCTGTCATTTATCATTCACAGGAATTCTGGTCCAAATAAGCAACAACTGGGGCACTGTTCTGTATTTAAAATCTTGCCTAAATTCAGAGGGATGAATTTTAAGTGTGGAGTCTGACTGTAGGGGTGGTGAAGAGCTGTCTAAGAGAGAGTAGGTCTTTTAGGGTGACAGATGCAATCACTGTTTCCATGAGGCCTAAACACTGAGGAGTGCAGTGGCTCACTGCTGGGGATGGTTTGGTTTTGTAAGTTGATTAAAACTGTAGATTAGTGGCTGAAACAGTGTTTTTCAGATAATTGCTGGAATTGAGCCAATGCAGTGTCTACTGTGAGCTCCATATGGTAGATTATAGATTCTACTAGCAATGGATACAAAGTGAAGATGTTGCTTAAAGGATTTTGGAAGAGGAGCTCTGTATTCTGCTCTAGTGAATTGCACAGCAGAGAGTTTTTCTTGCATTCCTTGACCTCTGTAGAAGAATAATGACATAAGGGAAAGAAATACACTTCTTAATATAGACAGGTGGACCTCAGCTGTCTTCCACTAGCTGGGAGCTAAGTAGAGCCTTCTCTCATTTAGCAGTTGTGGGAAAAGCAAACCCCAGTCTGTAGTGTAGAGAATTACCTGTTGTCTACTAAATTTCCTAGTAGCTTCAGTTAGATGCTTCTTTATTTTGTCCCCTAAATTGTGGTGAAATGTTACTCATAGTGCAACAGATGCCATATTCCCCACTAGAACTAACTTTGTAGTGCAGTGCGGGGTTGTCATATCTGTGGTCTACTTCCCAAGGTGGTTGACAGTCTCTATAAATGTTAATGAACCATCTTTACCTCCGGGTCTTGTCCCTCCCAACTGTGTGAGCTTTCCACATTCTGTTCTATCAAACCGTACTTCCCCCAAGGTTTTCCTGCCCCTTATTTTCCTCTCACTGCTTCCTTCCAGTCAGCCTGCTTACCTTTACCCTTCCCTCTATAACTCTGATATGCAGCCTCCTCCAGGTGTGAACTTGCAAGGATGAGGACACAGGAGATTAATGTTCTTGGCAGCAACAGAAATCATTTGTGCATGTTTTTTCCTCCTTTGGTGTTTCCTCAGAGGCATCCCCACTTTGACAATGCTTTGCTTTTGAATTCCCTGGCTGAAAGGGACTACAAAACACAGCTTTCACAAAGTGCTGTGAGGTGCAGGTGAGATGGAAAAGTTTATATGAAGAGCCAAGTGTTATTAGTAGAAATAGTTAACTACCCTTTTTAAAAAATAGCACTCGTTATTCTTCTGTGTAATGCACTTGGTTGTGTCTCTCAGGAAAGAGAGGCAATAAGCTAATATCCTACCATCTTTCTTAGGAAGCCAGTTTAAGGACTTGTTTTCAGTATCTCTCCACTGTGTGGAGTTGACTACAAATTAGTATGTTTTCTCCCTGAAATAGATGTATTTTCTATTATTATTCTGTCACATCAGAGCCTGTCACTTGCTGTGATGCTGCTAATATTGTGGCACCTTCATTCCACTGCTCTGTGGAAGCAGTTACCTCTTGTTTACAGTGTTAAGATCGGAACATGTAGAGTGGTATTTGGCCATGTGACCTACTTGTTATTTATATAATTTAGCAGGTAGATACAAAGATATCTCAACTGTTAATAGCCTCTGGCCATACCTACACACTGTATGTGAGCTGTGTGGCCCCAAAATGCTTTGAAACCTTGAAACTGTATGTCTGTTACAATGAGTTTTCCATGAGCTGGAGCTTGAGCTCACACAAACCATTTGGCTTTGCAGTGGGACTTGGTGAGGCCTTCCTGGAAGAACCTTCAGCCATCTCATTTTGCTGACCTTCATGACATAATGCCATCCTGAAGGCAAATCAGTCACAGTATCTTGCAGTGCATCCATGTAGCGAGTAAGCACAACCTCATGTGCTTTCAAAAGTGCATGGGCTTTCTCTACTAGGTGCCCTAGTTGGGTTGCTGTAGAGCTGACCCTTGAATAGGCTTTTGCGGGAAGGTACTGTGGAGAAGTGACAAATTCAGCTTGAGCCTGGGCTTTATGCTATGTCTACACAGTTACCTATATACGGCTAGTAAACTCAGCTAACCACTTGTTTAGATGATACCAGTTAGTTGACAACTAATTATCAGCACCAAGCTGTAAGTGAAACAATCATTTAAAGTTCATAGTTTCTTAAACCTTCTGACTCCTCACACCATATATTTTTTTGGCATCCCATTTTATCTGTTCTGCTCTAGAATGTTATTGTTCTGTACTTTGCTCATCCTGTTTACTCTAGCTGTGCTCAACAAACCCCTTGCAATGACAGTTCATATTAATGTTAGAAACTGACTTCCAAAAACCTGATCTTTTAAAAATGACTGTTTATTATAAATGACCCTGCCTCATTTATAATTTAGAAATCAATTTCCCAATAGTATTATGAACATTCTAGAAGACAAAAAGAAGGTCTATCCATAGAGCTGATGGAAGCCAATATCAGTGAGAAAAAAATTACCTGTCCAATTGAATATATATGGATGTTGATAATAATTACATGATATGGCCTGCTTAAAACTGGTCATACTTGATCACTCTCATGACAGAAGAAAACCACTATGATCAGCATCAGACATGATGGAGTTCTATTGCAAAACATTTATTTATTTTTGAAGAACAAGTATTCATTTTTTTATATAAATTTGTGTGAACAGCACACATTTTAGGATTATGCTAAACAAACAACCCCAAGTTCTCCATGAATTTTAATTTTTCCTTCAGTTGTTCACAGATTGAATGTTTGTTCATTCACTCAGTCTGGGTGACTAGGAAGGTGTTTTTCCTTGTCTTCCATTCACTGCCCAGTGAAGGGCTAAATATAGTCACTGTGTGACATGCCTATTCAGTATGGAACATCCTGTCACAGTGTCCCTATGAAAAACATGTATGTTCTGTACAGGGCTGTACCTGGTTCAAATGAGGTAAACTGCAAGCTATGGAGCTGCTGAATAGAATGCATCGTGGATCATTCTTTAAGAAGATACAATTTGAACTATGTTCCAAATCTTTATGCTTTTTATTATGTTTCTAATTGGCTCTTGCTATCTCAAAACCTAAATCTCTTAAATTTCCCTTTTACTATTTAGGCAATTTGGTTGCCTGCTATTAGGTATCTGTAATTGAAAGAGTTGACATTTATATGCTTGCTGGGGATGGACAAGTGAAAGGAATCCAATGTTTTAAAACCATTCAGCAGTGATAAAATTAGATAGATCCACAATAACTTATGATGTGTATAGATTTCATGTTCTAGATGTCATGCTGGTGTTCTTCTGTTGTTACGGTGTTTGTAACTATATAGCTATCATTTTAGCAAACACCTCTTCAATTGTATAAGCTATTGGGCAGGAAAGCTAATCTGGCAGAACGCATGGAAGCATTTGCATCAATAACCATCTTTATAAAAATGTTTATCATTGGAGCTGAGAAGCTTACCCATTTTTCTATGGTTAAGAGTTGTAAAAAGTTTCTCTCTCCTGAGAGAGGGAAATGGCACAAGGTCATTACTGCTCTTCACAGAAACACTGTGGGGAAAATACTTGCCCTTAATATTTCTTGACTCAAGCTCTAAAAGTAGTTTTACAGAAATATGTATTCTGGTCATGTATCTCCAGTAAATTAAAATCCCAGAAAAATGCTAGAAAATAGAAACTGCAAGTGTGCAGTGTGCAGTGCACACTTCAGTGTGTCCTTAGTTACCACTTTTTACGACCTGAGGTAATCTGAGTGAATTTCAGATCAGGGTATATGAAATGAGATGAATAAAGGTCTGTTCTTGGAAGCTGTTATTCATCAATCAATTAACTCAGGAAATTTTTAAAAATTCTAATCTTCCTGCTTCAGCTATATTGAATTAAACTGTGACACCCAGGCAGTTAAATTTTCTCCTTGAAATATATACTTTGATACAGTATTTGAACATCCATCTGCTTTCTGAGGTGAGCAGATGTGGCCACTTCTACTGCAGTATGAAGTAAGAAAACATATTCTGTCTCTCTTCCTGGAAAAATGCAATATGCCTTTACATATATATTAATTTTAAAGTAAGACTGAATGTATTTGGGTGAATGAAAATTAGCTGGATTTTCTTAAAGGCAATATAATCTTCATTTTGTAATTGATGCCATATCTTGTATTTATAGATGTTTGTTTAATTTTTAAATGTGAAATGAATTTTTCATTGCTAGTTTACACTAAAGAACACAATGCTTTAAGCATAAGGTCTGAACTGCCATTTCTTTCTCAGATTTGCCTGAATTATTACGGGATGTTTCTAGATTAACACAGGAGTTATTGACTAAAGAGCCTTCCACAGTAGATACCATATTTTAATGGTCATGTTTTAATGTCCTAAGAAAATATTGCGATATATTTTGCCATGTTTAGCTGCTTGAGTCAAAAACTATAGGAAAAGCTTAGAGTTTATTTTTAGTAGCTCATGTATTTTTAGAACATCTCTCTATACATTTGAATTTAGAAATAGTAATTTTTAAATATTTAAGCTAAAGTAATTCTAAATGTGCCTTTTATCCTTATCTTGGCAATACCATCATAGTCTATGATCAAAGAGTAAATTTGAGTATGTTAAAGGTTTTTCTATCAGCATAGTACACTGCTTAATTAGGCACAGACTTTTCAGACTCCTATATGGGTGACACAGTCCAAGTGAGATAAGGTGTACAAGACCAGTTATGGATTTAAGAAAAGCTCATCAGTACTCAAAATTGGTAATTTTTATCTTCATATGTCTCTATTATATGTGCAACATGAGCACAAAGTTTTGAAAATTTGCTTTCCTAGTAAATACATGAAGTTGCCAGAGCTAATACTTAAAATTCCCTTTTTTGAGAGGAATTCTGTTTAACATAGATTCAGTCTTGCTTAAGTGAGTACCTAAATATAAAGTCAAGCTGGAAAAGACAGATTTATTGCAATAACAGCTGCCACCACTACTGATAAGAGCTCAGCATCTGACTTCTCTAGCTGCTGTTAAATCACGTACAATTCCTTAGGCTGCGAAAGTAAATAAAGATAACGCAGTACAGCAATCTGTGTGAAACCAGGAAGAAGAACATAGGTTGCAGGGAGATCTGAAAGACCACATGTAAGCTAATCTGCATGCACATCACTTCGGTGTTAATTGCAGTCTCAGCATCTGTGTAAATAGTTTGCTTATTAAAAACCCATGTTAGTGTTATAAACATGGAGTCTTCTTGTAATATTGTCCAGTACATGATGCAGAAACATCTCAGCAGCAATAATTCCAGAGAGACACACCTCCCCTTTCAAATATGATTAACTAGAAAATAAAGCTAGGAGTAAAGTAAACAGATGGCCTGGAGGGACTTTTAAAAATGTGATGGTGGAATTCCAGACAAAATAACCTACACAAACAAGGAAGAGGTTAAAGAAGTAATTGAGTATATGCACAAAGGAATAAAGGTGAGAAAATGACAGTAAAGGGTTTTTTACTATCCTTTTGGGAAAAGATGGAACAGAAGCGAATAAGATGCTGTTGTACCTGAAACACTGGCAAGACTGATAAAAGTACTTAATGAGTAACGTGACCCCACAGAAGGAGATCATGGACAAGAGGCTGTTGTGCTGTTTTTGTTATTTTCTACTTAAAGCCAAGCAGAAGAGGAAATGATTATACCAAGAGCTGACGACTCTTGTAGCCCCCATGAAACTCTGGAAACATTAAAGATTCCTTGTTAATGACAGATTTGTATGTGGCAGACAATTTTCTCACAGGAAAGACTGTCAAGAGACGTACATCCAGCGCAACAGCATAGCTTCCAATAACCAAGACTGTTGCACTATGCAGGGAAACTATCAAAGCAATAGTGGATGCTAGGAAAAAAACCTCAAAGCAATCTACTGGCTCAAATTAAAGAAAACCAGGAGATGTTGAGGCTGATACCATGATCTAGGGCAGACATCAGAAAGCAGTATGAAAAGCACAAAAAAAAAAAAAAAAGCCCAGTCTGTGGGCAGGGATGAGGACTAGAAATATGTCTTATCCCCAAACTGAAACTACCATAGGAGTGGTAAGCAGCAGTGTGGGTAACAAAGGAAGCCTATAGAAGAGATGTCTGCCACGTGTGAGCGATCCCAAAGCTAGTGTGTATATATATATATATATATATATATACACACACACACATATATTCATGTCAAATAATGTCTGAAGCTATGTTATTAGACTGGCAACCAATTAAATTCTAGCTGCATTATAATTCCAGCTGATAAATAAGACTGATAAATGGTTAGATTTAAGAAGGGTGTCTACCAAGTGATGAAAGACAGTAAACCTTTCTGAAGTCAGTGGGCTGAATACATACTGTCCATAAGCACCTCTCCTCCCCAAATGATGTTATCTGTTAGAACTTCCTGTAGTCCAAATGCAGGTGTAACTGCCACTGTTGAACAGCAATTAAGTCCTTGATAGAAAAGAGAAATGAAAACTGTCTAGCAGCATCCAAATAGGAGCCAATGATCTATAAGGACAAATAACTGTCCTCCTAGATACTGCATGCTCTTACAAATAGCCTGTGAGACAGGTTTTAACACATAGTGATGCAACATAAGAAGAGTCATGGGTCCAAGAACAGGCATTTGAGGAATAAAAATATTATAGCTGAAGTATTTGCCTAAAGTATTTGTCTTGCTGGAAACCAAGGATGCTGTGGCTGCTAAGGCAGCAGCTTGCAGAATTTGTTAGAAAGCATCAAGAGACACAAAAAATGGCTATTAGAGTCAAAGACTGAGTTTTTGCAAGCAAACATTTTCACCAGCTCACTTCTAGGTACCAGCACTGTGAGCAGTCTCATCAGAAAAGCTGCATTCTGAGTACAGTTGGATGACTGAGTGTTGTGAAGACTCCAGAACTACAACATGGAGCAAGAGTCACTACTAGTAGCAAATACTGAACTGGTTTTCCCAAACACGGTGCACGCATCTCTGTGAGATGGATTCCAGCAGTGGACGATGTTATTATATTTGCTTCTTTTCTTGAGATGCACATGCGCGTGCTCTCTCAACACAACACTGTACTGAAAGTGGGGATTAATGAGAGTAAAAAAGTTTATACTCTGGCATGGACCGGATTGCGAGGAGTAAGTACCACATGGAGCTATCTCTTATATAAGATGATGGATGAGCTGTGTGGTTGAGACATTTTGTTTATAGAGAATTGAGTCATAATCTTAGGAGTTGATATGAAATGGACAACATCGCATATATGAAATTACAGGCATCACTAAGACCAGTTAGAGAGCCTGTCTGCTTGGCAGACATAAATATCTAACTGAGTGCATATATGTAGCTGGATGACGAATTCAAAGACGGTATGCAATACAGTCTTTGCACATCTCAATTCTGGCAGAAGGTGAGAATAGACTACTTCTGGTAACAGTCACCTGTAAGATGCTACACACGTTTCTGGGAAGTGCCTGTCTGAAGGACACACAGGTAACAGCTCCAACTAGGGAGGCCCATGTGTGTTTTGCAAAGTATGTGTTTGGCCTGAGATTACTGTGCTCAGACAATGGTCCATGCTGCACTGCAGCCGGATTTAACCCAGTCAGCATCAACAGGACTTTGAGCACAAGGGCACCTTCTCATGGGTAACACAAAATGATGGTATGGCACAGTTGGCAATCCAGACGTTCAGGAGACTGTTGATTTAAAGCAAAACAGAAAGGAAGGCAAACAGACAGGAAAAGATCCCAAGAGATAAGCAAGATTGTTCGTGGGAGCAGATATGGGAATGCCAAACTAAACAGACAGAGCAGTGCAATAGATGAGTGAAGGTCTTCTCATTGTGCCCAGATGGTCAGGTTTGGGTTCATGCAAAACAATGGCATAAGGCAGCAGTACAAGATATGGTGGGATACTAATTATTTGTGTAACAGAAATAAAATTGAAGAAAAAACATGATTTTTAAGCAAAGCTCAGGAAACAGCTGTGCTGACACAGGAGAGACAGAAGAAGTTAAATAAGAGTAAAACAGAGAGAACACCAGGGTGCAGAATTCAGGGAGCTACAGTTTGGAAGCCTGTACTCCAACAGCAGCTGATAATGTAAGAAAATATTAATGGACATTGGAAAAAAAATTATTAGAACTGCTTGCACACCCTGAGAAGTCCTAAATGAACAGCAGCTATGTTCAGAGGTACACACACCAGGAAAAAAAAAAAAAAAGAGGATCCTGAAATTTAGAAATAAATCAAATTTATTATAAACATCTTACATAAAGCAATAGTAACCTTCCATTTTGAATATGCATTCAGTTTGGTCACTTCATTTCACTTAGGCTATAAGTGAAATAGGAAATAGAGAATAGTAATGAGAATGATTAGAGGCATGGAAAGAGTTCCATACATGCAGAGATTAAAAAGATTAGAGTATTTACGTAAGAGCTGAGATGAGTAAGGGGTGAAATGAAAGAGGTGTATAAATTATTAATGGTTTAGAGAAGGTCAAGAAGGTGCACCAATTTGTCTCAGAACACAAGAACAAAGGATTCACAATGAAATCATAGCCTTTCAGTTTTAAAACTGATAGCAGGAAATCCTTTTTACATAAATGTGGCCTCACTGCCTCAAGATTTGAAGCAATGAACTTCCTGGGATTAATAAAAGGGTCTGGCATTTCTCGCTACCTTGGGTAATCATCCAATAACATATGATCTGAGTGTTTAAGAATCCTTAATGTATTAATCCTTACAACAGGCTTCTAAGGCAGGAGAGTATTATCATGCCCCTAATCTAGTGAACAGAATTGACACCAAGGGAACACTAGGTGATTTGTCCTGGACCACAGACAGAATCTCTTGTAGAGCAAAACTGAATTTTAGTGACCTGAATGCTAGATTGGTACCTTAATATGTGGACAATCTTTTTTGCCATTATTTATTTATTTATGTTGGTGATGCCCAGTGTTTCTGATATGGCCAGTCACACAGCTTCTTATAAAAGCACTTGAGCCATGTGCCATGGCTCTTCCATGGTCATGTGGCCAGCACATAACGGACTGACTGACCAGAGGATTTGCACTTGCACAGTAAATTAGATGAATCCATATGGCACTGGATTTACTGAACAAGCCCAAATCAATGAGATTGTGTATGCTTGCTAGATCTGATGCTTCTCTGAAGCAATGGAAATATTGCTGATGCACAATGCAGCATATGTCTGTCCATATCTATGAAGGAAAGCTTTGGCTATTCTTCCCTGCCACCTCCAGAATCATTGATCTATCCCAGTCGCCACTGCTTTCTTTTACAAGAGCCCTTCACTACCCTTTTCCCATTTTTCTGTGACTGTCACATGCTGGGCTGCTGGAAAGAAGGCTGGGCATAGAACTATTCAGGTGGCTGGCCGCTCTCTCCTCAGTTGTGCCTCAGGAAAATAAGAGAAGAGAGCAGCCAGACTCAATCAATTGTTTTGACAAGTCATATATGGCCCATGTTTCTAGATAGGCCTTCCTACTTTACAGGGACGTTTAGTACACAAACAACAGTAATGCTAGCTTGTATTAGAAATAGTCAAAGGAATGGCTATCATCCAGCACATAAGTTTTCAGGATGTAATCTAACTACTACCTGCCAGAGGTGAGGAAGGAACTTTATGCATCAATACAATATCAAACAGTTCCTTATCAAGGAAGAAAGTTTAAACTGTTGCATAAATTATCTGCCTGTGGCTACTGTGGAAGACAGGATAACAGATTGCAAACACTATTACTTTGATTTAATGCAAAAATTAGTAAGTAAGATATAAACCAGTAAAAATGCAACAGTGAGCTATTTGGAGGCTATTTGGAGGAATGAATGAAAACCCAGGCTTTACTGTTTGGTCCTTCTGCTAGCTAATCCTGGTTACAAAAACGTTTTACAAAAATGTACATTTTTTTGCCTTAACGGTCAGAACACTTTTAAAATAAAATCTTCTTTTTTGTGTGTGTGTTTTGGTTTTTTTTTTGTTTAACCCTGGACATTTTAGAATAGGGGGCTATAAAAAAAAATCTTTGAAGGGATTATGTTTCTGTGTGTTGGCTCAGGGTGAGAGAATATTTTTTTATGGGATTGTATTATGATGTGGTGATGATAATTGCCCTTCTTGCAGAACACAATAAATGTATCACTCTTTGGTTAAGTTACTGATTCTGTCTCTGAGTGTGCAATGCATGAAAATAAACCATGCAGAGTTGTTATTTTTTTAATATCTCTTCTATGTCTGTAATCTTGGATCTGCATAAAGTTGTAAATATAAATCTAAAGCTTTGCTTAAAAAGCCCTGTTAAGATACCTGTGCTGTTGTAAGACTTTTTTTTTTTTTTTAAAAAAAAAAGAAGAACTTTTTTCTTCCAGTTCAGGACTGTCTCTTTACTTCCAATAGAGACAGGCTGGCACAGACTGCCATTTTCAACCCAAGAAAAAAGGAGTGGCCAAGACCTCCTGCAACTTCAGTTTCAGAGCTCTGCTATTACATCAGCCATAACTCTCATGCTTTTCCTAGTAGCCTCCCTCCACCTGTTCCTGGTTTTGTCTTCCTTTTTTGGGTGGCTGGAATTGTCACTTGTTACCAATGTCTTCTATAATGGCACACATGGTTCTCTGTGTCCATGGAAAATTCTTCAAGTAATACATCCTGATTTTGTCTTCATTCTTGTCATAGCTGCAGTGCTCATAGTTGTTCTGTGATCAGCCTTTAAGCATACCGTGATCTGACTGGGGGTCTAGGCAGCTGAACAACTGAAAATGCATCACATGCAGTGGGAGTATGTGTGCTGTACTTGCTCTCAGATAAATGCTGGTGCAAGAGAGAAAGGACATTCTAGTTTCCTGGTAAATCTGTGCCTCATAGCCAAGATAGGTCCTTTTCTTCAGTCATTTTCCTCTAGTCATTTCCTACATTTACTGCAGAATGATTTGCAATTAGGTCCTCAAGTAAATAGTGTTGCAGGCCACACTCTTTTCCATTACTCCTGTCCTCAGATCATTCCAATTTTTCTCTGCAGTGACTTGATTTTGTTTTGCATTGACAATGCTTCTTCGCTTCATGTCATCATACCACTCATTTTTATACCATGATCAAGAAAGAAAATTTAAAAAGAATTGGCCCCAGAACTGATCCTTTAGTAACTACCATTAAGCTCCCTCCAATGCCAAATTGCCCCCTTCAACACTGTCAGCTATCCAACACTCTATTTCCATTTTTCCTTTAGCAATACCCGTCTAACAGTTCCTCTTTTACCTCTTTCTTCTCTAGCATTATTTATTAATTTCCCACATAGCCCTGTATCAGCTATTTTACTGAAGTCCAGACAGAGGATATCTAAGGATTTTCTTTTAAAGCCAGCTCTCTTTAAAAAAGAATGCTGTCAAGTTTAGTCTGGACTTACCTGCCTTTGAATCCATTTTGTATTCATTGCTGTCTACCAGTGACATCTGTTTGGAAGCACTGTGTTCCACTGAGGTCCAAATAGTGCAGTAACTCTCTGGATCACTTTTTCTGTTCCCACTACTTCGTAAACACAAGCTCAATAATTGCTGCTACCTGTTCATATGACAACTTGAGACCTTTATTAAAAATATTTTCGTGTGAATGCATGTGCTAAGTCTTTCAGAATACCAGGCTGGAAATTGGCAGATACCCTATAGTTCATGAAGCCCCCTGAGTTTTATCTCTGCCTCCTCTGTGGTCAGTACCTTGTCACACTTGCATTCCCAATATCCAGCTTTTCTTTGCCCCTAGATCAAAATCATTGCCCTTTTTGTAGCCGGATGAAATACTAATTTAGTGTTGGACCTATTCATCTTGTTTTTCACCGTTTGACACAAATCAGGGAAAATGCTAACCTTTGAGACTTTCAAGGCTGTTCCAAAGGATCCACTCCACTGGTGCATTCTCTCATAATCTAGTAGCTCTGAGAGCATTTCAGCCAGTTCCTTTGTAACTGAAGACCTGGAAGAAAATCCTTGCCCCGGGAATAATTTTCAATTATTCTAGCCAACACAACTTTAGTATTTTGTCAAAGCCTCTTAGGTGCTTAGTGCATATATATACATATATAAATAAAATTAATTCCTTGATTCCTGTAAGTCTCAGCCTGAGGCCTCCTGATCCTTTTTTTTTTTTTTTTTTTTTTAATCACTTGTTATCACTGGAATTTAAATGGTAGGCAAGCTTTTCAAAGACATGCCCAACCTAGCTTTTCTTTCAGTGGCTGCTGTCTTGAGCTAGATTTTTAGCTGTTAGCACACCTAAGTACTTTTGCTCATCCTGCTCTTGGCCCCTTCCTCTGAGCTCTGAGTCAAACTTTCCTCCATGTTGTTTTCTGTTGTATTCTAATGCTGAGGTGTTATCTGTGGTTTCTTGTGCTTTTTTAATGCTTAATTTCTGTCTTTAAAATATCAAGTTCTCTGTGGTCTGAAATTGATGTGTTGATAAGAGGAGCTTCCTGCATTGCTAATAGGACTGAGCTGGGGGACTGGCTTATCATGGCAGGATTTCAGCTCATCAGGATCAAACTTTGCTTTTACAAACCCTGATCTAATTTTATGAGTTCAATACCCCCATTAAAATAAGCAGCTCAAAGTAAGGTAAATCATAAGAATCATCATTGGCTTGGCCTCCTTTGCATTAGCTCTCCAGCACTGTTAGTATCTTGAAGGTTGCACCCTTCTGTCACAAGTTTTGATGCACAGACTTCTTACTAGCTTCTGTGATATACATTCACTTCCCTTGTTCATCTCAGCAGAAGGAACTGGATTGTTTTATTGGCCTCAGTAGCCTGGAGTTCACGTCCCTCAAAGAAACATTGTTCTTCCCTGTGATTTAGCACTTCTATGTGGTGGTATGCTAAGTGATACAAGATCTCTGTTGATGCAAGGGCCCATCATTTGACATAGTGTCTAAAATAACAATGTTGCAGGAAAAAAAACCAGTGCTATAGAGCATGGAGTGTTAAGTGCAAGGGGTACCTTGTGGATCTGGGAAATCCCACAGTAGAGGCACTGCATAAAAATGCAGATAAGATCTCCACCAAAATGACTGAATTTCTTCTGTACTGTGATGGACTGATACTTGTGAAAAAGATCAGGCCTTACATGGTCAAATAGACATTCACAACGTGTAAAAGCCTCATATTTGCCAATGAAAAATCATGATATGTAGGCATTATCCAGAAACAAACATTTCTTTTGGATCTGAACAATTACTACTGGATTTGAAGTGAGTTTGGGGTTGTATTGAGTATAAAGTGAGTATAAACTCAGCATCTCATGTAAGATTTGCAATAAGATCCTTTGAATTTTGCTTTAGAAGAGAACTGACCACTGATCATGAGCAAAGATAAACACCTGAACTACATTTAAAAGATTTTTTTTTTCAAAAGAAATCATAACCCTGTAATGACTGCTCACTTGATAAATTTCCTATTTCATTCTGAAAACAAAGCCAATGTTAACTGAGAGCATCTACATGTTTTCATTTTGGCTCAGATGAAGCTGTTCTTTTTCATTTACAGGTGGGGGGGGGGAAAGAGAGAAATGTGGCTTTCAGCTAAAGTTTACACTGTAAATGTTATTTTCAATTTAGGGCCAATCCTGCATCTTTATTGATGTGACTCATTAACAGGCCTCCTTTCACAAGTCAGGATTACTCACTCAAGTAAATGAAGTAAAATGAAGCTGTTATCTTTTAAGGCTAAATGATAAAACCTATGAATTAGACACTTACAATAGAACCATTAACAATTTTTAGTTACAGTACAGCTACTAGCCACAGCAGTAGTATATGGTAATACATACTCATTTTTTTGCCTGCTGTTTCAGTGTGACATATCATTATGGAAGGAATATTTAAGTCCTATTTTTTTAGGTTTAAAATTTTGCAGAGAACAACCAAAGCTGGAGTAGCTGTGTGAACAGCTTTCATGTTATTTCAGGTGGTTTGAACTGAAAGGAAAACACAGTAAAAAATAATAATGTCTTGTGGTCAGAGGGGCAATTCATGGGGCCCAGAGGGACTCAGGGTCAAATGCTATGTGGTATGCATCTGCCACATGGCCTTAGGGCCAGAGAACAGTCTCTGGACTCTTTTATTAACATTGTAGTCTTAGCCATTCTGATTAGGTGCCAAAAAAAGGTTTTGGAGGCATATTGTGGACCGCTAACAATGAGAAAGTTATGACAGATTCAGTGTATACTGTCGAAGACTGCCAGACCTGTTTCTCTGTGCAGCCTACTCAGAAAACTGACAACTCTGTTTTGGGACTGCAGATGACCAAATTAAGTACTGCTCCTAACTCTCCATTTACAGCCAAGTCTTACAGACTGTGGATAATACATACTGTGAATAACTGATTGCTCCTGACTGTAGATTCCTTAGTAGGCTCTTAAGTCCTCTTTGTGTACTGTGATAGGCAGTTTTAATAATCCTTAAAGTGTCTGTCTTTCTGTCTGTCTTGGATGACTGTTTTATTAAGAACATTATAATCTCTGTGTGGAAGGAAACTAATGAAAAATGGTATCAGAAAAATATATTCATTGCCATGAGGATGCTCAAGAATTCAGATGATGAATTTTCTGATGAAACATTCTTTTGCAAAAAAAATTATCACTTAGTGTCGTGGTTTAAGCCCAGCTGGCAACAAAGCACCATGAAGCCGCTCACTAATTCCTCCCACCCAGGCCTGGTGGGATGAGGAGAAAACATAAAGAAAAGCTCGTGGGTCAAGACAAGGACGGGGAGGGGTCACTCACCACTTATGGTCACGGGCAAAAGACAGACTCAACTTGGAGAAAAAACAAAAGTAATTTAATATACTACCAATCAAATCAAAACAGGATAATGAGAAGTAAAACCAAACCTTAAAACACCTTCCCCCCACACCTCCCTCCTTCCTGGCTCAACTCCACTCCTGATTTTCTCTGCCTACCTCCCCCAACAGCGCAGGGGGATGGGGAATGGGGGTTGGGGTCAGTTCATCACATGTTGTCCCTGCTGCTCCTTCCTCCTCAGGGGGAGGACTCCTCACTCTTCCCCTGCTCTAGCATGGGGTCCCTCCCACAGGAGACAGTCCTCCATGAACTTCTCCGGCATGGGTCCTTCCCATGGGCTGCAGTTCTTCACGAACTGCTCCAGTGTTCCAGGGTCCCTCCCATGGGCTGCAGTCCTTCAGTCACAGACTGCTCCAGCGCAGGCTTTCCCATGGAGTCACGGCCATCTTCAGGGGCATCCCCCTGCTCCGGCGTGGGGTCCTCCCCGGGCTGCAGGTGGGCATCTGCTCCCCCGCTCCCCTCCACGGGCTGGGGGGGGGACGGCCTGCCGTCTCACCACGGGCTGCAGGGGCATCTCCTCCTCCAGCGCACCTCCTCCCCTCCTTCTTCACTGACCTCGGTGTCTGCACAGGGGTTTCTCTCGCATTCCAATCTCCTCCCCTGCTGCAGGTTTTCCTTCTGAAATCTGTTATCCCAGAGACACTGTCACTGATGGGCTCAGCCTTGGAGCCGGGGAAGCTTCTAGCAGCTTCTCGAAGGAGCTACCCCTGCAGCCCTTCCCCACTACCAAAACCCCGCCACGCAAACCCAAAACACTTAGTAAAACTAAAACTTTCTGCAGAAATATACTCATTTTCACGAAATGTCTGCTGGCTGAAAGCTTTCCAGGTGCAGAGACAGAGAGAAAGACTCAGTCCTTCTATCGTGTTGCAGTTGATGGCACTTATCTGAGATATGAAAGACTGACAGATCAGGGGCGTAAGCTGGTTTAGTTATCAGCTCTGTAGAGTTGTACGCTGTAGTAAAAGATGTATTACCTTCATTGGCAGGATGTTTGGGAGGTGCTTGCTCTTGCATGCTTCTCTTTCAGAATTCCAGCTTTTGAATATTGTGTAAATTAATGTTCTTGTAACTTGCTCAGAAAATAAATCCAATTCCAGGAGATCTTAAGTAAAACGCCTGATTTGTTCATGTTTCTAAAGATCACCTATTTTAGCTCCTTGTCTGATACAGAAGTTGTTTCTTTTTTTCCATTATTTCATATGATTTTTCTCTAGTAGATTGTGTGGGGTTTGAGTCCCAGATTATACAAATTATTTTTCATTTGTAATGAAATGAGAATATTCTTGCTTTAGCATTATGGACTGCTAATAAAAAGGAATACAGTGAGATATCCTTTTAAAGTTTTACTCAAAAGATGAGAGAGGCTTTGCTGTCACAAGATGGAAAGCTGCGGGATTTTTTAAAATAAATTGCAATTATGTGTGCAAAACCTGAAAGGAACTACCACTGCCTTGTATAACTCAAGGTTATAAAATATATGAATATGTTCTGAATATACATGGTCATTTTTTCTGTGGAGTTACCTTGATATGATTTGCCTTGACAGTGTTCTGCTGAGGAATAAAGAAGAGAACTAAGAAAATACAAGATGACTGAGAATCTGTACAGCATTTAGAACACACTAAAGAAAACCTTTCATGTATTAGACTTTTAAAAACGTACCTTGAATTTGTGTTCTTTTTTTTAAGATAAAATTTTCCTCTTCTAAAATGGGCAAATTAAAAAAAAAAATTAAAAATAATCATATAGCTCCAGATAAAGCCTTAACAAAACCTCTCCATTTGCAAATTTCTGCATCGATAGCCTTTATAGCTCTGTTTCCTAATTCCTTATTGCCTGGCCATCAAAATGTGCTTCTGGATCTAAGATCCATACAATTCCAACTACAGTGCACTTCGGGATCTGTCTTTTTGATTAGGTGAATGGCTAAAATGATAGCAAAGTAATGTATGTGGGTGTGTTAATCTACATGTGTTGCTTAAACGAAGAATTGATATAAAGACTAACAGACTGACGCTAGTGCAAATGAAAATATGATACAGGTTTTAAAAATACAGAACCTTTTGTCTTTGGTGTATCAGTTCTGTCAAAACTTTATATTACCATTAAAACAAATCAAAACATTTTGCATTTAATCATTCTGATACTAGCCCTATTGCAATACAAAATAGCAACCAGGACGCTTGATACATAAGGCTGGAAAGAACTGTGTGTTCATCGTTGATGGTGAGTAAAACACATTCATATTATAGGATCTGAACTGTCCTGGGATTTTAAATGTTCAGGTTGCCCCAAGCATCTCTTATCTTTCCCACTGTGTTTTGGTCTCGTAATTGGGGAAAGTTGTACAATCACACGGAGCTGGTATTCTTCGTTACTTAGAAATACATGACATTTTTGCAATAACAGAATTGTAAATTTAAAGCTACTGCCACACAGATGTTACCCAAAGAAACAGTGCTTCTTCAGCAACAGATTGGACTCATACAAGTGCCATGTTAGGTTCAGGAGTCACATTCAAATGAGATTAAAATCCTCTGATTGTTTAATAGACTGCTAAATTCAGTATAATGGTAACAAACAGGATATTAACCAACATTAGGTATGCCTCATCCTTTATCACCTATTTTAAAGATAAAGACAGTGACTAATACCATATTAAGGAAGAGTTTCACCTTTCATTTTTTATTTGATTTCTCTTGTCTCTCTGTTGAAATATCTCAGTATAGTGCCAGTGAATTACACTCTTTATGCTTCCCCTTTAGAGAAGCCAGTCTAGAATGTTGCTCATTGTGTTGCAGTATTGCCCTGTGTATACATTACCACATTTTTAGAGGAAATAGATGTGGGATAGAATCTGATTATTTCTCACCTTGGTATGTAATGCTGTAGAATAGATTCAGTCCTGCACTGACAAAAAATGATTGCATGTAAGCATACACCTTCTTCCTCCCACTTCATTATCAGTCACGTTTTTATACTAGAATTTCATTTTATCCAGGTGATTCTGTTTTGCTTTTCTTCTAATCATTTAGTCTTTCCACACAACCCTGTTCTCATTTGTCTGTAGTAATAAAAGCAGGTAAGAAAATGACAAAACATCTTCAGAACTTTGCCTTTTCATTTGTTCCATACTGTATGTTATATGTGTTTCATTACTGAGGTACTTTATTAGCAGATTTGTAACTTCTTTTGTTTGCCAATGTAAGGCACAAGGTGATCTATTTTCTGGATAGTTAATACTCCTGAATGGAATGCAATCTAGGAAGCAGGCATGTGACTTTGGAGCAGTTTTCAGTTATATTTTTAAAACAGTGGCCAAGCACAGCTGTTCTGCATCCCCCTTTTAGATTCCATGATATAACTGAGAGACCCTGAGCTAATTTGTTATCCTTTGTGTGCCTTTGTTTGCCTCTGAAATGAAACTGAAAATATTTCCTAATTTCCAGATAAATTATAATGCTTACATCTGCAACAATATTTGTACAGCTTTCCAAGATATTTAGAAAGAAGTTGCCAGTACTATTATTATTTTATTACTCTAACTTTTTAATTATGTAACTGTACTACTTTTTACCCTTTGAAAGATGGATTTTACTTTGAGATTTCGTAATTGTCTCCTATGACACCTCTGCTCTGAGAATTAACATCATAAAAAAAGAAGTAAGTCTACTCTTATTTTGAAGGAAGATTATTTAAAAGATTTTGGATGTTGCATGTAAAAAGGTGAATCATTTGGAAACATATCTAAATTTGAATATGATGTTTGTTTGAAAGAAAGAAACTGCACTGGGGTAAAATGTGTAAGGAATCTATAGTTTTAAGCTGTTCTTAATGACTTCTCATTGGGTATATGATTTCCATTAGTTTTTAATTAGTTCTGTGCTACCAAGGCTTTCCCATTTTTTTCCAAAGGACCCCTTGGTTCATTCCGTACACAAGATGAGCCTGCTGAGGGGTTTAATCAAAGCTGAGGAGCAATGGAGCCTGTTGTCTCTGAATAGTCATTTATTGTGTCACCACTCCTTTTGTTCTGTAAGTGATTCCAGCTTTCCATGTCCCACTCTTCTGTTTCTTTTTATTAAGGACTGCTGGGTATAGGACATTCTTCCATCCCAATTACCAGCCCATCATTCTGTGTTCTTTCAGACATCTCATAGAGACATCCTCAAGGATGCCCCGAAGAAGTGAATTTATAAAGAAAAAAGGATTAAAAAAAAAAAAAGAAAACATGAACTTGGTTGCTCGTCTGTTTTTCTTGCTCTCTTTTCCCAGTATTAAAGGCTGATGCCTGGTCTAATGGGGAAGGAGTAATGTATCACTGATTTCAGGGGCAGTGAACCGACTGATAAATGCCAAATGTCTGACTTACTCTCTTTTAAAAATGTTAACCGTAGCACATCAGGAATATTGATGTATTAATGAACAATAAAAGAATATGAGAGGAAATCATGGTTCTGGTAAATGTAAAAGCAGTAGATATTGTATACCTTGACTTCAGTGAGGCATTCGACACTGCCTCCCAAAAGATGCTCACAGAGAAGCTGAAGTATGTGCTAGATGAGCAGGCAGTGAGGGGGATTGAAAACTGAGTGAACAGCTGAGCCCAGAGGGTTGTGATCAGTGGCACAAAGTCTAGTCGGAGGCCAGTAACAAGCAATGTACCCCAGGGATCGATACTGGATCCAATACCCTCCCTTCAGGTATTTATATACCTCCTTCAACCTGCTGGCAGCACTCCTCCTAATTCAGCCCAGTATACTGTTAGCCCTTTTTTTTGCTGCAAGGGCACATTGCTGGCTCATGTTGAAACTGGGGGCGAACAACCCCATGCACCAATAAGTGCTGTGGGCCAGCCCAGCTGGAAAGCAGCTTGGCAGAAAAAAACCTCGGGGTCCTGGTGGACACCAAGTTGAACAAGAGCCAGTAATGTGTCCCTGCAGCAAGAAAAAGGCTAGTGTATTGTTGGGCTGCATTAGGCAAAGCACTGCCAGCAGGTGAGGGGAGGTGATCCTTCCCCTCTACTCGGCACTGGTGAGGCCTCACCTGGAGTACTGTGTCCGGCCCTGCGCTCCCCAGTGCAAGAGACATGGACATACTGGAGAGAGTGTAATGAAGGGCCATGACAACTATTAAGGGACTGGAGCATCTCTCCTATGAGGAAAAGCTGAGAGAGTTCGGACTGTTCAGCCTAGAGAAGAGAAGGCTCAGGGGGGATTTTATGAATGTATACAAATACCCCAAGGGAGGGTGCAAAGAGGACAGAGCCGGGCTCTTTCCAGTGGTGCCCAGTGACAGGACAAGAGGCAATGGGCACTAAATGAAATACAGGAGGTTCCCTCTAAAGATCGGGAAACACTTTTTCACCCTGAGGGTAACCGAGCACTGGCACAGGCTGCCCAGGGAGGTTGTGGAGTCTCCATCCTTGGAGATATTCCAAAGCTGCCTGGACACGGTCCTGGGCAACCAGCTCTAGGTCGCCCTGCTTGTGCTGTGAGGCTGGACAAGATGACCTCTGGAGGTGCCTTCTAACCTCAACTCTGATCAACTGATTAAGTGTTTTAGATGCAAAGTAATATGCAGATTCAAAGTACCTTGAAAAACATCATATCTGTGATTTAGGGCCAATTTTCAACATAGTGTAGGAGATTTTTAGGATTTTCATTAGTGTGCATGAAAAAATGCTGTTTATCTTGAAATGTCACAGAGTAAGTTTACCTCTAAATATGCTGTGACAAATATAATAAAAAAAGGTTTCCAGACAGCACACCAGATGGGTGTCAGAATTAGATGTATTCTTGTGTGTAAAATGAGACTGCCCCCATATAAACATTTTTGTGGAGAAAGTGATAATAGAAATGTGAAAATAATTGAAAACTGAACTACAAATGCAATATACATTACTGGTATTATTGGAACTTCATAACCTTTAGCTCAAAAAGAAGCTCTGTAAAATATTATGCTGAACAGTGACAAGACTGAAGTTATTAAAAAGGACCACAGTGGAAGTACTTTTGCATTAAGAATTTAATATTTTTGTGGGAAATATGGAATGAGAATCTCTAATGGTAAGAATAGAGTGGACATGTAAAAGTACATTTGGACACCCCTGATATCTGAGCACAGTTATGCAGAATGGTTAATTCAAGCAGCACTGTTTTTATATTATTATGAAAGTAGAGCACTAAAAAATTTCTAACATTGCAGATAACAGAATGTGTTCCTAAAGTACTCTTTGATGTATAATTAGGTAGATACCATTATATTTTTTTCTTTGAAGGTTCTTAAGATATGTTATCTTGCACTTCAGCTGACTTTATAATGATTCATTGTAGCAAATGAAATTATATTGTGTAGAAAGATTTTTACTGTGCTAAAAAGGTGGACTAAAACTAGTCTCTTGTGCTATCCACAATTTTCAGTGGAATCCTTCCTATTAAAAAGAAGTGAGAAATATAGGAATAAGTTGTTAACGTACTGAGGAGAAGTCAAATGAACAGGCCTGGAAACGAATCTTGCATCTGTTTTCAAGAGGAACAGTAGAAGCACAATTTTCCTCCATAAAGGATATCCACAGTCACTTGGAATATCACTTTAGAGGATTCTTTTTGTTCTTATAGGCTTTGCTTTCCCTGTGCCTGCCTGTGCCATACCAGTTTGTCTGCTAGCAAAGTGTGTCCAGTAAAACAGCTTGCTTTCCACAAGTTACACTTGCATCGGTGCATCAGAATTGTCCAGACCTGCCTTGATGAGGTGTTAGAAATGAAAACCTGACCCAGTCTCCTCTCTTACTTTCCGATTTTACAGTAGGACTGAGTGATTCTTCATTGTGATGAATGCACTTCTATGCACCTCCTAGCAATTTCACTTACCTCTGTTGAGTTTATACACTAAATAAGGGTGTGTTAAGCAATCCACTACTCCTTTCCCACTCATGTCACCACTTGATATGGCCTTTATACTTCCCGCTCACGTGGCAGTGTACCGGCCACCTGTCTGCGCTGCCCACTCCATAGTTTCTTAGGAGGAAGAGTATGTGCAATGGAATTTAAGGGTAAAATAGAAACTGTTCCTACTGCTAGAGGAAGAGAAGGTGAGAGAAAGTCAACCTGTACTTGTGTGGTGAGGTTTGGACTGCTCCCATAGTGCAGGCTTGACCATGGGATTATGTTGATCATAATGTTCATTTTGGAGGTTTTGTTGATCTTTTAGACACTCTGCCATCTGGTAGAACTAGAACTTCATTTGTTGCCTGTTGAGAAGCCACTTTCAAGTGAGGAGAATAGATCTGATGCGCTCACAGCAGCATGTGTTTCTGAGGGCCCATGCTGCTCTGCTCTGTGCCAGCTGGAATTTCTAAAGTATTAGAGGCTTTGTGTTGAAGTACATGGCAATAGTACACAAGTCAAGAAAGGGTAAAGACAAATAAATGTGGCCAAGGTCCTCTTTTGCCAGAATGGGTTGGTGTTTCTTAGCCAAGCAGATATAGTAAAAATCATTACTCACCTGTCTGCCCTAAAACTGGGAAAGATCTGGGGAGCAGTTCCAGTTCTAAATAAACAGTTCTGCCTGTATATCTTTGACAAAAAGAGACTGTACTCTGATTTCAAACTCTTCAAAGCACTTCTCTATGCCTACCAGCACAGTTTCCTTCTTCAAATAGCACTAATTCATCACATTCAAGAGTGGATCATCCTCTCAGTAGTGGTAAAGTCATGTGGTGAGAGATAGATGGTGTTACTGATTTCAGCAGAAGGTGCCAGGCTCTGGGTGTTTTAAAAATCTAATAATTATGTCTATTTTGATATATTAACATAGACTTAGGAAAGTAACTTTATGGGCCAGTGTTAAAAAACCATCTTTGGTCCTTAGTTTCCTAATGCTGTGAAGTTTGAAGAAAGTTAGCTTAAAATAATCCCTTGAGAAATCAAATGCAGATATTGAAAAAAGAGAGACACAAGCAACCTAGCTTTGGTTTGCTCTTTTGTACAGCTTGTTCATTTTGATTGTATCTTCATATAAATCCTTGTCATTAAGTGCTCATGTACCTTACAGGCAGCATTTGCTATTTTCTTCTCAATTGATTGGATCAGTTCCAGTAGCAGATATTGTAATATTTATAATTGACTTTGACAGTGGATTATGTGGAACTGAATGTCCTAAGGCATGAAAGGAAATCATATCAGCCTCAGGTTCTCAACCATTGTGGCTTTTGCTGCTTTGATATTGGTGCTATAGATTCCTTCATTTGTTTGGTTTTTTGTTTACCTGCTTATTTGCCTTCTCTTCCTCCTTCCTTCCTTTACACTCCTACCCACTTCCTGACTAAATCCTTCCTTGACTTTTAGAATTCAGTGGCACCTCAGGGAAAGGCAGATATGACCGACTACAGGAAGAAAGACAGACAAGAGGTCCCCTTGTGTTTGCAGGCAGTGCAGTCGCAGTGCTGCAGATGAGAACTAGAAAATGAAACTGTAAGGAAACAGGTGGTTCTTTAGTGTTTTTTTCTGTCTCACTACTGAAAGACTTAATAGCAGTTCTCCTTTTCCTCTGTGGCATAGTACAACTCGACTGCACTAGCTTGAAGGAATCACATGGGACTCTTTATCCGGACATCTGTGCTTTTCCCACTCTTTTTAATTTGGCATCAGGGCTCCTCCATTCTTCGGGCCCTGTGGGAGATTCACTTTTTTCACATTTGACCAGTATGCCCCTGCTGTGTCTCCTCATGTTCTGATTCAAGAATGTAAAGATGGAGTGGCTACATCCCTTCATTAAACTCCTTCCAACTTCTTCAGAAATCCTTTGAATGACTTTGTTTTTGACAGCCGTGATCATATCGATCCATTTTCACCTACTGTTGGTGAACATACTCCTCTGCATGGGCCTACCTGTGTTGTCATGCTGGTTATGATTGCATCATTAACTAAACAGATTGAGAAAAGGTAGCAGCTGTCTTCAAAGGCCTTCAAGTATGTTAATATACACCCTAATCCAGGCTCCAGTTGTGTCAGTGATGCAGGAAAGTTCAAACTCAAGGAAGTCCACTATCAAAGTCACAGGTCAAATGACATAGGAGGAGGAGACAATGAAGTATTTCCTATGTTTACCTGAAGCCAACTGCTAGTCTCAGCTGTGCTGGAGCTATAGTACAGATAAATGTTTTTACAAGTGTCCTATTTTCTAAGATCTGCGTAGGTGCGAAGTGAAGGAACCCTCTGATTTCTGTAAAAAACTGTTCTGTAGTTGCTCCTGCCTGATCAGATGCTAGGGTTGTATCGGTCCTCCAGTCATTTTTGGACTGATAGTCCTGCAACACCTCACTCCTGCCTTTCAGGGAAGAGTCTGATGGCCAGTTACTCAGAGTGGCATCTACACCAGCATGTACTGGAGGGAGAATAACTGTCTTTTCAGATTTTATCATTACACTGCGACATACCTGCCACTCCTACTGTCAGAGTCCTCAAGTGCCATGAACTGTGGAGGAGCTGAGCGTCCTTGCATCAGCCTTGTCTTCACACATAAACACAAGGAGTTGCAATGTGTGTAAAGTGCCCTGGCAGAGAGTGCCACAAAAAACTGTGCTATTTTGTTTGCCCAGAATTCATTTGCAGGTGCAGCAGGGGCCACAGAGACCACAGTTTAACCAGTAACAACTGGAGCAAAAACCCCAGGTATCTACTTTGGTAGACAGGCATTAAATAAACACAAGTTAAAGGAGGCTCAATGGAGTGGTGACTAGATGAAACATGATAGATTATGATGTACCTGAAGTGGATGGAGTGATCTAATGGTCTCCTTTGATTTAAAACTTTACAAAGCCATGGAATATCTCAGTGCTATTCCCTGCTGGGGTAGGTGTCTGCCTTTTGCATTTCACTTAATGCAGTGAAAATAGGAAAAGCGTACAAGCGCTATGGTGAACAAGATTTTTTTTTAAAATAGGTTAAGTTTTATTAAGCTAATGGATTGAAACTAGATATACTGTGCATTTTTAAGAACAGTGGGACATTTCTCAATTTTCTCTGCAAATTTTCCAAAGTTAGTATGAATTGCTGAGAATAACTAACACTGTACATCAGCAGTAGTTTGAATAGCAGCTTGAGAATGTTGCTTTATTTTAGAATCATGGCACTGAAAATGTTGCTTTATTTTAGAACCTGTGCCAGCACTTGAATCACAACAGCTCAGAGTGACCTTCCTCCATAACCACTGGTTTACACCACCTATACCCACAAGGACGAGCTGAGACACTTTTTAATGAAAATAAAAGATATCTGGAAGTTTGCCTCTAGGAGAAAAGAGGAATTTGTGGGCTGACTTCTGTGAATACCTCCCCCTAAAATTTTTTAGCCCTTTAGAAATGTTTTGGCCCTGTATGAAGTCATCACTGAATATTAGTAGTACATGTGTAATTATTTATTTCAAAATTTTTTTAAAAATTGATAATATCCCTTTTTACTAATGAAAAATGTTAAGAATAAAATAAACCTTGGCCTTCCTAATATCTTACAATAAGATATAGAAGGAACAACAAAAGTGGAAAATTGAAAAAATGCAGAAGGGGCTTTTTGTTGCAGTGAGAGGAATTTCTGTTAAAGTTTTCTTTTAGATTTTTGGCCTCAATCTTGCAAACTGCTCCGAATAAGCCATGTCCCATGTCAATCCTGAGTCTAATTGATCTCAAGTAGTCTCAGCAGGGAGCAATTTCCTGGATCAAGGCCTTGTTTATTCCTGTGTGTGCTGAGATGTTTTGCTCTGTTGTTTTAGTGTGAGTGATTCCCAAACCATTGGGATTCCTGTAATGGATGAAACTCAGACTATTGCTTCTTTTATTTAGAAATCAGATTGGACATCTTGGACAGTAATATTTTTTCTGTGTATTTTGGCACTTCCAACTGAAGCAATATACCTGGCAAATCTCTTCTGAGATGTTCCTGCTTCAAAACACATAGAGAAATTCTCTTTTATACAGTTTGACATTAAAAGAGGATGACAGTAAACCCTTTGATACTGATTTGCAGAATCATGAAGGATTTACTAATTTTGTTACTTGTTCTTTATGTTGTTTTTTCCTAGTCTTTTAAATATGCTTCTTTTAGTATGTATTGGTTTTAAGGAAGCATTATGATTCAGGCTAATTAGCTGTAGTCCTTAAGTCTGAGGAGCAAAAGGTTTTACATTTTTAATTTGGATTGCTAAAGCTGTTGAGATATTTCCTTTCTTCCAAGGATAATATTTAACTCTTTCTGGGTTACCTGAGAGTATTTCCTCAGGCAGAATTAAATTTCAGCCAGAAGTAAATCAGATATTTCTAATAATCTTGCATATGGAAATATTTCCACCTTTGGGTCATTTGCAGGTGCAAAAGACTACCGCAATTGAGAGCTTCTTGGCAACAAATGGAGGTCTTAATTGGGCCTTCTACTAACCTTACCAGTATTAATATTGGCCTGTCTGATGAGGTTAGAAAGTATTTTTAAACAACTTGACAGGTGAAAAAGTCTGCATAGTTGTGGTATTCTGATCCAGCATTCTGATTTAAGAATACATTAGTTTAATTTAAACCCATTCCTAATCAATGTAAGGCAAATTCAAATAAACCTACTTTAAACATAGTGGTTTGAACTGAGTTACATTTAGTCATTTTAAGTGCACACTTAGTTAAACTAGTGCTACATTTTATAGGCGGCTCTGTAGGTTTCCATCTAGTTAAAGAAAATGGGCACCAGTACCTGTTAGTTTAGGCTGACATAGATCCCTGAAAAATGCAGCAACTGGAACAAAATGCAGTTTATCCCGTTTTAGTTTGGTCATTTAGTTATTTTTGTTGTGCAGAAGTCAGACCAATTTTACTGTGTTCTCACGTTCCTCATCCAATGCAATGCCTTGACAAGATATTGCACACTAGCTGATCTACAGTGACTGTGCATCTGTCCAAGACAGATGAGAAATTATTTGAATTAGTTTAGGTTTCATGGAAAAAGATGGCTAAGCTAACTTTGGTTATCTCACTATTTGTTACAGGCTAAGAAAACTGACATGGTCTGTGGCCATGGATCAGCTCATACACAGTAGCCTGTTATCCTATTGTAATTTGTCTGTGTGGCAATTTCTGAGAGTTTCCAGACAGCTTATTTTGTGTACCTGAGTAAATCCCTTTAAAATGTTAGCCTAAATTAAATAGAAGCTATTTTCTTCTGTTGACATGCACATACCAAATTAAGCTACACTTTTAATCCTTCTATCAGTCTACTGTATCTCTAAATACATACCTTGCTTTACATGACAGTAAGTTTTGTGTACGCACATATCTCTAGGAGCTTGCACTGATGTAACTAATTTGATAGTTACTATTAAACTTGTGTTTTGCCAGTTTTAAAAATCTGGATGAGCAAATAAAATAAGTAAATTGATCCTGATATTGTCATAGCTAGCAATAATAACACTTGTGTCACCATTGTGTAAAACCCCACAGTAGACAGAATTAGAACCTGTAGATGTAAAAAAAGAGGAAATTAAGTCTTGTGGCTCATGTTTGTGCTGTAGCTCTGCATGCAAGGTGACTACTAATAATTAAATCAGGTAATTAATAATTGTTAGATTAAAACCAACATTGCCACTAAACTGCAGAGCTTACATGGTATGCTTCTCTCCTTTTTTACACAACTAATGTTAGTAACTTACCTTATTGATAAAAATGGATCTCTATACACATCCTTTTGTACCTAAATAAATAGCTTGGTTCTCATCCTGTTTTCTTTCCCTTGGTATTTCCAAATATAAAACTCATGCAAAACCCTTTATTTTGCCTGCTATTATTTCCAGCTTGAATACTACAAATATGCAGGCATCATGTGGTTTCCCTAGCAAGTGGCTATGATGAGCTTGGAACTGTGTGAATAGCAGTGATAAACAGTTGTTGACTTCTTTGGGTTTTTGTGTCAGAATTGAGATGTAGCCCATAGTATAGCTCCAAGGTTTTGCTGCAAAGAAAAAAAGCTGAGACAGTGCTGCATTTTTAATGTCTGAGTCACCTGCCTCTGTCCCAACACCAGAATCTCATTTTAGGTCTCCTCTGAAATTCAAGTTTGTTTGCATTGATAGGGCTACAGCCTGTGTTAATGTAATTTATATTATTATAGTAGCTGATAACAGTGATTTTGGATGTAATAGTATTTGAAATTGCATGGTGCCTTTGATCGAAGGATTTCAAAGTGTCTTAGAACAACATATTTAATTAACTGTTACCTCAGCATTACCACCAGCTTTGCTTGGAATAGATTATGATGTGCACACCTAAAGAAGGATTAGATAGTAGGTCATGAGAAATGTGACCTTCTGAAAACATTGCTTGGTTACAGTTCTTCTCTTCAGCCCAAATATTTATATTTCTAATGAGGGGAGTGGTATATCACTTTTAGCTCAGAAGAAAAAATACCCCAGGTCTGTCATTGTTATGGCACACAAGGGAGTGATTGCTCTGCATGTATAAAAAGGTGACTCTGAAGAGACTTTCTTGTATCCTCATAAAGGACAATTATACAATTAACATTTGAAATTTATAGAACAACTACAAATTTTGGTACAAAAGAAATAAAATTATGATGTAAGATATTATGAAGTGTTGTTCAACACCAAGAAGGAGATGTCAATGCATCATAAAAAAAGATTCTCCGCACTCCTAAGATGCAAAACACTGTTACTCATGACATCCCAAGGTATATAAATGTGACTGATTTTTAATCTGTTTATTACGGAACCATCTATTAGCATTTAATGAGAGTACTGTCAAGACTGTGTAGGAAATAGTTTATATTTAAAGGGATGTTGCAGTTTTAAACATTTTAAAATTAATAATTCAGCATGCTATTATATCTTGATCCTATAACTTGTCCTGTGCATGGCACTTTTCTGCCTGAAGGGAATCCCACTCAGTTCAGAGCAACTCTTCGGAGGCAGTTGGATTTGTTTGTCTGGGATGCCATCCGAAACCAGGCCAAGAAATGTGGTTTTAGCACTCCAGGCTGCTTATTGATCTGGTGACTGTGTTGGCTATAAGAAAGGAAAAAATACGTGCTTTTTTTTTTTTGTAGGCTTCAAGTATCTGTCTCCCTTGCTGGCTGCATCTCTGAAAAGTCAGGTCTTTATCACTGTCCAAGAACAACTGTCTCCTTTTTCTCCTGGGAAGCTCCTGACTAGACTAGATAAGGATTTAAGAGAACTGGATTCTATTTTTAAGTCTAATGGCAGCTTGTCAAGTCTTGAGGAAGGTACTTTGCAGCTTTTTGCCTCAATTTCCTTATCTGTAAAATGGGCATAATGATACCAGCCTCTTTCATGCAATGCTCTGATGAAAATGCTGCTATGACCTTTTCTGTAGCTACTCTGTCCTCACAAAAGGCTTGATTCTGTTAGATGCTACCTGAATGGTAATGAGACCTCTTAATGCTTAGTAATGCTTCATGCTTAATGTTCAGCATGTGCTCAGTACTGTGCAGAAGCAGGTCCAAATAATGATGCTTTTTTTTTTCACATCAGGTTTTTCTTTATTTTGTCCCGTTACAAGACTGTGTTATATTTTCTATTTAATGTTTTGGAAATCTTCAACTAGACTAACAGGAGGGCATTCTACATGGGGTTAGTTTTGCATTTTGTTCAATAGAATTAAAAGTACAGCTGAGCTGATGCCACCATTACTTCTAATGTTAAAATACATACGCTTTCTCATTGTTTGGGGCTAAATTATCCTTGAGTCCTGTGCATAATAGTTAATTCTGACTGCAGCAATGCTCACTAATACTAATGAGTGTGGGTCTGATGCATGACAGGATGCCTTTTTGCCAAAAAGCCACTCATACCTCCTGCAGCTGCTGTTTTTGCTGTTTTTGCTGTTCAGCCTGGAGGGAATTTTATAGGCCTGTTCTTCCTATTCCCCAGAAACAACCCAGTGCTTCAGGAGAGAGATGAGGCTGAAACTCATTCCAAGTCAAAATTTTGATGTATTAACAGGATCCTATCAACAGCTTCTTGAGATGAAAAGATATTAATACATAAATATATGTAATTTCTCTCTCTCTGACACCTCCTATACCACATCTCCCAGACTGAAGTACTTGACATATTAGTGCACTTAGATGGTAGCCTGTTAACATTATAGATAATATAAGGAAACTGCTTAATAAGTTTGTACTCAATTTAAGCAAATTGCAAACTGTCCTTTAGCAGTCAGCTAACAAATCTTCTCAGATAGCTGAAGTAATTTACTAATTCTAGTATAGAGAAGGTAGCATGAGATTTCTCCTGTGCTAAGGTGAAAAACGTTTATTCCCAGATAATATTGCTTTGTTGATTGCATATGAAAATAATGCTCTCATTCTTCCTGAAGTTGTGGGATAAAGTGACCATAGTAAGGAATTCAGTATTCCATCAACTCCTTATATCTGCTTAGTTAAAGAAAGAGTAAGACTGAAAAAGGCAGCAATCTGATTAGTTAGAAGTGGTTATACTTTGTTTTGCTGTAGGTCAACAGTCGTCTGGAGGATAACATCAAAAACATGTTCTACTTTGCTTTCTTTGGTCTTGTGCTGAAATGGATTTTTTGCTACATGGCCCTTTTCCCACAGATTCTTGGGAATTTAGCTCAAATGATTTGGTATGCTTTTTTTCCAGCTGAAGAATGAATTGTTCTAGGTGTACAAATTATACTTGCTTTATTAATGTTTCCTTTACATGACAGCACAGTGCCTAAAGGCATCAAATCAAGACTCAAGTAATTCTGTTTAGAACTTGGCTGTTTGATAAAGCTGCATCCTTTATTGTAGAAGTGCCTAATTTTATGCACCGAGCAAGTGAGTTATTTCAGAAGGTTTTCAGAATGATTTCTTTAGGCAACAAATTAATGACAAGTGTCATGAGAGTCAGCAGCAAGGAATGGAGGCAATCAGTGCAAATATTGAGCAATCTGAAAGAAGCTAATGACAAGGTATGGCTCAGAAGATAATACATGGAGGGTGCAAAAATTTTCTATGTAACTCATAAAGAAAGATACAATTCTTAATCTTAAGAAACTGATTTGTTAGTAGGGAGGGAAAGGAAATTATAATGTTAAGATTACAGGTTTCCTGAGTTGTAGTGCGATCAATCTTTCAGAATTGTTTTCTCAGATATCCTGTGTGGCCACCTCTGAGCATGCACAAAATCTTCCTTAATTGTTTCTGACTTGCTCTTTGGTTTATGTCTTCTAAGCTGATCTATGAGGTGGTAACTGATGAGAAGAGGAAGAAAGGGTTATTTTAATTTAAATGGCTCTCTTTGTGTCAGCAGAGTTTGGCTGAGTAGATCTATTTATTATTAGGACCAACAGGTCAGGTGGCTAAGAGAGTTTCGATGTTGTTTTATTTAAAATACACTTTAAAATACACACAGCCTGAAATCCTGACTTCATGATTGATTGTATAGCTGGGGGCTTGCATGTTCGGTGAGTTGACCTCACTACCTGATCTGGAGAGCTCAGCTAGAGAGAAGTTTCAGTTTACAAGCTGTTTCAAAATTAGACTGGACCCACATTACAGCTACACAGGGATTTGTGGAGGAAATTGACAAATGAAGAGCCTAGGGATAAGTATTGAATTCTTGTTTTAAGAAGGAGTATCTGTGTGCCTGAAAACCCTTAACATCTTGTTTCATGGATCATTATGAGAGGCTCCTTATGCCTTAATTTCATGTTTATATTTTTGTACTGATGAATTATTACATGCGACAACGCCCTTTGCAAGGAAACGTTAGCACAAAATGATTGTTTTAAATTGCAAGCCCATAGGTAGAGATGCTTCTTTAATTGCATTCAAAGCACACTCTGCTCCCATAAATGCTGATTAGCAAAAGCAAAGAGGAGCAGTGGTTTGATGGTCAGAAGCCACTAGGGCAGCCCCACACAGGGGTACCACAGGTAGCTAAGATGGGATTGGAGGCAGCCTAGCCATGGTAGTGTAACACACGGCCTGGGCTCTGCTGAGGGAGACTGTTTATACCCTGCTACAGCAGCTCTCCTTCAGCAGAGTCTGTTGATTCTCTGGTACATAAAGATAGGAGCAATAGTGTGACAGTGTGGGGAATATGCCCCTGTCAGGACAAGAATTCTTCTTTGTTTTATGAGCATCATTTATGATTGTAACCTTCAATGTAGAGAAGAATATCCATTTTATAGCAGTGCTGAATGCATCTGGGAAGCAGAAAGAGGCTAATCAAGGTCTCGGCAAACGTTTCCGCTGTGGTAGAATACAAGGATTTCTGCTAGCAGAATCACTGATTTTCATAGGTTCCCTGCTCAGCTGCTGGTAAAGAAGGGGAGGCAGGGGGCAGAAATGAGAAAATTTCAAGTAGAGGAAGAAGAAAAAGAATAGTGTTCCGATACCATAAAGGAGACATATCCATAAAAGAAAAGGAGGTATGTCCAACCTACTTCTGGAAAAAGAAGACAGCTGAAGGAGCTGGGGGGCAAGTGGAGTGTTGTCCTTCCTCAAGGACACAGACTAAATCCAAATGCTCCAAAGGGAGATGTTTTTCCAAGTATTTGTGTTTTCTCACAAACATTGCAATGCTCTAGCACTAACTAAAATTAACGTACATGTTTGTAGAAAATTCCTTTGAATGCCTGTTTATTTTTTTTGAACATGAACCAGAACAGCCACAGCTAGGTGTAATTCTGGGAGAATGTGCCTAACAACAGAGTTGAGTTGGATTTTGCCAGCTGAACTGGTCCCAGGCCCTGGGCAGCTGGACTAAAGGATCCCTTGCAGAGGGCTTCAGACAAGATTTCTGTATCCAGAAATTTGCTGGACAGACCCAGAGTAAAGACCAAATTTGGAATCTTGCCAGATCCAGCTGGCTTGGAAATATGTGGGATGCAACTGTTGGGTTCAATTACAGCAGACTGATGGTTGTCTATGAAAGGGACTCAGCCGGGACTATGACAAATAGTAATTTGACTTTCCATTACATTTTTCCAAAATCTTTAATGGGGGAAAAAAAAAATGTATATATGCAAATATTTGCTGTCTCAATAAAGAGCTGAGGCCACAAATAAAAATTATATTATGTTTGTGTGTTTATTTTTTTTCATGGGGAAAAGAGATGTTTCCCTTCCTCGATATTTTCCCCCACTTCTCAGCTGTTAACAGTTTCGGAATGGAAAGAGAAGGGAATCCTAAAATGATGTTGGAGATGGTCAGTTCAGACTTCTCACTATTTTCCTGTCATCTGTCTGTCCTGGTCCTCAGAGCATGCTGTTTGTTATTGATGGAAATGTGTAAGTTTCCTGCAAGCAGTTCAATTAAGACAGTATGTTTTGTTTTTATTTGCATTTTTCTCTTTGAGAAGTCAGCACTGTAAATTAATCTTTAACATGTACTAGGAGTTAGCCTTTAAGGAGGATTCATTTAGTTGATGTTTGTGAAGCATATTTTTAAAGAAGTATCCCTAAATAGTTTTTGACCAGCATTTCCTAAAGTTTCTTTTTTTTTTTTTTTCCTTACTCCCTGGTGTCTTTGAAATAAAGTGGCCTGTTGCTCCTTCAGTGATCCACGTTTAATATCTTTGAGTCCTAAAAGAGAATTGTTTGCAATTGGGGTTTGCATTCATTTATTTGGGAAACTCAGAGATTTCCACCTTCCTGAAAGGCCCATTTATTCTCCTAGAGAGCTCAAATTCTCCGCTAAACCCGATCTTCTGTTTAAAGGCTTAAAGCCCTGAAGTTGGTGTCTCTGCTCAGAAGAACGATATTTCTGCCCTTTCTATGATCCTCTATAGACTGTAGTACATTATACCAGCTAGTGAGTTCTCTCTGATAAATATGGTCATAAGTAGTAATATTTTGTATTTTCAATTGGTGGCTATTGGCAAGCAGATTCCATTAGGCGTTCTTAGCTTTTTGGCTATTGTGAAGCTATATGTGAAGCTTGGATTCTGATGATTTACTACTTTGTAGGATCTATCACTTGCTTTTATAAGCTTTATAGAGAAAAAATGATCTGCTGTAAAATCTATGCTGAAGAAGCAGTTGGAAGGAAAAAGAAAACATTTTCTAAATAAGTATATGTTTTGGGTTTCTCAAAGTGTGATTCTTTCAACCTTCTTGGGGCAGGAGACCTTTAAATGTGTTTTGTACAACTCCACACACTTCACTTAGGCAGGCAGTGTATGCATTCCCATTCACACCTGAAGTGTAATGTCTGTCATTGGACACTCATTTGTATTATAATGGCACTAGTAGATCACATTGGTTCCTGGGCTCCTATTGTATTTTCAAGGCTTGTTTCTGGCTTTGTTTTTGTGTAATACTGGTGACACATGCCTTAAGGATAAAGGCATTTTAATAAAACTCTTTTAGCAGGAAGGAATTTTGGCACCTGCATCAATGCTGATAGCAGAGAGCATCTGCGCTGTTTGCTGTGATCATGCAGAGAAAGAGTTGACTTCATTTCTACAGCAGTTATAGCTATAATTTCCCTCGATTGCAGTCTACTTTCATTTAATTTGTGCTCAAGGGCCCTTCACCTAGAATGATTTCTGCTGGGTGAAAGATCTTGCTACAGCTGAGAGGTCACGATATAATACACTCTATTGACTGTAATGAATACTTGGTGTTTGCTGTATTCAGGATGCATGAAGGAACCCATTTTAAGTCCTGAAATAAAAGTAAAATGTAGGTTGATTGTATCTACAACTTGCAATTGTGTTCATGGAGGCTTACATCAGGTATGAGAGGTCTGTCACCTGCTTGACTATGCAAACTCATAGTTTTTTAAGTTTACCTTTGTATAACAGCCTTTTTGTGGTGTTATTATTGCCTGATGTAAATATAATCAAAGCCCTGTAGAGGGAATGGTTGTGTGACCATTAGTGCTTTGTTAAATTCTGGAAAAAAGATTATTTAATGCAATGTGAGAAACAGGACTGTAGTTCCCATGGAGGAAAAAGTATTTGCTAATTCTAACATGAACACAACCTTTTCTAGCAGGCAATGAGTAAAAATAAATCACTTCTCAATGGGAAAGAAATCAAATAGTCTACAGGTGTCTTCCCAAAAGACAGAGAACAGGAGGATTAGGACAAGGCTATTGATTCCTCTCATTTCTCCCTTTGCTCCCAGGACCTACTGGACCATCTGTGGGTTCCCTGTGTGTACAGGTCACAAGCTCTCAAATCGTTTCCAGGTAAAAATCACTGCTTCTGATTTAAATTCAATTCTGCATGCATTTATGAAGGAAGGAAAAGAACTGACTGTCAGGGCAGGCTGCAGGTGGTCAAAAGCATTCTTATTGATGAACTGTTCCTTATGTTGAGTAATACAGCTGGAGACAATATGATCAGTCTTGTTTGTAGGACCTGGCAGCACTTGGTGAAGAAGCAACAACTGTGCTGTTAGATCTAGAGAATAGGCACTTGCATATATAAGATCACTGCCCATCGTACTGCATCATACTTGTTGACGTGACTAATGTGACCATCTCATGAAACGGGATTTTTTTCCCTGTTTGAATTCAGTAGCCTTACAGAAAACCCATTACTATATCCAGGAGTTAATATGTTAAAGAAGACACAATTTTGTGTATATTTATTTGTTAAAATCCAATAAAGTCCTACTGAAAAAGGGGAAAAAGAACAGCAACAAAACCTCAAAACCCAGACTCAACCAACCTGGGACAAATCTATGATGATATAAATTATGCAACATTGTTGACTTCAGAGTCATGGTACATCTGCACACTGTGGTGCAATTTGTCCCAGAGGATTTGCCGTACCAAATTAGACTTCGTATCAATCTACTCTACAAACTTGTCTCTGAACATAGCCAGCACCAGATGTTTCAGAGGGAAGGTGGAAGAAACCACCTGCTTCATATAGAAATGAAGCTAATGTGTTGTTTACATTAGGTGCCCTCCTGAGCAGTGGTTAGATATAGGTTTAAGTCTGAAAGCAGAAAATGTATTATTATTTCACAAAATTTATGGCAACTAGGTATTTTTACTCTTTTTATAAATGCAAGTTTGTGTATAGTTTATGAGAAAAATTAGGGGTTTTTAAGAGGTTTCAGTATCAATAAGTCTTTCATCTCTGGCAAGAAGATAAACCTGTATGTCCAGAGAAACCAAATTTGTGACACCAGCCCCATGACAATACTAGAAGAGGAAGTGATGACTTTTGGAACTCTTTTTAATGGGATCTCATACATAGAAAGAATGTTTGCATTTATTTATTTAATGTTTTACAATAGCTGTAACAGATAATGAAACCCTTTCTAGACTTTCTGAACCTTCTGTCGGTAGTCCTGCTTATTTTCATGCTCATCAGAATTAATACAAATTCAGTGAGACTACTGAGTTTCAAAGTGCATTTCCTATGATTGTGGTTTAGGTCAGGAAGGACTGAACTCATGCATCAAATACTATGTGATAAATAGATCTGTGTGAAGAAGTTTGGATATTTATTGTCTCTGCATTTTAATGCATAGAAGACTACAAAGTTACAGAAATGGGATTGTCTTTACCTCCACTTTAGCTGCTCACCTAAGCAGCAGTTGTCAATAGTTTAGAGGAGTAGGGCATTAAGTATGCTGGTTTGGGCTGCATGATCTTGGTCCTGGACATCCCTGAAGATCCTCCAAGGTCAGGTATCTTCAGAGGCAGAGTTGTGCTGCTCCTTCTTCGGGCTGAGGTGAATGAGTTCCATGAGGCGGAGAGCTCATGGTTTGAACTTTGCTGGCTGGAGTACTGTTGTGAGCTTTTGCTCTTTCGGTGTTTTAGCGAGTCACTGGATAAATACTCTTGCATAAGTTAGGTCTGCTATTTCTGTCAGTTACAATTTTTTTCATAACAACTGTCTAACTGTGCTTTATCTAACAAAAGTTACATCCCTAAGAACTACATAGCAACACACAGAAGGTCAAACTGTGGGCTTCCAACATCGGCCTAATTACTCAAGTGATGTTAGCTCAATAGGCCAAGACTTCTATTCTTTTGCATTTACAGAGCAGGAAAAACCCCAAAAAGCGTCACATAATTTGAGTAAGTAAAAATAACTCCCATATAAGGTGTACAGTATTTAAATCGGAGGAAAAAAAAAAAAACCAGAGAATATCAGGTAGAGTGGCAGAGCTGAGACTCATTCTTTTCCTGCTCTTTCGTCATGCATTAAGTGCAAACTGATAACTGCAAAAAACACATAGCCCATGGGATTTTCTCTTATGTCACCAAAGGCAGTCTGACTGCTAGCATGGGCTGACTTTCATGGGTAATGTGACCTTGCCAATGACAGTGTGTGCTGCCAGTGCAGAGGAATCATACTTCATCAAACTCAAGAGATGGTGCCATCTCAGGACTTATGGCCTGATCTGAAACCATTGGAAATACTTGTATTAGCTTTGGTGGCTTTAGACCAGGTCCTAACAACATGAGAAGTTTTCTTATCTAGTTTCTTAATGAGTCTCAAAGGTGGAATTAATAGTACCAGCTGGGAAGGTCCTGAGAGGGTTCCCTGTCAGTCAGGTGATTTGCACATTGCATCTCTGAGTTCATAAATTGGTATGTATGCCAGTCTTCAACAATTAAAGATGCCTCACTAGTACCTATTTTAACTTGGTTTTGGCTCTTAATGATTCCTAAGGTGGTTAAAGTGAGAGGTGTACAACGAAATTCCTCTGAAACTTCAAGGACAAATAATAGTATTTAAATTCAGCTTTAAAAACAGGACAAAATCATTGTAATGAGGCTTTTTCCCCTTAATGTTTATACTGCCATTTCTTAAGTTGCTTTTTGACTGTTGTGTGTATTTATATCCAACTCTCATAAAACTAGGAACAGAAAGGCTGGTTCTCCTTGTAAAAGGCTTTTCATGCTTCTTTTTTTACATGCTTGTAAACGTCAGGAAAGTCAAGCTTGGTTTTCAGTTGTTTTATTGGAAGATATGGTTTGGGTCAAGCTTCATGATGGCCTTGTGGTCAGGCAGGGATCACATCCTTCATTACATCTAGTCTGATTTTTCAACTCACAGCTTCTGTTTTTCTCCTATGCTGGCCCTGATGATTAGAAAACCCTTCCCTACAAATATCAGAAAAGTTGCCTCCTGTTTCTCTCTCAGATATCTCCTTAAAACTGCCTATTTTTAAGCAATGTCCCCAAGAACTCTGGCAACATACTGGCTACTGAGGTAATGAGATTGCTAGTGCACAGAAAAATAAATATTTGGGACCCTCATTGAGTGATTAGCAAACTTTCTTGTGCACGTTCTTGCCTCATCTCACAGACTATAAGCAAGGAGGCAACTGGCAAACAAAGATGAGATACCGTAGGGAGATGGTGTTA
Source organism: Aquila chrysaetos chrysaetos (assembly GCF_900496995.4). NCBI lineage: Eukaryota > Metazoa > Chordata > Aves > Accipitriformes > Accipitridae > Aquila > Aquila chrysaetos. The sequence continues at coordinate 33,513,941 of NC_044006.1, forward strand.
CTGATGTATAATGAAGGCAGAATATGGGTTGCTTCAAAGTAAAACATTTTTGAGGCACATAAGAGAAGTGTTGAGTTTTGACTTATTGGAGATTTGTCACGTGTCAAGTTCTTCATTGTAATACTCCTCTGTAAGTAGAGGAAGATGAACTGTTATGTGTTGGTGAAGATTGAGAGTTGTTTCTTTCAGTTTCATATTGTAGTTTGCATAAAAAATCCAGTCAAAGTACTATAGGCTTGAATGATTACCTATGAAATCATAATCGTCCATCACGGGACAGAATAATCTTACTCATATTCTTCTAGAACAGAAAATTGGTCCTTGAATATGCTGAAGGTCTACACTACCAAAGTCTTTGAAGGAAGAGACCTCCAACTCACAACTCATGAAAAGTAGAGCTGAGGTCTGCTCGTGGGCTAGTCGGTTGAAGGCTTGATCTTCCATTAGTGTGACTTGTGATCCAAGCTGTTCACACAAACACTTACCGATGGAGACCTGCCAGGCAGCAGGTAGCCTGGTGGGAGCTGATTGATTCACAATAAAAAGTCAAAGCTTTTCAGGCCTGCAATATCTGATGCATTAGCCTAAGCCTAAAAGAGATGGATCTTTCTTATCTTGTACAATAGAGCTGAAATTCAGACAATAAATACAGCTTCAAACCTCCCCATCCCCCTTCTAAAAAGTAAGTTTCATTTTTACACAGAAAGCAGGAAAGTCATTTACCGCTGGCTTGGGTACAGTGCCCTTGTTATCAGACTAGAGTCAAAGCTGCTATAGCAGAGTGTAGCAGAAATGAATGGAAATATTATTAACTTCCAAATTAAGCACAGTATTTGTAAGTTGCAATTGGGAGTAGAGAATTTTTAATTAGGAATCTTGACAAGGCTTAAATGAATTGTTTTTGTCCCAGTAAAAACTGTGGCCTTGATAAATTTGTGTTACTGAAAAGCTAGTTAATTTCCCCTGTTCAATTCTTCTTTCAGTGGCTGTTATACACCATAGAAACTAATTTATGGGGGGAAGTACTGAGGGGGAATTGATGATTATTTTAAGAATAGCTCAGCACAAAACTACTCACATGTGTAAAGGAGGCTGGGATTTGATTCCCCACTCAGACTCCACAAATGCTATTATCAGATGCTTCAGGAGCTGGAATCACTTTTTCCCCATCTTTGTGGCATGTAAGAATGTAATGTAACCTGGGCATTTGCACTTCATTCTAATACCACTGGCTCACAGGAGCACTGGCATCAGTTTTGTGCTCTGACATTTCACATTAAAAAAAAAAAACCATTACCACTGGTTTTCCAGTTTTAAACAGGTTAGTTCTTAAGCCTATAGAGAGATGCTGTGTTCTGCTTGCAGTAGGAAGCAGATACCACCAGTAGCTCATGCCACAACTGCTTATCACCACCCTTTGTGGTATGAGAAGCTATCACTCATTCAGGGCTGCCAGCAATGCCTAAACCTCTTCTATCAAAATGAAACCAGTCAATCTACATTTACGAAGTAAACTGTTTATGTTCAGGTGGTTATTGCGGCTAAAGCAGGTTAGGGAGTGCATCAAGTAGATACATCGTACCCTGCACATACAAGGCACAATTTGCTTATTTGTTTCCTTCTATTGGATTCTGTTACCATGACCACATTACTATCCTTTCCTAATAAAAGCTGATCGTTTCCCACGTGGTTTTCTGACCTCAGTAAAGCAACTTCAGGAAAAGTTCATCCATGTCAGAACTATCATAATCACAGCCCATGGCAGTGTTTCTCCAATGTGGTTGGCAGGGATTTGGAAATAGCACTGCCACAGGAAAGAGAGAGGGATCAGGAAGTTCTGCTAGTTTGCAGTGGAACACCTGCCTTAAAATAATTCACGGGACTCACTCCAAACTACACAGAAGTGCTGCGGAAAGCCCAGCACAGGTATCTGGAGAAGATTGGACCATTTCTGTTAAGGATTTTTTTTCATGTGGTGTATATGTTGAAGGTTTTGTCAATAGTCCCTGGGCAGGCATAATTCTGATGGCCAACTCCAAAATGCCAGACCAGGCTGCTACAATCATGCAGACTTTGCAGATTCAGCCTCTGCGAAAGCCTGTGGTCTTCTGAATACACACAATTCCCAGAGAAGTCAATGATTTCAAGGGCAGTATTTGGCCTCATGCTGTCATCTTCAGTAATTATGCAATTCAGTTCAATTAAAGTGGGAAAGTCACTTAGGCAATTTTGAAAAATCACACCTTAAATGAGTAAAATGGAGGAAACAAACATATATGTATCTGTATATAAAATATATCGTGTATATACCCATAGTATATGTCAAAAGATAACATTTGCAGTTACGCTACTAAGTATAATTCTATTTTCCCTGGACTGTTAGACTACGTTCATCTCTGTGGCATGCACTTCCGTTAGTGCATTAAGCCATATATCTTACACATCTGTTACATGCATATTCTCAGATTCTCCTGCTAGAAGCAGGAAAAACTTGTTCAATTAGGTCTCTTATTTTGGTGGACCTGAGGGATTTTATTTATTTGTTTGCTCTTTCAGTCTACATGCTTCTACATAAATATGGTAGATAAGGAAAGATCAAAGGATTTTGCCTGGCACTTGAAACCAGAAGGTACAGAGGTTTGCCAAAGACTCATTGATCCATCACTGATGCTGGGGTTTCCAACTTATCCTCTGTTGCTTTGTCATATGAAGCCTTACCCAGGGCACTTGGAGTGCAGAAGGAGTATGCCTTGAATGCCAGCCAAATGAAAGGGGACAGCTGAGGGGTAAGTGCTAATGTGGCTGAGGGCTGTGGGATCTGAAAATAGAAGGAAAATAATTGCTGCTGATGTGAATTTCCCAGCATAGATGCGAGAATATGGGGATAGAGCCAAATAGGTTCAGAAAGGGTCTTCACTAACACCTGCCTAAAAGGCAGCCTCTGTCAGGTGCAGAGGATCTGTCTTTGTTTAGATCATCCATTCACGTACTTTAATGTAGCACATACTGCCAGGTCTCCTCCATAACCCTGTTGAGCTTGGGACTCGTTCTCTCTCTCTCTCTCTGTCTATTTCTCTGTGTTATTCTTTGGCTCCTTCATAGCAAAATTATTCTAACTTTCATCTCTAACTCATCAGAGTTCTGGTTCTGGTATCTTCAGTGTCTCAGTGTTTTCCATAATGTCCAACTCAGAGTAAGGATGAGGACTTGCATAATTATTAGAAGACCTCTTTCTCTCCTGTGCTGTTTAAAAAGTTACACCCTTTTTTGACATTACCTAAGATGTGTCCTAGGCAAATACCCTGTCCTACCTTTATTTACTTCTTGTTCATAGCTCTTTGTGCTACAGTGACAGCTTTTAAAGGAGAATAATTTCTTCTATCAGGTGTCAGAGAAATCTGGAATCTCTGCTTAGTGCTAGGCAGTTACACAATGTGTGATTGCTGTGATGCTGAGTGGGATAATCAGCTTTTAGGAGTGTGTGACCACCAGTGGAGTGCACTGAGGTGCATGCCAACCTTTAAAAGCAGTGAGTCAGCAGCTGGTCAGCTTGACTCTGGTGCACTACAGGGCAGCTAGGTAATCTGACAGGCTGGTCATGGCGTGAGACAGCAACGTGTAGGACAGCAGTGGGAAGACTGCCTAAGTCTAAAAAAGGACATCTGACATACAGATGCAACCATATGAACTTTTCCTTCCCCTGCTTTAACTCATCGTGAAATGAATGTAATGCCCTTTTGGAAGACTTTCTCCAGTTGGCAGAAGCTTGCTAGTTAACTTGGGAGAACTCCATCATGAGGCTGCAGGGACTTCAACCTGAAAACCAAATACCAGAACATCTCACATATTCACTGTTTCACCTCCCATCTGATGTAGACTAGCCCTTAGCCACACAAAATATGCTACACAGAATGACTGGGTGAACAACTGAGTTGTGCTGATTTGATCTAGTTCCCTCATCTTACAAGCCACCTAGCTTGTGTTGGAAGCCTTTGTCATATATACTGTAAAAGTGGGGTTTGGGTTGTATACAAGAAAGGGAGATTTTGGAGCCACGACTTGATTTAATTGTGGTGTAAAGACAAATGCTTTCTTGCACTGTATGCAACCTGAAGGAGACTTACACAGAAGTCCTTCTCTTACCATTGTGATCCCTATTATGGAAGAAGGAGCTTTGGCTGGCAGGGAGTGAGCAACCCTGGCCACCTTCCATTACACAGGTTCTGGACCAGGCTTCTAAAAAGAACAAAAGTTCAAGGTTTTATCAGCAGCAATTTTCCTGGCATGTTTTGTCAGCTGTGAGTTATTTCTATTGCTCCTCTGAGCTGGTGGGAACTGATCTATGAAAGAAGTATAGCTACGCTTAAGTAGTACTAGACTCAAAACAAGTATACGCTGACTTTCATAAAGTTTATGAGATGAGCTTGGTGCTGCCCTAACTTGGTAAATGCAGATTTAGTTCACATCTAATTCACATCTTCCCAGGACCTGACTCATTCCTGTGTGTCCCTAGTAAATCAGTATCTTATATGTACATATATAACAGGTAAATGCTATCTGCCTGTGTCAGATGTGAGATGCTTGTCTTCCCCAAAGATTGTTATAATGAGATATATTTGCCCTCAATGTAACATTTTATGATCTTAAAAGGCCAGCATATTATACCACAGACACTATGAATTATCCTAACGATAAAATTTCATGCAATTTAATCAACTTTGCATAGTTTTTTGAATCTAATAATTTATTTTCAAGCAGTCAATAATTAATATCTATTAGAGAACACATTTAGATTTGTTTTAGTACTTATTTCACTTCCACACTCCACGAAAGATTTAAAACATTCAAGTACCTCATTTCAACTCCATTATACTTGTGCTGCTTGTTCGACAGAAAATGCTCTTTTCCCAAACACATTTTTCTTTTATCAACACTTATGATTGACTGGGAATCAACAGAACAGATTTGGCTGCCAAAGCCTTGCGTCCTGTTGTGAGCCACAACTCTAGCAGTTTGTGCTTTGAAAATGTATCGGCTCTCCTTCAGAATCAGCAGGAAGTCTCACTAGCATGCCCAACGTAGTAACAGAGGGCCACATACTTTCTTTTACCTCTTCTGAACGTGTTAGGACATGTTAGAATGCAAATGAGATTACTCCTCCTGAGGAATGTAGTGGTCAGCGGATACATGCCCAGATAGGCTCCCAGGCACTCAACAGCCACAGCTGGTACTGCACCCTTTTCCTTGCTATGGGGCAGAAGGAACATTGTCTGCTGGCAGCAGCGGCCTGAAGGATGTCTTTGGGACATCCCCCAAAATGTGTTTTGTATTACAAGCTTGGTTGCTACCAACATAAAGTCTTTTTGGTGTCTGGGATCAGAACCTTCCTTCTGATTGACTGAGATGGGCTCTCTGTGTGCTCCTGGAAGTATAGGCAGTCTGTGTTCCTACAAAAGTACTAGATTTGGACAGTTAACAGGAGAGCTCAAAAGGGAGATTTTTAGGTCCTTTTTTTCTTGAACCCTGAATAGATAGAAAAAAAAAAAGGAAAAGGAAAAAAGTGTTCTACTCTATTGACTTGAAACATATATGGCCATGAATTTCATGAGCTTACTAATGTGACTGTCATGTCTCTTACACAAAAATCATCATTTGCATTTTCCATTTAAGAACTTGATATTCTTTATAAACTTACTTGAATTCTGTAAAGAGAGCTGACAGTTCCTAAAGAGAAAAAAAGCCACATTATTATTATGTCACTTCTAGAAATGCTAATGGCAGGATATGAAGGACAGCGTAATTATAGTGTTGCTCTAGTGATTCTTTGGCTAAGGTTTTCTCAGTACTTTAATTATAAACTACATATTTCAGCAGTTTAACTTTCTAAATTCTCAGTCAAACACCCTTTGGGTTTGACTCACACTTTACGATGCTTGTTGGTGTAAAAAGAGCCTCCTCTAGTCAAAGCTGAAGTCCTATGCAATCAGGAGCACCCACCTCTATGGAGGACAGCTGGACTGAAGAGAAAGACCAAGGGAAGAACTGGCTTTTTCTGCATAAGAACCAAACCATTGTTGAGAATTAGGTGCACTGAAGTAAACAGGAGTAATAAAACCCTCAGAAGAAAAGTCAGGAAGAGAGTTAGGCATATATCAAGCAAATTTGACAGGCGAAGCTGAAAAGCTGCAGAATATGTAAATGAAATCAGACAAGGTCAAAGCACAGCAAGAAAAAGAGAATTCTGCAACTATCTAGCCAGCATCTAAGAGACCTGCTACCTCAGCATATCTGAAATCGGGGAAGTAAACTTAACACAAGGAAAGAACAAAACCTTTGAAAGAGCATCTTCTCAGACGCCTGTCCAGCAGGCACAGTTCTCTGTATTCTACAAAATGATTTTTCAGTCACTGAATCCATTCTCAAAGCTTTGGTCAGGGAAATTTACTTTTGAGGTAATGTATACTTAAACTCCATTGGGATTTATGTGCAATGCTTTTAAACTCATGCCTAGGTGAATTTATGAATAAGAGCTGATTTACTTACTATGTCACCAAATACTTTCCTGAAGCAGGGCCAAGAAAAGGGACAGATAGTTCTGTTAAGCTCCTTAAGAATGAAATCTAGAAGAAGATCACAACATTTGAACAGCACTGCAAACTTCTCAAAATTGTAAAGCACAAATCCAATGATTAGCAAGACTCACTTGTTCAGAGAACAGCAATTTGAGAAGTCTGATCTGTAAAACCTCAAAGACATCATTAGGTGTTTGTAATCCTTAGTTTGTTTATTTACTGCTAGAAGTGTACACTGGCAGTTTTGCCTCAAAAGTTACTGCTGCTTGTCCTTGGTGAGGAAGAACATGACAGTTTTAACTTTTGTGACAAGACAATGTGTTGTGATTCATTTCAAAAGTGATGGCATGAAAGCTGGGGTGTGGGATTGAGGGAGGGGAGTGAACACATACAGTTCTGGAATAGTTTGCAATAGTTTGTGAATAAGGGTGGGTATTACCTTGATTTCCTCTTGTTACTGTCTGTTGACAACTCCTTCCTTCCCTCCTCCTTTGCTCACCCATCTTTTTACCTCAAGCAAAGGCTTTTGGAAAGTGGAAGCTCTCTGAACAGTTCCAAATACCTTCTTTCCTAAAAACCATTCTCCTTGCTCCTTGACAAGGGAGGTAAAGCTGGGTTCATTCTGAGAAACCACAAAATTCAAGGGAAGGTTGAACCTGTATGAGCTTTGGTAACATTTTTGCAGGACTGTCCTACAGCTAGTTTTTGTTTTGTTGTGGTTTTTTTTCCCCCTTCATTCTCCTTCTGTGAGATGCAGTGCTCTACTGTGGAAATGGGAGTGCATTTGCGTGCCTGTGTGTGGGGAAGTAGACAGCATTCAAAAAATCTTAACAAAGATTTATGAGGCAAATTATGTTGTTTGTTAAATACCCAGATGGAAAATCAGAAACTCTAGACATGGTGAGGAGTGAGGGTATCAGCAAAAAGCTATGATTCAGACAAATAGAAAGCCTCATGGTTTAATTTAAAATGAAATAGTGTTCTCTTTCATGAATAACAGAAGGTTGGTTTGTGTTGCATGTGTCCCCCCTGCCGACACCCTTCCTGAAGCCCTGTGTTCTCTGTTTTTGTTCCTTTCCTATAGGTATAGGAGGTACATAGGTGGCTTAGCGAGGGGCAATACCTACCGAATCTATAATGAGACTGATAATAGAAAGAATATTCTGCCACAAATTATTGCAATGCTGTTGATTTCAGTCTAGGAATTAGTTGGCTTGGGGAGAAAAACAGGGCAGCCGGGACTTGTCAATAGAGAGCTTCACAGGCTAGTAGGAACCTGCAATACAGGGTGCAAAAGTGTTAGATCCCTCCTTCCTCTCCTCTCTTCCCCACACCTTTAGGTCCTCACAGGCTCACAAGGGTGGCAGCACTGGCATTCATCCTGGGCAGAGGAAGGAGAGCTGCTAGCTGACCCAGGCAGAGCCATCCCCGTTCCTCCAGCTGCCTGCTGCTGGGGCAGGGGAGCTGATCTGCCAGTACTGCCCCAGGCTCACATGGGCAGGAAACAGGGACAGAGACACGGGTAGCACCGAGTCGAGCCACCATGGTAGTATCAGCATGTACTAATTTTCTAATTATGTGATACTGCGTATTTTTCGAATCATGGTACCGCTGTGTCAGCAGTGTTGCCTATCACTAAGGTCGTTCTGCTGTGACTCACTGTTGTCTCATAAAGCATAGGGGAGCTGAAAGGCAGTGTTATCTGAAAATGTTTCATCTCCAGCATTTCATTTTCAGAAACATTGACAATGTTTCTGAAAATGATGATATCCTTCAGTTCAAAGGTTTTCCTTTAAAACACTGCTTGTTGCACTTAAAAAAAAAATTACATTGACCAGCATGCAGGCCCTTAAGCAACAGAGATGCTTCTGGAAATGTTGACCTACCACTTTTGTGTACTTATAAGGATGTCTTTGTAAGAATTCCAGCTGTTTAAGGGAATCATACTGCAGAAGGACTGCTTAGTTTTGAGCATTTCTATTCCAGTGGTGCAATGGCAAGTAAAACAGCAGGCAAACTTCCGTATTTGGTAGTCTAGACCAGCAGTGAAAGGTGGGTACACTGCATTTATCATTGACCTGTCTGCCCATGCTCTGCTCTCTGATACGGACAATGATGTTAGGACTGGGTGTACTACATCTCAAGTAAACAGAGAATTAAAAAAATAAAAAGCAAACAAGTAAGTGCCATTGCAGGTGGGAGGTGTTACTGGTCCAGACAGCTAGAGTCAGTGGCTTTTTTTGGCTCTGTTTCTCTGTGAATTGAATACAGGGTGCTTAACACATATGGCGTTACCCACAAGTTTACAGTATGTGGGCAGCAGATGAGAGCCTGCTGCTGTATTTTATTACTGCTGTGTGCTATGTGTTTTCTCCATGGTATCTACTTTTACCTAATCTTAGTTATTAAATCACACTACTATCAGTTAACAAGACCTTTTTAGAAGGCAGAATGGAATGGCAACTTGGTATAATGCAGATGACTCTTCTAAAGTTGTTTTCTTTTTCTCTCTTTACTCCTCTGGGAATTGTCCAGCATGAGTAAAAAATTCAAAGTACTTTTGTCATGGTTTAACCCCAGCCAGCAACTAAGCACCACGCAGCCGCTCACTCACTCCCCCCCACCCAGTGGGATGGGGGACAAAATCGGGAAAAGAAGCAAAACCCGTGGGTTGAGATAAGAATGGTTTAATAGAACAGAAAAGAAGAAACTAATAATGATAATGACAACACTAATAAAATGACAACAGTAATAATAAAAGGATTGGAATGTACAAATGATGCGCAGTGCAATTGCTCAGCACCCGCCGACCGACACCCAGCTAGTCCCCGAGCGGCAATTCCCCAACCCCACTCCCCAGTTCCTATACTAGAAGTGACATCACATGGTATGGAATACCCCGTTGGCCAGTTTGGATCAGCTGCCCTGGCTGTGTCCTGTAACAACTTCTTGTGCCCCTCCAGCTTTCTCGCTGGCTGGGCATGAGAAGCTGAAAAATCCTTGACTTTAGACTAAACACTACTTAGCAACAACTGAAAACATCAGTGTTATCAACATTCTTCTCATACTGAACTCAAAACATAGCACCGTACCAGCTACTAGGAAGACAATTAACTCTATCCCACCTGAAACCAGGATAACTTTTCATTTGATGAATCTATGCTTATTGCCCAGTTGTTTCACTCTGCTGTACTTCAAAGTGAAAGATCTGAAATTAATTAACAAAATAGTTTAATTAGAATTTTAAAGAAAATTTTTTGGTGTTTGTTTTGTTTTTTTTTTTTTAAGATTAGGAATACAGCACTAAGTACCCAAATCTACCTTTACATACCCTGATAAAGTTTCTTAATCTTCAGAGCTGCGGTGGTATGAGGACTCTAATGGAGCAGATTCTCTTTTACTAAGAGGAAAAGAGGCTGAGAATTTTTCTCCTCTGTGATGCAGGTGAAAGTGTTACAATACAAGCTACTGTAAAGGACAAGAGTAGAGATAAATGCAGTATTTGAGAGAGAAGGAAAGGCATTATAAAAAGGACCTGAACCACCTAGTGATGTGTTTGTTCAGCTGAGCTTTTAAAAGTGCACTAATGGCCCATTTTATCTATCACCCCAAGTCAATGAAAAACGCCCATTGACTTAAATAGACACTGAATCGAGTGCTGAGCTTTTAGGAATAATTATACTCAGTATGCTGAAGTTCCTAGTATTTCTCTTCAGCCTGAATGCTGCTCCCTCCATTATGTGTCCTGACTTCAAACAAACAAACAAGCAATCCCCTTTTCCTGCCTATGCAAACTGAAGCCTGGTGCTTCTGCTATTACTCCCAATTCAGCTTGCAGATGTTGAAGAAGCTTTTTAGATCAAAGCAGTAGTCTAGACCCAGCAAACACTGCTGGATGGGAAAACCACATGTGAAATGTGCCTTTGTTGCATATAGTCTTTGCTGGATGGCTGGAGTACAGCTGGTGGGTTTGGAAACCTTTTGACTTCTGAAGGTGTGTTTTCACTTCTTGCCCTCAGGCCATTATGCTATTTGGCCCAAGAAATGCCATAATCCACACTTCCCAAGGAATCTCTTTTAAGTACACTGGCAAGAAGGGTGGCCACTATTCAGTCCAGTGAGCTACACCCTCACCTAGCTTTTTTTCTAAACTATTTGAACCATTACTTGATTTTTGTCCCCTTGTGGTAGGACTACTGTTAGTTTTCTTTGCTACTATTGCCCAGTTTGCTCTGTAAAAAACTACATAGTACTGAAACCCTCAGGAATATGTTTTATCATTAGAAACAAACAAAAAAATCTGTAAAAGCCAATGAAGAATAGATAAGATGATGGCTGGGAAATAACTGGATTCCCTCCATCCTGTTCTATTATTATTATTATTATTAATAATAATAATCATCATCATCATCATCATCATAGCAATAATAGTAATAATACTCAAAAAATCCTACTACAAATCTTTGCCATCCTCTTGTCTCAGTTAAATGCATGGATGAAATTAAAAAGCATAAGCTGATTCTGGATGGCATGGATTAAGGCATAGGGCACATCCTACAGTTTAGCATCCCATTTGTAAGTTAGTAAAGATATCACCTCACCTCATGTAGACAATGAAAAACTCACACTGAAGAGTGACTCAGTAAGGCAGGGATATCTTACTGAGGTAAAAAAGGAGCTGTTTAGACTTTGAGTGTTAGGAGGTTTGTGTGTTACCTGTGATGATCTCTTAGCAAAGTATTAGTACCCACACTATACTGCCTTTTGGGAGCCTGAGTAGTTTATCAGGTTTTATGTTTATATCCGCTCAGGACTGGATAAGAACAGAAACTGAACTACTTATCCATCTTGTGTTTTGAAAATATTTCTTTCTTAGAAACACAACCCTTCTATCATAAATAACCCAGAGAAGCAAACTAGTATGTGAATGAATTATAGAGTCATACATTCAAAGAATAATTTAGCTTGTAAGGGATCTCTGGAACTCACCTGGTCCATCACCACATATACCTGGTTCAGAGCTGATTTTTCTATCTCTTGGCAGGAAATAGAGTCCCATGCGTCACTAGGAATGTCTTTTTGGATTCTCTACATACCTACATTTCAAATCCAGAAAGAAAAATAAGGTTTGTGATTTAGACAAATTAGTTTAGAGCCCCCCTACAAAAATTTAAAAGATTATTCTCTGTGCAAAATAGTGGGGGAAGTTTTCCTTATGCTTGCTAGGGAAAAAACAGCTGAGAATATCTTTTGTTCTTATTTTCAAGATGGAAAGCTTGATGTGCAATGGGTTATTTATACTGACAGATTGGTACTTAAATAAATAAGCTGACCACAAATCCCTAGCTTGGAGATGAGTTACTGCAAATAAGCAAAGAACTAAAAAGCATGTAAGTGAAATATCTAAATACAGAAAATCCTTGTGAAGTGCTCTACAAAGGTATGTGGTAAAAGAAACTAGCACAGTTGTGTTCAGAGATGAACCTGATAGCAAAGAGACTAAAAATCACATTTTTTTTATCAATTTGGACCCAAGGACCTCAATGCTCTTTGTTTTCAAATAAAAGACTAATAAAGCTTGGCCATCTCTCAAAAGCTGATGTGGAATGGGACAGTCATTTGCTGGCAACATTGCACAGGATCATGAAATGAGGTGGTGAATATCATCATGAACTGAAAACGATGTCATATTAAGATAGGCAGGATATTATTATGTGCTGTATAATTTGACCAGCATGTCTGATTTGCTTCAGCCAGTATTGTGATGGGTTCTTTGCAAACATTCAGAGCTCCTGTTTTACGTATCACCTGTGCTAGTGACTTCCCAGTCACCCTTAGGGCTCTACCCATACAGCTCTGCTCCTAAGTCAGGCAGAAGTAGGTTTCTTGCACGGTTTCCTGAAGCACAAAGATGGCACTTAAAAAGCCTTTAAATCAAAACAAAATAATCTTTGCTGATTTTACCACCAAATACTGCATAACAAGGCTCTGATACTTGTCTCCCCTGAGCCGCCAAAACTCCATTGAGCCTGACGCCAGTGGCCAAGAGAGGCGTGCAGCTAAGTGGAGTCTCTTGAAATGACATGAAGTTGCCCCGACTGCTGGCAATTCAGAAGAGAGCAGCCTGCTCTTCAAAACGTTACATACCGTAACAAGAGTTTGAAATCACTTTCTGGGAGCCTTTCTTCTCCGGTCCCTCCTTCCTTTCAGGCAGAGATGTGCTGAGTTCTTAGGAAGAAGTATAATTTCTTAACCTGTTTTAGAAGAGCTTGCTTTGATGTTCCTCTTTACGCTCTGTTGCATGAAATTACAGATAAACACTATTGTTACTTTACAAAAGAAGAAACAAATACGTTCATATCTGAAGATAAAGAAAGCTAGCATTAACAGAATAATTATGTACAGGTATGTTAGAAATAAAAATTTATTAACTTGTTTATAGGTGATTGTTGCAAAGGAGACGTCTGCATCTGCTTCCCCATTTTATATGTTATTAGGGGGATTTAAAAAACGTTAACTGTGCAAGTCCAGTGGCAGCTTCGGAGGGGGTCTTTGCCACCATCTATTGGTGAACTAGGGGAAAAGATAGAGTGAGCTGACCTTGCTAACGTTCCCTACTATACCAGTGCAAGCTTCTACTCCGTTTTGAGATTTTGGGGTAACAAATGTTTTGTATTTCTTGCTCTGGGACAAAGGGCAATAGGACTCTAGTTATGCCCTCTGAGTAAAGAGCTGCGTATTGTGTTTGCATGGCAAGGTTTTGGTAGCTGGGGGGGCTACAGGGGTGGTTTCTGTGAGAAGCTGCTAGAAGCTTCCCCTATGTCCGACAGAGCCAAAGCCAGCTGGTTCCAAGATGGACCTGCTGCTGGCCAAGGCCAAGCCCATCAGCGACAGTGGTAGCACCTCTGGGATAACATAGTTAAGAAGGGGAAAAAAGTTGCTGCGGCACAGAAACTGCAGCTGGAGAGAGGAGTGGGAACATGCGAGAGAAACAACCCTGCAGACACCCAGGTCAGTGAAGAAGGAGGGGGAGGAGGTGCTCCAGGCACTGGAGCAGAGATTCCCCTGCAGCCCGTGGGGAAGACCATGGTGAGGCAGGCTGTCCCCCTGCAGCCCATGGAGGTCCACGGTGGAGCAGATATCCACCTGCAGCCCGTGGAGGACCCCATGCTAGAGCAGGTGGGTGCCCGAAGGAGGCTGTGACCTCATGGGAAGCCCACACTGGAGCAGGTTTTCTGGCAGGACTTGTGACCCCGCGGGGTACCCACGCTGGAGTAGTCTGTGCCTGAAGGACTGCAGCCCGTGGAAGGACACATGTTGGAGCAGTTCGTGAAGAACTGCAGCCCGTGGGAAGGACCCATGCCAGAGAAGTTTATGGAGGACTGTCTCCCATGGGAGAGACCCCACGCTGGAGCAGGGGAAGAGTGTGAGGAGTCCTCCCCCTGAGAAGGAAGGACTGGCAGAGACAAAGTGTAACGAACTGACCCCAACCCCCATTCCCCGTCTCCCTGTGCTGCTGGAGGGGAGGAGGTAGAGAAAATAGGGAGTAAAGTTAAGCCTGGGAAGAAGGGAGGCGTGAGGGCAAGGTGTTTTTAAGATTTGGTTTTCTTTCTCATTATCCTCCTCTGATTTGATTGGTAATAAATTGAACTAATTTCCCAAGTCAAGTCTGCTTTGCCCATGAGGGTAATTGGTGAATGATCCCTCCCTGTCCTTATCTCAACTCATGAGCATTTTGTTATATTTTCTCTCCCCTGTCCAGCTGAGGGGGGGAGTGATAGAGTGGCTTTGGTGGGCACCTGGCATCCAGCCAGGGTCAACCCACCACAAGCTGTCATGGTCAAACCTTAACAGCTGGCCTGTGATCCCACACACCTCTCAATAGAAAAGAAGGGATCTCATAAGTCGCGGAGAAGAATGTCTAATGTCAAGTATCTTGTTAATTCATTTCTTCCTGGTTTCTGGCAATGGAATTGGGCCTATTTTTTTTTTGCTGGTTTCAAGAAAAATCACACTGATACTTGAATAGAGCTCCATTGCTGCTGACAAATCTTGGAAGAGTGCTGTAATTCCTAGCATTTCTGCACAGTCCAGCGAGAGGGGCATCTGTGAAAGGACATCCCTTACAAGTGAAATATTTACAGAATCAACCTATGCCCCTAAAAAGACAAGCAAGAAGGCAAGTGAAGGGAGCCAATGTCAGCAACTGAGCCAAAAAAGTAAATCTTTGAAGATGTCTCTAGATATGAAATGAGTCTATTTTATTGGATTCATCAACACTGCTTGCATATGCAAATTCCTCATGAATAAAGCTTTTGTAATGCAGACTCCAAAATGAATTCAGGTAGAGTCAGTGACAGCAGTGAATGAGCACAGAGACAGTTTAAAGAGATTGCTTAGTTTTCAAATCAACAAATTGCTGTGGTTCTACTTAATCCATCAAAAAAGGAAGAGAACAATCTGGCAGCCAGGCGGGAAGATATAATGGTAAAGGACATAATGTTCCAGCTATTTTAGGACCCATTTACACTATGAAACTGATGGCATTAGAGAACAGTTGTTGAACACATTTGGGGAACAGCTGTGTTATTGCTAAAGCGTAAAGACTAAAGTGTGTATAGACCTGTAGGGGTGCTCAAGAATAGTTCTTGGGGGGGGGGCTTCTGTTCAGCTTAAAACCATGTTCTTACTAAATTTCAACTATGAGTAAAGAAGGACTAGCAGAGTCAAATGACTTCATGAACGCTCTTTATTTCCATGAAAATGGCAGCAATTATGTATGATAACTTTGATAGCTGTATCAATCTTTCTTAAATAAGACTAAATAACATGGATCAAAAATGTGCCTTCAGTGTTCATTCACGGATATTCTGGTCATTGTTTAGGTATCTCTTTTCCTTGAATAAGACACTTACTTTACCTCCTTTCCTTCCTCTCGGTGGGGCTGCCATTTTGCTTATGCTTCAGACTGGACCTCCCACAGAGAAATAAATTGAGAATAAAGAAATGCATCTTATCACAAGATGATACGAAAAAGACTTTCAAAGTCAAACTTTTTTCCTCCTAGAAAAGATTTTGTTCATAGTTTCACTCACTTATCAAAGCCTCCCTGCCAAACCTGACCTGCATGATGTGTTTGAAGTCTGCATGTATTAATTATTTTTGGATGAATAACTGAAGCAGAAGGATGAATTACTTTGCAGCAATTTTAGTATGTGTCTCATTGGCTTATCTATCTGTTTGCAACCAGATACATGTGCAGATGTTGGAGAAGTATTTCCTGTAGCCAGAGAACAGTGAGCTGTCTGTGATGGTGAAGTGATGGCAGCTCAGGTCTGCTGGAGTGCAAGGGCTCTCAGAACTATTTTCACAAATACTGAGTTAAACAATCTCTGCTTTTCCTCCTGTCTCAATATGAGAGATGTGACTGCCATTTTTCTATTGTTATTAAGTCTGAAAATTAATTTCTTTCCCTTATTTGATTATTGGCAATTTCTGAAAATAACTTTTAAAGTAATGTCAGTGACTGCATGCTGCTGAAGCATGGGAAGTGTAGCATTGACCTGGAAGTTACTTGATAGCTGCTTCTTGTAATAGGGTTTCTTTTGTGTATGTGGATAGCACAGTTGCTTGCACTAATTGTCCGTAGGCATATTGCACATTTTCTACTCTGCTGTGTGAATAAATGTCCAATTTACATAAACAATGGTGTAATTTACATATGCAAATGGGGATTCAAAATCTACACAGGAGCTGAACTTCAATTTATGAAGATCAGAGCAGCATTCCATCTCTGTTTGGTCTATATTGAGACAGCCGAAATGCCACTACAACTTAATCTTGACTCATATTTCCTGCATTTACAACTGTGCCATCTAGGACAATTTATATCTGCCTTTTATTATTTGTAGTGATTTGAATGTCTTTACATTAGATTATGGCTTTAAATTCAATATGTTCTTGCTGTGCTATAAATTCAAAACACAAACACAGTTCTCGTCCCTGAAAATCAACAGATGAAAGAGAAACAAAACAAGAGAAAGAAACTACCTGTCAAAGTGTGTGGGAAGAGGGAAACAAGCAGTATATGTGTTATGAAACACAACAGATTAAAAAGTGTATCTTTTTAAGAACACATGTAGCACTAACACAGGCAAGGAATCTTAGTAGAGTTATTATGACATTATTCCTTCAAATTTACCATTCTTCACGCCCTTTGCAGTACCACACCTTTTCTCACTTCGAATACTATCATGAAGAAAGCATTTAGTGCCTGAACAATATGTGGGACAGAGGGCATGCTTGCTTTATACTGGAGAATCTCAGGCATCTATTTTCTGTTTCTCACAGATCCTGTTTGCTCTCCTTGCAGGCACGGGGGGGGGGCAAAGATTTTAGCATTCCCTAGCTGCAGTGGCCCTCTGGATTTACCATGCTGATATTTACCTAGTTTAGGTAAATATATTTGATTTAGTAAAAGAAATCAGAATAAAACATGGGATACTTGTCTCTTTTTCCAACAGCCCCTCTCACAGATGTTGCTATGGGAAGAACAAATTCTGCCTGAATAAATTAAATTTGACCTACTATGATTTAAATTACAATAGTAATAATTTCAGTAGTATTATTGTCATTGCAGAAATACTCTGGGTTTATTGTGCCTAAATTTGGGGATTTCTAGCTTTCCTACACTTAGATAAGTCATTGTTACGGACAAACACTGTAGCACCTGATGGTTTCCCATTGTTGACAAAACTTTAAAATAAAGCTGTATGGAGACTTTAGTTTGTTTTTGTTGTCTTGAAAAAAAAAATTACGTTTTTGGCAAAACACTTGAAAATGGAACATTTAATTCAAATCAGTTATATTTTCGATTTGAATATATCTCCCTGTTGGCTCATAATTTCCGTCCTTCATAATGGGACTATGACAGCCTCATCCCATGTGAAAGAAGGTCTTTAATGATGGAAGAGAAAATCCAGCTAGGGAGCACAATGTGCAGGGGAGAACGGGAGTATTCAGCTACCAGTGTATGACTTCCATGAGCTATTGTAATAAAACATCCAAATAAAATAGTTAGGTTTTCATATATAAGCCAGAAATGGAGATCTTTCCAGCTTTATGATACTTGTTGATTTTGCACATGAAGTAAATATTTTCTAAGACAGGAAATTGTTTAGTAAAAAAGCTGTGCAGCTGCTGAAAAATAGATTAGCATCACAAAAACTACATCTAGGAATTGGAAGAGATTTGGAATAAAAATTGAGAGAATCTTATCAAAACTTTATTTCTAATTTTATTCATTTTTGTTTGTTTTTTTAGTAGCAACAACACATAAATTCCTTTTCCTTGCAAGGGTCTGATGACTTTTCCTAGTGTTTCTACAGTCTTTGCAGGTTTCTTAGGAACTCCAAAACAATATTGTTCATTCTTCAGTCTGTGGGATGTCCTCTCATCATTCACAGCTCCTCTAAGGACTTCAACTCAATCTGGATCTTCTTTGTCTGATATCACCTCTTTGAAAAATTATGTTTATTTCTGGATATATGAGGGATATATAATTATTGAGGCAATATTAAAACTATTTGAAGCTTAAACCTTATCAGCAGTCCAGTCATTCATGAAAATTCACCTGACCTGAGTCATCCAACTAGCAAAGGTGCTTGGGGAAATCATAGCAGGAAACTAAATCGAAATAATGTTCTAAAGTGAAGATGCTTTTCTGACCAGCAAGGGAAGGATTAGAAAATAAACTGGGATTTTGATTTCATATTAAAAAGTTAAATTAATTAAACAATTTTAATTCAGAGTGTTTTCTTCTTGTTACGTTCTGCCTTGTTCAATTGAGTCTCCCCCACACTGTAGCTCCTGACAGTTCTAGCCCTGACATTCCTAATAATGCTTTCAATACCTCCAGAAAATTCCTGTAAGAGAGGATTTATGTGACGAGTTAATCAAAGCAGACTATACGGCAATGTGTTTTCATCCCAGATAAATATCCATGTTCCATTACTGAAGTTGATAAAATGTTTGATGGACAGCAGTGACCTGCTGCCTACTGTTCCTATGCTACTGGATATTTATTTTTTACATTCAGAAATGCATGAGCAGGTTACATATTCAGATTTCTTCCTAATCTTGCAGCTGATTGCCTAAACCTTCCCATCTGTGGCTTACACTGGTTAGGCATAGAAGCACTTGCTTTGATAAAATAGATGCTGCAGTGATTCAATGTAAATGAATTTTTCATGCAGGTTGTTTCTGTGGGGCTGCTGGCACCAAGTTCCCATGTGTCGTGGTTTAACCCCAGCCAGCAGCTAAGCCCCACACAGCCGCTTGCTCACTTCCCCCTGGTGGGATGGGGGAGAGAATCAGAAGGGTAAAAGTGAGAAAACTCGTGGGCTGAGATAAAGACAGTTTAATAGGAAAAGCAAAAGCCACACATGCAAGCACCAGCAAAACAAGGAATCATTCACTATTGCCCATCCGCAGGCAGGTGTTCAGCCATCTTCAGGAAAGCAGGGCTCCATCATGCCTAATGGTTACTTGGGAAGACAGACACCATCAGTCCAAACGTCCCCCCCTTCCTTTTCTTCCCCCCAGCTTTTTATTGCTGAGCACAAGGTCATATGGTCTGGCATATCCCTGTGGTCAGTTGGGGTCAGCTGTCCCGGCTGTGTCCCCTCCCAACTTCTTGTGCCCCCCCAGCCTCCTTGCTGGTGGGCTGGGGTGAGGAGCAGAAAAGGCCTTGGCTCCCTGTAAGCACTGCTCAGCAGTAACAAAGACATCCCTGTGTTATCAACACTGTTTTCAGCACAAATCCAAAACACAGCCCCATGCTAGCTACTGTGAAGAAAGTTAACTCTACCCCAGCCAAAACCGGCACAATTGCACACACCACCTCATCTTTTTCTAATGTGAAATAAAGGAATTGATCTTTTTTTTTTAAACAGATTGCTGTAAATTCTGTGTATTTGAGCAGGGTAAATAGTGGTGAAAAGTGGGAAGGAGCTGAGGGGGAGTAATGCTTGGTTTAGAAGTAAATTTCATTGTGACTGCTTGCTGTCTTCCTATCATGTGACCACTTGAGAAATCTGTGAGGAAACTGACTGAGTAAATGTGAATGTTGGAGTCTGTTAGAAATACTTTGGCTGCCTGAGATAAAATCAATGATTTGTATAATTATCCTGACTTGGCACCCTGATCCAAATGGCTCTTGTTGCTTAGCACAACCCTGTACATGCCTGGCAGAACTGTCATAAGCCAAAGAAACCAAGACTGTAGCTGATGAGGAATGACACACGATGAATAACAAAAGCTCGTTTTAAGGTAAGGCTCACTTGGAGAATGGTGGCTCTCTATACAAGCCAGCCAGCTGCAGACTGTGAGATACAAACGCAAATTACTTTCACAACCAGCTGGTCCAGGGTCTTTTGCACTATATGAACGTTGCAACATTACACAATGTAAATCAGGAAAGAGACTAGCACACTAAATCCACTGGCCAGAAATAGCAGCTGTTGCCCCTCTTTCTTCTTGCTACCCCAGCTGATTTATCTGCAGTACTCTCAAGTATTCACTATGAATTGGGATGCTGAGACTCAAAGGCATTTATCACCACTGAAGTGAAACAAGAGATTTCAGCAGTTGCCTTGATTAACAAAAAAGGACCAGTTTATAGTGTAACCAGTAAAACGATGTAACCATATGACTTTCAGAAATGTTACTTAGATTATGGCAGTATTTGCCTGGCTTCTTCCATAACCTCTCCTTAAATTACGGAAACAGGGAAAAGAACTGAATTTTCAGATAACTGAAAATTTCCCATGTGTGATGCCTCAGGCTTTGCCTAGAGTCCCAGGGTACTGCTCATCCATCTGCTCTTTGCAAAAGAAACGCTGGTTTGTGTTTGCCACAAGGAACTATTTTCCAAGGCTTGGTGCCAGTGATACCAACTGCAAATAAGGGTCATTAGCAGGGTAGCAAGAAGTACCCTTCAGCATTGTGTCTCCTAAAAATGCCTGCAGATCCACAAGGATCATTGTCACACTGAAATTTTTACTATCTATCTGCTCAGTTCCGTGGTTTTCCCCCAAGCCCCCTTGTAGCCAACTTCAGACAAATTAACGGGCCAAACAAGGCCAAGCAAGAGTTAAGGCCCTACTGTTGCCTGCCAATATGGAAGGAAATGTTACAAACACACACAAAAATCCAGTTAATCTTAGTAAGTAGGTAGCCACGCTTATCCTTTTTCAGCCAGAGCCTAAATGTGTCTGTGCCCTGGGCAGCCTCCCTCCAATGTAGTTTCCCACTTATTTTCACTGCTTCAGCTTCAAAGTTTGGATGAGTAGCCAATAGGACTCTCCCTCTTCTCTGTAGGAACTTAATCTCCCTTTCTTTCTTTTCAGAAAGCTTTAGTGTCTTCAATCACCCATGGTCCATGTCTTTGAGAATTGAGGTTTGGAATAAAAATGTGAGGGCTTGATGGCTTTTTCTAGAGGCAGGCTTTGAGGGCTAGCCTGCTGGATAGCTACTCTTGTCCAGGGTGGGCTGAGGAATTTATACTTTAATATCCTGCTGGAGCTATTAATGTCACATATTTAATATTATAGAAGAGATGAATTACACATACATTCTCTAAGTTCATGGTCTTTAGTATATTACCAGCTTTCAAAGGAGATTACACATGACACATCAATGATGACAGTTACTGTAGAAAGATAACTAGTCCGATATGCACCGCCCACATTTACCTTTAGTGTTTGTGCCTTCAGTGTTACACAGTTCATCTTCTACTCATTGGTCAGAGCTTCTGATTACATTTTCTTGGGGCTTCCTTCAGAGAACAGCAGCTTCATCTAGCCAGGACCTTTTGCAGAGACCTATCAGTAGAGGCGCTCAATGGAATTAGTACACCATCTTTGCTCTCAGTTGGGTTACTCCCTTCTGTGGACAGTGTCACCCATTTCTGAGACCTGACGGTTACTGCCCTTAACCCTGTACTGACCAGGGATTGGAATCACCTTTCACTACCAGCATCTCTATTTATTTAATTAATCTTTGGATTTATTTGGACTGCTATCACTGTTCCCCTGGACTTCTAGCCCTATATATATATATCTATCTCACACAATGTTTCTTTAGGTATTGTTTGTAGGGACTTTCCCTGTGCTAGACAAGTTACAAAACCTTTTAGCAGTAGTATTAGTTACAATCTTTCTTCATCCTTCTGTTCACTCTTTGCACTCCCTTTGTAAGAGTTAAATTAATCAGGGAATTAGTTTTGTGCCAATTTTGTGTAGGAAGCCCTCAGTAGTGGACTAACCAAATAATTAAAGTGTTAACATGTGTCTTTATAGTATTAGATCTTACAAAACATTTGAAATGTGGGAAGTATAAACAATTTTAGTCTCTTGAGAAATGCAGTATTCACTCAAGTATATGCTGATTTGAGACTCTTCTCTTATGAACTGGAAATTTAAATATTGCTTGAAAAGATCTCCTACTGAATTTATTGACCTGTTGTTAGGAGTTTGACATGAGGGAGATCACCTCCAATTAACTCAGAAATTAAAAGCCAATCCTAACATTTTAGGTCATGAAACTTTATGCAACCTTCTTAAAACATACTGGAAGGGTTTAATTGTATACTGCAGGCTGAGAAGGTGTATAAGTGTTTGTGAGATTGGATTTTTGGATAATAAATTCTTTAAGGCAGAGATCTTATGTTTAAGGTATATACTTGTACATGAAATCTGTTTCAAAACAATCTAGAATGTGAATTTAAAGCATGCCAGCTGTTTTTGCATGAACTTTTCATGTGGCCAGTCTTAATCCAAACAGAGGATCTTTCTGAAATTGCCTCAAACTAGTTTGGAAGCAGATTAGCATGAAGGCATCCTTAGTGGGGAATTAGAGTGAACATAGAAAGGGAGTGACCATGGAGCTACTTTTGTGGAGAAACTCTCACCAGGCTGTTTTCCTACATTGATGAAGCTCATCACAGTGGGGTCCTGATATTGCCTGGAGCTTTTCTCTGCTCCTGCACCACATAAGCATTTATGACTGACAGCACTGCAGACTATTGAGTTGTTTGAACTGTTTATAGTTGCACTCCTTTTTTGAAACGTAACAGATACCTCTTTTTGGGTAGATTTCCTCCTGGTAGCAAGCTGTCACTTCCCAAGTTTTGTGCTGTGGTGAGATGAATGCTTAGAAAGCAGGATACACTTGATTTTATTCATAAAGCATTGCACATGTGATAGAACATCCCGGCTCCATCTAATTAAGCAATAATTCACCATGGGCAGCAGTGTCTTTCAGGGTGGTAATTGACTGCCTCAGCTGCATTGCTGAAAGGCATAAGGCTGCAGGCCACACAACTGGAAGAGCAGTAGTCCTCTGTGAATTTATTTTCCAAATGCTTTACTAATATGAAGTAAGTAGTTTTGTCCTGTGTTAAGTTTTGCTTGCTTATGCAGCATTTATATTATACACTGAAAGTAACGCCTGGCTTCATGGAGCACAGCAATATCTCTGTGCTAATGATGTGAGATAGAGCCAAGACAGCTGAGCGCAGTTGTTTGCTGCTTCAGGTGTGTTACCTGAACGAGATCTATTGGCCCTCCTTAAACTGTTAGCAAGGCCTCTAGAGATAAACTTTGCTGGAGGACGCATGGAGCTGTGATCAGGGCTTTACTAGTGCTTTCTTTCTTTCCTGCTTTTTGTTTAGGTTTTGTTGAATGTAGCTTCAAAATCAAATGGAAGAATGGAGGGTAGGCTGAGTGGAGAACAGAAGTATATACAGCCTGTGGAAGAGGTGAGAAAAGGGCACATTGAGCCGCCTGTGAAGAGAGAGGAAAGAAATTGTAAGTACTAAAAAGAGCAGAGGAAGAAAAGGGAGAGGCAGAAAGTAGGTAGCATCATTAAAGAAACATGGAAAAGCTGAGGGTAAAGGAAATATGGTCATAAGAAATGCTGAAAAAGGATTGCTGGTAGAAAAAGTAGGTCATGAGAAGGTGTACAAGCAGCATGATTTGTGATGGAAGGGAGGGAGTCTGGAAAAGATCTGGTTAATGTTGATAATTTTGCAAAGTTGAGGACCTAGACAGGTAATGGAAGAAAAGGCTCAGAATCTCCAGTGAGCTAGCTGCAGGCACAGGCGGGAAGCAGGCTGGTGGCTGTGGGGACTAGGCACTTCAGGGAGCTGTTCTGTAGTGCTTAGATTACAGAAAAAGGTGGTAGGGCTGATCAAAAGAGGAAGAGAAGTGCTACTGTTAAGAAGGAAGAAGGTGACTAGGAAAGACTTTCACACAATGTAGCTTCAGTGTAATCCAGGACTTGAACTGAGATTTGATTCTTGTTGATATAACTTAATCATGGATTTCTGCTCTTTTCTCATCCATCCAGAAACCAAAGCAGATGAGCTGGAGAGTGTCAAGGCACAAGATGGTGATGGAGATATTCCATTATCTATCACTTGCATTTAAATACAGCAATATATTGCTGTAGTCCCCTGGAGACTGTGAGTATTCTTTTTTTTGTTGTCTGCTGTATCTGACAGTCAGGTAATACTATGATTAAGACATAAGATTTTATTTCCATATTCATCATGGAGTTTGGCTTTTATGGTCAATATATTTTGTTTACAGGGTGTGTGAGGTTTTTGGTTTTGGTTTTTTTTGTGCTTTAATATCTGGCTAGCAAAAAATGCGTCTTTTTCTAAATCAATAAAAAAACCCCAACAATAACACTTGCATGTGTGTGTGTAAGATAGCACTTTATTGTCATAAATGTGCCTTAAAATAGAAAGTCTTTTCAGTGCTAAACTTAGGGTTTTACCTGCTTTACTGTTACAGAAATTTAACAGTCTTGGAGAAGGCTAACCACACAAAACTACTTCTTTTCCAGGCTTGTTACACCCTTTTAGTGTTAACTTCCTGGGTGAATCTATTCAAACTCATAAGCAAGATTGCTCTTATCAGATGGGACTAGGTCATCATGGCTTTATTACTGTGGCAACTGGATTTAGTCAAAATGTGGATCAGTTGCATCAGTACTGCTCTTTTAGAGAGCACCTAGGCAGAGTCTAATGTGAAAGAAAGCGCCGTGCATGTTCAGCTAACCAGTGATGAGGCATCTCCCAGGCCTTGTGGTGGTGTAGGAGCTCGCGGTAGGATTAGAGGCTTTCTCCCATCTGCCTGCCACAGCCAGTGGCTGGTGATGTTTGTTTTTAACTGTCTGGAGAGTGTGTGGTAATGTCCAGGTTGAACAGCCACTGCTCAGTCAGTGGTTGAGTGGGTCATATACCCCTCTGAGCTGTGAAATGTGTCATTAGTTATGCTTTGGGCATCAGGTCATTGGCTTCACAACGTGATAGAGGAATGCAGGCTGAGACCAACATGGCATGAATAGTTTTTTCTGCTAAGAGTAAGTCTAGTTTGGTGTAGGCAGAGTACGAATTAATTGAGGCACTGTGCTGGTACTGCACTGCGGAGTATGAGCTAGGGTCATATGCTGTTCAGATGCTATCTGAAACCTGACAATTCCTGCTGCTTATCTTCGAAGTACTTCGGTGAGATGGCAATCATATGCAGAGCTGTACTGAGATATTTCTGCTCCTAGGGTAAAATGGCATCTGTACCATATCCTCATGTTTTTGAGTTTTGTGCTGGAGTCCACATCTCCCAGTCCCTCTTCCTGGAGGCCGGAAGGAACATCAGCATGGATTTAGTGTATCCTGCTCCAAGCTGCTGTTCTCTAACTGGGTTAAACAGTTCCTCTGGAGAGTGGCTGGCCCCCATTGCGCTCAGTCCTGCTTGCTGGCATCAGTGGATATGTCAGGCAGGGAGAGAAGCAGCCCTTCCCTGAGAGAGCTGCGACAGTGAGAAGTGTGGAGGTACAAGTTCTCCCTGGAGCATAAGCAGTTCTCTTTCCAAAACCACATTTGTGGGTGGGAACTGCACGTAATGTTTAGGCTGGGTTGGCAACAGTAGGGCTGTTCTCTACTTGTTCCCTGAAGCAAGGTTGTGATACATGGTTGACAAGTGTCACAAAACCCAAATGAGTAACTGCAGTAGGCTTGACTTCAGCCTCTCTTTCCTGGAATGAATTAACATTTGCATTTGTGTGACTTGTTCAGATTTCCCCTAATCTAATGGTAATTTCCATCCTCAGAAGCCCTGTGAAATAATCAATATATTTGACCTCGCTTTAGGTGATGGATGGAAAAACTTTGAAAATACTGAGCAAGGTTCATACCAGCCTCATCTTCAGGTGATGGATCAGTGCCCCAGGGCTACCTGAAAGTTTCTACCTCAGAGCATCTACCCTGTTTGCATATCATTTGCTCTAGGAGGAATTCTTAAAAACCTGGATAGGAACACCAAGGCTAGTGTAAGGTCAGAGAGGAAGGTTCTGTATTTTCTTCCTTTTGAGATCCATTTTCAGTATTCTCAATATACCAGTTCAGCTGATAAAACAATCCAACCCATAAACCCTCCAACCATTATCAGCTAAAAGCTTCTTGAGCAACAGAGTATCCGGTAAGCCTGCCTTAAATTAGTCTATTATATTTAGTGCACACATGGCCTACTCCGTAGACTGCTGAAGGCGATTAATCTCTTTTGTTTTGCAATGGAATTGTATTGGGTAAGATCACAAAATTATTTAATGAGTTTTAGCCATGGAGACACTAACCTGTATCTGGAATGTGCTCCTTAAACTGTTCCATCTAGATCTGCAAGCTCAGACTGACAATTAAGATGAAAGTGGGTTTGTCTGCACTGGAAAACTCAAGAATCAGAAGTAATTAATGGACTAAGTGGATTAGTTAAATGAGATTAATTCCTGATCTTCTTCCAAAGCAAATTAAACTAAACCAAGTTAAGGCCACTTTCATTCTGAGTAAAAGCATCCTCTTGCCAGTTTAATGCAGTTTAACTAATCTACTTAAAAACTGAATTTGGATTACTTTTCCTGAATATTTTCCCACACCTAGTTCCTTTGCATTAAAATAGAAATGGCTTCAACAGTCCTTTCTTCAGGGTTTTAGGGCATGGCTGAACCTCACACTCAAGATTAGATCCTATGATTAATATTCAGGTAAAAGTGTCTGCATGACTGCTAGGAATAAAGTGAATGGATCTTTATGCAGTTTTATGTGCAAAATTGAAACTGTTCAGGCTGTGCATCTTCCATATTTTCAGTGTTTATACTGTGGATGCCTACAAACAGGGTGAAAAAGGCATCTAATTTTAGCAGCAAACTGGATGGAAGAGTAGCATAAGGGCAGACAGGTTGAATCAGCTGAATTCTCATCGTTCTAAGATCAGAGTACTCTAAAGTTGTTATGACCCTCCTCATGTAATCTGGTTTTCTGCTACTTAAGGTTAACAGGTGAATTGTACCTTAAGTCCTGCTGAGTGCTGAATGACTGGGAAAGTTTTGAAGCTCCTCTCTGTTGTGTGTCTAGACTTTGAGCTGGTGGCTGCCCAGGTGGAGAGATCACTCTGTGTGCCCGGCTCCATGGCTCATTTGTGAGAGTGGCAGAACCTTTGTCTCCTGCAGTTTCACGCTGAGGACTGTGGCTTTTTCACTTTTTGTTGGTCTGATCCCGATGGAGACAAAGTACTAGGAACTTCTGCTTTTGAAGTGGCCTGCCTATGGCAAATCTTACCTACTGTGACTTTGGCTACCTATGTTGTAGTTAAAAAAAAACAAAACCAAACACAACAAAACAGTGCTGTTTCCATTGTATTTTTTTGTTGTTCATTTTCTTGGGTCAGTCATCTAAAGCTAGTTGTCTTATTTTAAAAAGGAGTGACATATATCGGGTATGAAGTTGAAAATTACGCTGTAAGCTCTTTAGCACAGTGTATATGCGTCTATAGCATGCTTATTGTGGAAAACTTTTGTGTGGTACAGTTTACTGACTAGAGCTCAGGACTGCAGAATATCATAACCAGTATTTAAAACCACAAGCAGATGAATAATTTCCTTTCTCTGTGTATTTGACCCTATTTGAATATCCTACTACAGGACTGCAAAATGTAGCTCAAATTCAGCAACTGGTAGCACCAGGGTAGAAAGGGGTATCTTAAAGTAACTCTATTTTTAGTGGGACAGTGTGTAGTCTCAGCAGTTTGTCTGTGTGCTGTCACTTGCAATATCAGCACCTAAAGTCCATGTGATCTTTCTGATTTTGATGGGACTTGTCCTGTGAAGAAGTCATGATTCCTGTCAGCTGAATTATAATGCACAACTATGCTGCTGCTTTTTTAGATCTGCTAAACCATGATTTGCAAAAGTATCCTAAAGCTGTCCTTGCTTTATTGCCTTATATCTCTGATGCTGGAAATTGATTACTTTCGATTGTAAGAGGGTTTGAAAGAGTAAGAAAGATGCCTGCCTTGTGAAAATTTTTGAGAGAACAGGTTATGCCAGGGGTATTTGAGCCAGTTGGTCTCAGGAGCAGGATGGGCACACTGTTCCAGTGTGGTACCCGAGCTCCTCAGACACAGCTTCTTGCTGAGCTAATCTTGCTCTGCTTGGGAACTAACTGGGCATCGGTCGGTAAGTGGTGATCAATGCATTGTGTATCACTTGTTTTGTATATTCCAATCCTTTTATTATTATTATTAGTAGTAGTAGTATTATAATCAATTATTACTTTCTTACTTTCTGTCCTGTTAAACTGTCTTTATTTCAACTCATGAGGTTTCTTGTTTTTTTTGGTTTTTTTTTTTTTTTTTTTCTCTTCTGATTCTTTCCTCCATCCCACTGGGTGGGGCGGAAGTGAGTGAGCAGCTGCGTGGTGCTTAGTTTCTGGCTGGGGTTAAATCACAACAACTGCCTGGAGACTCTTGTGTGTTACTTCATTGCATGGTGTAGATGGGCCTGAAGGAGACACATGAGCTACCAATTAGAGGTCTAGAATATGTTTACCTAAAGGTTTTTGAAGATGGGAAATGGCCTTATCTTAATTAACACCATGACTTCTTTACATCACTCAGGTAATGTAAAATGAACTTAGAATGGAGGTTAAGTATAGCTCATACTTACGTAAATTCTCTTCTGTATTACTGGTGGTACAGGAGGGCTTTGGTTTAGAATAATTTTTGGTTCCTTGGCAATAAAGTATCTTCTCTGCAGTACATGTTAAATAAGAAATCATAATAATTCCCACTTAACAGATAGTCCAAACAACTAACTATTATCTTATACATCTGTGTTTTGTTTTTTTTTTTTTTTTAATGTGACTTTGTTTGAAAGGACAAAGTGAGTTTCAGAATATGGAAAGCTTTCTTCCTTGACAACAGGCCAGGTTTTACTCAAGAAAAAGGCAATGCACTTTAAATGTTGATCCGTGGTAGTTTCCCCTAGCTGATTTGATCTGATCTGTCACTAAATCCCAACACTTTGTAATGTAATAAACTCCCAGTCTTTGATTGTATCTGACACCGACAGAGGAGCACTGATCAGAAAAATCTTCCTTTGATTTCTCTGGGTGGTGGATCAGATGCAGCAGTGAAAAGGAAGGAGCTGAAGAACAAATGAACAACATAAAAAAAGTGAACTTTTTATCTCTGTCCACAAAGATGTTCTTTAGAACTACAGACAACACAGTCCTTTTTATTCTTAGAGTGAGGAAAACCTTTCTATATACAGTACCTGCAAATCACAGAATAATATGAAATGCCTTTTTTAAAAAAACTGAATCAGTGCATACATGGTGATGTGGGATTTCTGGTGGGTTCTTCTGGTATATAATCCTCCACAACTATGCATGTGCAGTATCCTAGCTCTTTTTTAAAAAAACAGATGTAAGTCTTGGATATGTTCAAATGCAAACATAGGATTTAAACACAGAAGGCTAATAAATACTATTAGAACTAGTTGAAGTGAACCAATCGTTCAGACTCCTCTGGAATGTAAGTGTCCAGGCACTACTCAAATCTGTAAGTCTGCAGGCATGCTCCTGGGATGCAGATACTGTATCCTTTCTGGTATCTCCATCCTGAGAACAGAGCTTTGCACAACATAAGAGCTCTCAGTCTCAGATTGTTGCTGGTCCTTCATGCTACTGTTGTAACATGGGTGAACTCCAAACTTCTCCTTTATCTTCAGCAGTGTGGGGGGTCTATCTATGGTACAGGCTTCCCAAGCATTCAGAATATTCTGGGTTTGTTCAGGATCCCATCCCACCCCAAGGTCTTCCTCTTCCAAAGCTGAGGTTTTTGCCTGTGTATGTCCTGAACTCGCAGCATACTCCTGTGTCAGTACAGGTGTAACAAGTCTTTAGATGCCTCAGCCATCTGCAAACCTGAACAGGGTTTGTGCGCTCTTAGTCCATGGATGTTTTAAGAACAACATGAAGTTAATTGTGTATTCTTCTTAGCTGCATTTTTAAATAGAAATATTTTCTTGAGTTATGGATTTGAGCTATAATTTTTCATGTTGCCTTCCATATCCACACTGTTCTTGTGACTAGGATAAATGTTGATTAGAGCTATTCTAAAGTAACTGTTTTCATATCAGTAGCAGGGCTGAAGTGAGAAAGGACAGGCACGTTAATTATACTGCACACTTTATTTCCAATGCCAGCTCCTGCTAGGGCAGAAAGCTTTTCTGGTTTCTCCAGAGCCTCTGTTTTGGCTCATGCACATTTGAAAGTGGAAGCCAAGGTATTTTTAGGAAGTTTCTTGTTCATTTAAAATAAAATGTACAGTAATTGGACAAAGCAACTAGTGCCAAATACAATGCACCACATATGAAATACTTAATTACAGAGGAAAGTTATGTGTTCCAATTGACAGAGTAATCTATACTCTAATTTACTTGTCTTACAACTCATTACATCTGAGAGATTGATTTTCCAGTAGATGGCTTTAGTGGATAAATAAGTGCATTTTGTCTCAGAGACCTTGGTTTGAGTCTGAGCTGTGAACCTCTGTCAAATGAGCTTGGAAGCTCAAACCTCTCTATTAGGTAGTGTCTGTGGAATAATCAAAGCAGACATACTTCAATAACGCTAGTAATTTGTAAATAAAGGGCAGACAGAATGAGTCACTTAAAATGATGTGGCTTTTGAGACTTATAAGGCAATGTCCTACCAGGTAGCTGAAGTGAACAGTGATTACTTTTTAATTGTATGTACCTTGACTTTTAGGGTTTAATATCTCATTTATTTCAATTATACTGTGTGAAATTTTCTACCGTGAGCCAAAAGGGGGGGTGGAAAAACCTGGAATCATTAAACCTTGTCCTGATTGTTCATAAAAAGTTGAATACCTTCAGAGTGTACTTCACTTCCTGAAGTAGTAGCTCAATTATGAGTGAGATCAACTGCTAACCTTGGCTGGGGAAGCAGGAGAAATTATTAGCCTTTGTAACATTTAGCTAAAGCACTGTCATTGCAGAAGTTACTATAAATCATATTTTTCAGAAGTTTTCAGCTTTTGTAGCTCTTGAACAGATTGGCAAAAGTTATTTGTGCTAAGCAATTCAAAGCAACAGGACCTTCATCGATATGTATCATGCTCTGGGTACTTTGCTTTTGGTTTGGTATTTTGTTGTTGTTGCTTTATTTCCCTCTTTTACAAATAACTCCCTGGGATGTCATCTTTTGCATTTAACTTTTTTTTCTGAAGTAAATGGTCAATTTAAGTGTTTATTTACTAATTTATTAGTGGAAACATTATGCTATTCAGTTTCAAAAGTAACACAGGGGTTGCTGTAACTGATCAGACTCAAGATCCATCAGAGCTGCATTTCCAGAGACCAATAGCCAATGCCAGCTGTTTTAGAGAAAGATTAATATCTAATCTTTCATGGACAACTTTGCAGTAACATGCCTATGCACAATAATACCTGAAAGCAAGCAGGTTTGTGTTACTGAAATGTATTTATTTTAGGTAGCTTCAGACGGAGACTTTCTTGTGCCTGCAGCAATACCTCCCCTTTTTAATCCTACTGAACTCTTTATTTCAACAGTATCTTGTGGAACTGAGTTTCATGTGTTTTATTGGTATTAAAAATCTCTTCTGTTCTAGTATGTTTCATTATTAGCTAGGATCCCATTGTTGCATTTTTCTATACATTATTTTGTAGATCTGTCGTATTCCCAGCATTTTTTTTTGCTTTCCAAACAAGAATTATTATCTTTCTTTTTCTTTGTTTGTAATCTGTTCCCATGTGGAAATATTTCTGTGTCTCTAACTGTTTTTATTGCCCTTCCCTATCCCTTAGTATTTCTGTTTCTTTTCTTTGTGAAATTGGATGACCAGAATTGAAATGTGATTGTACCATTGATTTTTATATAATGGCACTTTGATATTTTCCAGATTGCTTGTTATCTGTTCC
Source organism: Aquila chrysaetos chrysaetos (assembly GCF_900496995.4). NCBI lineage: Eukaryota > Metazoa > Chordata > Aves > Accipitriformes > Accipitridae > Aquila > Aquila chrysaetos. Next base: position 33,545,875 of record NC_044006.1, read on the forward strand.
TTAATGAAGGCTAAAAAGTTATTTGGGTTTTTTATACTGCCATTGGACATTGTGCTTTTCAGAAACATGTCTAATTCTTTTTCTAAATGGTTACTGGTACAAGCCATCAGAGTATGCAAGGAGTTCATCTTGTTCCTTCTATTATTTTGCATTCAACTCCATTTAAGATGCATTTGCTATTAGGTTATTCAGTTCCCTAATTAAATTAGGTACCTTAGTCACTGATCATTCTTTAAACCATGTGAGTTGGCAAGAAAACAAACAGGTCTCTCTCCCCTCAAAAAAGATAGCTTGCTTTCACTGTTATAATGAATTTTGGATCACTTGCATTTTATGCTATTTCTTTTCAATCTTAAAAGCCACATGGGAAGCTGCCTGCCTTTGTGGAGTGCCATTTCTCTTCAAGGGATGGCGTCACTTAAAGGCTTGAGCACAGGGAATAGAGTGCAGGTTCAGCCCCCAAATTATTCCAGTCCTATTGATTATTCTTAGAGTATATGTAACTCCTTTCTTCAACCTGATTTTTGTGGCAGGTTTGAACTGGTTGCCTTTCCCACACTTTCTTTTTAGAAGGAGATCTTTTTGGAAGATGTTGCCTTGAGGCTAAGTGGCATCTGGATTTTATCTAATTTTTGCCTCTCTGTACCAATTAGAACGTTGTTTAGTCCAGTAGCTGGCAATCTCTTTGGATGACTGCTGTAGCCTGCCTGAATGCTGACTTGTCCCCACCAATATCTAGACCTTTCCCCTGCTGTATGGTGGTATGAAACATCTGGGATCTGAGTTAGGTAATCCCAGCAGAAGGAAACCTTGGCCATTTGAATAGGAAGGTATGATAAGAGGACTACTGTACGCTTTCAGTTTCTGATTTCCAGAGCAACGCAAGTAGTGTAGTGCAGCCCTGAGGCATAACAGCCTCAGTATTATTTAACTAATAGAATGGGCCAATACTGTAATGAGATCACTAAGAATATCATAAGGATAGGTCCACGGGACCCATGAGTTACTAGGGCTACTGGAAACAATATAGGCGCCTCAGGGTATAGCATTGCCAGAGCTGCTTAGCCTTGCTGATGTATCTAAACAGAAATAACTCTAGTATTCCCGCATGGCCTTGCTTTGGGCTGTATATGCATGTCTGTATAAACTGCAGCAAATCTCTGGATGGTCCCTAAACTTAGGAGCTCTTGTTCATTGCTTCAGATGTTTTTTTTTTTTTCTCCTAGAGTATAGATTCATTAAAACTAAGAATTGGGAGCAGAGGAGTTTATATTTAGAGTATAGAAAAGTCTGGAGCTCATTTAAGCAGTCTTGATCAGAAAAACATGGCTGCCTTTCAGCCAAACACTTGGTTTTGATTTATAACTATTGTTCTTCATTTTACACATGATCATGTAAAACTGACCTGTATGACTAGGTGCAATAGACCAGAAAGACTGATTGGAATATCAATGAGAATAACAGAACTATAAAGTCTGTCATGCTGATATTTCTGTGTTCTCAGTGTCAATGCTACTTGGCATCATGACAATCCCATTTTTTTCTGTTTGTTTCTTAAATTGCCTAATTGCTAGGTTTCAGCAGTATCCAAAAACTTAATGCGTCATTAAAAGATCACCTAAAAAGATTTTCTTAGACATCTTTTTTTCTCCCCCTGCTTATGCTTTTAAGTCTTTCAGGATCTTAAACTTTAAATTTGTATCTGTTTCAAGCAGTTTCAACTGCTTTTGGACAGTAACACTAAATAGCCACTAATTAAAAGTAAAGACAAAATAACAGAAAAAATATTTGTTACTATGTCTTCACACCCTGCCCAGTAGGCTGTGATGCTTGAACACTTCTTGTTCTGGTTTTTGTTGCATTCATGACCTTGGTTCTTGATTAGTCTGAACTTTTCTTTTCTGTAGTGTAGAATAGTTAATGATCGTCTTACTTGCACATGCCAGAATTTTGGCACTTCATAAAGTTTTTGCTTTCCCCCTAGTCTTTACTCCTTCGCTTTCCCTCCAATCAATTTAATTCTATGAGATATATTTCAATCATCTATATCAGTGGTGAAAGAAATACTATTGATTTCTGTGTGCATTCATTTCAGTAGTTTCTTTATGAAGCATTATGCTATCAGAATCCATGGTAATAGGGACCTTGCAATGAGAAAGCAAAATCTTAAGAACACACAAGTTATGACCCTGTGTGCTGTTTCCTTAACAATAAGATGGAGCATGATCTTGACCTTGTCTCAAAAGTGCTATTTTTGATCTTAGATTGAAACAGTGAAGCTAATAAGAAAGTAAATAACATTCATCCCATGTTGAAGCCAAAGGAAGACATAATGCTTCTTTTTTGTCTCATGCCTTAAATCTATAGATTTTTTTTTTTATGACGTATGTGGGCTATAAACAAGACCCTAACCTTCACTTTCTTGAAATTTTTTTGGTCAACTTTTGTCTAGAGATTTGCTTACAAGTATCTAACTTAGCATAAGTAGATTAGTAGGAGTTGTACAAGATGGTAGATCTCTCGAACTGTACTCTATGGACCTGTTCTTGTCTAGATTATGAATAATCTGTTGTCATGTTATTTCTCTTTATTTCTGGTCCATACCTGATGTCTCTTAGAGCTTGTCGATATAAGAAGTTAATGGGAAGGCTATGAGTATAAAGGGCAATAGGTATGCCATGCTGTCTCTGGGAGACCATTCAAGTATGCACTAACAGCACATCTAATACAAGTTGGTTTATATGAGATGGAGAAGGCTACCTCCTGCTTTGTGCAGTATGTCTGCAAAGGGAATTAAAATTGAGTGGCTGCTGTGCTGAGAATTTGTACCCCTTGTACTACATGCACTCAGAAAAGACTCGCTTCTACTGACAAGTATTTTATTTGATGTGAACTCAGTCAGAAACTAAGTTGTCACTGGCACCAGAGCAAGACTAAACACCCAGGAAAATGGAGCTGAGAGTATATTTGTGTTGCATGCTATATTTGTGTGTAAAATTAAGAGTGGCTGGAGTGAAAGGTTATAATGGGTTGCTTTGGTACCCTAATTTTTTAGAATGCAGTGTTGTACAGGGCAGTGCAGGTATTTGTTGAACAGCAAAATGATTTGAAGAGAGCAGGGACAGCAGGAACAGTAATACTTACAAAAAAAAAAAAGAAATTGTACACTAGGTGTATAGTGGAAATAAGTAGCACAGATACCTGATAGAAAGACACAAAGAAATACATTTGCATAATTTTATTGTGTTCCTTATATTCTCATAAAGCTTACACAAAATATTCATGTAAAAAGTTGGACGGGAGTGATTGTTAAATGATTCAGGCACATTGCATGTGCTTGAAAGTTAATCAAGAGTATTTCTGAGTCTGGGTTAGCTGGGTAGTTATATAATCCAGAGCCTGCTTACTTTGAAAAGACATGCCTAATGATACATCAGGGGTCTGATCAAGTCTTTGCAGTCCTGACGCTCGGCAGACTGGTGTATTTGGCTCTATTCTGTTGAGCTCATAAGCTCGAAACTTCCTTGCGTACCAATGGACTGTAATGTTGTTTCTTCCCTTATGCCTCTGATGCCTTGCTAGCTTAGGTTTAAAACTAGCCCTAACATCTCCAAACATCTGTGTGCCTTTAGCATCCTTTCTCACAATTTCAACTACATGTGTACTTTGGGCTACAGTATAACTCTTCAGCAAACTGGGGTAAATGCTATGCCTGTGCCTTTCGGAAATGCCAGTACTTAATTGCATGGGAAAAAACAGAGCTAGCAAAACTATAAATCCTGGATATGTTTCCATGCCTCAATTTTCTTACTACTCTGAAGCATCCTTTGGGCTCTTGGATCAGTTCCTCTGGGATGGTCCAGAATTACTTTCTTGCAGCTCATGACTGGCCTCCTGAGATGCTGAATCTTTCCAGCTTAGCTCCTCTAACCCTGGTCATTCCTGGAGCTAGACCAGCATCCCTGCTATAAAAGAATGTTCCTCTCTTACCTCCTTCCCAAAGCTTCCTCTTACCTCCCCGAGGCTTCCTACGTTACAAACCTCCTTTTTAACACTTGGTTTCTCTGGTAACTTTCCACTGTGCAGAATTCCCATGTTACAGACAGATAAGTGTGGCATTAAGCATCCTCCATTAGTTTTCCCAGTAAAGGGAGATACACAAAGACAGAGGCCTTTCACAAGGCAGTGGTTGTCTTTGCATTCAGTTCAAAACACTGCATGGACTGTTCTTGGATAGCACAGATCCTCAATCTTTTGGTGTGCAATCTTTTCTAGATGTTTCTGCACACAGGATTATTTGCAGTCTTAAGTGCAGTGGTCAAAATGGGAGTTCATGGACATTTTGAAGTCCTGGCATCCTCGTTTGTCTCATTTCCTTTATACACACAGTGCCCGTACACGTACTTACTAGTGTAATGTACTGACACACCTGCCGATTTCAACCACTGTGTGCCTGTGTGTGCATGCAAGATGAAAAGAGGTAGGTTCAGGTCACATAGAATACAAGTCACTAAGAACACAAGTAATTGTAATCCTTACCATCATTTTCTCAGGTAAGGTCTCTGGGGGGTCACAGATCATATTTTATTGTATTATTTCTACCAAGCCTGAAAATGAGATGTAACCTGTCAATGAAATGTCTGGTTATCAGGAAATTCACATTCTTCTGTCTTCTGAACCTTTATCTTCAGCAACCTATGGATTTTTAGTAGTCTTGAGGTCTTGCCACATAGTTCATTTCACATGCCCCTTGTCAGCCTTGAAAATGTTGCCGTAATGTCCAAAATATAAACTGTCTTAAAACTTCTGTGTCACTTAAAACCCAAACTAGACACCCCCCCCCCCCCCCCCCCCCCCCAATTTTAACATATAGCTCCTAAAAAGTGAGTGAGCTGTATACATAAATGAAATAAGGCTGTAACACAGGTAACAATTTAACTTCAGACAGACAGCTCACCATCACCACCACACACACAAAACAAAAAAACCCCACTGACTTCTTCAGTGATCTTTTGTTTTCCACAGCACCTTTTCCTTCTGTTTCAGGAGAGCCCTCAAGCACCTTTCAAAGGAATGAAATATGCAAGGATCCTGCTCTCTGCTGTTCTTGTTTCTGACTTCACCCTTCCTCACCACCAAAGAGCAGAGTGAAGCAGAGGGACAGTGTGGTATTCAATCTTACTTCCCCATATCCATATGCAGCTGGACGATCTAATTTTAGGCCTGTCAGCTTTTGCAGTGATAAGTTAACAATATAGATCACATATAACCTGCATCACAATGATTTTTAAATGAGATTTATTCATTTAAAGTAGATGATGAATGGTTCTCTTTTATCAGACTCTTGCAAATAAGATTAAAGCAAGATTATTTTCCTGGAATAAGAGAACAGCTGGCACAAAGTTAATGTCTCTAGGTCATACTGTGCTTGCCTGACCTTGCAGAGATGTATAACAACAATGGGGATCATCCAGGTAGTCTTTCTGCTTCCTAAATCCTGTTTGTGTATTACAACCAGATGCTACCTGGAGTACTGATATGTTGTGAGTTATGTGAGCACTGCGAGAGGCTTTGGCAGGAACAGGCAGTGGCCAAGACAGCACAGTCTGCCCTGGCCTTTCAGAGACCTGGGGTATAAGACTGAAGATTAACTTGAACTAAATTCTCATGCAAGACCCTGTTGTGCTCTTGCAGTAAGTACTTTATATATATATATATATATAAAAAATATTATTCTGGGGCTTTTTTCATTTTGGGGAAAAAGGAAAATGAGAGTCCCTTATGAAATGTGAGGTTAGTAAAACACCTGAAAGCATTAGATATTTTGAAATACATATATAGACATTTGTCTATAAACAGGCTCTGAAAACTGTTGAGAACAAAACATCCTGCTGAGTTTCCATGCCTGGTGCCTACAGAAAGAGTTCAATAGAAATAGTCTGTGTTAGTCTTCTGTGCTTGGACTCCGAACTCTGATGTTCAGCTCCTCAAAACATACGGGAAACAAAGCATATCGGTGATTCTACTGAGCAGACAAAAATCAAAGCCTGAACAACAGAGAAAAATGTTCTCTTTTAAACCACTCTTCAGCTTTTCTGGAGAACACCATTACAGGACTGGCCTAGAAAGAAAAAAGCAAATGGGGATTTCAGAGTGCTCGATGTCCTTGCAGTACATGTAAGCACTGCTATTAAAGGCATGCTGAAAGTAAACTCCTTTTAAAAAAAAGCATTGTTAGCAATCAATAAGAATTCATGAAGATAATATTTTATAGATCAGAAATTGAGATTAGAACAAGTAAAGGTTGTAGATCTCATATGATTATCAAGCCTAATAGAATTCAGTTGACTTCCAGGTTGAATAAAGCTTATTTAGTACTGTTTCATCTTAATAAAAGTTAAAAGACTTTTATTAAGTCTAATGGGCTAATCTGAAGAAAAAGTATGTTGTAATTTATGCTCCAAAATAATTTCTAAGAAATTGATTCAAACATGGAGGAACTGGTTGTGACTCCATTCATGAGATAGAGGAATGCACTGGTGGATATTGTAAGATGACAAACTTAAAAGTATAACTCAAAAATAGGAGACATTGAGTGCAGTGCATTTCTCTGTGTACTGACTGTGTTCTATTTGTTTTTCTTTGTATGTTTTTATCATTGTATCTATAGCTGTTAACTTGTGAGATGTTTTCTGTGAAAATGTGAAAGGAAAAACAGGAGAATGAGAACACCTCATTCAGAGCAAGAAGATTTTTAATCTATTTTACATCATCTCATTGTTCACTAGTGATAGAATTGAACACAGCCCCCAACTCTGATGTAAATTTTCATATTTACGTTGGCCAGAATTTCATCCAAACCAGCCTTGAATTATATAACTGATTCCAGTGGATCAATCTAACCTCACAGATTTGGCCAGCTTTGGGCAGAGGTGTGTGTGTGGGACTCTCTACATAATTTTTGAATCTTTGGGTCAGAAGTGGCTTAGCAGTGCATGATAATAATTTGCTTTATATAATTCAAATACTGCAGCTATTGTATGTTGTAATGCTCAGCCTCCATCATATTGGGTGGATAACGCCAATAAGCAAGCACCTTCGACTTCTTCAGTTTCTCTTAAAAGGGAGGGATTTCTTCCCCAGCTCTTTAGGTCCCTGTCTTTTTTGGGAGCATAGCAGTCAATTAAAAACTCTTACAGGGTTTTAGCTGAGGCCTACAGTGCTTTGAAAGGAGCCCTCAATTTCATATGGTATTTCATATGGCATTTCCCTCAATTTCCTTTTGGTATTCCAGTTTTAAAATCTCTTCTCCTGACTGTGACTCTAGACATCCTCTTTCAACTTTTGCTTACGGACTAAACAAACATGATGTTTTCAGTGCTTCTGAGAAGGAGGAGGGAGTAGAAACTGAGGGCTGTGGGCTGTGGCATTTCACAGGTAAAAGAGAAGGGCTGCATGGTGTTAGACAGGGTAGAGAATCAAGGCATGGGAGAGAGCAACTGAGCACAAAACACCTTTAAAAGATATTTTAAAATGAGCAATCCTTGCTTCAATGAGTTTGCAGTCTCGCAATGTGAATTAGTTTGTGAAAAGTGAGCCGCCAGTGGTGACAGAGATTCTGGTTGATCCTTGCATCTTTGTGTAGCAGAACAGAGAGGGGTAACAAAAAACAGCTTTGGGGGGTGGGAACAAAGGGATGGAATAAAATGGTGCAGGTGAATGAACGCATCCTGTTAATTTCAAGGTATTATTTTAGTTTTCTTGTCTTCTATGTATGAGTGCTATTGTAAATAGTGAAGAGAGAAAAGAGCAGATTAGATGGGTAGAAGGTATATTTGCAGTGGGATTAGGAAGAACAAAATGGTGCTGTTTGGCATGATAGAAGGGATATAACACTCTAGGCATGGGGAGGAGTATGGAGAACCATTAGGAAAAAGCCCAGAGGTGGTGGGTTCACAGAGAATGACGAAGGTGAAACAAATCCTGAAGCTATATGAAAAGTTAAGTAACAACGGAAACAATTTTTCTGATGGCAAGTTCTGATTGTGTGTGTCAGCTCTTTCCAGTGAGAGGGCCATTCAGATGAAACAAACAGCATTAGTTTACACCAAGTTACAGCTTTCCATAATGGATGCTTTCATTGCTAGGCATACTTGGTACATCATCTACTATTGAAGTAATTAACAAAGTATCTTGGTGTTTAATGTCTCATTTCACGGCACAACTAATTTGACAGCTGTCTGAATTATAACAATGTGTGTTAATATTATGTTTTCTTGATACTGGAATTAAAGTTTGTCTTCCAGACCAAAAATCACTGTCTCAATCTGTACTTCACAACACTAACTTTGGCATTGATAGTCTGATAAATTGCTCAAAACAATTTTCAACCAGTCAGAGCAGATACGATTTTCTTCACTTTGGATGAATACCAAAAGTGTTTAGATCCCCATCCAACTGCTTCATCTTGCCAGATATTACTTGATAACACAATGTCATTTTGTAGTGACAGACCATAATTTTGTTCATATTCCAAACATTGCCCTTTATAGGACATAGAAGCAGCGCTTGAACGCTGAAGTTCACTTCACAACTTACAATCTAAAATAGTATCATAAACTTGCATCACATAGAATATCCTAGTGAAGGGTTGTTTAAGGAATAGTTGCAGAAAATATGGTGTGATCTTACACCTTTTAGATCCAATTTGTAGTGTATATAAATTTTGATGAAAGAGTCAATCACAGAAGTTGAAAAGCAGCTGAAGCAATGGGACAAAACTCAGGATCTGGATTTTGGTATCAGCTAATGATTCACAAGGAAAAGATTTTCTACAAGTACAGTTTATACTAGGTTTCTGAAATGAATCAGCAGAACTAAAGATCATTAAATAAATAAATATAAAGGTCAGTTGTCAATAATATAGCCTATACTTGACAAGCATGAATTCCCTGACATCATATCAGGTGCATTTTAGTTTCAGTCCTCTGTATTAGCCAAAATGCTGTGATTCTTCTGTAGGAATCAAAGTACAAATGCTCATGAAACTCTTGCAAATTGTTGACATTATTAAATCATGCTATATCATACACAGCTTTAAAAAAAAAATTTCTATCTTTTATATTTCTTCTTCACCTTTCTGTTTTCTCTTTTAGTTTTGACTGATATTGCAGATACATTCCAGAGCCCTGCATGTTTGTGCTGATGACAAGAGAATGTCTCTACAGGCAATTTTCTAAGCACTCTAAATATAGATGACAGGATTTTATACTACTTGACCATCTGACTTTTCAGAGATTTGAAAGGGATTGGCCTTCCACAGAGAGAGGAGAAGAAAAAAAAGAAAAAGTAAAGGCAGCTGAGTCATACTTAAAATCATGCTGATATATTTTAAGAATCCATTTTTCCTTTTTTTCCCAGTCTTTTATTGAAGATACTTTATTTCATTTATTTCATTTTCTACATACAGGAGATAGTGACCGGTCAGTCTCTTGAACACTTTTCACTGCTCTGTTGTGTTGATTGCCAAGAGTTTATTTTGTAATAGTTACCATTCAGAATAACATTTTCTTAAATTTTTTTTTTTAGAATCAAAAAAGGGCATTGGTTGACTATACTTTAGAAAAGGGCAAATACTGTAGGGCAAGGACTACACTTTAACCAGAGGGTAAGTTTTTAGCACTTGCTTTCTGTTTTTAATGCATAGCAATTATATATAAACAGAGGGGAGAAGTCCCATATAACTGTGATACCTTTGTGCATTATGCCTTCATAGAATAATCGCTGTTGTAAAAAAAAGTCTTTCCCTGCTGTTGCTACATCTTATTGTCTTAGCCACAACAGTTCTTATTACAGGTAATATACAGAATAACTTAATTAAATAGGTGGCATTTGTTAACACAAGTTGACTGTTAATCAGGGCTAATTCTGTGCTTAAATGAACTGGCATGTCTTGCCAAGACCTGTTCCAGTCACATGTAACATGAACATATATAAATATCTTCATACTCATGTTACCTCCAGGCATCTTTTTTCCCATGCAGTTTTACCTTGCCTCTAGTGGTGAGTACATAGCCATCCTGTAGATCCAGGAGTTTACTTTCAAAGAACAGGGAACACCTGGAGGAAATAATACATGCAATTACTCCTATTACAAATGATCAGTGTCCTTTTGCAATAGGTGCTTTATATACATGAGGGTAGAAAGAGTCTCTGCCTCAAATGGCTTCCTGTCCAAATAAACACAAGTGGGAAAAATTAACTATTATTGTCCTCACTGACAAGAATTGAATAAAAGAGTAATCTACTGACTAGCCTTAGGTTGTGCAAGAAGCTGATGACAGTGCTGCTGATTGAATGTAAGTATCCTCAGTTCCAGTGCAGCACTTTATCAAAAATAAGTCCTTATTTGTTAGATATCTGAGTGAGAACATCCTGCGATATATTCTGACATTCCTTTCTCTAGAAAACATTCTCCTAGTGCTAACCTTAACCTTAACTTTTTTTTTTGTAAGACCCACAAACCTTTGAAATTATATTAAATTCTTGGAAGAAAGACTGAGAAGTGGTTAAAGGTGGTATATACAATAACTAAAATACTCTTGGGAATCAGTTTGGTATTATTGCATTTAGTCTGCTCAGCCAAGTAATATATATCTAGTTCCAGGTAGTTGCTTCTTGTCTCAGTTTGTATAGTGTTGGTAGGAAATTGGCACTATAGATATTCTTTACAAGAAGGAATGATGTATGTCCCTACATAAAACAATTTTGAACAGATCACAGGAGCTGAAAAATGCTAGTTAATTTTCCCTTTGATTTTCTGCAGTGTTGAGGAGTAGTTCCCAGGATATTTGTTGGCTGACCTTGCAACCTGGAACATCATGGTCTGGTGTTACTTCTTGCAGACCAGTTGACAACCTAAGTTATAAATGTGTGAACACCATCTGTATGTGTATGTTAGCACAACTCTCTTGTCTTTTCCCTCCAGCATAAAGCCTTAAGTCCCTTGGTTATTTCTGCTGTGGTTTGCTGAGGGCTTGATAACTAGAGGATGGTGTTAAAGAGGAGGGAACAACTTTGCCTTGTCCCTATTTCAGTCTGAAGAGACCTGTCAACACACAATTCCGCAGGCACTTTGCTGTGAGGAAGGGATCCAGGGAAGAGAAGCTGCACTCTGCCTCAGTGTATCACCTCACTTACACATCTTTTGCTTATGAAATGGAATATCCCATTCAACCTGATAACACTTTTACAACATTCAAAGAGGAAGATGTAGTTTTCTGCCACCAGACTTGATAGAGGAGATATAACAAGTTTCATTGGGTTGTCTTGGGGAATTTCACAGCCAAATTACCTCAGCATGGAGCATTACCCACTCTGCTGTTAGTCAGGAGCTGCTATGGAACACAGGCTATCACAGTCATATAATATTTGTTTCTGTTATGCAAATATCTGAACGAACCAAACTGAGAACTTAACATTTTTTGTCATCTGTCTGGTGCAGGGCTTCAATGCAAGGGAAATTTATTGGTGGACCTTGTAAACTTGGATCAACTTGATTAACTGTTTCCTCCAAAGGAGAAGCAGTGGTTCATGCCAAGTCCCATGTTTGACCTCAGCACTGAACAGGTAAAGAGTAAGTTATTACAGTCTTCTGCCTGATTTTATCTGGATTCTTCTAATGCGCTGATCATTGTGTTATCTCATTACTTAATAATTTGACAGAATTAGTAGCAACTACCGTATGCGTGTTAGCTGAAGGACTGTGATTCTGCCTTATGAATAAAACAGGAAGTAATGCAGGTCAATCTCTGTTAGTTATTGGATTGTAGTGATTTGTAGGTTCTCTTGGATATATATGAAAATAAGATTGCCCTCAAGACAGCAAGGATATTTTAAAATATTGTCTAAATCCACTTACAGATACTGAATTCTAAGTCCTGATGCTTTATCTCTGTATTTTTATATGATGAAAGCAAGCTGTCTTTACAATTCTGAGGAAACATTATTATACCACCGTATAAATCCACATTAGGCTTGGATCTTGAATGCTTTAAACAGTTCTGGTTCCTCCATCTCAAATAAAATGTAAAATAACTGAAAAAGTTAGAGATGAATAACAAAGATAATCATGGGTATTGAAAAATTTCCATAATATGAAGAAGTTAAGTATGCTAACACTGTTTAGCCTGGAGAAAAGTTGACTAAGGGACAACATACTAGAAGTCCATAAAGCCTGACATAAAGAAGGTGACTAGAGACACTGTTCATTGTCCCTTCTAGTGTAAGACATAGGAGACCTCAAACGAAATTAGGTGTTAGTTTCACAGCAAAAAGAGGCAATTCTGTGTGTAATGTGTAGTTCAGTCAAGAAAGTTATCACCACAAGATGCTGAAAACTTTTATGGTTTTATGGAGCAGTGACAGATTCATGGAAGAAAATCCAAGGAGGGCTGCTTAACTGAAAGCTCTTACCTCTGCCTCAATAAACCGCAGGAAGCTGGGGCAGTATTGTGGGTAAATATTTACTTTCTTCCACTCTGCTCTAGGCAGAGTGGTACTGGCCAGTGGCAGATATGATGGTATGGCAGAGATCCAGCATGGTACAGCTGTTCTTTCCATTCTTGTGTCCTGGAATCAATATCACTGCTACGATTGAGAAATTTACTCTGGTTTTCAGGTGAAAAGCTCTCTCTAGATACAAACTTCACTTTCTGAAAAAAATACCCTCATGAAGACTGATGCATTTTTTTAACAGCTAACTAGCTATTCTACAATCATTCAACACTTAGCTAGTTTAAGAAATAATGGTGAAACTTTGAAAGGCTAATGCTGAACTGTACAGGCATGTTTTCAAACATGCCCTTTCAAATATTTTGTTGTCATATACAACCATAATATCAGCATTCAGGGTTGCCTGTGTCCCCAGACTGGGTCTGCCAAGGCACCTAAATGAGTTAGGCATCCACTTCTTGCTGAGCAGAAGTTGGCATCTCCTTTGTTTGACCTTCTGGAAATCCTTGACTGAATTCCTGTGTACGGTGCTGTGTCTGCAAATTAGAATCATATTATTTGGGGCACCTGTAAGAAAACTTGGCCAGATATCTTAACAAGGCAAAGATTAACATTCATCTGGCACACACATCCTAGAATAATGAGTGTATCTTCCTCACCGAGATACAGAACTGAATAGCAAATGCTTTCTCCTTTTGTTTGGATTTGCTATTCACCTCTGCTTTGATTTTATGTTCTGTAAAGATATTCCAGAAACATTTTTCTCCCTAATAACTAGCTAAATATAAAGGAAAGACTAAATCTTAAATCATTCCTCCAAAACTCAAGCTATCTGTCTGAATATGCTTCTGGATTAAATAGCTTTTTTTCCCCTACAATTCACTTTTTTTTCCAGTCCTGCTAAGTCTTTTGTAGTAATTCTAGAGGTACAGCAGCATGATATGCCTACCCATCACTAATTTTCTACATGGCCAAGAAACGTCAGGGATTTAACGCTGGCAATATCTTTGCAGACTGATTCAGATATAAAATAAAAAGAATCCTGGTTTACAATTGTTTTTACTAAAGTAACTATTTCCTAGGCATTGTTATTGTATACAGGAGGAAATGGGTAGAGCTATTTCCTTAGAATAAAACAATTTGTGAGGTCTGTCATAACAGGCTAAGAGAATACCTTCTTTGCTTCACATGCCTTTTAACTGCCTCCATAAAATTTAAGGAATTGCAATAAAACTTGGGAAAGTGCTTTTACTGGTGTGCTCTATTTGACAATTCTTAGGAGATTACCTTGTGCTCAAGACCAATTGGAATGTTTGCACATAAGAAATTATTTAAAATTATATTTCTTTTCTGGCCTTTTTTTTTAAGCTTAAAAGATTTCTCTCAATCTGTCTCTCTTGCACTCTCTTTTTTTTTTTTTTTTTTAACAGAAAGATCTTTAAACAGTTCGCTGCCTCCTTGGCATTTCTTCATTCTGCTTTTCATTTCATGTGAAATCTCCTGGGCTCTGACCAGTTCAAAAAGCAACTTTGTAGTTTTCTATGGTAAATGACTGACAGTATTGGAAACTATCCTCTTTGTCTGACAGACAACTGCATTCACACTGCTAAGCATTTGGACTGAACTTTTAATTCAACCCTACCGACTTCTTTTTCTCCTTCCCTCAGCATTGTCTGTATTGTGCCTGCCATGGCAATGTATCTTCCGTTTCTGAAGCGGCTGCATTTTTTCTGTGATCCTAAATGCAGCTTTGGTGCACTGTTTGGGATCTAATGAAGATATGCTTTGTGTATGTGCTGTTGCATATAATAACCTGAGACGTTCATACCAAAGCCAGTTAAAAGGTGGCCCATGCCAGTAGAAGTGGAGCTTGTTACTCTTTGATAGCCGGTAGGTGACTGACACGGTGTCAGTCTATTTACTAATGAAAAAAAATGTGCTAGTAAGACTAAGTTTTGTGGAAATTGTAAGCAAAACAGCTAAAGGATGAATACAGCTGGAGCTTGAATAATTCTTTGTTAGTGTCTCTGTGCCAAAGTTGTGGCATGTTGATGAGATGGTTTGGGAATTTTTTGATATGCTCTAAATACGCTTGTATTATCTCACTTAGAAGAGTACTGTGAATAGGTCTCATCAGTTCACATGCTTAAAATTGCACATGTACTTTGGTGCTGCCTGTCCAAAAGCTGCAAGATTCTGCTGTTGAATTTGTGGAGTGGATGGATGTGGGATGTTTCCATGAGGCTGGCTGCTGCTTCCTTGGAAGAGGTGGGGAATAGCTGTTGGGGCAGCGTGTTTTACTCCACTGGTCAGACATCTGTACCCGCCCAGGGCTACAATCTGAACTGCGCCAACTACCTCCATAGGAAAAGAGAGGACAAAGTACGTGTGTCCTTCATCTATACTCACACTGGGACTTGCTGCCAGGATGCATGACAGGGACCATCCCAGCTTGTGAAGACAACTCAGCGCTAGCCCCACTGATTGCCATTTTGGGGCCGCCCAGGTCCAAATAAACAATGTTGATGCTTACAAAGTAAAGAGCATAGTCCTTAGTCCCATGTGGAAAGTACTGGCAACATGTAACCTTTCATAAGTAATTGGTTCACTTTAATAATTGGAAAATGTGAAAAGGCAGAAACCTTTTAAATTAATGAAGTGATTAAATATTTGTGTATATATAAAATAGAATGAATTTAGTATCTTCTACAGATAACATGCAATATTTTCATTCCAATATAAGAATTTATGGCATTTGAAAGAAATTATGCTCTTTTACCCATATGTCTCTCCTCTACAGCACTCAATTTTGAGATATGTATGCATTAGAATCTTAAACACTGTATTCTATTTGTATAAGTATTATCTGTGCGTGTTGCAAGTGGGTGTATAAATGTCTCCTGAATTTTATCAGTTACAGGTCATCTCTTGCTTTGAAACAAGAAGTATGCTAATACTGCATTAGAAGTTTCAAGTTCAAATCCACAGTTCACAGAATGTGATTCCAAGATGCTACAAACCCCATTAAAAACCCAGCTTTACTTTGCTTCTGTAGCTGCTTGCCTAAATGCAATCTGTAGACCACAAATCTCATGTTTACTCATGTTATATCAGATACATTTCTAGTGTAGACTGTAGAATAGCTACATACTGCCCTGCAGGATGTGTATCTCCTGTGTGTCAAAAGATGCCATACTTTGTTTCTACCCATCCAGCAATGAACTAGAGACTTGACCATCCTCCATTATACCATTCTTTTGTAGACAAAGGATGACAACATATTCCACTATACTTGTACTTGTTTGTACTTGCATGATGTACGGAATGATTCCATACTACACTATAATTAAGCAGAAAGTCCAGTTTATCCTGAGATGCCTTTTAACTACAAATGATAACTCTTCTCAGATTGTGGTCTGCTTGAGATTCAAGGGCCTGTGAGGAGTCAAGGAGCAAAAGGTGAAAACTTGAGACTGTAGTTTAAAGCAGCCTCAGGAACACCCTTTCCAAGCAAACGTGAGTAGCTCAAAGGAAACACTGACATCTGGAACTGGGTGATATTGTATTTGTATGTATACTTGCAATATAATAAATATAAATTATATTAACTATATTTACCATATATTAATAATAATATTAGCTATATTCTGTTATACTAGCATTATATAGTTGTCTCTTTATACGTAAGCCTGATAAGGACTTGCAAAAACAGAACAGTTTTTGCCTATATGCATAATTATAATGAGGTATTTAAACAAATAACCGATAAATGTATTTATTAATCATACAGAGCAGGTGGAGGCTAGTTCATTTTATATGCAGCTGCTCTCATAAGCCTTCTGGACACAGAGCAAGAGTGAAGATCATTAAAGGGCTCACAGACTGTTTAAAAGGATATTACCCTGTTTCTGTACACTGCCTATTGTAGAGCTCACACACCTCAGAATGCATTATTACTAAATTACTTATTGATTCCGAATAGGGCATGTCAACACATCTGTGAGTGATTTTATTTATGGGGTGGTTCTGAAAGAACAGCACGATTTATGTATCTATCTATTCAAGGCAGTGGAGAAAATTTGTAATTCCGTATTCCTTTCTGCAATGGTTTAAAATTTACAAGTCAGTGTTTCAAAATTTTTTTCCATTTGTATGCATTGTTCTTTAGCTTCAGCTGACCAAATATTAATGCGAAGAATGTCCCTATTCACCCTATCTTCCCGATCTCCCAAGTAACACAATGTAGTACATTTGTTTTCTAAGCAGCATACTACAAAGGCTGCAGAAGCTACCATAGATTTGAGAAGGTTCATGGGAGTGATGATGATAACATTTTGTAGAGTAAGCCTATAATTTATTAGATGGAAAGAGCAGACATAAGAGGCAGTTGGAATTGAAGAGGATGCTGGGAAGTGTATGGATTTTTAGGAGAGGGATGTGCTTACGCACTTTCTGATTCCATGGCCAGCATTTTTTCCATTATTTAAATGGTTCCCTGTCTCTGGCTTCCCACTTGTTCTTTCTTCTCCAAGCTGCTCATGTTTAATTTTTTAGCTCAGGCTGGATTCTGTAGACTTTAAAAGACTGAAGCATTTATTAGGAGAAGGAATGGCAAAGGACAAAGACTGGAAGGGGAGGACATTTCAAATAGGCAAAATTGCGTGGGAAGTAGGGATGATGACATGAGAAGGAAATTAAGAGAAGTCTTAGAATTTCTTCCCCTGCTGCCCATGCTCACAGCTTTCCATTATGGAATCTTGTCACTTCTTTCCAGCTTAGCCTTCCTGAGATGGAATCTACCTGTTCCGGTTGACATTCAGTCCCGTTCTTTCAGTCTTTTTCAATAGCGTTGTTGATGTCATTGACGTTTACCCAATAGCAGAAGAAATGTCTCACCAGTCTTCAGTTCTCTCCCTTCAGCATGTGGCTGCAATTTGGCTTTATATGGCTGTGAATCTGTAGCTTGTCTGACTGTTTTGATAACTGCATAAACTCTTTCTGTGCCCTTCCCAATAAACTGGCTTATACAACCTCTCTGTTTTCCCCAAATCCCATAGTTGCCTGCGGTTCCAAGGCATTGTTTTGCATGGCAGGTTGCAGTGTCCCTTTCTGCATAGGATGCAGTAGGATGAAGCTTTTGCCTGTCTTAACAGGTAGGTACCTCCTTGTACAAATAGCATGATCATTTCTAAGTCACATTCAGCTTGCTCCTTGCTGCGTTCGTGGCAGAGTTTGTAACTGGAAATAGAATCTAGAGCCACGTTTATTTCTCTCAGTTGGCTTCAACAGTTGTTGGTTGTGCATTTCTTATCTTTTCTTGTAAAATAGCAAAGCTTTTGATTGACTTTATTACACCAGGAAGACTAGAATTATCTTTAACTCTACAGTGAATATGCAGAGCTATAGACAAAATGTAGAGCATTTTGACTATTTCATTATCTTTATATTCTTTCATCCTTGAAGAAAGGTAAATGAAAAGCAATGAACCTCCTTGGAAGTTGTAAGGTGCTCATATTCTATAGTGATAAGGACTTATAAATATCTAGATAACATAAAAATATATACCTACAAACATTTCAAGAATGTTTTTGGAAGTAATATTAACGACATTTTTTTTAATATTAATGAACTGTTGAAGATAATTTTCTGTCATATAAACTTCTATATTGCTACCATTATGCTGATATTAATTGATTCTCTTACAAGAACTATAGTTGCTAATTCTGTATTCATAGTATGTGAATTTCTTCATTAGCAATTATTTTATGGTTTGTTTTAACTGTGAAAGGACAGTTTCACTGCATTTTCTTTTCCTTTCCATTTCTATCTTTTCAATAACACCAATATGGAAATTCATCATGTCAAACATCTGGAGAGCTCTGATTCTTGTCTCCCTCTTAGCCCTCAGTCTGTTAGCCAAGTAAATGTGATTCGGAGGTCATATTGTTAATCCTCTGTTGCAAAGCTATTCTGCATGGTGCTGCTAAGCTACAGACGTCTAAGCATGAAGGTCTGCAACGTACTGAAATGATGTTGTCAGAATTGTTATTAGCACTGACTTCTGCATTTTCTGCAGGAGAAGTTAGTGAAAGAAGCACAGAAGGACCGACTGACAGGCAGCCCATGAAAATGTGTGTCTTATACCAAAGTGCCTCTTATGGTAGAAGCTAGGTTCTTGTCCCAAGTAGACAGGGAGATATACAGCATCAGAAGCACCTAGAAGCAAGCACACCAAACTGCTCACTGAGAACTTGGTGCATGGGAGGGTGTCTGCTATTTCCCTCTATTGTGTGTTGTTTTTCCAGTGGTGGGAGAACTGTCATTTTTTTCAGCTTATGTAAACAAGTTTGTTGTAAGGGCATGATATTTGCTGAACATAACGCAGAGGGACAGCATTCATTTTTTTTCCAGGGTGGTAGATGGAAGCACCCTTTCCCTGTTTTCCCTTGCTTGGTCTGAGTGGACTTGTTGCCCTTGTCATGTGTGCAGTACTAAATGGAAACAGTGTTCACTGATGAATGATGATGCTTATGCTGGTAAATTTGACTCTTTTTAAAAAAAAAAAAAAAAAAAAATCTGCCTTGCCCCATCTTTTTGATCTAGCTTCCCTTAAAGCAAGAGCAAAAATCTGAAACATGTAGCTAATTGTGATTTTTTTTTTTTTTTTTTTTTTTTTTTTTTTCACATGCTATTTAGAAGACAGGTTCACTGGCACGTATATGCAATATATACCTCTGGTAAACAGAAAAGGATCATCCACATTTCAGCTCATTTTTTCTAGCAAGATTTTTGAAGACTTGAAGAGTTGAAAAGCGCAGAGCAGGCAAAGCAAGGGATTGTTTTATCAATCCCTTTCACACAAAGCACGTGACATTTTTCTGAGCAGTAAGAAATTTGTTTTCAAAAGATATTGTCAAGTTCACTGAGATTCATTGACTCCTGGTAGCAATGTAAGCTTGAGACAGTAGTGACAGGCTTTCTTCCAGGACACCGTGTATCATACAAAATAAGCTTCCTTCAACTGGCATGATGTTTGAGTTATGGTAGCACCATGAAAATTAACAGGCATTTAGATCAGCCAAGCAAGAAGTATGCAGGATTTCTGATCAGTCACGTACAGCTTCTTTCAGCTTTGCTGGCGATATTCTCCATAGGCAGTGTCTGTGGGGGAAATCCTGCAGCTAAGCATCCCTGGCTTCCTCTCCAACCTGTCCTTCCAGGAATTGCAGAGAGAGCAGGATGCTGCGGCAATACTCAGGCAGGAATTATTTTTGCCAGAAGGGGCTCGTTTGATTTTGAACTAACAGTTAATAGATGGGGCAGTTTCAGAACTGGGTGTGTTTTACAGCACTTGGCAAATGACTGCCTAAATCACAGGTACGGTTTGCAATTGCACTGATATAAAACATTTCTCTGTTTACTCTCTTTATTCAGGATATGTATTCACAAAAAAAGATATATTTTTTCAATACAGTGAATGGCGTATTGACATTGATAAGGTGAACTTTACAAAAAGTAATTGGGTAAATGTTATTATCATTGCATTACAGGCAGGAACTGAGTTTGCATTTGGCTGCATAAGAGGTATGTCTACAAGGAGGAGCCAGCCCGAGGCAGCCCTGTACAGTCTGTAGCGGGTAGAGAGCCTACAGTATGGACTGGGGCAGCTGGAGCCTGTAAGGCTCCATGGCTGCGTCTATACTGCAGAAGAGACTAGGGCCAGGGAATGAAGTCCTAGGGCTGCTGATTGTCCCTCATGCTTAATACTTGTTTTGCAGCATGGCACTGTTTTGCGTTGTCAGGACCAGGTTTGTTCTCCCCATCCTCAAATGACATCCTAGGATGCTTTGCACCTTCAAGGCTTCTGCTACACCAGAGTGTGCAACTTATAGCCTCAATTTCATGCTGATAAAAATGTTATTTGGATGAGTTGTGACACAGCCATCACATTATTCAAAATGCTCTGAACTGAGAATAATATGCAATGAAATAGCGTTTATGCATTCAGGCTATGAGGCGACTACAGGGGACCAAAGGGAAACCCTGGGCCAAACGTTATGTAGAGTGGCCAGGCAATGCCACTCAGGGCCTTGAGCTTTATTTAAGCAGTATGGATAAAGTCTGAATTGTCAGCTTAGTATATCTGAGATGATGTAAGGTGCTGTCTGGTATGAAGTGTGTTATCTGTGGTAATTTTCTAGAAGTCAAACAAAGGTGATAAGGTGGACAGGTCAAGGTGCTCACTGCTGCTTCTGAAAATACCCTAAGAGTTAAGCTGGAATCTCATGAACTGGTGTGGGAGCAAGAACTGAAATTTAGGACCTCCAGACTCCCCATCCTTGTGCTCCTTGTCTCCAGAATATTCTACACTGAAATACAATAAAAGAAAAAAAAAAGCATCCAAAGAAGGTAAAATTATGGTTCTTGATGACATACTGTTTCTGTCATCTCATCAGTTCAATGGAGAATTGCAGGAGAGCAGGACTAGTTCTGCTCTCTGGAGCCTCTGACTATTTGCAGTAGAAGTTGGACTGAATTCTGAAGTAATAAGAAATTTAAGTCAAATGCATTACTAAAATTATGTGTTGTGGATGCATGAGGGATTAAAGAGTTTAAAAATAATGATTTGCTCAAGTCAGCCTTGAGAATCAAAGCTTTGGCTTCACTGCTGTCTCAAGGTGGACTTAGTACCTCATGGGATAGTTTCACGGCTCAGTGCAACACAGATAATTTGGCATTCAAAGCTGTCAACAGCATGGATTAATAAAGCATTTACAGTATCTTTAAAGTTATTATTGCAAGCCAACTCTCATACCCTTC
Source organism: Aquila chrysaetos chrysaetos (assembly GCF_900496995.4). Taxonomy (NCBI): domain Eukaryota; kingdom Metazoa; phylum Chordata; class Aves; order Accipitriformes; family Accipitridae; genus Aquila; species Aquila chrysaetos. The sequence continues at coordinate 33,567,208 of NC_044006.1, forward strand.
CTGAGTGCAGCTGTAACTGTTTGTTTCTGAATGCAGAGTTTCTGCCTTTTTTCTTTTCTTTTCTTTTTTCTTTTTTTTTTTTTTTTTTTTTTAAGGAAAATATCCTTGAAAAGATGGGGATAGGCGATTAAAACCAGCAGGAAATGTATAAGGGAATTGTTGGTCGTCTGATCAGGGATTTAGAGACTCCAGCAGGGGAGAAGTATTTTATAAATTTAACATGAGGGTACATAGTATTATCACCATTTTGCAAATCCAAGAACTGATTCAAGATCATTATTCATAGCCCAGGAGTTTTTGTGTTTCTTTTCTTAGCTAACTGCATCATGCCCCTGTCTCCAGCAGAAGGGCAGGAAGATGCATATAAACTGAGCTTCTTAGCTGGGATTATCTCATAAGGCAACCTTAAATTTTGGCAGCAAGTCAAAGGTTTACAGCACATCAGCAAATGAAACATGAGGACAGTTCATGGTACTGCTATCAACTCTCTTCTCTATCAACTTCTAACAAGCAGAGGTCAGAGTAATTATCTCCTTGTCACTTTTGGGGTCTTTGCAGCAAATGAGGCGATCAAACTGTGCTATGGAAGAGCATTATAAAGCTTGGGTAGTTTCAGCACAATGCAGTTCTCTGCAAGGCTCCCTGGCCCTCGCACAGCAAGCTCCTGGCCTGCTCTCAGCTTGCAAGGAAACGACGTGATGGTCGGTGTGCCTGGTTCCTCTCACTGAGCCTTTCCCAAAGTGGGAAATACCTTATGTGCTTCCTTGCCATGCACTTGCTGGAACAGAGTTCCAACCCTTTCAAATGGGCCTCTGGGGAAATTAATACACTGCATATTGAACACCTATACTTTGCACAGGTTTGGTGCCTTAGGCAGAGGATGCTATAGACAGACCAATGGAGTAATTGAGAGATGTTATATGGATAAAATTTAACTGCTAACTTCTAATGTACATATGAACATTTAGACAAATTGAGAGAAAAGGCAACGTGACTAGCTAATTATTATGAAAAATGGTATTCGTGTTTTGTACAATTATGACTATGTTAAGCCTATTTCAAGCAACTAATATGCAGATCTGCTTCAGGAGAGATTAATTGGTGATATGAACACTTAAGCTATATAATTTACTCTGATTGAAGAGGCAATACTAAAATGTGGCATTAGCAGATGTTGGATGTATTTTTGCTCTGAATCCATTCACTGAATATGCTAGGTAAAGCTTCCCTTATTCTAAACGATTAAATACTCTAATCCCTGGATTTGACTTGCATCTGTGTTTTGTTTCTTTGAATTATTCTCCAAGTGCTGTTGCTGTAGCAATAGCCAGTTCTGTGATGAAATGAAGCACATTCCAGATTCAGCTGTTAAGGTCTGCATGGGGGCCCTTTGGCAGGATCAGGCAGGGTGCTTATTATAAAACACCTGATCCTTTCTGTTTAATATTCAACACCATATTTTCTTTCTCCACAAACTCACTGGTCATCACAGGGCATGTCTCTGGGCACTCCAGTAGGTGCTGTGAATTATTCACTGCCACACTTCTCACCCCAGAACAGAGAAAGTGCACTTTGTGCATCATGCTGGCCCCAGCAATTCCCTAAATCCACATTTTCTGAGATGGAAGGGAAGCTGCAAGCCACCTCCTTAATTCCATTGGCAATGAACTAGTTAACTACATTCATTCACTCAGGCTTGTAGATTCTGATCCAGAATTTCATATGCAGTGTGGATGCCTCTGAAAACTGACATGTGAAGTAAGGGAAGAGATAGACAAACTATTAAACTGCAGTATCTCAAATACACATAATAAAAACTGACTATGATCAGAGTTCAATTGGGGGCCAACTTTTTCTGCACGGTATAGTTCTGTTTCATTTGCTGTAAGCACAGAAATTACACCTGGATGCCAGCATACATGCTATGCAAATTTTCTGTAATACTGTAATGTCCTAAAGTATTAGCAGAGCTGGATCCTATAAAAGCTGTGTCCAAAATGCCTAACTATGTGCAGTTAACACAGATATTAAATTGAGTGCTCTTCTTGCTATTATAAATGACTGCTTTGCTGTCTTTGTCAGCAGAGTTGTGGCATTCATCCTGTCACTAAGAATAAGATGACCATCTGCATTTCTGCAGAGTGATGGCTACCCAGAGTGAGTTCAATAAAAGAAAATTATGGCTTTGTGCTTTGCTACAGCCAATAAATCATGAGCAGGTCTTGCACTGAGGCAAAAAATGAAGAATAACATTATGTGGAAAGACTCTTTATAGGGTATCAGCTGAGCAGCCACTTGAATTGTAATACCCCCAAAATGAACATCATGCAAGTGATAAGTAATGACCTGTTCATAAGGAACTGAGCACACTGGGTTGTTAGGGACACTGGTGGATACATGTCAGGGAAACACTGAAGGTACACTGGTGATCTTTGTGTGAAACAGTAACAGCACATGAACACAAGCTACCAGGCAATTTTCTGATCAGCTTCCATTTTCTTCCTTCAAAATAAATTTCTTCAGTGCTAGTTCCTCATATCATTCCTCTTGCTTTCTCTGACCTGGGGTCTTCTCCAACAGCCTATTCCTTTAGCCTGAAAGACTATCTCCTGGAAATCAAAGCAGGTTATAGATGGCCTCAGGGACCCCTTGGAGGTGGTATAAGCCTTCTTTTTAGGGTTTAAATGTGTCATACTGGGGACTGGGGTTCTCTGACCAGACACATCACTGTAAAACCTCCAGTTATCTTATTTGTCAAGTAATAAAAGCCTTTCTCAGTGGTGGGAACTCTAAAATCATCTGAAAACTAAGCAGGAGTCAGGTGTCCTGAATCGGTTCTTCCTAAAGGCAGTTGATTTTCTGGTTTTGTTTCCTCTTTCAGTCTACTTTGAGGCAGGGACTAAAGCTCTAATGCTTTCTTCCCAGTTTAGTTATCCTGAGTAGGGGGTGCACTACATGCGTGGCTTTGCAAATGAACAGAAATATGTGCTAAATGAAGGTGGAGTAAATGCTGTGGAAAGTGGGTTTCTAAGTAGAGTTTTGACTGTTATCTCATAAATATTCATTGGAGTTTAAAATATAGTAAGATATTTTCAATATAGTAGTAAACTAAATTATCATTTAAAGGCTCTTTGTAGCCATTTTCTTAGATTAATAGGTAAATAACAGTTTAAGGCCAAATTTTGAGCTGAATTTAGTATGAATTAGCTTAACGGGTCTCTGATGAAATCAGGTGTAATACAGATCATACTGTGGCTCCAGACATTCAGAACTGCACTCCTATCTATTTCTTTTTCAATTTTACAGTCTCTGCTTAAATACCGTGGTGATTGTCAGTCAAGAAATGCCTCCAGGTGGATTTTTCCCAAAGGACTCAGCATGATGTTAATGGGAACAGTGCTTTAGAAAACGTCAGCTCGAACAAATATCGAAAAGGACAATAATCACTAGAATTCGGTTATCTATAAACACTATTAAATGCACTGCGGGGAAAAGGGAGAGGAGGGGGGAAACGGGTTTTTTGAATCTGAGGTTGTTATTCTTTATTGCTAATTAATAAACGTTTGGACTATATTGATTCTCTGAAGGACCACTAGATGTCAGCACGTATCTAGGCTGGCACAACCGGAGCAACAACCATCTGGTAGTTAAAAAACCCCTCTACCCTGTAATGACGTGTACTTTAGATAGCATACAGTCACGGGCTAAAATTGTTTTGTCTGACTTTATAAAAATTTCAGGCACCCAAATTGTAACAGTGACTGTTTCGGCTATCAAAATAGAGGGACTTTTATGTATGTTACTTCTTGCGCTTGGTTTGCAAACTACATTCATTGTCCTCTGTATTCTGTCCACTGTCTTTCAGGAAGCGCTTCTCATGGGAAAGTCTACCAGGTGCAGCTTTATAGTGAGAATGCCTATTGTTTTTTTTTATAGAATGATTTCATGGCCAAACTTATTTTAAACATGAACTTGACAGCTAATTCTGTTGAAAGTGGGGAAAACCAGAAATCCGAATAAAACTTCAAACATAATATTCATAGCATAATATGACATGCAACTGTTCTGTGAGATCAGGCAAAAAACCCTAGTGTATTCTGAATATGCTCAACTCACCTGTATTACATATAAGAAATAATGAAAAAAAATTACGTTACTATGCATTCAGTGTATTTAAAATGCATAGACACACTTCACTGCTTGCATTATATTTAAGTTAGATCAAAAGCCTTCTCAATTGATTTTGCCACATAGCAGTAAGGATTAGTATTCAGCCATATATTTATGTTCATATGCTGTGTATTCACTACTTAACATATATCTAGATCCAGTGTCAAAACAAGTAAAGTTTTGGGTAGTTTTGACAGGTAATCCATTCTTCCTAACCATCCATATCTTCAGGACAATTGTGTTTTGGGAAATTAGGCATATAAACTGGAAACTATTATTTAAACTTTTTTTTTCTCATAGAGTGGAATGCAGGGTCCTTAGTTATTGTAACAATTCAAACAGACACTACTACAACTGCTGCTAGCAGTTGCACCGTGTCACTGCTGAATCAGGCTGTAGCGGTCTATAGCGCAACCCCTGGAGTGCTATCAGTTGATTAGTTATCAAGAAAGGGCTCCATGCTCCTTATTCACCTCACTTCATCAGAGATGCTCCAATGAAGCATGTGGGCTAGTGGCAGGACTACTTATTTCCCACCAGAGACCACCTGCACTGTCTGCTGAAGGGCAGGTACAGAGGGAGCCTAGGGATTAGATGCCTCAGTGGAGAACCTGAAGCTAGCTGGGGTGAATCTGGGCCCATACCGTGAAGTTACTATGAAATGACTTGTCCCCTGGCCCACGAGTCACTTACTAGCAGTAAAGCCCCAGTTTCTCTGCTTCTACAATGTCTCTGCTGTGGCAGTGGTGTTGCACATATTCCTTGCGCTGAGTTACAGATTCCTGCGGTCTCTGTGGTCCTGTGCACCAGCTACAGGGAGCTGGAGAAAAAACAGAGATGCTTTTCAGAGGCTATGGGTGGCTTTCTTCAGCCTGCCCTTGGATGTGACCTGGTGTGTGTGTGGGGTAATCTTGTAGCAGTTGCGGCCATCCTATTTGCACTTGGCATATCTTGCCTGCTCTGTCCCAGCATCTGCCAAAGGTTTGCACCGTACATTTTCAGTACGGCAGAACCTTCAGCATTGCAATAATCAGCCTCTCCCAAGACGGCTGTGTTGATCAGAGCATGAGCCGGCGTAAGGAGGTGCTTCATCCTTACAGTATTTCAAAGCTGATAAACAGCTGACCAAGTACAGAGAGGAAGAGATGCAGAGTAAGGGGAAACTTGGAGTCAAGAACGAGATCAAGTCTGCTACCCAAGTTTGCTCACAGAAATATATCTCACTGGACTACAAACTTGACTAACCTTATTCACACTGTGGTTCAGGCAGGTAGCCTAGCAGCAGAGATCTTAGCAGGTTTAGCTGCAAACAATGTCTTGCTGTCCATGTCTCATCTGTTAGTAAAATTTAGGATGCATAGGAATTTCCATGCCAAAGGTGAAAGAAAGCAAGGTACAGCCCCTCTGGACCTCATACAATCAAAACAATGCAAACATAGGTAGACTGGCTCTATTGTTCCTGGAAAATGATGACTATTTGGATTGCTGCCATGGTTTAATCCCAGCCGGCAACTAAGCCCCACACAGCCACTTGCTCACTTCCCCCTGGTGGGATGGGGGAGAGAATCAGAAGGGTGAAAGTGAGAAAACTCGTGAGCTGAGATAAAGACAGTTTAATAGGAAAAGCAAAAGCCACGCATGCAAGCACCAGCAAAACAAGGAATCATTCACTATTGCCCATCCGCAGGCAGGTGTTCAGCCATCTTCAGGAAAGCAGGGCTCCATCATGCCTAATGGTTACTTGGGAAGACAGACACCATCAGTCCAAACGTCCCCCCCTTCCTTTTCTTCCCCCCAGCTTTTTATTGCTGAGCACAAGGTCATATGGTCTGGCATATCCCTGTGGTCAGTTGGGGTCAGCTGTCCCAGCTGTGTCCCCTCCCAACTTCTTGTGCCCCCCCAGCCTCCTTGCTGGTGGGGTGGGGTGAGGAGCAGAAAAGGCCTTGGCTCCCTGTAAGCACTGCTCAGCAGTAACAAAGACATCCCTGTGTTATCAACACTGTTTTCAGCACAAATCCAAAACACAGCCCCATGCTAGCTACTGTGAAGAAAGTTAACTCTACCCCAGCCAAAACCGGCACAATTGCACACACCACCTCATCTTTTTCTAATGTGAAATAAAGGAATTGATCTGGTGGTTTTTTTGTTGGTTTTTTTTTTTTTTTTTTTTAACAGATTGCTGTAAATTCTGTGTATTTGAGCAGGGTAAATAGTGGTGAAAAGTGGGAAGGAGCTGAGGGGGAGTAATGCTTGGTTTAGAAGTAAATTTCATTGTGACTGCTTGCTGTCTTCCTATCATGTGACCACTTGAGAAATCTGTGAGGAAACTGACTGAGTAAATGTGAATGTTGGAGTCTGTTAGAAATACTTTGGCTGCCTGAGATAAAATCAATGATTTGTGTAATTATCCTGACTTGGCACCCTGATCCAAATGGCTCTTGTTCCTTAGCACAACCCTGTACAGCTCTATCCCCTGGCCCAAAGCAGAGGCTGATTGTCAGCAGTGCTAATGAAGAAATGACAGTATCCCTTTAGCTGGCCATTGAGTAAGAAGAGGTTCAGCAAAGGGGAAGCAAGCCTTGCAGTTTTCCACTACATTCAATATTCCCAGTCACTACAGCATCAGCCCAGGATGAACTGGCAAGTTTTTGGCTCACCATTGATCATGCTCTTTCTCAGACTTGATCTTTCTCCATGGATGTCTTTTACTTCTAAGGAAAGTCTTTGGCTTCTCAGAGTTTAAATCCAGACAGACTAATAGAGCTCAAGAATTTTAAGACTGGTAAAAGGGAGGATGATAATTTTCAGTGTTAATGTGGTACCTGGAAGCATTTTCATTTCTGTTTGGTTCTAGAAAGATGGGCTATGATGTCTGCTGGTGAAAGCTTGCATATCTTTATTGCAGCCTATGCTGTGAATTAAAATTGGCAGATAATTTGGCTGAATAGCTCTGTAAACTATTGTGTTGGGATATAAAATACATATGTATGTTATTTCTTAGTGTTGTGCTTTAGCTCATAAGACAGTAACATCCTCAAAATCCATTCAAATCTGCCCCTGTTGCTGAATCAGGTCTTTTCCTTGTTGAGGATCTGTGAATTTTAACTTGGTAGCACTTCCTTGGTACTCAAGTGCTGTGTTCAGCTTTGTCCCATTTTAGTGAGTAATTGTTGGTTAAAAATAAAACCAAAAGTAAGTTTTTTCAGTCATTCTGTTTTGCTGCTTAGGGCAGAAAAATATCTTCCTTCCTTCCTGAATGAGGAAGTTTACAGCAACTGATTTCATATTCACATCTCTCATGAGATGGAAACCTTTAGTCTCCAGTTCAACCACTGGATAGAAATAAAAGTATAAGCTGTGTGGGGATCTATTTTGTCCAGTTCCTGACATCAGTTGCTTTTCCTGCTATGGCTCTGTTTTTACACCTGGATGAATCGAAGAAAGATAATTTTGTAGCAGTTATCCATGATGGTGGACACTGGGATTCAGAGAAATAAGGTACACCTTTCTAACAAAGAAGATAATTAATCATTGGAAACCATTTATGTAGAATAGTGGTGGGTCCTTGACAACTGCTATTTTTTTAATCAGGATTCAATGTTTTCTTTCGAAAGATTCGTTTTAGTTCAATTGCACACAATTATTGGACTTGGTGCAGGAATTAATAAAGGGAAATCTTATGGCTTTTAATACTTTGAAGTTCATTAACTGTTAGTCCAAAATCATCAGTTCATTGCTAAGAGGAAATAGTCTAATAACTGTCAATGTACAGTCCTTGCCTCTCCATGCCAAAGCCTTATTAAAAGGGAATTTAGGATCAGAGATGAATTGATTAATTATATATTATTTTTCTGAAATGAGAACATTCTCGTGTAGATCATATTTTCCTTCTATTTTATTGTTGTATGCATCTTGCAAAGAGGCTTTTTTGCTCAAAGGAAGGCTAGTTCTATTACATACCCATCATGGCCACATCTTTTTGGACAGGTCTGTTTGGGGATGCAGTGTGCTGCCCTGTGTATCTATAAACCCTGAATCTTTGTGTGTCATGATAGTCCTGGGCTTAGAGTGCTTTCATGTCCTACACCAGCATAGGAACTCTGCAAGTTGAATGGCTGCACTAGTGAATCCCTAGTTACTAATTCTGGAGTAGTACATGTAGCTTTAAATGATGAATCAGACAGAATGAAGCTGGCCATTAGAGTGCACTTGATGTTAATTGAAGCCATGACTCATTCATTTGCATATTTCCTTCCCACAAAGAATGTTTAAGTAAGACCCTTTGCTCCTTTTAAGGTCTTGAAATCTGTGTCTAGCTATATTTCAGAGAAGCTGCTGATCACAATGGTTGATCAGAAGGTGCTTTAATCTCGTATCGTGACCGTGTATTGCAATTTGAACTCCTTCAGCTTGAAAACTGACTAGAAATTTTGGGCAGCCTGACTTTCTGTCACACAGTTGTGGGATACTGTGGCCAAGGCTGGGATATTGAGATGGTTCTGGGTCACTGGTTACACTGCATGTGAACAGTGTCTCCTTGCCCAAAGCCTACTCATCAATCTAGTTACTCATCAAGCACACACATTGCTGCAGTAAAAGGCAACCAAAGTCAATTTTCCATATTTCTCCTATTTTATTTTTCCTGCTGAAGATCAAGTAAAGATCAAGCCGCAATGAGCACACCAGTAGACTAGTTACTGTAAATACATGCAATAAGTGACAGTCCCAGGCTCAGGAAATATTCAGTTTAAATTGACCAGGTATCTGAAGAGTAGGAAGGGAGAACATTGCAGAACAGTGACAGAATTAGTTATACATTACCCAGCAGTCAGGGGCCAAACAGAGATCCTGTCTCCACCAGGCAAGAATGGACTGGCTGGAATTCCTTAAATATGAAAGCCTTGCAACAACAGAATGTCATTATAAAATGTATCCTTTTTTATACCCTAGGAAAAAAAAATCCTGTAGTATTGTGTAGTAAGGATGTAATTTTCAACCAAGTTCTGCCGCTTGCTTAAATGGTCTTCAACAATCTATTAGATTCTAACAGACTATATAAACTAGGGATTAATTTGGCCCATTAAATATTAAAAGAATAACACTTTTCTCATTTCTCTCACAATTTAGAAGTGAATTACATAGTTGCATTACAATCATTCCACTTAATTTTACTTTTCATGTCATTTTTCTCCCAGCATTAATTTTGTCCATGTTGCAACATTCAGCTCAGGACATATCTCACTGCAGTCCATTATCTGACCAGTCAAGCCTGCAGCAACAGGGAGTCTTACTTAATTGGAAAGATGCACTGATGCAGAAAAGGTACCTGTAACTCCTTGCACTAGCTATACCTTTTAAAAACGCATCATTACAAAGATGACAAACTGTCATCTATTCTTTGATCTGAAAGATTTTCAGAAGCTGCCAGAGTCAGAAAGTAGAAGGGCTGAAGCCTAAAATTCCTTCCATGTTGTGTTATGGAATAGATGTGTAAAGAATGACTGTATGGGAAGCATCAGGTGAGAATTTTTAGAAGCTTTTCAAAGCAATCAGTGAAATCTGATTTAAGAGTACCACTTCATTTTGCACTTAATAGTGTTCTCCAGATTAACCATATTCCAATATGCTTTACAAAGTTAAATAATACAGCTACCGAGATAAATAACAGCAGAAAGAGACAGTCACAGCAAGTTATAGGCTTGGGGAATAGCTGTTTTCAGCTGAGATTTAAAATTAAATGGCAAAATTACAGTGCATTATTTTATACCACAGTGGCCAGGGGTTTTCAGCAAACTCCACTATACCTGAAAGCTGTCAAATGATAAGCAAAATTAATCAGACAAGAAGAGTGGTTGGAAGAGTTCAAAGACCTGAGCCCTACTGACACAACTTCATTTGAAACTGAACCTGACTGACACTGGACTGTGCTTAGCAGAGACGACCAAGTGTAATGTGACATTAATTTTCCTCTTTCTGACCTTGCTTGACTGAGTGCACTGGAGCACTTAATTCTTTACGCTCCTATCAGAAGGATCTAAGGTGAGAGTCCAGTGGTAGCCAGTCCCTTCTGTGGCCTGTCCAGTAACGCAGTGTGAGCTCAGGCAGTTCATTCCTGGAGTATGGTCCAAAATTTGACTGTCCTTGGCAGTTGGCAACTGTGAACTCTGCCTAGTCTTATTTTCCTTGATCCCGATACCAGAGCAGGTTTCTGAGTCATCAGCTGCAAGAGCAGCATTCTTCTGGAGATGGAAAGCAAACCCCAGCCTAAAAAATGCAATAGAATTACCTCAATTTACACCTACTGAGAAGCGTGCTAAAGCAGCTGTAGCTGATCAGCCTCTACATTCTTAGCTCAGATTCAAATCATAATCAGAGACAGTTTTAAAATTTTGAATAGTACAGGGAGAAGAAGATGGAGATATGTGCCATAATATTTCATCTGAAAAGGTCTTATAGGTATAGTCATCAACTGTTTAAAGATTTCACCATTCATATATCTTTCTTAACATTCAGTGTCTTTCAAAACCTATACACTTTGGATTTGACACACTTTGGATTTGACACACTTCAGGCAGAGGGGTGATATCACTACAATACCATATCCCAAGCCTGAAGAAACATACAAATAATGCTATAAAAGTTGCACACATTTTACCACCGTCTCAATTTTTTACTGCAGAAATGTTGATTTAGTTCGATCCCTAACTGTCTTTTACCTGTAGTACCCTCAGCATCACAGTAACAAAGAGCCAGCTGCTTTTCCCAGCCTCCATTTAACGCTTGAACAGGAGGAGTCATGCTATGCCCAGCTTATCTGGGCTCATGAGGAAGAAATGGGAATATGTTCAGCCTACTTTTTAGGGTTTGCCTAGCAGCTCTGGAAACCAGTGGCAAGATTCAGCCTGATGTTAGGAGCTTGTACATATAGGCATAGTTCTTCTAAAAGACAATTTTTAAGGTGTTCCCCGAAGCTTTCTCCTTCTACCACAGTAAAAACCACAAGATGCGCTCCACAGAAATTTGGGGTGGGGGGGGGAAGTGCACTCCAGGTATGATCTCTGCTCATTTTAGAGCCTGTTAAATGTTGAACAAGGCAAAGTAATCTGCAGTTATTTTGTGGGACTATGGTATTGCGTTAATCCTAATGACTATGATGGGTGAAGGATATAAACATTACATTTGATGAGGACCTGGCAAAAACACCTGTCTTTGTTAAACTGAGTGAGTTGGTGTTGTTAATGGCATTCTGGGCATCAGAATTTGTGAAGAGGAAAATGATTCTCCATATTTGTTGATCTTTTGTAAATGTTCACTCTTAAGCAACGCACTCAATATTCAACATGCTCTGCTTTTTCATTCCTGCAGTAGAACCTTACTTACTTAGGCCTAATCCATTTTTTGTTTAACCTCCCTGTGGCTGAAAAGATGCATAGAGTGAATTTGGCTCATCATCCCTCCACTTGCACCACTTATATCAGGTTTGAATATGAACAAGAAATCAGGGTTGTACAAAAGGGATACAGTGTAATGACAAAAAATACTGTGTAGCAGAGGAATTTTTTTTTAATATTAGGTCTAAAAGGATGACTGTTTTCCAGAAACTTGTTTAAAATGATTTAAAATGATTTAAAATGATTTAAAATTATTTAAAATGAAACAAGTGCTCTACTCAGGAAAATGATAGAATGTAATTGGAATCAAAAGGATAATTTCAAGGGGATAAAAACCACTGCAGTGCTAAATGGAAATGTCTGATGTATTTACAATGAAAGACAATAACAATATGCTGTCTGGCATTGCTTCCGACATTGCCCAGTATCTCAAAGTCTAACTTAGGAAAGGTATGAAGAAATGGAGAAGATTTGTAACCTATAAATTATGAGGATCAAGTAGGTTTATCAGAGGAGAGAGAAAAACCTGATGTATTGTAAATAAGTGTTCTACAGAACCGGTAGGTAAAAGTAAGCTTTTAATAATCATCTGCCAGCAAGCACAATGTTGAAATACACATGGTGGTAAAGATTTTGGAAACCATAAGTCTTTCTGGGCTGCATTCCTACAGGCTAATGAAAACAATTTTGATGTACGTTTGGCTGGTGAGCATTTGGTCACCCACAAAGTCACCTGTTTGAAAGTGTTGTCTTTGGCATTGCTAAGTGCCTATATCTCTAAACAAGCGCTTATTAGAAGTGAATCCAGCATGGAAGTGTGTAAGGGAAGAGAGGTAAAGACTTGGGGCAAAACTTAAACAACATTTTTAAGTAAGACAAATATAAAGCCTAAAGGCTATCTTCCATTCCCCTGAACTGGCAAATTCTTTGAGGTGAGTAATGAAGTGTAGGTGAGATTGGCTTTTTCAAGCCGTGAAGCTTGCAGGAGAGTGACTGTGAGGAGAATAAGACCTGGTTTTGTGTCTATGTTGGTGGCAACAGTGGGAGGATATATCTTCAGAGGGCTGTGATGCTGTAGGTAATGGAGCTGAACACAGTGCTCACTGAAGCCTAGCCAAAAACCCTGTTTGTCAAAGACACCCTGTTTGCAAATACTAAATGGATATTGAAAGCACGGTTATGAACAATTTGTATTTTTAGCAACAGGAAAGCAGGATACTGAACTGTGTTGCCAAGACATAATATATGTAATATACACTTCTTCTGGAACTAATTATTATTTTCTGAAACTACTGCAGAGCTGTACGTTACCATGACTGAAAAGAGAGGGCTTTGTAACAGGCTTAATCTCTTGTTAACATCAGGAGATATAGCTTCTAGTCCCAGCTTTTGCAAGAAATTAAAATCATTTTAATTCCAGTAGTGCTTAGCCTCCCCATCAACACTAGATTGGCTTTTAGAGTACTTTGCCCTCTTTTAAAATTGCTAGCCTAAAAAGTTCAAAGTGCTTTGCAGGAGTTCAGGAAGTGAACACCTACATTTACTTTTACTACTGTGAAAACTGAGGCAGATGAGTATGATAGTCTGATTTTCGAAGGACTCCACTTACTTTAATGTATCTAGTAAGAGGGATGTCAGCATATGAAGGAAACAAGAAGCAAAGGTCTTCTATGACACCAATAGGCTAAATTTCTGGATTCACAGCAGAATATCAAAGCTTGCTTTCACAGAGTATTTTATTCTCCTCTGTGTATTTTCCACAGCAAGAAGATTGCATCCCTGTGGCATGTACGTAAACAACTAAAACAAAGATCTACTGTGGGTTGTTAAAAAGTGCCCAGATCTGATTTCACAATTACGAGGTATGAATAATTTTGTGGCTTTTTGAAGGCTGAATATAGAATGTGCATCTGGAAAAATGGGTACTGGTGTACCGCAAACATTAATTGGTGAATGTATTGCCAATGCAAGCTTGAGTTTTCATTATGTTGCTAAAAACGAGGCTCAGGGAGGGAAAGCACTCGAGAAATCAAACTGACAGTGTGCGAGATATCCTACATCATCAAGGAAAGCTGCTGAAGCAAAGCAAGCAGGCCTATACGATTCCAGCTCTCGGTACTGCTCACCGGTGTCCGCTGGAATGTGTCAGGCGACTGAATATGAATGGGCTCCGGTGGGAGGGATGGCCTTTTCCTTGCAAATATTTCTTCAGCTCTTATGTTGCCCCTCAGCAATAATGGTTGGCTTTTTATAGAACACTGTCTGATTCATTGGCAACCTTTAGGTATTTTATTGATTTAACATTTCTTCAGAGACGCAGTGAAGTATATGACCCATGGACAATGTGATTTTTTTTAAAAGCTGATGCTGATGTCAGGGGTATGTTGCCTGGTTCAAGCTCTGCTGTCTCTGGAATTCATTAGAAGTTGTTTTACATATGCTTTCTACTCTGTTTATGAACTACATTTCTTTTTCCACACTTGGTAAGGGTGCTGTTTTACACTGCCTTCGGTGTATATTTCAAACCCTCTTGCTGAATTGAGTCATTTCACGGTGAAGTAAGCTGAATGTAAGAGAAATATGCCTTGGTTGGGACACTGTGGTTTAGTACATCAAAGCAATAAGGAGTGAGGAACAGGTTGGGAGAACTTTCAGAATCCATTTTATTTATTACTTAAAAGTAATGAAGCAAAATGCAGTTGTTTGTGCCCTCTGAATGTTAATCTGCCCAGCTGCTGAAATCACAGTGAAAGTTGATAGCAGGCTCTGAAAGAATTGCGTGTAGCTCATCTGAACATAAGGCTAGTTGGCAGGATACTGAATCAGAAGCTAATGAGCAGGCAGGGCTGGGATTTTGCATGTGGTGGAAGTGGGCTCACCACACAAGGGTTTCAGAAATAGAAGCACAGACCTGAGCAGCCAAGTTTGTGTTGAGACACGGGCAGGCTACCTGTGAAAGCTTCTGAGCCTGCAGCAGCCACCACTGACTGTTTGATGCCAGTGTCTAAATGTAGCTCTAACTTAAGGTTTCTGTTTCTGAAAACTCTGGCCCAATTCTTCAGGGGTTTTAAAATTGTGCTGCAAAGGACAAAACATGTAGCAGAATAGAGATAATGGTATTCACTGTCCTTTGGCAGATACTTTGTAATACCGACACGTCAGGCTGAGCATCCCTCAGCTCCTGTTCCTGTACATCTGTATGTATCAAAAGAAGATGTGGTTGAAGGAGCTACTACTTTCTCCCTCTCCTTCCTCACACTTGCTTTATCTCTCCAGGTATCCCCACAGGTATTAGCATTGCAGCTGCTGCTATTTAGCCAGTATTGCTGCACAGTCCCCATTCTTCTTTTCTATTGGAGAGACGGGGCAAGACATTTGATTAAGCTTAAAGTTGCTCCTAGTCCACTGAAAGCTTGAGCCAAGAAGCTAGGAGACAATGTAGTACGGCAGCACCCTTCCACACCACACAGGGGATGGCGTAGTGACAGCACTGCATAAGCAGGGCAGAAGACTGGAGTCAATGTGTCTGGATTTGTTGACAGAGACAGTAGCTGTTGTTGCTACACATGATTAGCAAGACGTGGAAATAGCCCCATCTAGAAAAAGAGGGATTTCCAAAACTGATGGGGCAGTTTCACGCTAGAGCCAGCAGTAGTGTAATAGAGACTGAAAGCAGCTGGCCAGCTGGCCTTTCCAAATTCTGGCACGAGCTGTAAATCACAAGAGCCCTCTCTTACATAAGCGGACCTACTGTAACACACATGGCTCATCTCTGAGGAGCTCTAAATAGGCAGGGCTGGAATAACTCCTGTGTCACTCCAGGTTTCTGCTGATGCATGATAAAGTTACACTGGGATGGAAATGCCATGGTGAATCAGATTGGAGCACAAATGGTAATGACTTTTGCATGCTTGCTTAAAGCCAGGTGATAGCTGGTTCTACAGAAAAGCAGAGTGTAAGTGAAGTCTTCCTCGTCCTGCTCTCTCTGGTGGTCAGCTTTTGTGGCCAGTAAGAACTGCATGCGTTGAATAGCTGCTGGTGGTGAGTGGACTAGATTTCCCAAAAGAAAGTCTGATGGAAGCAAAACTGTGGTCTCTACCCATCCCTCCAGCACAGGCAGCAAAACTGAGGCATGTGAAAGGCAGTGGACATTCCAGACCCTCTGAAGTGGCTCAGAATTTGTCTGAGGACTTCTGCTGCCACAGGTACCCTCCCCCTCCTTTCTAACAAATCTAGTGTCTTAGAATTGATTCTGATGTTTTAATCTTTAAAGCAGGAAGCAGTGAGAGCAATAAAATTTAATCAACAGAGTACTTGTTTTATCAAGTAAATGGGTAATTGTGACATTTGACATTCTTATGAGACTCTGTTTCTTGAACATTTGCCTAATTATCTCCCCCCTTTAAAAATTCTGTTCAGATTCTAGTTTAGCAGTTCACCACCTAATCAGATTCAGCTTTTCTGAAACATTTTATTGTTGTAGTTGTTACTGTTATTGTTAGATAGTGCAGTCTCTTGGAAATGTCAAGTATGTTGTCAAATATTGTACTAATTTCAGTTTCCTTTGTCACAGCCCTGGACTTTATTAAGAAACTACATACTGTGAGTATGTCATTCCAGCAACCAGCTCCATCCTAAAGAGCAATGGGATCACTTGGATCAGAGGCCAGAGAATCTCTGTATAGTTAAAGGCACTCTCTTAAGGTCCCTTTTAACTCTATTTTCTGGGTTTCTTGGATCAGCCATTTATGGCAATGGTATCTTTGCATTCCAGAGGCATGGTTTTGGCAATGAATCTGTGTCACCTAACTGTAGTTGTCAGAAGCTAGGCATTCATCAGGCTCCCTCCTAAGTTAATGGAGGAAGAAACAGGATCTCCAGGAGGCAACTTAGCCCTGATGTCTGTAATACCTAATCTTAGGATGAGTGGAATTTCCCTCTGAAAAGCCTGCTTCTCCCGGCTGATAGAGGAAACATAGAAAAAATGGCTTAGATTGGACATTCAAGATCTAGACAGCAACAGTTAGGTAAAACTAGGCTTGCCTGAGCGATGTGTTGCTCTGTACCTGACAAGCTTGTGCAGGTTCCAAAAGTGACAGGATTAGTGCACAGACTAGGAAATAAAAATACATCATCAATGGTTAGGAAGCTATAAATTGCTGATGGCTGGCACGGTACTTTGGGACAGTTTCTCTACATGTTAACTCTGTTCTTGTTCTCTTCCCTAAGCATTCAGTTCTGGCTCCTGTCAGAGAGAGGATTCTGGCAGGAAGGACCTCTGGTCACACCTGCCATGACAGCTACTACATTCCTGAATTCCACCTACATCAAATATTTCTTAGTATTCACTCAGGTGTAGTCACAAGGGATAGATATTGTGTGTGTTTGGAGGATTAGTACAAGGACTGTGTATCACCTGAGTTTCCTTTCTGCTTCAAATAGCCCACAGACTATGTGCCAGCCTTCTGTGTGAAGTTGGCATTGAGTCCACAGAGTGTGAGCTGGTTTCCTGAATGGATGAGGAGGCAGGTGGCAAGCCAAAAAAAGCTAGTTTTCAAAGCCTGTGACTGGAGAATGAGACACAGATGTGTAAAGAAATATCCATATTATAGATCTAGACAGACATTAATGAGTGTGTGTCCTAACTATCATACCAAGGTTATAAGCCCCTGTTTATGCACAAGACAAATCTAGTTTGTATAGCTCAAACACTGGCAGTTCAAACTCCCTCTTAATTACAACATTTATGCCTTTGCCTTTATCCAAAGGGCTGATCTAAAGGAATGAAAGAGTAGTTCAGTCTTTTAAGTCCCCTTGCTTCTTGTTTTCATTATCATAAAGGTAAAGGTGCCAGTTCGAGTTGGTCAGACATTTTTGTAATTAAAGCTCTAAAAATTAATAGCGAGGCAAATATCTTACACTTTGGCACCTTTGTTGCTCCATCAAATATTGTTTATGATCTTCATAGTGAAATTTCAGCCGTGGTGTGCTGAAATACTTCAAATAATTTGTCCTCGGGGTTTCCTCCTCTTGATCTCCATTTTTGTTTTAAAACATTGCTTTCCTGTGGTACGATGGTTTCTGAAGTTCTGGCAGTGTCACACAGTAGTTCAGAGATTAGTCCTGAGTCACCCACAGGATATGAAGTCGCAGGCGTATGTTATGCGTGGCTGGAACTCCTCTGAATCTGCCAGCATCTCTGCCACTTGTCCCAGGGCCAGTTGAGAGTAAGGATGGCTCATTTAGTGTATTGATGGCAGGGCACCTGGAGCTTTTCATTCATTCAGAACCTGATTTTCCTCCTTACCAGTCTATCAGAGCGATTTCATGTTGCGGCTTGTCTTACAGCTTCCAATTTATTCCAATTTATCTTTGAAAAGACCAGGAAACATTTTGGTCCCACTGAATTTGGTAGGAAGAATCTCAAAGGTACTCCAAGTGGAGCTACAAACATCTTTTCTCTTGCACCTCTGACCTCGTAGGTGATCTTGTCCTTTCCCCTCTTCCTCCTCCTGCCTCCTTTTCAAATACACTCACGTTTTCTTGCAGGCATTTCAACCCCTCAGCAGTCCCACAAATGCTTTACGTGCTCTGCACTCCGTCGGTAAGTGCCCACTTGGTGGTGGTTTGTGCCAGAGTAGTTTGCTTGCTACCTGGCGTGTCCTGGCAGGTGGGGTGTCCTTCTTGAGAGAGAGGCAAAGCAGCACTGCTGTCCTTGCACACAGAGATCAGTAATTTCCTTACCAGTGGAGCAGTGGCTTTAGTGCTCCTTCATTGCCTGCCTACTGAGACTGACAGTTCAGATTACTGCGTACATTCAGAGAGATCTAGGAAGAACATAACAAGTTCCCTGTGCCTCGGAAGTTACTCCTTTTACAGCACCGATTCTGCTAGATAGGCATATGCTGTTTATATGGAGAAAATAAATCAGTATGTGTTTGTTTTGAGAATACAACATCGTAGAATAGATTTAATTTCATTGCAACGTTATCAACATTGATAGCAAATATCTTCAAGGCAGAACAGAAGGGTAATGTATTTCTCCTTTTTCTCTTATCAGCTTCATATTATTTTCCCTTCTATTTGATCCTGCTGCTATAGACTGAGAACCTTTGTGCAAAGCACAGAGACAGCTCTCATTAGATTACTCAGTGCCTAGCAAAACTGGATTTTAATGGGCACTTGATGTCATGTTGGAAAAATATTATTTTGTGCTGCTCCATGGCAACATTATTTTTGCATTCAAATCCTTGAAAAAATGTGCTTGCTTGCTGATTGGATCAAAAACTGGATCTCACTTTTAGAACATCTATGAATCTTTTCACAATGTCCTACTGAAAGCATTGATTATGGTTATATGTCTGGCAAAGCTAGTATACCTTTTCGAATTAAAACAAATAACGAATCTCTCTTGAACCACACTTGTTTGAAGTAGCACAGGTAACCCTGTGTACATGATACTTTTTGGATAGTATGTTTCTGCTATGTTCCACCTAAGCAGTGAAATGGAATCGAAAGGAAAATCCTCTGGAGTAAATACAAAAAAATCCACACGGCTTTTATGGCTGTGTCTACCAAGCAGTGAAGAGGCACAGCACGAATACCCTTACCTGAAAGTATCCTGTACACTAAGGGCAATTCTGCAAATGGACAGGCTTCAGAGGAATTCACAACACCCTTCTGTTTCAAAGCCTTCATTAAAACAAATATTTTCCTGCTTACCTGTGGCATTTCTGCAGTTTTTCAGAAGAGTATTCATATTTATCCTAACCTCCTGGGAGGAAATTCAGCTCCATTCAAGAGCCAGGAAAAGGTATAGACAACCATTTATGTCTCACTTAAAGTTTTGTTTTGAAGGTTTAAGTGCAATTTTCTACACAGAGATGAATTTCATTCTCCAGTAGTTCTAAGTTTGCTGATAAAATTGGCTATATGTCACACTGAAGGGACAGCTCATCTCATGGTCTCTGTGATGTTCCTTAACCTTTTTTACACATACGATACCTATAAAATGCCTTTACCCAGAGCAGAATTGCATCTTGCTTGCTTCCTACCTTGCTTCAACAATAAATAGGCCATATTTGTTTGGTCAGAACAATTCTTGAATTTGAGATTAATTCAGCAAATGATGTTGGCTGAAACAAACAAACTAAATAACTAACTAAAAAGAAGAGATGGAAATGTTGACAAGAATAATTCTGATATTTTCCAAACATGAGTACTTCAACATTAGAGATTTGATTCAGAAAGGAACTTAGGTATCACTTGCAACAACAAAGAAGAGGACATATCTTCCTTTTCTCTATTAATAGCCCATATTCCAGTGGTTCTTTCTTGGGTTTTAGATGAGGAATTTTTAAATCCAGGATGATCCTAAATCACAACAGTGTTTCTCGCATCTTGGAACAGCTCTTGTTGCTCATCTCTAGGATGCTGTGTGTTGACTCCTCCTGATGTAACATTTTTACTGCACAGTAATACAGAAGCATTTATTGCAGCAGCAAAGAGAGGCCAGATAGCGTCCTTTACAAGTAAGACCTGAAACCATCCAGACTGATTCTCACTGTCCCTCTCTTGTCAAACAAATATTTGAATATGCTCTATATTGTGGATAATTTTCAAATTGAAAACAAATAGTTTAGTGTTGAGTCAAAATAATTTTTTCCATTTTTTGATTTGGTGGCTGAGCCAGAAAAATTGGATATTTTTTGTTTTTATGCATGCCTGGGAAAAGCTTCAGAAGAATATGTTTTTGGTAATGTACATATTATAATGTGCACTATTAAGTGCTAGAGCTTTAAGCAGGTTAAACAGTAGTTTAAATAGAGTATATTATGCAGACATAGCTATTTCAGCCGCAAACTCCCACCAAAGGTAAAATTGATGTAAAATCTTATAGACTTTTCATTAATAAGATTTAGCTAAATCACCTTAATGGATTGCAGGGGTAACAGACCTGGCCTGTAAAATTCTTTTGTGAATTATTTTCCAGTTTTCCAGGAACCTGGACACAGTAAACAAACCAAAAAATGGGCCTGTTAAAATAATTAAGATAAACCAAGCACTGAATAGCCCTCAGCTCCAAGTTCTGTGAAAATTCTGTCATTAAAACAACAGGCTGGAGGGAGAACCATTAATATGTAAATGGCTGGTCATCCTCTGCTGCAGCTGTAGCCCCTTTTCTGGCTATGGCAAGAATAAGATAGAATTCAGTGCCTGAGAAATGGATCTGGTGATGATAATTATTGGAAACCAGATGTGCTATTTCCTTTGTTAAAATCCTGCTACGTGGCAACTTTTTGCAGGTTCCCAAGAAGTATTCCTTTTCATACAGAACTTTATCTTTGGTGCGGAATCAATACTTTTCGTCTTGTGGCTATGGAAGTTTGCTGAAATAGGAAAAATTACATGGCTTCCGCATTTTTTTGTTGTTAGAGGAATGTATCCTGGAAGATCCCCAAAAGTATGTTCCTTAATATCGGCCAATTTTCCCTCTGCCTCCAGAATTTACAATGCTCCTTTGTCCAGCTAGTCTATTATGTTTAAAATTAAACTTCTTCTAGCATTTTGGGTAGCATGTCCCAGTCATCTTACATGAATTCCCCACATACAAGTTATCCTCTTTTTAACAGTTGTATCAGCTATCTTAGATGAAGTTTACTATATACCAGTTTCTCCTTCCCTGCCTGTCACTCTCAGAAAACAACATTAAGGGCTTCTGCTTGAATTGTTACCATTCCATTGGGTTGCTAAGCACATTTTAAATGCAGGCTATCATTTTTTTCTTCACTTTCTTTCTCCCTCCTCTCTTTTCTTCCCTTTGTCTCCGAGTCTGTTTGTGATATGTTTGTGGAGTTGTTCTTCAGCTTCATTAGAGCATTGATTTTTTTTTGGTTAATTTATCTAATTCCCAGTCAAATGAGGACATGGTTCTTGTAAATCATTTAGTTTCTCATTAATCTCTTCCAGTGCTGGCTCCGTTTTTCAGCTGTCTTCCTATTTATTATCTGTAGCGGAAAATATCCAGTGTTCCCATCACTTGTCACAAGTAATGTCACGGTTGCTGTGGATCCATTGGCCTGAATAATCAACATGATTTTTTTATTAGAAATCAAAATATTTGCTGCTGCTGTAGAAAGCCACATCTTAAATTCCATGCAAGGAAGTTCACTAAATGAAATGCAATAAACAGAAGATCTGAAGCCTGCCCTGTTACTTTGCGCCAAACCTCATTCATTAGTTTTTCTCTAACAATAGCTGTAGAATTTTAAGATGCTGTTTAGAAGAGGAGAAATCCTTAGACCTGCATCCTTGATACCTCTCTGGCAGAGATCCTATTGAGATGAGAGGAATAAGGACTTCAGCATTCACTTGAGAGATGCAAGTATCAGCTTAATCAAACCCACAGATAAAGAATTCTCTGCTGCTATCCTTGACTATAAAACAGTGGTATCACATCAGACTTACAAGCTGCTTATAGGTGGATTGACAGGCCAGGCAGGGTGCCTGCTCATATTGCAAACTAGCAAGAAAATAATTTCCTCCTGAAATGAAGAAAAGCTTTTCAATAGGTGGTATTCCCCCTTCCAGGCCAGCACCAAACGGTGCCCTAGCAGGATAGGAAAGAGGCTAAATTCCCTACTGAAGGGAAGGGTTGTCATTGCCCATAGCTGTTACATTAGTTTTATTGTTGAGGTAGAACAGGATGCAACTTTAATGTTCCCTGACCAAATCTATCCTTCAGCTGCATGAGAAGAGTAGACTTTTGTGTCCCCTTACATTGCTCTGTACTATATGACAGCTTTTCAAAGTGGCTTTCATTGCATTTCAGACATGTTTGCAGCTTGTTTCTGTATAAGCATATATACACTTTGTGATCTTTAGATCATTAATCTCAGCCACCGTGATTATCTTATTTTGAAAAGAGACAGATTTTGCCAATAGACTCTTTCTTGGTGTCGATCCTCCTGACTTTTTCCATAGGCTTTGTGCAATAGTCACTGAAAACAACTTCAATGCCATGGTTATTGTAGTTGCCATTCAGTGACTCATCTTCCTCTGGCTGTAATGAGATTTAAGGAGCATTAATGTTCTCTGCCATGTACAGGTCAGTTATTTAGCCAATAGAATGATAAGCATCTTAGACTTACTATAGATAGAGACATTAGGCTGATAGGAAGGATTAAAACATGTACACATTTTGTATTTGAGACAGCAAATAATAAATACTGCCTCTTCAAGAACAGAAGTCCTGCGTAGGGAAGATCAGGCCACAGTGTTTCTTCATGTGGCAAAAATATCAGAGGAGATGGAAGAAATTGGTAAAGCTTTGTTTGTAAAGTATGCACCAGTTAAATTGCTGCCCCTTGCTGATCAGTCTAATCCTTTTAATGAGGCTAGGTAAGCAAAAAGGAAGCAGTAATGATGCTGATGACTCAGAGATTTCTCTCTGTGAAAGAAAACAAGCAGAAGCTGGTTGTCTAAACAATGCAGTGCAGTGACTCTCCAGGTGTCCTTTTCACCTGTAAAATGGTTGCTGGATGGCAAGCTAACCAAACTCAGAGGCTCCCAGTGCCCCTGGGTACAAGTGCTAGAATGCAAATCAGTATATTGTAAGAGTGTGAGATTTGTTATGTTTCAGCCACCGTTTGGCTCGCAGTATGCATTTTCCTTAAGCCTGGATTTGTGTTGGTCCTTTTTGTTTAAAGAATGCTGCAGCAGCACAGCAGCTCAGAGGCTACGACCAGCACACAAGGACACTGGGGCACTTTGTTCTGCTCTGACAGATGGGATTTAACCCATCTTTCTTGATGAAACTGCCCTGATCTGAAGGAAAGCGTGGTACTTCTTTTACACCCCCTGATTCTGGTTTTCACAAAATAATTAAAGATTTGGGGGGTATGCTTTGTATTCAGTGTTTCCCCTGTGGAAAGTCCTGGGACACCATCCTTTCACCAATGTTGATTTCACTGTTTATTGTATGTTACTTTTCACTGCAAAATTTGTAGTCACTTCTATTGACCTGGGACTGCAGACTCCCTGGGGAGAATCCTGACCACTAGGTGACAGAGTCAGGTTACTTTCCTTCACCCAATGAGTTTTTAATTTTTTATGCAAAGTGAAGCAGACTCAGCCAGAGAGATGGTAAGGACTCCTGCCTCATAAAATAGCCAAACACTTGTGGTGAGAGCATTTTTTTGCAGAGTTCAGTTGGATCCCATCAGGTGGAAGATGGCTTTGAATGTGTGTTTTCTGCCATTTCATTTGCTGAATTTACCACTAGGTCATGGTACAAAAAGGGGAGCAGTAGTTCATCTGTTAGCTGTGCTTCAAAAGGCAGGAGTAACACTTTTCCTTTAGACGTGCTGATAAACCACCACCTGGATCACACATCAACTGGAGCACCAACTGGTGGGACCCAGCAGGGCTTGGCACTCAATTGCCAAGTGATGTTAAGTATCTGTGTGCATGGTTTGAAGTACTGTAGATACTTGGGGAACACTCACGTTTACACTTGAGTCCCTTGAGGGACTTGAGGATTTACATGCCAACTGGAGAAGGAGGCAGCCAGCAGTTTTATGTACCTCAGCTTCAGGGTCGGGTGGTAAATACAGAGACAAGTGAAATGTAGATGCCCTAGCCTTTTTGTGCATCTGGTACTTAGGAGCTTTATCACTTGAACAACATGGCCTTCTGCCATTGCAACCTCATGCCAAGGAAACCACAGTAATGTATGTTTGGTGCCAGCTGTACGAGTTACACAAAGAAAACTAGTTAGAGGAAAGTTTAGAAAATGTGAATGATTTCTGTAGGGGATTTTTTTTTCACCTGCAAGGCTTAATTAGTAGGTGTCCAGATTGTAACAGTGCAGTGCTTGAAAACATGTTGGATTGCATTGAAACATGTGCTTTTTATGGGATACTTTCATATGCAAGTTTTGATGATATAGTGAAGTTGTTGAAAAATCCAGCAGCACTTCCTCAAACAGCTCCAGCTTGTGCACACTGCTTGGATATCGGAACCCATTTCATTGCAGGCCAGAAAGCTGCACATTTAACTTCTTCATACCATTCTTACAACAGTTTTATTTTTTAATTTGTCACTATAGAAATCTACATGACCTTCACTATAATCTTGGATAGTTATAGGAGGCTCAATACAATGTATGTTCAAATGTACAAGGTAGGTGAGAATGTCACATGCAGTACAGAACATCTCTGTGCTTTGCCTGCGGAGCTGTTAGCCTACTCTGCACAAGAAAGCAGAACAGAGCACAGTGAATTTCACAATGCATAAGGCTAGCTGAGCACTTGGTAATATTTTTCACTTTCTATCAATACACTATAAAGCAAAAACGTTAGTATACATATTTCTAGGCAACCGTGCATTTTTGCACATTGGTAAATGCTGTAATTCTCTTCTGCTTGTCAAGACGTGCTACCTACGAGCGTGGGGCTTCAAAGGAGGCCATTTAAAAACATAATTTTCCAATCTGGATTGGCACTTACATGCGTCCCTAAAAGCGAGTCATTGAGACTGCAATTTTGAAATCCTGCTAAAAAAGGCAGCATCTCTCTCCTGACATGTCTGTGCACTTACTGCTGGAAACCAGTTAAACCAAGGGAATATTTATAGCACCAGTGAAAGAATAAAGCTGGTCCCTTAACTGTGACACAGCCCATTTCAGTACTGTCAGCTGTCGCCTTTCTTAGTTGAACATCAGAAAGCAAGTTCCATTCAATGGTGGCTTCATGCTGCTCTCTGCTGCTAGCTGAAGCTTCAGTCAATGTCAGCGTGAGTCGGTTATTAGACCCTTTTGTCTGTACTGGCTGCAGCTTCTGCTCTTGATCCCTGATCTCTTGCATCTAACAGCCATTTGCCCTCTTGATTATGTAATGCTTCATGGAAGTTTTCTAGTCCATCTGTGTGTTGGAGATTTTAAGTATATGTTAATTTTATTGTAAATTATTGACAAGATGAATACGGAAAGATCTGTTTGTACAATGCTTTTGATACCAGAGAAATCTGATCAGACTTTTTCCATCAACGAAGCCTCTCGTCCTGTTTTCCCCTCTTTGTTTCCTTCATTGTGAATGTCTCCTGCTTGGCAAGTGGTCTGAGAAACTAAGAACTAGCCCCCACAGTGTTCATAGCTGCAAATACATGAGAGGTATAATCAAGTTTAGGCGGCTCAGGTTGACTCATTATGTTGGTGTCTGCACATTTGGCTCTGTGGTGACTATCACAAATTCCTTCCCTGCAGGTTAGGATGGGGAGGCCCAGTGAACGCCTTCTGAGACATGCTCAAGAGAGCCCAAAGAACAGTGTTGAAGGCAGTTGGATATCGTCAGTTAAAACCATAAGTGAATTTCCTTAGCTAAACCTAGCAGCAATCCTTCTTTGACCTTTGAGTTATTGTGGATTGTTATTAGGATTATTTTTAGGCTGTTATTAGGATGATTGCCATTACAATTAAGGGCCCCTAGCTCTTTTCCTCCTAAAAGGGTGTGTTCTTTTTATTTTAGATTAAGGAAATCATAGACCTGCCAAATCTCATGATTGCCCAAGAGGCTCCTGCCATGGAGTCACTTCTCATTTTCCTCACCTGCCTGTCCTTTGTCTTAGCCATCCACTACATAACACTCTGCCCTTTCTCCTGCTTTGTGGAACCTGATGATGGAGGATGTGCATGACCAATGTGACCTGTAATCTGCCAGTAGTTGCACCTGGTGCGTGGGTTTGTGGAGGGGCAAGGCCGTGGTGCTACCATGAAGCACAGATATGCCCTCTCAATGATATCCAGTATTCAAAAGAGACTTCCAGAACTCCTTCAGCAGGAGCCTTTTGCCAAGGTCCCTCCCTGTCACAGGCTTACCAGATCCACTCCTCTATCACCTGCTGAAGGCACTTGGACTTGAATATTGCGAAAGCAGCAGCTTGCAAAGACTGCAAAAAACCCAACCCAACCCAATTTTCTTCAGTGAAGGCTATGTGAATACCTTCCTTAATAGCCAGAAGTGACTCTGATACCAAACGTTTGCTATCCTAAGGAGTCTGAAGGCACAATGCACAGAAAACATACACTTTGGCTGCATAAATCACAGAATTCGAGAATATTACTAGTGTCCCCTGTGCCGACCCCTGTTGATTATCTGTGCTGTAGACAATATAGTTTTTATTTCCCTCCTGCAAACTGATTTTGTACACGCTTGATTGACATACGAATTTTCAAAAAATGTTTGATTGATTTTTTTCAGGTCCAGAGGCTGTAGTGCTGAGACCATGAGTTCCTCCAGTTAGCTGCCAGAAATTAAATCCAGGTTCTTTGATTCATGACCATGTCTCTTTCCCATTATGCCTGAGCACTGATACCCTAAACACTGAATTCTGGGAATCTGATTCTGAACTTCACAGTCTTGGCCTCTCCATCTATGTGCACGTACCCAATGGGTTCTATGTCCTTATGTGCTCTGAACGAGTATCTCTGTTTAGGGATTCTTGTCTGATATTTCTGGGACTTGGAATTTGCTGTTTCAGATTCTCTTGGCAGAGAGACCTGAACTTGACCCTCTGCCTGCTTCCTTTGGCCTTTAGCCTTTGCAGTGGTATGTTCTTCTTTCCTGAGACCTGTCTTCTTCTCAGCGTCTGGGAGAACACTGTGACTTTTCCCATCCCATGCCCTCTGGTTTTACAGGGACTCTGACCTGATTGTGATCTGCACAGGTCACTGATATGCAGGGAATGGGATTTCTGAGAGATCTTGCTCTTGATGTTTTTTTTTTTTTTTTCCATTTCCTTTTCCAAGTATCCAACTTAGCACCTTTGCTTTTCACTTAGCCTCGATTTAATATCTCATGCAACTTCACACTTTGCCCACTTCACAGCATTTCATCTACCTGCTGACGTTAAACCAATTCAAAATGTCTTGCAGAGCCCTGATTCAGTTGTAACATTATGAAAATATCAATATGGATAACATTTCCTGAAGAGGAATCCAAACAAGAGAGTTCGATACTGTCTTATTATTGTTTAAAAAACCCCTAAATATTCACATCCATTGCACTTGGGCATAGATAGCTGGAGCTGAAAATGTCCTTGTTAGATTACACATTGTGGAAAAAGTTCATATGAGGTCATTGATGGCTTCAAAATACAACAGTTAAGTTTCATTTCCCTCCTCTTGAAAAAAAAAGTAATTTGGTGATCTAAACTGTGATGATCTGAACTCTTTCAGTAAAAGTTTTACAGATTTCCTGAGCAGTGTCAGATGACTTCCACTGTTGGAAAAAGTTCTAGTTCCATCACACCTAAATATATACCTATTCTCTTTCAGAGAACTTAAAAATAAGTCCTCTTGACCAAGTTTCAATTATTGAAATTGCTTCAGTCTCAGTGAGGAGACTTACTGAGCTCAGAGCGAGGTCAGACCCCTTCTTCTGGTAGATAAGTACAACTGTAAGTGTACTGCGAAGCCTAAGACACATCCAAGGTCGTCTTCCCTCTCTGACTGCCAATGGATTCAACACAAAGCCATCTGGAGGGCTTTCTAGGTGGCAATTAGTGTGGCAATTTGGCCTTAAGACCAGCCTCTGCTGCACAGTACAGTAAAGATTGTGTACGAGCGGTGGCTGTGTCTCTAATGCTAGATAAAACAGGCCAGGGAGCATTCTCTGCCCTTAGGCCAGGTACTGTAGCCTAGCTCATGTTCACATAGCTAAATTCTCTTTCCCTCTTCAAACATGATGACTGAGCCCAAATGACTTAATAAGGAAATGCCAATCCTGTTCCATCCCCAAAACTGAGCCCAGGTAGGATGTGGGAGAGTGGGAGTCAGTGTGGGTGAGAACTCGGCTGGGAGCATGCTAACACCTAAATGGCATTGATGATCATGGACCAGTACCTGCCCTTGCTTAGGTTACAGTGCATAGTTATTGAGATTGGACTTCTTAGGTATTTTAAGTTCCAGTGTTACACATTGTAATGATGATCACTGTGATGGCAGGGTCATAATGATGACAATTATCAACAAGGCTGACCAGCAAGGAAAAGAACCTTTGCTATTAATGGCTAACCATTCCAGCAATAGTAAAGAAACTTTGTGAAGAAAATGTGTGAATGCTTACTCCACTTACTCCATTGGTTTTGAATTGGTTTCATATTCTTTGACTATGAATGTGTAAGTGGGGTAAGATTAGAAAACCTTTGCTCCCTCAAGGGAAAAAAAATTATGACCACATGGTGCCTTTGCCTTAGAAGCATTGCCCCAGTTTGAATCCCAAGTAACTTCTTTTTGGACCAAAATAGTTTATTCCCATGGAAACTCTGCATTTGCACGCTGCTGTTCTGAGCCAAGTCCTTTCAGGCTTTTGCCTTGAGGTACGGTGTCCTGTACAATTTGATCATGTAGACATAATCCTGTGCTTCACTACAAGCCTTTCTTTTCATTCCTAAAAATACATGTTTTCCAGCTCAGTTATAAGATGATCCAACAAACACGTCTCCTGTAACCTCATCTATTTGTTTAATGGTCAGTGCAGCCCAGCAGCAAATGTCAGAAATTTCACTCTTTCACATTCAGTTGCAGAGGAAAGAAGCAGAAGTTCAACACATGGCATGTCAGTGACGGACAGAGAAGCATAGGCCTAATTAGCATTCCCTAGGTGATTTTCATCCAGTTCATTTTTTTATATCTTGACAGGACAGTACTGTTTTCATAGGTCTCTGATCTGAAAGTCTGAAGTGTCAAAATGGATCAGTGTTCTCTTCCTCTGTGTTGTGACTGTTATCTTAATTTATTTTTCTGCTTTTAGAAGAATAATGATCATCCATTCACTTGGGTTAAAATATAAAGGCATCTGGGAATTCCAGGTTGTATTTTTTCCTGGAAAATTCCAGTTAAAATGCTTTCCGATAAACAATGAAGTTGATAATATCTTTGAAATATGTGGGGGTTTTTTAGTAATATTTGATCATTTGGAGGTAAGTTTTATTTATCCAGGAAAAGGTATGAAGAAAGAGCTTATTATGGTATAGCTTTGTGTGTGATTGTCTTTGGCTGCAATCCTGCAACTTGATCTTTGCAGAGGGACTTCTCTGAATGCTGTATAGAGGCACTTGAGGTCATAGAGGATGCTTCTGTATTACGTAAGGAAACTCAACACATAGACCTCTGGGGTACTGCTGGCCTACACTCACACATGCAGATAGTGCAGAGATGCTAGCCCAGTGCTCTGCAGAGCCCTCGATGAAGCAATACTGCCAAAGAGCCACTGGTTATGATCAGCTGCAAAAGGGTTCACTGAGGTGAGAGCCAGACTAAAAAGGTTGGGAGTCAGTGGTCTACAATGTGCCATACTGAAGACTTTTGTAACACTTCCAATTCCCAGACGAGTTGTTCACAGAAACGGCCAAAGTGTTGTCAAATGCGTCGGGATAGTCCTGCAAAGGGGCTTGGCTTTGACATGGACCTCCACAGCCAGAAAACAAAGGTCCCTCCTCTACTGTCCATCCATACACAGAGCCTGTACAGTTTAGTCATGGGTAATAAGTAGTAAGTAGCAAGTAATAAGGACTAATTCCTTCTGACAAGGAGGAGACTCCTGACAGGCTTGTTCAGAGACTCATGAATTGGTCTATTCAGCCTGCCCCTGAAGAGAGAAGAGGACAGGAGGGTGCCCCACTGAGAAACTGCAGAGCACAGTCCTGGTGGTGAACCTGAGCTGGATGTGGTGAGCAGTATAGCTGAAGGAACAGAGAAAGGCAACCTTGCCCACAATCTTTCATCTGGAGCTAGACTGCTAATTTCCTTTCATCCCAGATAGCTCTACTCAGGCTATGGCCAAGTAAGGGAACGTGACAAGTGATAACTTATCACCCATTTGGTGAAGTTGCTCGAACTGTGTATTTGCAGTTAAGGCTAAGTCAGTTGCTAAGAAAAGAGCTACACTGGTTTAAGCTCTTATAGTAGCTTTGCTGTTTGCTACCCTCTCTCTGGCAGCAGTTACT
The DNA here is from genome assembly GCF_900496995.4 of Aquila chrysaetos chrysaetos. Lineage (NCBI taxonomy): Eukaryota > Metazoa > Chordata > Aves > Accipitriformes > Accipitridae > Aquila > Aquila chrysaetos. Next base: position 33,597,774 of record NC_044006.1, read on the forward strand.
ATTGCTGCAGGAGACCTGGCAGGAAGAAATGTATACTTGTGCATCCACCGTTCCCATTCACAGTCTGTCATCTTAGTGGAAACCTACGTTCTTTGGTATTGCAACCTATCAGGTGCATTGGGAGATAATATGATTTTGTTTTAAACTTGGTGAGCAGGGTTTAAACTAACACACTTCACGCTTAAATTAACTTAAATTTTAAAAGACTTCCAATTAATTGAAAATCATGCTTTTGGTTAAACTTCATTGTGAAGTTAAATCCTCAGATTCATATCTGAATACTCAGAAATGTGAATAGTTGTGGAGATTTTTTTCCTTTATCATGGAATTATGAATTTGTTGCAGACAGAAATACCAGATTTTGGTACTGCGCCATCATATATGTATGTTGCTTGAATCTTTATTACACCAGATCAAATGCTTCTATGCAAACTGCTAAAATGAAATCCAAGAAAATTGCCTTCATTAAGGTATAAATGAAACCATTTTCTGTACTTACAAAGACATTCCCAACCTGCTTTTGGCATAAAATGTGTCTTTTACAGCCTATCTTGGCACACACATCTCCTGCCTCCCAATTATGAATGCCTTGGGGTGACCAAGTAAGCAATAATTCCAGCTGCTCCTGACAGAAGAAGACACTGCTGCACTGCATTATTTTTCTGATTAATGTAGCTTCCCAATAAGCTGAAACAGGCTTTGCATCAGCAACACCTGCAACAACAGGGACTTAGAAAGTGGGTCAGGTATATTGATGGATTGGAGAAGGAGAATGGATGAAGGAGGTTGTGTGTGAGCACGTGTATAAATGCGGATCTGCTTTCGTCTTCATATTTTCCTCCAAATACTGTGCTAATTGATTCAGGTCCTCTGGTGGTAGCCATTGAGGGAGCTTTCAGTATAAAGTGCTTTACTTGGAGCTTTAGTCACCATGGCTGAAAAATCTGACTCTGTTATAGTTAATAGTAATTCATTTTCTTGACTCATATGGGGACAGCATTTCTCCTTGTAATTCCTGAACTAGTTCAGGGCAGGATCTAGGTAACACATTAATTATGCTATTTGTCCTCAGCACTGCTCTTTACTATTAGGTCTGGAATTGTGTATGTGGCAATGACAGTAGGTTGCTTGGGGCGAAAAAATGTCTAAAATAAGATGACAAATTTCAGGAGGGAAAGGACTAAAATCTGCAGACCAAGGATTACAATCAGCTAGAGAAAGAGGTAGATGGAAAGCCTGTTTGTTTTGAGTCTGGTGTTAATATATCAGGCAGCCGAGCAGGAGGACGTACTGTGAAAACATCTGCAGTGCGAAGTTTGATTCCCTGGGGTGAGAAAGGAGATGGTGGAAGCATCAGCAGCTGCAGTCAGACTGAGAAATCTCTGCTTTTGTTGTTTATTTTAACATCAATATTGAGTTTATGTTGTGTTGATGGCTCTGGAGACTGTCTAGTTTTCTTTTCGCTGGCCAGGCAGGGCAGATTTGGAGGACGCTTCCTGGGAGCTGCCCATTAATTTGGCTAATGCATAAACTGGAAGGGCCACCTAGATGGAACAAGGATCTTGAAGGAAGCACCTCAGCCATCAAATTTAGTCCTTTGCAGTGGCAGGCAGCCCTGTGATAAATGTTTAGTACAGATAAGTCAACAGAAATGCTACTCTGGTTATATCCCAGGAGCCACAGGACACTTCCCCCAAAACTTGTAATAACATAGAAGTCCACGATACAAAAGGCAGAACCACAAAAGCACACCACATCACAGGAAAAGAACAGAAGAGATTAGGGCATCACCAGTGTGTTCAGACTCTAAAGTATCAGGACAATTTGTCCTCTAAAGAAGTCTAGAAGGTCCTACAAAGTAAACAATCCCTCATGCTATTGCTAGAGACCAAAACTTTCCAAGCCTTCCCTGCCAAACTGCTCTGAAAGAAATTTTTGGCCCCAAACCTGGTGGTCAGCTTAAACCTCGATGTCTGAGCAAGATGCATCATGATTTGGACAGCTGTTTATCCTCTGTGTCCATTCAGTTTTCTCACTAGCCTCTATCTTCTGAGACTGCTAATGAGGTTCTCTGTTACTATTGATTATGGATATAGTGACAGTGAGACACACTAGAAACTGACTGGACACGGACTTTCAGAGCCAATTTATGTCGACCATTCACCCACCATTTCAGAGATCTTGTCAAATCTTGTAAAAAAAAAAATTCTGAAAATAAGCTAACTTTTTCTTATGTTTGTTTTTTTTTTCCTGTTAGACCTTGCTGCAGGGTGAAGAAAGGACTCATTAGAGACTAGAACAGGAGTCTTGTTAGTTTGCTTTACTATGTTGCCACCATATTTGTCTATCTTCTTTTTCTCTGTCATTGTCTATAGTAGCAAGGATCAGATAAAAAATCTGGCCTTTCCTATGCATTTTTATAAACTAAACCCCTCCAGGTGGGACTGCTGTCAAACTAGGTTAACTTTAGACTCTTTATCATAGACAATGTCTCTCAAAATTACCCTATCAGGTTTCAAGGCCACTAAGGGGTATATGCTTCTAGCCTTTAAACAAAACAGAAGAAAGCAGATGTGTAGACATTGTAAAAGAGAAATCGAGTGAAAGCTTCAGCCCATGCTTTACACCAAGAGGTTGTACATAACATTCTGGAGCAGGACATGGCAAAGAGGGGGCTGTGAAAGAGTCCACTACTAGTTATGCTGTCCTTAGGCAGCAACTGGCATTTCAGCACACAAATCACCAGGTAGTTTCCAAACAGACAAACTCAACTCTGACTTGCAGACCTTGGAAAGTCGCATGCATAGTTCCCAACAGGTGAGAAAGATTGGGTTTGTAATGCCTTAATATACCAAAAGTTCCATATTCCTTTTAGTGCCGAGTAGATTCTGGAAACACCCTGAATGCAGTCCTGTTATTTACCATTTTGCTGTAACCTTTTTATTGAATTGATTTTTCTGGACTGGTAAGGGAGAAATACTAATTAGCTCTCTCCATTTTTGATAGCTTGCCTTATTATAAAACTAATTATTGTCTGACTTTTATTGGTGTGAGAATTAGAATACTGAAAAAAGCCTCAGAGTAACAAAATTAAAAATATGCGATTCTTCTAATGATTCTGTGCTGGGTCAGACACTTATGTATTTTTTCCAACAAACCTTCATTTTCTTTGGAAAGGAAAAAGAAGAGAGAGTACTCTTTGGGATACTTGAAGTTCCTTTATTACACCAGTTCTTAAAACTAGCCTCTGAGAAAAGGGGAGCAGGAAAGTGTAAAAGATACTCAGGGCTAGAATTGTTAAGCAAAAAATCCCATTTGCTATCAACAGAGGTTTCTGTTTGAAAACTAATGGCATAATTATTACCTTCATTCTAGTGCTAAGAATACTCAGGAATTTGTTTGACATTTGAAAAGAAACCAAAGCATCCAGAATGGAACAAAAGCCCTTATTGCCACTCTGCCACTGTAAATGAATTGAGTAACAGGGGACTAGGATTAAAGAATATATTAATGGATTTACAAAGAAGGGTCAAAAATAGTAGCAGTGTTGCCTTTTGATGGCCAAATACTGTAATAAAAAGCAAATGGCCTTAAAGGGTCATCTTGAAAAACTGGAAGTAATCTGAGATACCTAATTTTGCTACAGCAAGTCAATTTATGTTAGGGGACTGTATTACTGAAATCTTACTGAAAAGTTCTAAACTATAGGAATTGACCTTTGAAGAGGAATCAAATAGCTACACGATTAAGAAGAATTATCTGTATCAATATAAGTAGTTCTATTTTAAAAGGCAATATGCTGATTTGAGCTACTGATTTAGCACTTCTAAATACCAACAGTAAGAGAATCTGTTTCAGTGGTTGTGTTAGTTTTTCTATGTTTGAACTGCTACACTGACACTAATACTGTGTCTAGACAAACCTTTAGAAATGGGTTGTTTATGTGCAGGATGCAACACAGATGATGTAAAAATACATATTTTGGTTTTACATTGCTGCTGACATTAAATGTTTGAAGATGGTTATGATTCAGGAGGGAATGTAACTGATTTTAATGGACCACAGTTGGCTGTGAAGTATGTAATTTAATGGCACCTTTATACCTAAAGGTGTTATATACCACTCTGTACTGCTTTATGTAAGTAGGTACTAAAAGAATGTGTTAAAATGATGCATTTTCTCTTTATTTAATTTTTAACAGTATGTATATTTATACATTTTAGGTTTACATACTTGTCATATATTCCTTATAGTTCAGTTTATTTGTAAAATGGTACTGGCATCTTTTCTAAAACTAGGTGGAAGTTCATTTTGATTTCTTTCTATTGCACTGCTGGCAGGCCTGGTATTTTGTGACTCATTTGGCTCCATTCTTTCTGATATGCCTGTAGAGTAAGTCTTGTATTTGTATTCTTCTGTATTGTCAAGTACAGAAGACTATGCAGTGTTGTCAACTCTACTATATTGAATACAACTGGTTGAGTGAGCAATCACAGTCTGCATTTCTTTATCTGTGAAATCTAAAGAGACCCCAAGAGAAAAGATGTCTTGACAAAGAATGCCTTAAAAGTCTGAAAGGATGGTGTCTCAGGAGAAAATCAGCTCTGAATGATTAAACAAAAAAATATTCTTGGAAATAATGAATCCTTCTTTCTGCCTGGGCAGCCCGATACCAGCACACCTCATGAAACAGTCTACTAACTGAATGATCCAGGACTTCAAACCATTTCCCTCAAGTTGCAACTTTTGGTTTGCAGCTAAGTTTTCCTCTCATTTTCTTCCTAAAAAAAATTCTCAAAAATATTGTGTGAATTGCTGTTTTCAAGAGACCAGTTCACATAATAGTTATATCTAACAGTGCTCCCAAAGTGTTCGATGGTGAAAGAAATAGCAGCGCACAGGCTCCAGTTCAGCTATTCAGTTGTGAATGTCTTTGCCAAAGTGAAAATGTGGCTGAAAACAGTCAAAAGGCCCTTTTGTTCAAAGTTCTCCTATTGTCTCATTTGTTTACACACTGCCATTTCTACACTGGAAACTCCAGTTTCTTTTTTTGTTGATATACTGATGATATTGCATAAGGTCTGCAGGTATCCATGTCAAAACGCTACTCCAGAACAAAGGTTGTGCTATACTCATTAAGTACCACATCTTATGTTATCAGTGCCTTCCTCAGGTAGACCTGTCGTAGCTTTGCCGTGGCTCTATCAGCAGAAACAGCGGGTGCTTTTCACAGGTGTCTTCTTTGGAGAAAGTGGTCTTCCAAATTCCTTAAGAAGCGGAAACAGGGGTTACAGTGTTTCAGCAACAAGGATAGGCTTTTCTCCTAGTTAGGGGCTGGGACTTCCACTTCTTTTTGCCGTGTAACAATTTCAAATCACTGGCTCATTCTCAACCTCAAAATGTGAAATGTACTCCATGTGCAGGGCGCTATGCTGGACGCAGGAGAGGGGAGTTCAGATCCTTGCTCTCTCAGGAGTGTAGTAGGTAACTTTCAGCAACACATTGTCATTGACTTGACCTTTCTGTACACTATGTTGTCTGTATGGAAGCTGTTTTCTTTAATCTAACAAAAGGGACTTTTAAAGTTATGTAAGAGCTGAGGGTGCTAAGAGGAGTGAGCTGCTTAGCATAATTGTTGTCCTGAGAGGTGCTTATATTTCTTGTTTATCTCCTTTGATCTCAAAAAAGATGCTTTGTCACAAACTTAACTTTCTCCTCACTAGAAAAGAGTTGCTGGAGAAATAACTAAAAAAAAAAAAAAAAAATATTGCAGACATTACTGATATGCACTGCACTGTGCCCAGCTCCTAATCATCTCTGTTTCTTGGTCTTAAGCTTGAATGCCAGCTTGTCGCATACATTGCCTATTTGCAGCCAGTGACATAGCTCAGTGTTGTGAAAGCTGTACAAAAACCAGACGCATCAGGACAGACTCGAATTGCAGTGGAATGTGTGTCCATTGGAAGTAACTGGTCGCTTTACTTTCTGCATGGGGACTTAGATAGTAAAACCACTTCCAGTTATCACAATAACAACGTTTGGCATAGCTGTGCTTTTTAACCAACAGTGCAGAGGCACACAAAAGGGCTACTGAAATACTTAATTTCTGCCTTTGCTAGCACGAGAGAGCTGACATAGGCCAGAAGTGCCTTCTGGTTTCGTATAGCTGATACTGTCCTGAAGAAGTTAGTCCTCCCCCTATTGCTGCTTCATTTGTCCTGGAAGACAGAGAAGTAGTAAACCACCTAACTGAAACCGGCTCTCTAATCTACATGCAGTATTTACATTATTTAAAACGTGTTACCATTAAAAAAATGCTTTGTTCTGGGTGTGGGATGGTGACATCTGTTTGCTTCTTGCCTGTGCCTAGTCTCTGTATCCCAGCCATGACGTCAACTATTACAGTTCCTGCATACAGCAATTTCATTTTACCTCAGACTTCTTTGGCCGTAACAGCTCTTCGCACAAATACAAGAAATAGTGCTCATTGCAGTGAAATTGTACAAGGTCACAGCAGACATGAAGATGGCTCAAAGAAGCTTTTTTTTGACCCCGAATGCAGGTTCGTGATGCTCAGTGTACATTGTTTGCACACAGAATTCTACATTTGCCATGCAAGCGAGTGTTGGAGTCACTTCATTTGCAGAACCCACAAGCTCCTTTTTTGCTAAATAACATTGCTTAGTATGGTTCTGAAATTGCCTGCTGTTTTGCAGCCTTCTGAATGTTATGTGGTCTGTGATGCTTGTTTTGCAGCAGGAAAGAATTCATATAAAATCTGTCTTGAATTGGTATAAACTTCATTCTTTTCCTGAAGTTTACAGAGACAGGAAGCTCATGCATTAGCTCTCCTTACTTAACATGGTGTCATGCTCTGGAAGACAATGTAGATGTGTTCCACTTACACTCTGCAGTAGCTGTATCTGCTTCCAAATGATACCACACAATGCCCTGCATTGGGTGGGGTGTTAGACCTGTTTGAGTGCATTTCTTGGGCTCATGTTACCTTCTGGTCACTGCAAGTTACAAAGGACATAAATCCTGATTCCAAAACAATATTCATGCCTTTTATTTTATGGCTTGCTGATGTGACAATTACAGCTTTTGCCACAAAGGTATTTCAGGATGGCATATACTTAGCCTGCTAAAAATTCCCTAGTTTTTATTCTTTTGGAAAATCACAAGAGATTTTTCTTTTAGGTGGGCAACAAACATGCAAGCTACTTTATGTGGAAAAGCAGGTATATAGGGTTTTCTTAAGATTCCTGACACTACAAAACGTGAAAGTGGAGAGTTTGCCCCTTCTCTGATTCGTCACCTCTACTGTTGTGCTCTTCAGAGTTTACTGTCTCAAGAATATCTAGTGAAGCCCGATTCAAAAACATCTATAAAAGATTTAGGAAGAGAGCCATTGTGGGAGAGTCTAATTGATGCAGTTGACTGCTGAGTGAAACTGTGTCTTTTTACCAATTGCATCTTCAACTTTTGTAATCTTCATACATAGATTTCATCTCCTAACTTCCAAGACAGGAACATCCGACATATGATCATCTGTTATAGCCCTGTGCATGATAGCACTCTGGCTGCAGCAGCATGTAGCTCCATGTGGGCAATGTGCCAAATACCCAGCCTTGAGGAATAGTCTGCATCTTGCCTTAAGCATTGTGTTACTTTTGCTACTTCTTTAGCAATATCTAAGCTTGCTAGTTTAAAGATAGCTCATACATGCCCACACTAGCTGTAGTGACTGCAGCAGAGCAGTATGTGGTGTTTCTCTAATTTTTCTCTATCCCTCCTCTGTGATCCCCTTTCTCTTTCTATGCTTGAAATAGAATGTTAAGATTCTTGTATTTAAAAAAAAAAAAAAAAGGCAAAAAGCTATGTGCTCTTCTAGTATCTTTTTGTTTATTAAAAACCATCAAGTGCAGACACATAATAAGGATGAAAACACCTTGCTTTTATTAGCCATTTTTCCCTAGGCTTCTCTGTCTAGAACACAATGAAACAGGCAAATGTGAATTATATGGCTATCAAAAGATTTTGGTAATGTTATAAACCATAAGAATGAAGCTTGTATAGTCTTTTTCTTTGTAATCAATGAGATCTTGAGATAAAATTAGAGTCTGAGATTTGAAATATCTTCATTTATTTGTTACAATTCTTGAATGTTATTTCCTTATTGCTTCTGCTCCCGCTTTTGTCTGCCTGATTCAAATAGGAAACAGAAGCCCTGCTCTAATCGGTTGATCGTCCTATTTTTAATTTGCAGGAGTGATTTAATCCCTCTGAATTACAGAAGGGGCAAGCAACTTCATAAACCTGAGTAATGAGATTTGTTAAGCATTATTTTATCATGAGGATCTTTCCTAGAGCACGTATCTACCCCAGGAAAATACCTGATTAAAACATAATAGGTGAAACAGTATGCTGATTCCCAAACCCTGCAAGGTTCCTCCTCCCATAAGGTTTTACATTCTTTTGCCTCCCACCAAAATCAGCATTAGAGAAGGGGTATGACGTGACCTGGTTTGCCAACATTGATTAAAGGAAATGTACAAGACATATCAGTTATTCGAAAATAGTATTACAATTTTGAGATCAGGCACCTTAGGTAGTCTACCCTTTAATAATGTATGTTGCAAGGCTTCTTTTATTAAACATGGGAATAATAACAGTTAGATCTGTAATTATCATTATTGACTTGAATCAACAAAACTCAGTCTTGAAAGGTTGCATGTTCAAGGGTTATAAATAGCCCTATTTGGATTACACCTCCCCCCTCCCCCCCCAAGAAAATATAGATGTGATTTAATAGATTTAAATACACAACATGGGTATCTAAGCTAGGTCTGTGAAACCATGAAAGACTTGCCAGCAATTTGAGTGAGTTTCCGTGTGAGCAGCAAGTGGGGATAAGGCTAGCAACATGAGGTTGCTACAGGCCTGAGCTGGATGTCCAGCCCAGGTGCGCAGTGGAATGGTGGGATGTCCTTTCAGTGCATCTGACTCTTTTAGGCTGCTGTTGTCTCCTGCTCATCCTGCCTCTGGCACCACCAGCAGGGACAGTGGTGAGTTCTGGTATTTGACAGGTCCTTGCCCTGCCTCCTAAGGATGCAGAGGCTTTTGCTGTTTGTGAATGGCTCCCCGTGCTTTCTTCCACCTAGACTCTTCATAGTATGTGTGACCTTTGGACATCTGAAGATGTCCTGTCCAAAAGAAGGTGTGGCCTATGTGCATCTCAAGGGAATGACATTTGATCACCTCTGATATGCAGAATATAATCTCCTGGAAGTGTCCTGTAGCCATATTTTGCTGCTCAAATTCAGTATTCCTTCTGCTGGCTTTGTTGTCTTTGCTGATGCCTTTAGGGTCTGAGCCGCAACCACTGATGTTTTGTTGTTTTGAGCCTTGATGTTCTGAACAATGTGTTTTGCCAGCCAACTAATGTAATATTGTTCCTTTGAAGGCATCAGATGCTGCAACTTGAGAGCTTAACTAGTTCTTCACTTTACTGTATAGAATGATCAGTCTTCACCTTTGGTTGGCCTCCAGTAGCACAGCAACATTATTCTTCTAGGCATCAAAAAGGTAATGAATGCCCTTCAACCTCTTAATGCTTTTTCTTCCCTGTCTCAGTTACCTGCACCAGACTACTAATGTTTGAGTTCCATAGGTGATGTTGATACCAATAGAGGTAACCATGATGTTTCAATTATTAATGCCCCAGGATCTGATTTTCACAAGCGCAGGGGTCCTGCAGCTTTTGTTTACTACATTTGGAGTTGGGAATTCTTTGTAATTCTAAAAATGGAGCCCACAGCTTCTCCTGGGGAAAAGACAGAGAACAGGCTGAGACCCTACTTTCTGCACCTTCCAGTTTAGATTTGCAAAAGCATACGGTAATTTTGAAAGCTTTCATCTTTAAGACCATCTAAAGGGCCTGGCATTTTTTCTAAATAATTTCTAGAAGTCAGAACCATTCACAGGGTGTGTTAGGGTTTGCATACCAAAATTAGGTAGTTCAGAATCTTTGAGTCTTTTTTGGATGAAATTGTTTTCTTGTTTGGAAAGCACACTTGTTTCGAATTTTGGGGTAGTGGAATTGAAAAAAAGTTTATATGCTAACTCCAAAATGAACTCTCCCTCTCCAACTTTATTCTTTCTTCCTTCACTAAGGAATGTATTGTTATTCTACTGTTCTGTTTTAACTATTTGTTTATGGCCATTGGTTTTCTGCACAGTTTAGAGGAGGTTCCTTACTTGCTGAAAAGGTTGTGTCTTCATGTAACAAACTTCAGGGAGGGGCACAGGTGATGAGAACAGAAAGGGCACTGAGGCGACTATTGCCATATTGACTTTGTAAGCAGAAGAGAGAAGACGCAAGTTCACATCCTGGCAAATACAACAATTTAAGAAGAATGTTAGTTCATTAATGTTTAAATGTAGTTCTCAATAGTTCATGTGCAACACAATTCAGTTGTGTGGTCCTGGCTGCTTTCAGAGAGGTAGGTATTACTTGTCAGTGTCAAACCTTTTAGCCTTCACTGCATACCACAGCTCATTATGGGGGATCATAGCTTCAGGTGAGGTAACTTGATTCATTTATGCACAAGCTGGGCAAGAAATCCATACATATTTAAAACTGATGTATATTTACTAGTGTAATAATTGCATACAGAATTAGTTGTCTGGTTTGTCTGTCAGTGTTTCAAAGCTTGCAGTTTAATTATCACGTTACCGAAGTCTGACGGCCAGGGTTTTTAATGGATTCATGCTCCTGCCCTTTCCTTCAGCTTCTCCTTAAGCTCTTCTGAGCTCCTTTGTGACCCAGATGAATTGAAATCTTGTCAGCTTAGTGTACTGTCAAATGAAAATAGGTGACTAATGTTGATTGTCTTCTGATATTTCATACTCTGCTTGCCAAGAATGTCTTGTGTACTGCGATCATTTAAAATCCTACACACTCAGGGTAGTCATGTTTTTCACAGACTGATTGCAGTCAGTTGACAAAGAATATCATCTTGAGCAGATGCTCACCAATAGACACCCCTTCATATATTTACTGAGTATAACAAGAAATAATGAAGTAAGACCACAAAGGACCATTTAGTCATATGGTCTGATCTCATCTGTATCCTATGTCATTAAATTTCACGCATGTACGAGCACTGAGGGCAGTAACCTTCATTTGGCTAAAACCTGTCTTCCAGAAAGACATCTTGTACTGGTTGGGGAACGTAAAACCATTAAAAATTTCTTGGTGCCTTTGTTAGCTTGTTCCAGTGATGTATTGTCACCTTAAGAAGAAAAATTGTGTGCTTCATTTGAATTTGTCTGACTTCAGTTTCTACCACAGCTTCTTGTTATGCCATTCTCCACTAGATTAAAGAGCCCTTCAGAATTCAGTATTTTTTTCTCCATAGAGGTACTTATACGCTGTAATCAAGTCAATCTTTTTGATAAGATAAACAGATTGAGTTCTTTAAGTCTCACTTAGCAGCATTTTTCTTCAATTCTCAAATCACATTTTCAGCTCTAATCTGCCCCCTCTCCAATTTTTCAACGTTTTTTTCAAAACATGGGCAGGAATGCAGTATACAAGATTGGTCTCTTCAGTGATATATCCAGAGATAAAACTATATCTCCCCTGCTTCCTACTCCCCTGATGCAGATTAACCCTTCCTGTTACCAGTGTCAGAGTGAGCGTTTATGGTGAGTTGGTGACTACAACCCCTAAATCTTCTTCAGCGAGTGCCATCTCCCTCTCAGTATACAGCACCTACAATCCTTCGAGCTTGTTACAGGGATTTAGTTATAGTAAATGTATTTTGTTTGACAGGGCCCAGTTTGCGACTCAATTCAGACTACTTCACATGGTTGCTTGGTCCTTATTATCTTTACCATTTCTCTCCCTTTTGTGTCATTTTCAGATGTGACCCCCTTTTCACAGAAACACACCCATTTGACGAAGGTTGCTTACTGTCAGTTACTTTTTGTCATCAGTCATTTAGGCAAGTCTTAGTCAATTTAGTATCTGCTTTAATGATATCACGGGGTACTACATTTTCTTTCAGACTGTCTTAAAAGTCTAAATTATCAATATGCACTTAACCAAATGAGCAATCTCATCAAAGAATTAATTTAGAGAAGTTTGATTAGACCTGTCTTCATAAAAAAGACTGGAATTATTTCTATTCATTTCTTTGAAGTCTTTTTAGGTTAAATCTGATATTCCCGTTATTGTTTGGGGTTCTGATGTTGGCCCGTACTTTCCTGTTATTGCAATTGCCCTTTTTTGACTGCTGGTATAACATTAGCACCCCTTTGGAATTTCACAAGTATTCCTATGTTTACTAAAACAAGTGAAAGAGCCCCAGTACCTATTCTGGAACCAGGAGTAAATGTTATCTAAGTTTGCTTATAGGAGAATGGTCATGATTCCTATCTTTCTTAATTACTAGCAGGCTGGAGCAGTTCTTCATAATCCCCTTGAGATCCATCTACTTGTTTCTTTTGTTGCACAGAAGTACTTATTGAACATATTTACATTTTTCACATCAGCACAAACCCACTTATGAACTACATTTACTGATGGGCCAGTATCACCACTGGGTTTTCTTTTATTCCTAACACACTTAAAACATCTCATTTGTCTTCAGCTCTTACAACCATAGATTTTTTTCTTGCCTATTAACTTCCCTTATCAATTTTTGATGTTGTAACTTGTAATTTATAGCAACTGTAATTTATATAATCACTCTTTGTTTTCCATTTTATTTCTAACTGCCACCTTTGAGCTTTTATGGGAAAGTTACTGCCTTCTGTGGTTGCAAAAATCATACTCTTAGCCATTTAATAGAGTCTTTAAGAGAGCCCCTCTTTTGGTGTTCTCACTAAATGTTTTTTGCCTTGTCAGTTCCCCTTACTGTTTTTCTCAGTTTGTGGAAATTAGCTCTTTTGAAGCAGCAGAAATACATAGTTTTGATTGGGGCTGTCCTTCATTTACCCATGATGAATGCAATCAGGCCATGATCGCTTGTTCCCAGGCAACTACAAACTTTTAATTTAGTGATATCTACCATTTTTATCTATCACATTGAGGTTCAAATACTTATCTCTTGCGGTGTAGCATATCTATTGGGCTACAAAATTACCTTTTGCAAGATGTAGAAGTTATTAATGACTTAGTAGAGTCTGCAGTTGAAGCTAGAAAAGGGCTACATGCTTGTTTCCTCACAAACAAGGAAAATCGGGATACTACATGCGAATAAATGTTTAATTCACACCTGAATATTTCACCAGGTTCCAAAAACCTTTGCCAGACCTCAATCAGGCCTGAATTTCAATGGAAGACATGAGCTTTTGGAGGCATTGGTAGTTAATTTTTGGATGCTTCCAGACCTTCCTATGACAACAGCACTAACACCTTTTGTCACAACGAAAGCCCGATTGCTTTTTTTTTTTTTTAAAAGCGGTAATAACGACAAGTAAATAAAGGGATGAGAATTAAGAAGGCCTGTGTCGCCTTGAATGGGGCTGGTGTCCTGGAATAAACTGGAATAAGAAGGTCAGCCACAACTCACTCGGAGGCCTTTGAACAGCCCTTAGCGGCCGACGGTGCCAGGGCGGGGAGTGACGAGCAGCGGCAGGCAGGCAGGGCAGGGCAGGGCCGCGGGGCTCCGGCAGGCAGCTGGCTGCCCTCAGGGACGGCCGGGCTGCGCCCCACTGCTGCCGCTCCCCCCCCCCCCAGCCCCGGCAAGGGTTTTAAGGCACCGGGTTAGCCTTTTGAGGCACCGAAACAAGCTCTGTCATAAGCAGCGACAGCAACGAAACCCCGACTTCGGAATAAGAGCAGCTCCCGGGCACTAAAAACTCCCTCCTCCCTTAGCGCAGCCTCCCCGCCGCCGCTCCCCGCTCCGGTGCAGCCGGCCGTGCCCCCTCCCGCCGGAGGAGGCGGCTGGCGGCGGGCCAGCGGCGCCGAGGATATTAATAGGCGGCCCGGAGGCAGCGGCCGGGCGGCTGCGGGGTGAAGGCTGCGGGCTCGGCCCGGCTCGGCTCGGCCCGGCCCCGGCGCGGCACATGGACGGCTCGGCGCGGGAGCGGCCAGGGCCACGCCGGGGAGGTGCCTCCCCCCCCCTCCGGTCCGCACCCGGCTCCCACCGCGAAGGCGAGATGGAGGGTAAACGCTGCCGGGGCCAGAGCCGACTTCTCCCGCCTCCCTCCGCGCTTCAGCGGGGCTGCGGCTTTCTCCCGCCCCGCCCCGCCTCGCCTCGCCTCGCCTCAGGCTGCGGCCGCCGGGGCGGCGCCCTCTCGGCCGGGCGGAGGGGCTCGGGGGAGGCAGGGGGAAGGGGAGCGCCTCGCTCCCGGCCCCGCTCGGGGCTTCCAGCCCCTTCCTCGGCCGGCCGCCGGCCTGCGGGGGTCCCGCAGCCGCCCCGCCGCGGCTGCCGCCGGGCCCGGGGAGGAGAGGGAGCTCGGGGCGGAGGAGGGAGGCAGGGTGGGTTCGCAGCCAAGGTGCGGGAGGGGTAGGGCTGCCTTCGGGAAGGGCTCCCGCCGGTTCGGAAACGTCCCCGGTCTGGTGTGGAGGTGAGCAGAAAGGCTGCCTGTCGAGTATCCGTCTATCTATAACCTCCTTTCGTTCAAGTGCAGCAGTAAGGCAGCCAGAACGGTTAATAAGGTACAGAGTTTGCAAAGATTATTATAAAAGCATTGCAGCACAGTATTTTTGTTGAAGTAAATGATCTTTAAAGAGTGGTTTTTATTTTAAATTTTTTTTTTTTTTTTCCCAGGCACCAGTATAAAACAGGCATGGCCATACAGTGATTTGCTTTGGAGCAAAAGGTCTCAGGAAGGGAGAAGTCAATCCTGCTTTATAAATGTATTATCAAGTTAACTTGTTTACCTGCATTAGCAGGAAGGCCTTGCATCATTATGTAACGAAAAATAAAAGTTGACCGTACGTTTATGAAAGTGGGCAACGTGGAAGTCCTATGGCTAATACAATAATGAGACTTCTGGGGAAGCTTAGAAAATGCGGAGACTAAATTGTGGTATGCCTAGGCTTTGGGTATACCTTTATTTGCAAGGTTAAGAAATGAGGAATTCCACGGTCTTGTGAGTGGAAACTGGTTGCGAAGTCAGAAAATAGTAAAAGTGTGTGCAGATGGCTGTTTGCTCTCCCACAAGATCAATATTCTTGATAAGAATTTTTCCACTTATCCCAAATTGGGAATCTCTCATGAAAACAGTCAAAAAGGCTTGGACCTAGTATATTTCTTCTAGTTTTACCCTAAGCGTGGATGAGACACTAAAAAAGTTTTTACTCCCAGGTTGAGAAAGTCTCCTAGCTTGTCTTTCAGAATTTCAGTGTCTTGCATTCATGGGTGACCCAAGTCATTAGCACTCTGTTGGTGGAAAAACTCCAAACAAAAGAATGTATTTGAAAGAAAACTGCAGAAACTTAGTATTTTAAGAACGATGGCTCCCTTTTGCTTGATTTAGTATAAATTGAATGAGCATTGTAAAGTTACGTGACAATTCTAGTGTGCAGTAAGTATGTTCCAGTGTTCATAGTAGTTTAAGGCTGTACTGTGCAAGTAACAACAGCTGTACTATGTGAATAGCAGTACTGTATGAGTGACAGCAGCTGCAAAAGTGATTTGCTTCAGATGCAGCTTATCTTAATATCCTCTGCCAAGACAACACCAAAGATAAGCTTCTAGTGGTCACTAAGACTAAGGTCCTGGTGTTCCCTTTGGCTGGGTAGTAGTGTTCTTGTTCAAATATTGCCTGCAGTATGCTACCAAAAGTCTAATTTCCTTCCAAAACCATTGGCTTGTGTTGGGAAGATAGAATGTGTCTAGTGATAATAAGATCCTCACCCTCATTGCCGCAGATTTTCCAGTCTCTGCCTTATTCAGGAGTAGCATCTGTAATTTCTGCCTACTCTATATCTCATGAGGATTTTTTTACTCTCCCTGTTCTGTCTTCCCTTTACCTTTGGTGATTTGCTGTGTTTTCTACCAGGTTCTGTCTGGTGGATGAACTTCATGTGAGTGGGACGGTAGAGGAAGTTGGGCTGCATTGTAGCCTTTTCTGTGTGTGTTGATTGTTGCCTTATTTGTGAATTCAGGTGGTTTGGGATCTGGGGAAAGATTTTGCTCTTGTTATCTTGAGCTTAGAAATGGGGCTCTTTGTTTCTTGAGGTGGTAAGTTCTTTGCTGCCTGCTGAAAGCTTTTTTTCCTAAGTGTGAATCCATAGTAAAAAACAGACCTTCTGGGCTGGTATGTGCAGTTCTCCTTTCAGTACTGATTTTTTGTGCTCTTAGCTTTTAAGGTTACATGGGAAAACATCTAGGAGACAAAAGACTGAAGTCACCTGCCTGTTGCAGCAGTATCATTGTGTTTGCTTTGCACAGCTGGAGCAGCTGGCAAAGTGGACACAGTTGGAGTGGAGACTTGGATGTGTATAGAGTGACCCTTGCAGTGGCTGTTGTGGTGAATTCTGTGGGAGCACTCTTGGGGGGGTGACATTGTTTGGGTTTTTGTTTTGTTTTGTTTGGTTGGGGTTTTTTGTGGTTTTTGTTGTTGTTGTTTGGTTTTTATTTGTTCTTTCCTTTTTTAAACACCCTTAATGTATCTGAAAGTGAGTACTTATGAGGTTCATCTTGCTTGTTCCTAATTGAGACTAATTTCTCTCAGACATTATTACTGCTGTCCATAAGGGCAGCCTTAATGACTGTGCAGGAAGAGGATTTTCTAGGCTATGCTTCCACTAACAAAAAAGATAGCAAAATCCCATTAAAGAGAGGGGGCCAAGTTGTAGATTCCTACTCCTAGCTGCAGAAATGGATCTTGACTGTCTATATCCTTCAGTCATTTGGCATCAGGGTCACTTTCAGAGGTTGTTTTGGCATGGAGAAAGCCCGGAGAATTCTGTATTTGGAGAAAAAAAAAAATAGGTGAGATATTCCCTTGTAGGGCATAAAGGCTGAGTCTATTAAGCAGAGTCTGAAGCAAGTTACTAGCTCATCAAGTACAACAGACAGAGTTGGAGCTGGAAGCCACAAGAGTAAGGGAGCAAGCAGCATTTATGCAATATGCTGCTTTTTAACTTCTGAATTGCTGGCTGCTTGGTGTGTATATGGTATGTTTGGGGTGTTATGTGGTTTGTGTCTGCCAGCAAACTGGGGAGATGAGTCAGTAAACATTTATTTCATGTAAGATATTGCTGTGTTGCCATCTCAAACAGGTGTAATGTGAAGCATGGTAAAACATACTGGAAGTTAGGGTGACTTTCAGCCGCTGGTAATGTGACACTGGTTAGTATTTTGGTCAGAGCAGAGGAATAGGATCTCTCCTGTGTCTTAAAATCTGATCTGATAAAAAAGATACTAGGATCTTTGCTAATATCACTTCATCAGAGGAAGGGAAACATAAGTTTGCAAGAAATGAAGTTTGCATCAAATAAAGCCATTTTGTGTGAGTGCATTCATTGCGCTTTAAAATTAAGAAGAATTTTCTTGGCAGTTAACGAACATTTAGCGAAGGAGCTTAATTTGACATTTGAGAAGTTCAATAAATAATTTTTCTTTCTTGATTAAGGCATCTTTTAAGCTGTCACTTATACAACCAAGAATTGTCACTTTTTAATGCATTGGGAGATCTTCTTGCATACTGATTCAGCTATTATTGCCTATTAAACAGTTTAGATTTCATGTGCCTTAATTTCCCTGCCCTTGATTATTTTAAGCAGCCTGCTGCTTTAAAGACCATTTGTATTTCCATAAACATTTATTACATGTTCAAGACAGAAAACACGGACACATTGAAATACATGTCTTTGTATTTCTCTGACTGCCCCCCCCCCCCCGTCAGATTTGCAATAGTCAGTCCTAATGCTCATCCCAAATATTTACAAAAATTGCCTCTTCAGGCTTTGCAAAAATCAGATGTTAAATTTCTTATGGACTTTTTTGGTTTTTCTCGTGTCACAATGACACAAACTGCAGAGGTTGTTGGAGGTAGTTGTTTGTAAAGCATTGATCACTCAAGGATGCTCAGCAGGACATGGCTAAATTGGGGCCATTTACCCCCTTTTTTGTTCTCCCACCTGTGCACACAAGTTATCTTATTTTAACATTAGTGGGGTTTATACATGTGCAATGAGGGAATAATAAATTTAAATACAAATGGTTGTTGCTTTGTGGCATGTCAGTGGAGGTTGTTTTTGTTGATGATTAGTGTCAGGGCTAGTCTAAGGGTAGTAAAAGGTGGCTTTGACCTGGTTCACGTGTATGTATGTCCATCTCTATTACTGTTTCTTGAGTATATGTGATCTTGATTTCTTTTTTTTTAATGAAAAATTTCTGAAGTGTCAGCAAATAGAGGTGTCTTTAAGGAAGTCATCACTAGACCAGAGGTTTTTCAGTGCTGTAAATATGAGGAAAGTGGTTCTTGGTGACCAAGGTCTTTTGTCAGCGAAGTAGCAATAACTCTACAAAGTAGCTGGTTAAATCTAGATAATTTGGAAGAGCTTTTGGCTCTAAAGCTTGGATGTCTCTGCCCTTTGTCACGTCTCACCTTATGTAAGCTGAAAAGCCTCATAAATATGATCTTACCCATTGGCAAATGTCAGGGTTTCAACAAGAAAGGTTGTCTCATAAGCAGCTTGGTGTCCTGCCACTAGTTACACTGCAAGAATGGCTTGTGTCTCATTGAGCTTCTTAAACTCATTTTTCTCAAACATACCTACTCCATTGTTCAGGGATTATTGAGCCCCCTTTGGGGCCAATATATCATGTTAAAAAGCTGTTACACCTGCCTGAAGGGGAAAGAGTAAGCAACAAATACTGTATGTATTTGCAGTACATACTGGTATTTGGTTGCAGTGCTGATGCTGATCTCAAATGAGTGATTAAAGTTTTGGCATGGTCAAAAAAACCCCAAATAAGTTATCCATCTTCTGCCTGCCTTAGAGGAAAAATGGAAGGCATGGGTGCAGTGAGACTGTAGGTAGTGTGGGGATTCTGTTTGGGCCTCTTTCAGGTGCTTTGCTGGGGCAGGGATCATACGGTCTCATTGGTGAGTCCTAGCATGCATAGCATGGTCAGATCTGTGCTTCTACCAGGCATCATCCAGGCTGCTGCCCTCAAAAAGGACTGCCAGTGTCTTCTGCTGACACTTGCTAATGTGTGTTGTCACCCAGCAGCTTGGCCTCTTGCAGCTCAGGAGTGGTTTTCCAAAACCACATAGGGAATCGGGGCAGGCATGATCTGAAGTGATGGGTCCAGAGCCCTGCTGGGTCCCTCATCTATGTAACTGGTCCCTGCTGATCTGACCAGCAGTGTTACAATAGTTTGTGCAAGGCAGCTTGTTCCATTTTGAAAGTGGATTGAACTACTTTGCTGTACGTGATATGCTAATAAATTATGTCTACGTAGAAACTAGTTCAGAGGACCTAGTGGGCTGGAAAGTTACATCCTGATTTACTGTGCACTAGCTTCTCCCTGTTAGTAAATAAGGGCATATCTCAGAGCAATGTTGTAGACATAAGTTAGTGAGCAGTAATTGGAAATCCTTTGTAGGAAACAGAAAATATGGAAGTGTTTATGACATTAACAAAAAGTGAGAGGAAAAAAGTTGTTTTGACTGTAACTTGAATGTAGAGGTAAAACTTCCTAAAATGAAATTTAGACTTTTCATCTATTTTTACATTTTAACTTGCATTGAATCCCAGAAAACTCAGTTTTAGTAAATTACTGCTTTCTTAGTTGATTTTTGAAAGACTGGAGTTAAAACTTTTTATATTATGACTAAAAATATAGTTCTTGCATGAAATTAGAGGCTGTTGTGGACTCTTAAATGAAGCTGCAGGACTTCCATTTAGAAAAAAACCCAATTGTATTTTCACTTCAGTTTTTTCCAGTGGGAAGCAGAGAAATCTCAGGGATTCTTTATATTCTATGTGGGTCACACACATATTCATTACTTCTGTCTGAACTCAGCCTCCTGAAGTTGTTAACTTTGCTATCCCATGCACAGTGCCTGTGATTGACTTGAATGTTGCAAATATATTCATTTTTCCACAGAAAAAGGAACGTTCATTAAATGTTCATTATCAGTGTGCAACTTCTAATTAAAATAAAAGCCATTTTGTTTCTCAGATGCTTCCTACGCTGTTGGCAGATGTTAAAAATTAGAACATGTGAGTTGAGAGAATCTCATTGGGGTCAGGGAGCTGGGATTTCCATTTCATAGTTGGCATCTGCCGTTTCTTAGTTTCGCGTCAAGGTGAATTCCAATTCTCCACAGCCTTTCTTCCTAATTGGAAATGTTACAGCATGAGTCATTCCTGCAGTTACTTGGTTAGGGCATTGAGAAGCTGTTATTAAATATTAACATTAATTCCTGAGGTTTGGCCGCATAAAAGTTTCTGATTCTTGTTTCTTAACTTTTGTCAGCTTTTTTTTTTTTTTTAGCATATCCTGCCTAGTACTGTTGTGTATAGCAAGCGCTTGGCACACAGTGAATGGGCACAACATGTCATGAGCATTGAATACAGGTGCCCCCTCAGGATGCTGGAAACATCTCTGAAAACAGAACCTCTCTCCTAGTGCGGACCTTGCATTCCCTGTCAGATATTAATCGCTGGGGCTCCTCTCCGGATTTCTCTTTCTCCCAACCTTTCCTTTCAGAAGGGGAAATTTAGGTGTGGGACGGAGAATAGGACCCATTTGTTGTACTGTTGCCTTTCAGTGCTAGCAGTGTGCCCAGAGTCTATTGAGGGGCCTTTGAGCCTAGACACAAGCACTTTTGTTTCCCTCATTCCTGCTCTGTAAAGGTCACGTTTGCTTTTTCACAGTCAGAGGATTCCTGGGTGGGGGGGGGGGGGGGGCTGTTGCAGACGTTCTGAAGGGAAGCACCCAACTTGTTCCCTGTCCACAGGCCTGGTCCATAAACCTGCAAAACAGGAACATGTAGTATAGGGGCAATTGCATGAGCCCTACCATACCTGTGCCTACTTTTTTTTTTCATATGGATGGCTTTGCCAGGACACCAAGTCATCTTATATACTGGATTCTCAGAAACCTGCATCTCCTTTACTTGGCAACAGGCCTGGGAAATCAGTTTACTAAGGAACTATGTATTTTGCCTTAAAACTGGAGTGGCTTTGCTTTAGTCATAGACATATAGAAAGTGGTGATTAAAGAAACAAAAGTGCCTTTAAAGATTATGTATGCCAAGGGACTCAAATTGCTGCATAGTATGGGACAGGTTTGTGTTTGATACATGATATGGCACCACAGTAATCCATTAAACATGGTGGTGTGAAGTCTTGATACTGAAGTTCACTTGTTTTCTTTTTTCTGGACACACTGAAAGAAAATACTGAGGTCTTCTGAAAGAAGAACCGTGACTAGATCATGCAGAATGAGAAATTTAAGATTCGTTTCTGATTAATGCTGGCAATTATTATTGTATTTGTTACAAAGCAGAAATTGGCCTTTGGTCAAAGCCAGCCTTTTGCGTTTGCTTGAATAGTCACTGGTACTAGTACAGTGTAAACTGAACAGGATTTGGCTCTGGCATTCAAGCACAAGCTACTCTTTCACAACCACCCCCTTCTGTTTCTGCCTTTTCCTTGTGAGCAGTAAATCTTTCTGGGCATTTTATTCTACTCTCCCAAATGTTGTCAGAATGTGCCAAGTACAAGGCTCCAGTTTCTTTTTGTAGTGCAAGAATTCAGCAGTGAAAGTTTCTATATGTTTATGGAAACACAGATGCAGCTTTTAAAATACTTGGTAGTGCTTACATAAAGATACAGAAACATCTGAAGAAAATGTTTGTCTTTCTGTACTTTATTTCAGCTCCAATTAATTTATGTTTTCTGCTGGGAAAATAATATTGATCACAAAAATGAAATGCTGGTTGGAAATCCTTCGGCTTCTGTAATAGAATATTTCATTCAGGATGAAATGTGAGAATTACAGGCTTCATTCTGTCACTGCTGAAGCCAGTGGCTAAATGCCCAATTGCTTTCAATTGGAGCAGGATCCAGTCGTCTTTTTTGCTGAAGGATATCTTGAACAGTCAATAATCCTTAATCTCTGATTTAAAGCACTTCCATTTGGTAAAGTTTCAGTTCTGTTTTAAGCCTGGAGCCATTTGGCTGAAATTGCATTTGATATACTTTCTGGAAGTCTGTTTTTCTGAGTCTGCTTAGGAGTCTGTTTCTGTATTCTTAAATAGAAAAGAATATATTTATTTCAGCCACATCTCTAGATTGTTTGCTTATCATGTTTGAAAACAAAAAATGTATATGTGACAAGATGCTGTTTCTATGAAGCAGGCTCCATGTGGAACATTCCCTTAGTGCAATGAGGTATGTTTGAGACAGATATGTAAAAGGCCCCAAATTCTTGGAAAATAATGTTTTGAGCATTTGAGGTAAGTTGGGTTTTTTTTTGGTTGTTTTTTTGTTTGTTTGTTTGTTTGTTTTTTTTTAGAGACAGCACATTATCAGCTCAAAGATAGTGTGTGAGTTTCTTAGCTTGGTTGCTGAGCTCTGAGAAGGTGTTAAAATCATGCTATTTAACTTGGGTACTGTGATACAAAGTGAACCTTGAATCTTTCTGGAGGTTCACCCATCTAAAACATAATAAATTGGTCATAGATCTTTTAAAAAATGTGATAAAATTAAAAAAATGTTACGGAAATTCAGACTTTTATCATCTACTTAGTTTTCTTCTTCAAGGTTTTTACTGCAACCAGGAGGAAACACATTTATTTTTCAGTAAAGAAGAGTTTGGAATTCTCATAAGAACTCCAGAAGTCAGACAGTTATAAGTAGAAGATTAAGTATCACAGGATTTGCAGTAAAATCATGAGGGATGGGAATAGTGTATATATCCACCAGTGGTTTGCAAAACCTGAAGACCTTTGCCTTGGAAAATGTGTATGTTTGGGGCTTGATTTAGCTGCTGATTGTGAAATAGTTGTTCCTATTAATTTCTAGTAATAGTCTTATGGTATGTTCCAGAGTAGAATTCAGCTCAGCAAGTTCAGATTGAAATGGTAAGTGATAACCAAAAAATTATTGAGAAAATGGTAAATAATTGCAAAGTGTATTATTTAATGAAATATAATGTGGGTTAAGTCCTGAACTCTTTGCTGGAGCCTTACACAGGTAAATTGCTGTTGAAATGAAGGCTCTTTTCCCTCCATTCTTTTGACCCTTCTGCTTTGCCTTTCTCTTTCATAGACTGTGCCTGAGGCCCAGCATTAGATGTGTTGGGACTAGGGGTAGACTATCACCTATTTTCCAGAGGATCCCTTCTTCCTCAGGCTCCACAAAGTGTCCTGTGGAGACTGTAAAACTGTGTGTAGAGGTGAACAGACCTGCTTCAAACAGGGAGCTGTTTGTTGTTAGATCCATGACCCAGCCCCCTAAAGACATGGCAGAAAAAGTAATGTAAAGTCTGCTTTTGCTTTTCACAGAATCCCTGGAAGAGATCATGTAAAGTCATGGAAGTACTAGTATCACATCTCTGTGCAAAAGTGTCAGAAATAGGGCTGATGGAGTTACCAACAGAAAGCTTTTGCACAGCTCTGGTTCTAGCAGAGACCTGAGGGGTGGAGCACAGCAGAAAAAAGGAGTTAGTGAGGTTGGTGAGCTCCACCATCTATTCTTCTTGTTAATACTTCCTTTGGTTACATCTGTGCTCTGCGATAGATATTAATCTCCCATGTAGTTTTTTTTAGATCCTGTCCTCTTTTCCATAGAAAGAAAACGCCTTTGACATACATGGAGGTGATTGCATCTTCAGGTGATATCAAGGCTGAGATTCTTTTTTGTGTTTATGTTGAACTCTGGTTAGTACTTAAGGCAGCTATTTATGCATCAAATAACTAACTCTCAATCCAAAAATAGTGCCTGTTCTGTCTGCCCAAAGACCTGATGCCTTCCAATTCCTTGTTAATACCTGGTGTTTTAAGTCTTGTAAAGTTGACCTACTAGCTTGTGTTTTCAGAGAGAAACCTCTAAGACTTTTTCAAAGCTGCAATTTCTGTACAGTGCCTCTGCTGTGGTGTGCTGGGAAGCATGATAAGAATTGACGTTTTTGACGTCAGTGATTTTCCCTCTTTGCCTGTTGAAGATGTAATACTGTTTATCTGCTTGTTCTGTATCTCTCCCACAAGAACATTTATGCCTCTCCTATAACAATGTGCCGAAGGCTACTCTGTTCAGCAAAATATAGTATATTGGTCCTTTGGATTAAAAATAGAAGTAATTTCAGAAATGCAGAGGGTGGGGGCGTCTCATTTTTGTCATCAGTGTTATAGGAAGCCTGAGGTTCCATCTCATGTTGGAATTTTATCTTGTTTGTCATATCTCTCCTGATAAGTGAAAGTGAACTGAATAGCTTCTCTGAGTCATCAGTAAATAAAAGATCATGGGATTGACAGGATTTCTTTCAATCAATGAACCTTGAAGTCATGCACCTTTCTACGCAGCATTGTTCTTCGATGTCCTCCTGCGCATGAGGAACTGTAATTATTATAAGCATGATGAATGTGTCAGACTGCAGTGTCTGGCAGTCTTCTGGAAATTCAGTTGTTTGTTTAGACCTGTGAAGAAGCTACCTTTCTTCTGTACTTTGTAACTGGAGCAAAAAGTAAAGCAGAAGATACAGTTGTTTTGGGTATAGAACTTTCTCCTTCATACATCTTCACCTTTCCACCATCCTCACTGTAGATGAAGATGACCCTTCAAGGCAATGCTGCCTGGCTTCATAGATCTTAGCCATTCTAAGGCGAGTTCAATGGACAGATGCTGTCTGTAAGCCAGATAATTTGGATATGGTAGTTACCGCTTCTCCTTTCAGTGCTATACTGTTTCAAATGTCTGTTCCCCTGATATCTCCAAATGTCTCACTTTCGCCTTTATCCTCACCTTGATTAAAACTGGAGTCCTGATCTTACCATATGAAATCAATACATGAAATAGATACGTAGTTGACGCTACTGGCCAGTGTCTTACAAGCATCTTGGATGTGCTTTCAGAGGTAATGTAAAGGAGGAAGTAGCAATGTGTTTATGGAAAACATCAGGAGAGTAGTCTAGTGGATAAAGGTGAGGCAGAGGAGAGAGATCATTGTTGAAGTGAATAAACAAGATAATCTGCACAGCAAATTACTGTAATTAATGACTGAGGGCACATAATAGGATGAGGGCAGAAAGGAGAGAAGTACAGGTATGTGATATTGACAGTAATCTCAAAAGGTTTTATCTTCATGGAGCATGGATCAGTGAAACACTCTGCAAAGGATGCAGAAGACTCAGAGCAATAGGACTGGCTGGTGGGAAAGAGCAGCATAAAGACATGGGAAATGAAACAAAAAATTATTTCATGAAAAACAGGGAGCAGGAGGGATGACGTGGAGGGAAAAATATTCAGCTGAGAAAAATGCCTATTATCTTACACTTTATTTCTCTTTATCCAGCTGTATCATGTTCTAGGCCAGAACTGTATTTTCCTCTGTGTTTTGAAGGTGCCTTGCATGCTTTTGTATGCTACAGAAAGCAGTAGATACCATACAGTAGGCTGCTATTACCTACATAATAACAATCTAGGTTTGAAGTAACACATTGGGGCTTTCTGTCTGTAAAGATTCTTCCACCAAAAGCTAGGATTTTTGTACATGTGTAAAGTCCGTGTGTATTTTTTCCTTAAGTTGACTAAATCTTCAGCAATGAAAGAATATTTTTTTTGTTTATGATTTAGTTGTCCATGCCTTGCTCTAATGGTGAGTTATTTATCTTACAGATGGCATTTGCAAACAGGAGATGCTCCAGAAGAAGAATGCTGTTTTGGTGGATGGGGTCGTCCTAAATGGTCCAATAACAGACTCAAAAGCAGGAGAGAAGTTTGTGGAAGAGGCCTGTAATATTATAATGGAAGAAGTCATCCAGAAAGCTGATGATGTAACAGAAAAGGTAAAGCCATAGAGTGTTGTTGAGCATTTATAACAGAGAACATGAACAATAAATCAATTTTTTTCTAAGCTGTATTTTGTTGCACTTTAGAAGCAATTTTGAGGCTTACATAGTCTGCGCCTGGCTCTGAAATAAAAAGACAGCCTTACAAATTAAGAAAGATCACATTATAAAATCTTTCAATAACATAATTAGTGTACATATTTTCGAGAAAGTAATGAGTTTTTTAATCTTGGAGTACAATGGGCACTTTCTTTGACATGACAAGTGGATGTAGTGTTTTTCTTGTTTGGGGTGGGGGGAGTTATTTGTTTGCTCCTGAGGGGCACTGGTATTGGAGAAGGAGGAACAGTGGATGTGGTACCAGTGTGGAAGGGCAGCATTATGAGATTGCTATAGTTTTCCCAGAAGCACTGCTTAAGAGGCTGTATGGGAAAAGGAGCTGCAAATGAATTGGACTTGCCTTTGAGCATGCACTGGTTGCTCCCACCCCTTGGCAGAACAGCATCTGAAAATGCTGTGATTACAAATCCTTAACTAAGGACAGAATCTGACCTGCAGGTCTCTTGCTTTTCTGCCTTCCAGCATTCCCCACTCTAATTTTTATGGTCAAGCAGTGCCCAACACACAATAAAACCAAGATCCCATGAGACCAGTTTACCAGAGATATTTTGTGGTGGCATGCTGCCCTGCAATGGGCAGTTTTGTGAAACCAGTGCTGAATGTGGTGCTTACTTTGTACCTTTATGACCTCTTCCTCTTGGCTCACCTGTTTACTGCTGGTGTCTCCCCCTCTCCCCATCACTAGGTTTGTGAATGGCGAGCCCCCGAAACATTGAAGCAGATTCTTGACCTGGAAATGAGGGACGCTGGAGAATCTCATCAGAAACTCTTGCAACTCTGCCGGGATGTTATACAATACAGCGTCAAAACCAGTAAGAATGTGATTTCTCGTGAAGTTACGTTGTATACTGACTCTAGGAAGACAGGATAATGTTTACAAAGTTTTGTCACCTTTCCGGAAACTGGGGGTATGAATGTTTGTTTTCTGCCTGCCTATACAACTATGCAAACATTTGGCTGTGTTCCTGTTGTTTGACTGAATGCTGGTCACTACAGGTTTGACTAAAATGTGTAATCATGGCAAACTAATTGAAAACTAGTTCCTGTAATGCCATTGACATTAATGGTAGGTTCTGTAATTTTGAAGTCTTGAGAAAGTCACCTAGACAGCTATGATATAACAGTCTAGCAAAACAGGTAGGAGAAGGACCTTTGGGTGTGATTTCCTGCTGTCTGGGTGGTGAGGAGTGGGGTTGCTGTCATTGCCCTCATGCATTCTTAGTGATGATTACCCTACATTTACTATTGTTCTTTTTGAGCAATAGGGTGTTAATTTGCTGATAGGCAGTAATTCCTGTTCCAGACACTGTGAGAAGAGAGCCAGCAATGTTTCAGAGACAGTATACCACATCTCTGTAGGGTTAGTTCTCTACGGCTAACCTTTCTGCAGCATGTGTAGTATAATTCAATCTTAGCAAAAAGGGACGAACAACATCTGTTCAGGAAACTGCTGTGGAACAGTAGCTCGGGATTTCAGATGTGGCATAGCTTAGGCTGTGTTTTGGAAAGTGAAAATGACATTTGATATAGTTGTGGATTTCCAGGGCATGTTCCTTGGTACAGTCACTGTTGCAACAAAGTAGAACCGTAAAATAATTTTGAGAGTGAATGCATGCCTTTGAAAACCACAGAAAAGTAGCAATACTGATCTACAGGGGGAGTGCACTAATAATACGCAGATATAATTACTGAGTTACTGGAAGGTGTTCTGTTTATCTTACTTTTGCAAATTGCCTTTAGATTTTCATTTGTTACACTATGTCACCTTAGAAAGGATATTGTATATAAAAATATGCTGTGCAAATAGTCTTTAATCTAAGTATAAACATTTATTGAAGCCCCAGATATAATATAAATGGAGCCATACAGTTTACCTGATTTTGCATGTAAAAGTACTATGCTGTGCATTAAAATTTAGGTGGTGATCCCGCTGCTGAACTGACTTGTTTCTATAGTCAGCGATGGTATAGAATTTTCTCGCAATTAGTTATATCTCGGTGTTTTGAGGCAGGTAAACAAATTCTCTTAACTTGTCATTTTAAGTCTGCAGCAAGTTTTTCCAAGATGTTAAACTGCCTCTCTCTCTCTCTCTCTCTCTCTCTCTCTCTCTCTCTCTCTCTCTCTCAATACTGAGGCTTCGGTGGGAGCATAGGCACAGCTGCCTGGGATCAGCAGGTTCCTGTATTCTACTGCTTAACAAAATTTGGCTGAGCATCCATCGTGGCCTCAAGATAGCTGTTAAAAGCCACGGTGTATACTCAGTTGTCAATTCCTTTTCTTTTTTTTTTGATTTGTAAAACTTGTGAACAACCCACATTCATTCTGTGCACTATTTATATCTGTCAAACCTTGTTTTGGGACCTGAAAGTGCTTATTAAATTTACTTTCAAGGGATTGTCTAATCTAAGGAAAGGACAGTAAGTCCAGAAAATACTGAGAGAATGATGGAGTGAATTGAGATTTGCAGTGATCAGTGTTCAACTGAGAGGGCCTGTGATATATTCTCTTTTCATGTATGTCCTGTCACTGCTTGCTTTTCATCTCTATTTTCAGGTCATCCAAGATTTTTCAACCAGCTGTATGCTGGAATAGATTATTACTCGTTAGTGGCTCGTTTCATTACAGAAGCACTGAACCCAAGTGTGTAAGTGTATTTCATTGTCCTCTTGATAATGAATTAGCATGCTTTTTGGAATAACAGCTTTTTTTGCACCCTACCCCCTTCTAATTTCTGTTTTCAGTGTTACAGAGGAGGTAGGAATTGTGCAGGAATTTGGGAGAGAAAACAGTCTGGATTGGCTGAATAGCTAACCAGAAGGTTGGCTAATCTGATGAGGCCTTTTTTTCTAGTTTGTGAGGTGGGGTTTAAGAGGAGAGATCTTTGTTTTTCAATGCTTTTAAACCTAGACTTTTATCTTACTTAGTGCATAAAAATGAATTAATCAGACTTACTCAGTTTTCACTTCCTTTGAAGCATTCTGCATAGAGTTGAATGCAAATGGTTACCTGTCTACTGTTTACTTGCAAATGTAAAGCCTAAACAAAAAGTAATTGTTGTTTGCAATAGATCATTATAGCTGAAATTTAAGCCCGTGACCTACATTAAAAGCAAACTCTGATGTATTGCTTTGAGAGTGGGTGTCAATGTGATGCTGTCAGGAACTAAGCAATTGCTCTACTGGGTCAGATCCATAGTGTTTTTAGTTTAGAGTTCTACTGCTGATGGTGGTCAGCTTCTGATAGATTAAAGTGCAAGAAACCTTTATTTAGTTTTAGCAGTATTCTGTGGCATGAGTTCTTTAGTCTTAATACCAATCATGATACTTTTATTTTTGTTCAGATATACATATGAAGTATCCCCTGTGTTTCTGTTGGTGGAAGAAGCAGTCATCAAGAAAATGATTGAGTTCATAGGCTGGGAAGAAGGTGATGGTATATTTAATCCAGGTAGGAACAGTTCAGATTTCAAGCTGAGTCATTATAAACCAACTAATACCAGTAATTCCGTGAATATTGGATTTATGTAGAATATTTGAAAATGCATGCAAAAATCCAGTGATGCACACACACAACTATTTAATCCAGGCTTATTTTACGTGTTTCTAGTAATAATTCTGTGAATCTGATCAGCGAATGAATGAAAACAGTTCTACATTAAATATAATTATGTGGAAATTAATTGTTTGTAACTGATGCCCTTCCTGGCCTTATTAACAACAATACTAACACCCTCACTGGACTGAGTCAAATTGGTTGACAGACAGGGAGCTGATTTACATGCTATACACCAACCAGTGGTGCCTGAGGGCACTGATCTGTGTATCCTGCATATCAACTGTGGGAGCCAGAGTTTATCTTAGTGAGAGTGTCATGAGCTTAACTCCTTTGCGTTTTGATAGTTTTATTAAAAGTTGCGATAAGGCCAACCAAACAAATACTTCTTAAGCTTCTTGATAAGTCACGGTTTTCAAATGTTCTGTAAAACAGCATTCCAGCCCACTGTATCGAAATAATGAAGCATAATGATTTTATTCCACAGATTATTCAGATAACAAATTAGTAGGCTAGATGTGAAGCTTTTCTATCTAATTTGGGGGTGAGAAGAGAAACTGAGTAAATGGATTTAACCCCCCCACCAAAACAAAGTCAGTAATTCTAGCCTACATGTAAGTAGTAGAAAAATAAACAAACTGAAATCCCCTAATTATTTTTTAAAAAATATATTAAAGGTATGGATTTTTTTTTCACATCAGATTTGATGTGTATTTTCAGTGGAATCCTTGCTTTTATGGCAGACTTGCTTAATTAAAACTTACTGAGATACTGTTAAAATAAATGAATTGTACTTTTTTGTGCTAGTTTTATGTAAGGGCGTTTCTTTATTTTGGTTTTGTTATTTTAAGTGAATAAAACCTGTCCAGATCTTACCTTGCAGATCTTCCAGTTCCCACTCATTGTGGTTTTTTTTTCTAATGGCTTTTTCTCCCCGTAATACTCTGAGGCCTGGTTGCCCAAGAGATCTCCTAGGCTCCGTACAGTGCAGCCACAGCTGAGCTCGGTGCGGGCAGCTGAGCAGGCACTGCTTCAGTGTAAATGGGAAGGAGCTGTTGCAGGGTATTCTCTGTTGGGGAGGACTGTTTGGGCACAGTTCTTATTCTTCAGGAAATATCCCCAAAGAGCATTCAAACATGCTCTGTTTCCATGCATGCTGCAGAACCCAAAGTTCATTTTATGTCTGTAGGCTTTTGGGGAAGAAATAAGCTAGATGGATGCATCTATAGGAAAACTGTGTGTTTGGGTTTTTTTTTCCCTAATAGGTCAAGCACTCAGATGCAGGACAGGTGCCAGGACTGTGGTTAATATGATATTTGTATGTCTCTTTCTGCAGGTGGCTCTGTTTCTAATATGTATGCTATGAACTTAGCAAGATACAAATTTTGTCCTGAGATAAAGGAAAAAGGACTTTCAGGTTTGCCAAGACTAGTCCTGTTCACTTCAGAAGAGGTAAAAGCAAAACAAAAAAACTTTTTGAACTTTATTTTTCAATGGCTGCAAAATTATATCATTTGCATATCTGATGGGGCACTGGTACAATAAATTTGTCATCTGTGTATGATGTGGAATATTGGAGCTAAATGGAGAAGTCTGATAGTAAATTTCCCTGCAGAAGCTTCTGTGCTTTCAGAAAACAAACACAGATGTTCCTGCTCTTGGAAACTGCTGATATAAGAATAGGTTTTATGTGGGGCAAACCTGAAGCAGAATGCATGTGGTCTGTTGTGGAGGTCTGCAGCGTTTGATTTCCCACAGCATGGGAAGTCTAGCAGGAACCATGGGTAGGTTTTGGATGTCAAAGTTGTTTTCTGCAGGTTTAATTTGTACTAAGCTGA
The DNA here is from genome assembly GCF_900496995.4 of Aquila chrysaetos chrysaetos. Lineage (NCBI taxonomy): Eukaryota > Metazoa > Chordata > Aves > Accipitriformes > Accipitridae > Aquila > Aquila chrysaetos. The sequence goes on from NC_044006.1 coordinate 33,629,282, forward strand.
GCACTTGTGGACCTGTGAGATGGCTCTCTGCAGCTCCCACTCTGCCCTATGTCTGCATACAGATTGGTTGTGGTACAGAACCAAACCCACCATAAAGCATTTTGGAAAAAACTGCTTGGTCTTCAGACAGTTCTTCTTTAAATAATTGAAAATATGTGGCTAGTTTTAAAGTTTTTGAATATCTGTCCAAACTGTGGGAAATTGAGTTATATTCATACATTTCCTCTGAAGCTGATTTTTGGAGGCTTTTTTCTTTCACCTGTCCCTCCAATTTTAAGAGTTAATCATTTGATTAGTACAGAGTTATTATTAATTCTGACTCCACTATATAAAGGCCCCAGTGGAAGTGAGAACCTTGTTGTACTAGGATGTATATAGTTACTAGAATAATTTTAGTTCTTAAGTTTATGCTCCAAACAGTTTGCAGTGTAAATAGACAAGAGGCTTATTTTGAAGAGGCCGAAGGGATGAAGGCATCACATAAGTTGTTCAAGACAGCACATATATTTTGGAACTGAATCCAAATGTCATAAATAAAGGGATTTTTTTTTTCCTGGGCAAAATATATTTAGTTTTTTTCTTTCTGAAAAGTGTGTATATGAAATGACATGCCAGTTCATACTTAATCCATCACATTACATCTTAAAAATAGCTAAGGAAGAAAAAATGAGGTTGAAACATGTTCTGTTAATGCTTTTGAGGTGAAGCATGTAGAATTTCTATCACTAAGTAACATTTTATTTCACTGTGAGATTTAACTAAAATGCATACTCTCATACTCCAAACCAAACAAGCATTTAATTTCATGACAAAAGAAATTTTATTTGAGCCTCAGAGTAAATTTATTTTGATGTCTTTGCTTCACCAGAAAGACCAAAACCATAAAACATAGAACTGACCAGGAAAAATAAATTGGTAAATTGTTTGTAAGGCAATGCTCTTGATGTCCAATACTTTGCTTGATTCACAAAACCATGTTGTCTTTAGTACTCAATAATCACTTACTGTAAAACTGCCACTTTTAGTAGTTGGCTGTTGTCTAAGATCTCTAGTGTTTATTCATGGTCATGAGGGAGGAGATGTGCATATTCATATATACTTACTTTAGAACCACCTGTACTTGAGTCCAAGTTATGTTACCTTTTGGAATTTTGTTTAGTTCAGATATGTCATATTGAGAATATATGTAATAAATAGCCCACCCTGAAGATAACTACACAAGTGCTTGTGTCACACAATCTGAAGTTTTATTATTTGTTTTTATTTTGAGCCTTCTTTTACTTAGCATTTTGTGCTGGTTGCTCTTTTTTCTTTCTTTTTTTTTTAAGGGGGGGGGGGTTTCACTGAAGAGGTACCTGGAGAAGCAAATGATTAAAAAAAAAAAAAAATTATCTTGGAAAGTTAACAACCTGTGTTTATCTTCAATGTGATCAGGCAAACAGTGCTGGTGTGGAGAAGCCACGAGGCTATAATCAACTGAGAGTATTGATAAGGAGTCAAAACATATGGCTGCTCAAGGCACTTGTCGTTTTAGGGCTTGGCTTCAACACTGTGTTCAGATGAAATGATTTTTGCCTTGAGCTGCCAAGTCTCAAAGTTTCAGTCTGGCACTTGGCAGACTGAAATAGTTGCCTTGCTGTAGAGCAGGGGAAAGCATGGACTTGTCACTGACTCGGTTTTATGTGATCTGGGGCTATTTGTATGTTCTTGGATAACACGAAGGTGTATGTTTAATGCATGGCCCACCCAAGGTCCTCACATGCTCTGTTTGGCCTTCAGGAATGAAAAGGCTCCTTGTTCCTCCAAGTAAAATGCTTAGCTACTTAAAATTATGGTGATAATGAAAACTCTTTATGCTACTACTTTGTAGTTTTCTTGCTGGACCATCACAGAGTGATTCCTCTTGAGACAGTAGCAGTAGTATAGAAATGGTTATATCCCACTTTCTTGAGGCATGATTTGTGGTTCCATAGGAGCTGAATACAGTTGTAGTTATAGATGTCAGCCCACCTTTTTTATCACTTTTTGCTATTTGAGTCCCATCTGAACTTTATTTGGACCCAAGAATGTATTGCATTGACCTGAAAGGTAGAAATCTGCTAAATTTGAGGCAACTGAGGGTAGAAGAGGATGTGTAAACAGTTGAAATGTGCATGCTGATATGAGCAGTTTTTTAGATGCAATGAAACTAAATTCCTCCCCAGTGCAACTTGATCATGAAAGTAATAAAGTGAGAGAACACAACATTAACTCACCATGTTGTCCCCTGTTGAAATTACAACAGACAAAAATGAGCAATAAAACAATCTCATAATAATGTAATTGCTTTATGCAACCATGTTTCTAGGAAACTTTTCAAAAGCAAGAAAATACAAATTTATCTTCTGTTTTAATGAGCACAGGGCGAAAGTACCTTGTCTTTGCAAACATTATTAGGAAATGAAAACTATGTCTAGCTATAGTTAACAGCACATCTTAAATGCACTGTTCCAATTTGATCTTGTGCTCAAAGGCATTCATTTCTTGCTACAAATGGCTACAGATTTAATAATGGGTCTAAACAAACAAAATTGCAAAAGATGTGGCAAGAGTAATCTGAACTCACAGTATTTAAAATTATTATTTCAAATTACATATATAATCTAGATACAAGTAATACCTTTTATCTGAATATTTCTTTCTCTTTTTTTTTTTTTTTTTTGGAAATGGAACAATGAACAAGTGAATTAGTTGACACTTGTGACTGGAGCTGCTAAATGTGCTCTGGTATATTTTTTTCTTGATGTGGTGTAATTTAGCATAATGGCTTCTAGTAATGATAGTGGGGGAAAAAAAGAAATTTTTATATGTTTTCAATCAATATAACTGAAAGACTACTTTCTTCATCAAGGAAAGCATATTCCAAGTCTATGGGGTACTATAAGTCTTGTCCCTTTTCTGTCCTACTGAAGACCTGACAAAATTTTCCAAGAGGCACAGAAGTACTTGTGGAGGCGAGAAATAATGTGTCTTGCAGCCTGTTTTGTTTTAGTATTCCCTTTGTCCTTCTCTTTCCCTCTGCTTTTTTGTATATTCTCTCAGGTGCTCAAGCCTCTTATCTTTCTCCCAGTCTCCCATACCATTTTTTATAATAAAATACATGATTTAGTGATTGCCTGTTTACTAGTATAGTGAATTTGCAAGTCTACTGCTTTCTCAGTTTGGAGCAATCTGATTATTCCTGGTGATTCATACCTTTCATTTGAACCTAATGGATAGAAATCAGTGATGGAGGCAACTTGTATTTTGAGTGCTTCACTAACCAGTTGAAAACATCTTCAAACTTCTACTGAACAACACACAGCCACTCTACAATCATTATTACCATTATTGATGTAATTTGATGTAATGTAGGACTAATTATCCACCTATGTATGTTTCTGTTCTTTTAACAGTCTAAATGAATGAGCCCTAAAGGCTTTGTGAATGTGTGATGTTACAGAATTAAGCTTTCTTAAAACTACCTGATAGTATCAGGTAGTATCTTTGAATGCCTTTATTTAAAAAGTAGATCATGGTGGGGGGAAACCTTTTTGTCAAAAAGAAAAAGAGCCCTTTGAGATGATCCATCTCATCAAAATAAGCGTGACAGGCCTTAATACCCTTAATATATTCATACCCACACATTAAAATGTTGTACATTTTTCATAATTATGTTCTGCAGTAACTGCATTTGTGTGAACTCTCTGGAAGAAAGTGGAATTAATTAACCACCTGGCTTCACCTCCCGTATGAAAAGTAACAATTCTAGACATCTTTGCAGTTGCTGGAGTATGCGTTATTTTAACTCTTCAGTAATAATGTGAAAAAGAGCCAATTATATTTTTTGAGAAGAGCAGTGATTATCCAAGGCTTGGATGATCTTGATTCTCAGAAGAACTGTGTAGTCCTGTGAGATGCTGCATACTGTCAAAACTGACTCCATTGCTGAGTGGTGTAGACATTTGGCATGCTGCAGGTTATTCAGAGTGGTTTTGACATCTAAAAATATCTTCAGATTAAGAAGGTTACTGTATCTTGAATTCCCAGGCTAATCTTGAAGATGGATTAACCAGGGATCAGCATACTGTTGTTCTGGAATAAGACAAAATGTTCTTATGCTGGAGTAACAGTATCCACAGTAGAGCAGGTCCTTATAGAGGTGAATGTTGGAAATACAGTAAGATATACCTTCAATATTTGTTTAACAGAAAAAAGCTTTTAAAAAGTACAGAGTGGACCGTGGGCTTAAGTATCTCAGCAGAGCCATTTTATCACATTCTGATTGAATAAATACCCATTTCTAACATCCTTTGAGCAGGTGAAGGGGCCTCTTTTACACTTGCTTCACAGGCTTCATACACTAATGCCCTTTATTCAGTGAAAACTGAGAAGTGGGCTGCATATATCTGTAGTCATTCAAAAACGTCTCTGTGATGACACCTAGCTAAAATTCTTCGCTGAAATAGTAACTTCATTTTCTGAAAAATGCAGACTGGTCCAGACTGGAACCTTTTGCAAAATTCATATTAACTTTTGAAGATGTGCTGAGTCCTATCTAAAGTCTGCTTGCTTTCATAATGGCTTCTAAGATTCACGTTCATGTGAACAACCTTCATAACACCACGATTTTTAGATCCTTTTGCAGTGATAGGACTTTGAAAGCCTTGGAAGTCCCAATTGTACCACATCTAAAGGCTCTGGTAAGTTTTGGGGCTAGAGCTCCTTGATCCTATGCACAGAGTTGCTGGATCAGGCCAAGGGTCAGTTTAGCATAGTATCCCGTCTCTTGCAGCGGCCAACAGCTGATGTTTAGAGAAAGCACATAGAAGAATTACACGCATAAAGTGGTAAAGGCTTTAGCTATATCATAAGATATATCCTGATTAAGGGTCCAGTTTCCAAGGAGTGGTGCTTTTGGACTTTCAGACCTATCGGTTGCTTCTAGGCAGCTGAGTCAATAGCCTTTGGACCTTTCTTCTCATGCATTTCCTAACTCTTACACTCATTGATACTTTTGACTCAGTTCTGTTAAAACATTTTGAAACAATTAATAATTCTTCCCTGATGACACTTCAAAATTTCTACTTTTCATTCTAATGCAGAACCAGCTTTAAAAAAAAGTGTATGGAATAGAGCTTTTTTTTTTTTTTAAGCTCACATTTTAAACATGGTGCACATCTTTTTTTGTCTTATTTTCCCCATCTTCAGTGTGTGTCATTGTTAAATACAAGATGGTCTTGGTGCTGTGTAGCTTTGTCAGTTTTTGTTAGGATACGCTGTAGTCATGACTGTTAGCTGCTATTAATTTAATTTCAGTGTCATTGTTCCCTATGCTAAGGAATTTCTTTATTTCGTTTTAATTGCTTGCTTACTTTTTTTTTTCATGCCTCTTTCATTTACAGTGTCATTATTCCATGAAGAAGGCAGCCTCCTTCCTGGGTATTGGTACAGAGAATGTTTACTTCATCAAAACAGATGAAAGGTAAGCAAGGAAAAGCCACGGCTGTGGTCTCTGAGCCTTTTTAAAATGCAGTAGTGCTGTACATAACCAGCCTATTTGAATGTAACTGAAAAGTTTTAAATCTGTGTCCCTTAGAGGTAAGATGATACCTGAGGAACTGGAGAAACAAGTCCAACGGGCCAGGAAAGAGGTGAGAGGGGGAGAGAGATTGTGAAGGAGAGAGGAGTGTATGCAGACTATGTGCTTGTGTCTGAGTGAAAGGAAGGAAAACTAAGAGTGAGTGAAATCTTAAAAATAGGGCAGTTAATGTAACAGTGTCTTACACGTGCAATCCGTTTGCCATAAACTTGTGGAACAAGCCAAGACTTCTAGGTGCTACACTCTTGCAAGGGATTAAAATTCAACAGGGTGTTTACTACTAAGGAAAGTCCCGAGTATAACACTACTCTGAAGTATTTAGCACATTTCTTCTAGGATTTATTTTGCCTTTGATCCTTTTTTAAATGGATGCACTATTTGACTTCCTTAAACAGTAAATGAAAACTGTAGGTTTTTCAGTTAATTACAGCAGTACTGCTCTGTCCTCTGCAGTGAGCAAGAACTGTAACATGTGGCTTAGTCTCTAAAACAATCATACAAGTTACAAATGCGAAATTTGGTCCTTTCTAGTATTGTAGCGAGAGTGTAGAGATTGTGTCCTGTGCCTCTTTTCCCCCAGGGACTTTGCCAAGTAGAAAGTCAAAGGCCAGCATTTGGAAATGTACTGATGTGTGTATTTGGGCAATGTTAACACGTTCCCACAATCTGTAAGACAGCGCTTGCCATAGTCAACATACTTTATTTTGGAGAGCTTGTAGGACTGAATGCGAATTCTGAGGCACAGAGCATCTTCTTTTTGGCTTGGTTAGCTCACCTTATTTCTCACTTCCACTTTGTGCATCAGAGGAGTAGGATTCAGAGCTCAGCCCTTAGTCCATGATCTGTGAATACCAAGCAACTAGTGCAATGTCCCTGGTGTGTCCCTGGTGTGGACGATGCCTACCTCGGAATCCTATCTTGGGAAACCCACTTTTGTGGCTGATAGAAAAGCCAAGGCAGCATTGTCCTGTCAGGCACTGGCATGGCCACAACAGTTTTCACTAAGATCTGATTTAGATAGATCTTCTGCCAAACAACCATCTCTTCTTTGAGTTTCATGCTAGATGGCATAACTATTGATACATGGTGGCCCTAATGACCAAACTCTCTTGCTTGCCTCTTTCTCTACTTTGCATTATCTGTGGAAGACAACCTATACTTTACCCATTTGAGCAAGCTGGGGAAAAAAAAAGGACTGAAACAAAATGGAGCAAGAAGAAGCAGGCTGACAGGAGAATGAGCTCTTTGCTCTTGCAAAAACAGTTCTTGTTTGTTGATGTAATAATAAATTTAATGGTTATTTGAAAGAAACCCTCTGGCATTTATGATTTTAAAAAAAAGGTCAACCTCAGTATGGTGCTCTGCAATTTAAAAACAAATGTTCTATATTAAAATGCTCTGCTTACAGGAGAACACTATTTCACTTGCATTTTAATGGAAGTTACAGGTGAATTGGAAGGTTTTCATTTCATCAGAGCTTCAGTGTGTCTGTCCTTGATAAAGTGCTACTTTACAACTTTTACAGAAGGTAACTTCAATGAATTACAGTAAATATTCTAGGCTCTAGACCACAAAGGATGTATTCGCTAGTGATAGGAGCACAAAATGATCACTGACTGAGTAGCATGACTTAGGCCTCTTTTTAGAGAATTTAGTCAGGAAGATTTATTTAACTACATTGTCAAGAAGAATAAAAATTTAATTCCATTCTTTGCAGGAAAAATGTCATGGTAACAATCTTTGGAATTCGTAGAAGTCCTAGACTTGTCCTCCTATTCAGTCATGTTACCTACTGGCTGCTGGGGGACCTTTGACTTTGATGTAGCTGAGGGAGAAAATTGGTGAGAACGCTAACAGAAACTAGATGCAGCAGATACATCTTTGCCTCACTTGCACGTGTTTTGTACTGGAGCTTCAGGCTGGTTTGTAAGTTTGATTGACTTTTGTGGTAGGTTGTACTAGGAATGAATGACCAAGAAGTGAATTATAGGCTGGTAATTCTTTGTGAATGTATGGGATTAATTTAAATTTCAAGGTTACTTTTCACTGCTTTAGCAATTTGTAAAGAAACTTTAAATACAAATAAATCATAATTACGTACCATTCCAACAGTCCTTTACACTGTTAAAGAAGTATAAAACGATCAGAGTGTAAATGTGAATCAAGCCTGTCTGTCTCTGTAGCAGATGTTTAAAAGTGGCAACACTTTTTTTTTTAAAGAAAGATCAGGTTTCAGCTGAAGTGGAGATACATAAAAGGCTCATGTGTTGAGTTTGATTTTTCAGCTGATGTCTGATTTCAGTGAAGCTACATTCAGTTACATCAGCAGAGAAACTTATATCATCTGAGAGATTTAATTCACTGCAGATGAACTCCAGGGATCCCAGACTGTACAATTTAATAACAACTTAATCCTCTTCAGTAACTGCATTGTCATGCTGTGGTCCAGATGCTGAAACGTTCAGAAGAGTTCCTTCAGCACGTATTTAACAGCAAGTGAGACTGCAGTCATTGCTAGGGCTGATATCCTCAATTTCATGGAATTGTTACAGACTCCACCAATTCTTTTCATTGTTTCAGTTTCTGCTCCTAAGTAGACACAAGCACATCTGCCACTGTACATGACCTAGTCTGCTATTGTAATTGTGCCCCTGCTATTAGTTGAGTGGGAAAGCGATGAGCAAAGCCACTGATACCAAAATGGATGGCTTATGATGGCTGTCTGAGGCTGCAACCAGACAAAAGTTTTCCTTATCCTGCCTGTCTAACCTTAAAATGATCTGAGATTTCCAGTGGTCTCTCTCCTAACATTCAGTTACCATCTACAGTCCTTCCTGTTTTCTAGACAGGGGTAGGAGCAAGAGAATAGCGCTTTGCTGTAGATCAGGCATGGGGTCAGACAGCGATGACTATCCCAGTTGCAGTAGTGCAAGTGCTGCCAAAGGCAAATTGTGTTCCGTAACTGAAGGTTCCCCTTCACCAGGGGAAGAAGAATAGGGGCATTGTAGAGACAACACAGGTGGAACCTCTAGAGGGATGCGCCCTTTTCTTGCATGGGTAGCCTGCTGGCTGAGCTAGTAGCTTTATTTTATTTGGCAGAACGGCAGCAAATATGGTATTAAAATGTGGAAGACTGAGAAATGAAAATCAGTGTATAAAGAGAGATGTCAGATATCCAGTATGTTTTGATCTTGACAAAACTAGCATCTGTCAAAACAGTCTGAAGCTAGTGAAGTCTGCCCTGGGATGGTGTTAACTAGAAATGGAAAATGTTTTTTTTTTTTTGTTTTTTTTTTTTGTTTGTTTGTTTGTTTTTTTTTTTAAAAAGTCAGCTCTTTTAAATGCGGTACCTTCTGCTGGGAAACTAAAATGTAGAGTGTCGTGTCTTTGTCCTACATTCCTAAACCTTTTTATACTTTAGCTCTGCCAATATACTGGAGGAAATGAGCAGTGCAAATGACAATTTTTTGTTTTGAATTCTGTTGCAGGGGTCAGCACCATTTCTTGTCTGTGCTACAGCAGGCACAACAGTGCTGGGAGCATTTGATCCTCTGGATAAAATTGCCGATATCTGTGAAAAGCATGGCCTCTGGCTTCATGTTGATGTGAGTTTGTATACTGTGTAGTTCTGTTTAGCATTGCTTTTTTATAATTGCTATTTTTCTTTGACTGTTGATGTTTCTTTGTAGAAGTAAGTTGGGCTCTAATAACGTTTTGGTTTGGGTTTTTTTTTTTTTTTTGCATAGAGAACAGAAATACGTTCTGATTTGTCTCTGTTACATTTGCTGAAAAACAGCAAATAATTTGGTTGTGACAAGCAGTCAAAGCTATTTTGTCATTGTCAGGTTATATTTCAAAATTATTTTAGAATCGATTTCTTCTTCTTGCCACCTCCTAAAAATGCTTCAAGGATGATTATATACAAATACAACTTGGGATGCTTTCCACATTCTGTTGGAGAATGGACACATTAGAATTGTGGTGTATGGTTCATACAGGTAAATTTCTGGCTCAACCTGTCATAAATTATTCGGTTTCATATTCACAGGCTTGAGTTTCCTATAGATCTCCTTATGTTTTCCTGAAGTGTTAAGAAATTTTTCTTTTCTCATTTCTTTATAATTTTAGGTTTGGATATTAAAATCCATTCACGAACCTTTTTGGAATAATCATTGAGCCTTTTTATTACCTGAAAGAGTTAGCTGTAAATATATTTTCTAAAACTAGGTCTCCATATTTTCTAAAATTGCATTTTCTTTATAATTGCAATACCACAAATCCAGAATGGTTAGATTAAAAGCCATGGAGCAATGAGGGAATCTGGAGCAACATTAGTGGAGAATCTTAGACCTGCTCTAAATTTGTGAAGTGTTTGTTAAATGTTGAGTATCTGAGGAAAAATCATGTAGGCAGCAATGTGTGTTTCAAATAAATGTCTCACAGACACTAATAAATAAAGTTGCTGTATGTGTGAGTCAAAAGAGGCTTTTTTTATTGACTTGGAGGCAAAGATGCAGAATTTAGCCCTAGTATTTAAAGTGTCTGCAAAGCTTCCTCATAGGTGTGTGCTGGTGAGAATGACCCAGCAGATTTTCAGCAGAAGTGCAGCATTCACTTTAGGTGCTAGTCTCTTGTGTGTCTGCGTATAGTCGGTGGAAAGAGGGATGTATTCAGAATCTGTGTTGGATCTTAGGTGAATTGAATAGACATGGCTGGAGCCATCTCCAGTGTCTGTAGGAGGACAGTGAGTGGTTTCCTGACATACTCCCTGTAGCTGAATAACTAAAATTAGGTGGGATGAGCCTGGGCCATATTCTGAACTATATACTTCATAGGCAGTTGATAGTGTTTTGTAAAGAATTAACTTCTTCCACTTTTGCCTCATGTTAAACTAAGGTAAAAATGTCAGTGAATATCTTAAAGTTAATTTTCTGTTTGAAGAGTGACTGTTGTTGTCAGATGTTAATTGATTCCTAGTAGAAGGACAAATGTCCAGTAATAAATTGGGTTTATAGTCTGGAAGACCACTTGTTCTGTTAAGATGTGATTCATGTTATGAACCTCTCAGTGGTTCTCAGGAGTTCTATCAGTATTTCTTCCATCTCTCCTTTCACCCTCTATGAAGAGTTGAGTGGATGGCTGTTTCTTTATTTTTTTGTTTAAAGTTTCTAGCTGTATTTATATGAGACCAGGGTACGGGGAAAAGACTGAAAGCTTTCCACGTAAGAGACATTAGGCATACATGTATATACAAATGTGCTACAGTAAAATGAGCAGACTGTAATTCATAATGTGACCTTTTTTCACTCACAGCACCATTAGAAATAGGTTTACTAGAATATGTGAAAAGGTACAGTGGGACCAGGCGTTTGTCATTCAGAAAGAGTGTACGAGAAACATAGTGAAGAGTTGGATTTTTTTGTTTGTTTGTTTTTAAGCAAGCCTGCCTCCTTTCTAGCTTTATAGGCAGGAATATCATATTTTTGAAATCTGAGGATCTCCATTTCTCTGAAAGGCCTGGCTTCTTGTTGAATGATTTACACATTATGCAGTCTGAGTTATAGCAAGTCAGTACTGGTATTTGGGCCTGCTGTAACTTTGGAGGAAAAAAATGTACAGTGCAATTAAAACAAAGATTAAAAAACAGGGAAAGTTCTGTCTAATTTAGGACTTTTCGTGTATCATTGCTGGGAATCAGGATTATCTACTGAAAATGGTCTCGAGCTGTTTATAAGAATATCTTGTATGAATGTCAGTGGTGTTATTTCCAGATTTACACTCATGTATCTCATTTCAGAATATTTTCTGGTCCTGAAGATTGATATGTTTGCCTTAGGGAGACTCTTTTCATTAAATATGAGATGTTAAAGCTTATGATTCTTAGGAAGGGCAAAAGGGAGAACATCAGCAGAAAATCAGTGGGCTTCAGGAAGATAAATTTCAATGAAGTCAGGAGTAGTAGATAAGCTCTCACATGGAGACAAACCTAAAGAGGAAAAGTGAGTTAAGGAAAAAGTTGTTTTAAGAACATAATACCAATAAGCCCAAACTGTCTCAGCAGTCAAGCCATTCAACAGCCGAAGTACAGAGACTATAACCAGGCTTATTTTGTGCACGTTACAGCACAATCTTTGTTTTGAGCTACCCTGCATTGCTTTTAGATGGACTTGTCGTAAACAAAATGTCAACCTAGTTTGATCAATCTGCCTGCATTCTGTAGTCTCTTGGATGGAGGAGAAGCAGTTAACTTCATTGTGTCTTTGCAATATCTCATCAGAAAGCCAGAGAAACTTGCCAAGCTGCAGCTGTGGTAGTGAGTGAAAACCTGGCAAAATCATACCCAGAGAGCAGTTTCCAGTGGTTCACTGCTGAAAGGGGAGAAAATTTTGAGCAGGATTCCACAAAGATCCACCCTAGGTTAGAGGTTATCTAGTATTTTCCTTAATAACTTGGATGAAAAAGAATATGCTGACAAAATATGAAAATGATGTAAAACTGCTTCAAGAGGCAGTGGGAGGACAGGATTAGAAATCAAAAAGATCTTGACAGTTTGGAGAAAAAATTGGAAAAACTAGGCCGTAGTTCAATAAAGATAGAGCTCTAAGTTTAAGCTGTAATAATAACTTGCACAAACACAGGCTGGGGACTGTTAGCTAGACAGCAGATCTTCGGAAAAAGATCTGGGGTTTGCAGTACATCACAAATCAGCAATTGTAAGCATTTTCAAGTAGGGTTAAATGTCTTTCAGAATTGAATAAAGAAGATACATAAAATAATTCTCTCTTTCTGCTTGGTGCTCCATCTGCTTTATCTAGATTTTGTCCAAATAAAAAGCTGCATTTCAAGAAGGTTCAGGACCTACAGGAAAAAGATTAGAAAATGGTAGAGCAGTGAGGATAAACGGAACTATAGAAGTTATGACCAATGAGGAAAGATTGAAAGCACTGATGTTGTTTAAACTAGAAAAGACAAAGAGACAATACGTAATAGTCTACAGATGCTTCAAAAGCTATTGCAAAAACAGAAGGAATAATCTGTCCCCTGGCCACTGCAGGTATGACAAGAGGTAACACTGTTTAGGACTGAGACTTTAAATCAGTAGGGTTGTTACCATTAAACACAATTTAAGTGGTTAAGTTGTGCAGCCTCCATCATTAGAGGTCTTTAAAACCAGACAAAGCCAGTGATTCTCAGTTTTCGTAGGTGCCTTCTTATTTGTTTTTGGTTTTTTTTGGTTTTTTTGGTTTTTTTTTGCCAGCCCTGGATCCCTAAGCACTTGGTCTTTGAAATGGGTAAAGGAGCATGAAGCACAAATTCATCTTGTAGTACTGTGGCTCAAAGAGAGATTGAAAGGTGGTGGAGATGCCTGGACCTCCAATACTATCATCCCTGTCTTCCAGATCTCCAGCAGTAATTTTTGAAACAAAGGCAGAAAGTAGTGCCAATAGTGCTGTGGAGGCAGCAATTGCTGATGCCTCTCTGTACCTTATTTCTCACTTCAATGCTAAGCACAAGCCGGGTGTGTTCATTGATTAATAATCTCTAGAAAAGACAAGTGTTTGACAGAAATGAGATAGGTATGGCTGATCCTGGCTTTGGGGGTAGCACACTGTTGAGATGACCTCTTGACACCCTTTCTAGTCCTGTTTTTCAGAGACAGTGTGAAAATGTCATCTTTTTCAAATATAGACACATTTGGGTGCAAATTTTGTAAAGATTTATTATATTTCAATGGGTTGCTTATGAATTATGAAAATTGGGGAATAACTTAGTAACTGTTTTGACTTTATTGAATCATAGAATGAGAAGAGTAAAATTTGTCTATGAATAGGAAGTTCAGTTTGATTGTCTTCCCATAACATGGCAAATTTGGGCTAGCTGGAGAAACCCAGTTTCAAGTCATGGTTCTGCCACAGGATTACTGTGAAGATTGAGGCAAATCATTTCCTACCTTAGGTCTTACCTGTAGATTGAGCAGCAGCCCTTTACTCAGCAAGGATGCTGTGAGCATGACAACATAAAAGGTGATGTGGTGCATTAATATACTGCGTTAATGAGAACAACATGTGTTAAGACAAGTTACTAACCTTTCATTTCCCTTGTGAGCCTTTACAATTCCTGTCTCCTAGAGATAGCAGATCTTATTCCTAATGTATAGCCTATGAAGCAAATACTGATGCTAAATTCTTAGATCAGCTATCACATCTGTTTCTTTCAAGGAAAAGAAGAACAAAAGCCAAAGAAGCATGTATTCTCCATGCTTAGGTCAGGAATCTTCACATCAGTAATTTTTTTTTTTTCCTTCATTAGCCCAGAATGTATTAATCTTTTTTAAAAATAAGCTGAGTCCTGATGTTTTGTGGACTGATGCCTCCTGTGTGTCTCTGAGGAGCCTTGCTTACTTCACAGGGAATTTTGCTTCAGTAGATTCTGCCTGCATGAACATTGAAAATCCTTTTTTTCATATTTAATAATAATTTCTCAAATGCACTGTATGACGTGTCTACTGTTTGTGTGTTCTCCCCACCCCTCCCCTGCGGATGAATATTGTTGTTTGAGAACTGGAGATTCACAGCACCTGGTGGGTGAAATCTGATCCTTGCAGAATTCATGGATGACAATCACCTTCCCTGACTCCAGTTGCCTAGAACTTAAACTTGTAATAAAAGCTTGTTGTCTGGGTTCCTTCTATAGTCCATGGAGAGAGACATCTGCAAAAGGTGTCACCCAAAGACAGGTGTCCAGAATAGATAAGATAACACTCAATAACAAATTTCAGTGGAGAGCTCCTCACTACACAGAAGGCCTAACTGACTCTTAGACCACACACTTGGTTCTTCAATGACCTGAGGGAGATGTGGTGAGTCTTACTCCGTGTTAATGTCAGTTGGATTGCTGGTAACAGAAATGCTGCTCTTGCCTGCTCATGGACTTCACTTTTCATATCCAAACTTGGTGGAAAATCTGAGCATGGACTTCGCAATTGGCAGATATTATCATTCTCTACTGTTTCCCTTGTGAATGTCTCAAAGGAAAAGGCTAGCAGGAAGAAGGTATGCAAAATGGGGCTTTCTGCTCTCACTGCTTAGGTTTAGGCTGGGGGAAAGGAAGCACCTCTGATTCAGTATTAGGAATGGATCTGGTTATGCAAGGACACTTCAGTTCATGTCCTTGCTTACACAGAAGGGACAGTGTAGTTTGTGGCTGACATAGTGGCACAAACCATCAGCTCCTCTATTTTAGGCACAATCCCAGGCTGCCATCTTTATTTCAGTGGATGATACTAAAGGCAAAATTTAGCCCACTGACAATGTAGTAAACTTAAGTTTTAAATGAGATAAAACATCTTCAGAAATTATTAGTTAAAGCATTATCAAAAGAACTTTTTACAAATAATATTGTCTTGGCTCTATAAATTTTCCAACAGGCTTCTTGGGGTGGGTCGGCTTTGATATCAAGGAAGCATTGCAGACTTCTTAATGGCATCCACAGGTAAGTCAGTTTAGTTCATGGGCACACTTACCAGGGACTGAGATGGAAGTCGTAGGGCCTGTTGGCTTCCATGAGACCTGCATTTTCAAAAAATACATATTACTATTAACTGGAGAGATTTCTGAAACTAGGGGGGTGAAATGGGAAATCTGATTTGTCTGCTTGGATTGCGTTTGGCCATTTTTGATTCTCTAGTACCCATGATTGTATGTGCAATTTCCGCCTGCCTTTCTCCATTTATAAATTTTGCAGGGCTGATTCTGTCGCCTGGAATCCCCATAAAATGCTGTTGGCAGGAATCCAGTGCTGTGCTCTTCTGGTGAAAGACAACTCTGTAAGTCCTTCTGTCCTTTTTTTTTTTTTTTTTTTTTTTTTTTTAATGCAGTAGGCTGTCATTGCTGTAATATGGAGGTGGAAATAATTAGAAAACAACTGCAAGTCAGTTTTACTACACTGCATTGCCAAGGCTGAATTATATTATTTTGAATTTCACCACAAAATTAATAAAGGGTGAATAAGAGAGCAGGGTCAAACTGATCCAAGTTGCTGTACTCACCAGTGGCCAAATTTTGCAGCTGGTGCCCTTGCTAGTTAACTTCTGTACATGATTTGCATTCAGAATTGAGTATTTTGTCACCTGGGTCTGCAGCACTTAAACACCGAGCTCATCAAAGTCCTCAGAATAGCTGTGATTCATTGGGACTGCAGCAGTACTGCATCTCTGTTTGAAGTAGGCAGAGCTCCTCTTTGCATCCCCTTACATGGGTGCACCAGGGTGGGAAAGGAGAGGGATAGGAGCTGGAGCACATGCAGGTAAAGGTGGTGAGCCTTCTTTCCTCACTCCACTAAATCACCCTGGTGGTGAGGAAGAACTAGGCTTTCCAAAAGCCATGACTAATTAAAAGGTCTAGCAAGCAAACAACAGAGCTCTGACCTCAAGTGGCACAAAAGTGAGATGAGTCTGCAATGTGGTAGAAGTCCCTGCTTGTATCTTTGTGGAAGTCTTCTACCTTAATAAAGAAGCCAGTAAGAGGTCAATTATTTCAAGCCCCATTTCAAACTCAGCCCTGCTAAAACTTATGCCCATTGTCCACTATCACGGGTGAGTTTTAGCTTATACTTCATAGTTACGAATGACTGAACATCTTGAAGATATGGAGCCCCTGAGGTTTGCATCACTGTTTTGTGGCCAGGGTTTGTAAATCACTTTTATAAATCTCTGTCAAAAGAGCTGATAGTTTCTTTTCAGCTGCTAGTGGTTAGCTATCCATGTAATTGGTTACTAACTTCTGGTAGTAAGAACTGATGAGGACCAAAGAGCATAGATGCTAATCAGTGCTCTCTTGGACCTCATTGCTGGAAGTCAGGGGTGAGTCATGGCAGGACAGCAAGGAGAAGTGTGCCTCCTCATTTCCTTCAACTAGAGTCTGTGGGATTAAAGAGGATTAGACTCCAGGACTACCCATCCATCACTTTATCTTTATTCCAGGATGAAAAACAAGCAGAATGAAGTTATTGACTAAGATTAATGTGGTGTCTTAGTTGCAGGCTTGGGAAGAATTCAGTGCTATATTTTTAACTAATTAGGCCCAGTACATAGATATAGCCTCAGGTAATGATTAGACTACTTGGGCTGCATAGTGGAAATTTCTCAGGAAGAAAGAGGAAAGAAATGGAGAGGAATGAAATATTTTAGCTGCCCTGGCATTTAGAGTAACTTTACAAACACTGTTCCAACTGCAGGTCTCTGGCAGCCTTTCTGTGTTCTCCTTCCTTGGAGTGTAATGTCTGGTAGAGCAATTGTATTCCACTTCTAAATCACAGCTAGGCAGTGTTGTGCTGGAAGTACCTGTAGAGCTGAATCCTAGGCCACTGAGGGGTGAAAACACAAGTATTACTGATCATACAATCAGATCCTGTTGTACAGTGAGAGGTCTTCTGGAAAGTAGAAGATTTCTCTGCATGGGGAGGAGAGGGCATTTTACTCTGTTTAATTCCTGGAAAATTGGCACTTAGATGTTTTGTGTATGTGCCAGTGCAGTCTTTATATGCAGACAGACACATATACAAATTTGAGTTGTTCCTTATCAGCTTTTTGAAAGTGTTGGAATATACATCCTTAAGAAAAAAAGATCAAATGCATATTTAAGACACTTTGGAAGAAAGGCTTTGCTTTGATCCTTTCACAGAACAGGCAGCTGAATCCAGTTTCCCATTAAAAATGGTATTTTCACACCAGTAAGAGAAGGGAAGAGTACATGTATTGGTTTCTCACTTAGGAGCTTGTTCCACTGCTCCTAAATTACATAAATACCTATGGCTGCAGATGAAGCACATATTTATATGTGAACATAATTCCTTCATACTGTGGTTAGGATGCATCAGTGGGAGCTGGATGCTGAGGTGGGAGCTGGAGGAGTTTGGCACACATTGCTTTGCTAGGGAATGTTTGAGGAACCTCAGGTAGTTTCTGAAGTGGTGAATTCTGCAAGAAATCAAAGCAGAAAAATGTTAAACATGGATGTTAAGTCCTATTTATGAATCAAGCCCTAGTTCCCTTTGAAGGACTGATTAAGGAAGTTTTGTTAGCCTGTCTTCCCATTTGCTTTGACGTCCATTTGGAAACTGTGGACTACCTCAGGATTAGTGTTAGGTGATTATAAGTGGACAAATAATCCCCTTCAGTTTTTCTTTCTCTCTCTTTTTCTTTTTTTTTTTTTTGAAGTATAGATAGTTCAACAAGCCCAAGCTTTGTATTTTACTTTATGTATGAAAAGATAATCTTTAGAAGGAATAATCACATTTCTGATGTAGTTGTAACGCCCTAATTTCTCATTAGCAAAAGTAATAGTGACTGATTTTGTTTGATTTGTGTTGGTTTTTTTGCCACATAGCATCAATAAAGCTATGTGGTTTAGCACTGTTAATAGGCTTAAGACATTGCAGCTAGGTTATTAGAATGAAACATTGTACTTAAATATTTTCCCATACAGATTGGAAAAAAAAAAAAAGGATAAACTGCAGTGAAATGCTGATAAAAGGCTATCTTCCAGCCTTAGTGAAACAAAATTGGAATGATTTCCAAAGAAGATAGAGAGCAAAAAGAGAAACAAATGTTTGACTTGCTTAGAAGGGAGAAGTGTTTTCACCAAACGGAAAGAGAGATTGGTTAATCCTCTGTAAAAGCTCAGATCAATGACAGCAGTTCCTCAGTGCTTAAAGCACTCAGGAAATGCACAGCTATCCCTTTTTCACTGCCATGCCCTGGGTAAATTTCATCACTTCTATAATAAGATAGACTTACTCAGAAAACACTTGTATTCCTGTGGCGTGTATTGCAGTGACTGTTTAAACACAAAGCTAGATGGACTGATATTCTTAAAACATGAGTGTCAACTTTTGTTCTTGTATGTTCTTAAAATGCTATGAATCAGTCTTGGGTTCTACATACACCCTTAAGGCAACAGAGCTACTCTAATTTGTCCTTGCTATAATCTATATAAATGTGAATATTATCACCATATAAATAGAGAACTAACGTTTATCACCAATGCTGAAGTTCTGTGACTCGTTGGAGTGTAGCACTAGGTTAGGTAATTAGCAATCAATTCTAGGTAATGAGCAGAATTTTCACTTATTAGTTAGTCTCAAAGAATGTAGCTAATGAAATCCCAGTTTAGCACAGAATAGAATTGATTGAGGTGATCATAGTAGCCATCTACAGTGTCATCTCTTCCTCATTATTAGCAGTATCACAAAGGTATCTACTTCGCTGATTCCTTTCCAGGGCAGTTGCAGCAAATACTCTATTCCCATTGCTTTCTGCTTGGGCTTAGTAGAACTGAGAGCTCTTTCTCACCTCTTGAGGTGTATTACAGGGATGGCCTTTTGCACTGCACTGCTTTTGCAAATTTTCAAGTATGCCTTTCAAAAGTATGCCTTCAAAAAGCATCCTTATTGCTTCAGATGAGGCAAATCAGGAAGATGTTTGTTTGGGGGGAAAAAGCTGTTTTGTTAATGAAATTGAAATTCACTTTTGACTAGCAATGGAAATGGAAAGACAGCAGAAGGCTTGCTGTAGATAAGTGTGTTCAATGAGAAAAATACCTTGAATTATGAAACTGGAGCTCTTATAACTTGATTTCAGTATCAATAATTATTCATTTATTTGCCATTAATTAGAACACATTGCAACTTCATCAAAACCAAAGGCTATTTCAAACTTCGTAGTGGACTGGAGCCTCCATAAAAATAGTATTTCCATTTTCCAAACTTTAACAGCCCCAGTATAAGGCAGAGCACTACCATTAGTCTCTGTACAAAGGGTAGAAAGATAAAAGATGCTGAAGAAAGAATCTCAAACTTGTCAAATGGGGCAGTTCTAATGAAATTTTTGCAATTCTTCTGAACAGATGAAGCAGCTTAGTTACTGTGTGGAAAACTGTTGGGGTCTTCTTGGGACTGAGAATGTTGAGTTAGAAAGCATACTTTTTTCCTTTTTTCTTTTTTTCTTCTACTTTTCCATCATTTGACTAGGAAAACTGAGATGACTTTGTCTTCAGCATGTTTTTTTGAGACAGCAGCAATCAAGAAGTAACTGCTTTCTTGAGCATAAAATTTATCTTGGATTTTTTTCCTCTTCTGTTGTGTTCCCTGCCTAAAGTCTCTTCTGCAACATTCCCTTTCTCTTCCCTTCTCTTTCTGCTCCACCCTGCTTCTTGCATTGGTCTGGCATGTTTCTTTCTCACAAAGCATGATTTTTTTGTTTCTTCTCCTGTCTGCTCTAGTGACGTGCTGGAGGATGTCACTGTACTTGCCTCTGGAGATTGACAGCAGGCAGTATCTTCAGCAGGATTTCTTGAGCATGTTGCATTATTAGTAAGATAAGCAGATGAAAAAGGATCATCAAGCCAGCATGTCTGGTCAGCTTCAGATGTACCAGGAGAGTGGGACAGTACCCACTTTTTTTTTTTTTACATGAAATATGTTCCTAGGAATTTGAGTTCACTCAGAGGTATTGAACTATTTGTTCTTGTTATGTTTTCACTCTAGAGCATTTGTTTTTAAACTATGAAACTCTGCAGCTGTACTGTGATCTTAGGTGAACTTCTCAGTCTTTCTGTAATATTACCAACTGAGTTTAGGTTTCTTGTGACAAACAAAAGTTATTTTCTCAGACAACAGGCATGAGGGGAACTAATATCCTGTGATGTCCTCTATTGTGCAGCTGTATTACATTCTGATAAGGCAGAAGATAGTCCTACGTTGATCAACCCTGCTATACTCTCACTGCAGAAACATTGCAGAATTTTAAAGTCAGTAAGAGACAAAGCAATCAACTTAAATTTGTAGATGTTGCTGCCTTTTTTTTTTTTTTTTTTTTTTAAATACCATGTCTAGTAAACTTGTATTTCCCCTGAAAATCAAGGTATGGAGATCTAAATGAATAGGGCACAATGGCTTGACAAACAGACTCCTGTTCCTGTTGCGCAGCTTCTAGCCAGACAACAGAGAGCTGTAGAGAAACTGTAAAGGGTGCATGCTTCAGTGCTTGACTTTTCTTCGGTTTCTAATGTGAGCTTCTTGCCTTTCTTTTCCTGAGAAAGTTGGAAAGCAGGTGTGAGTATCTTGTGGCAAAAAACTGCACCCAGCATTGGCTTTTCAGCTATGGCTACCGTGTGCTGCTGCAGCACAATATCACTGCAGAGGGAGAGCAGCTGCTGCCCTTTTTTTCCCCAAGGTGTCACAACTCTTTTCATGAGGCTGAATGTGCTGATCCTGTGGCTAAAGAGTTCAGACTGAATTTGCTGTCCTTTTTGCAAACCAGTGGTATTACAGTGGGATTGGCAAACCCCTACAGAAGTTGTGGAGAAACCTTTAGTGGTGTTCTCCTTTTGTGATCTATGAATAGGTGTGCAGGCTGGTTTTTTTGTTTGTTTTGGTTTTAGTATTGATGGAGGGAACTGAAAAGGCTAGGAGAGAGGGAGACTTATTCTGGGTATGCCAGTGGATTATTTCTCTGTTGGATTTTTTTGTCTTGACCTTTTATTCTCTATTTTATTGCCAGTTCCAAAGTTATCAGTAGTGTATTGTAATGTAGATCAAGAATTCTACCTCTGTTACAGGAATATGACACTTTGATTAAGAGTGATGTCAGACACTGTCTGCCATTTTAAAATCAGACTTGCAGCAGATGCAAAGAAAAGGATGAAATGTGAAATGCTTTTTCAGTTCGTTCAAACTGAAGAGTGGTGTTGAATTGGAAAATGAATTGTGCTCTTCGAGATACTGTTTAGCAACTTCTGTCATGCTGTCCACTTCTGTTCCTTGGTCTGTTCTGCATGGAAGACTTCTGGTTCAACTGTCACTTAAATACATGTTTGCAGATCTGAATTAGATGTTGTAGCCATGTTTTTAACCTCATCTGAATTTCTGTTCTGGTATTATCTTATAGACTGTGGTTTATTTTTCTTATCTACTTTTAATATCACTGACAAATCTACAACCTTTTCTGTCTCCTGGGCTCCTTGTAGGGCCACCCTCATCTCTGCTCTTGTAACCTGCTTTCTGCCAGCCCTTCTCTCTACTTCATAGAATTACAGAGTACACTTTGATATTTCTTTCTTCAGCCAATGGCCAGTCCTAGGCCTCTTCTTTTCCCCTGCACCTTTAAACCTACGACAGCCTCCTTTCTGTTTCCCAGCTTTGTTATTTGCTGGAACTTGCCATGTTACTCATTTATCTTTGTCTGCTTTCTGCTGCTCATCTCTGCCAAGACAGCCTCTCAGAAGTTAGAGACTGGATATTGTTGAATAAAAATAATTTCATTAACAAACCTTAATTAGGGTATGCTAAGGTACCTTTTCTGAGGTTTATTTTCAAATGTTAAAATTGTCTGAACTGTAAAAAGAGACAAAAATTGAAGTTGTACTAGTCTCCTTGTGGTGTTTCCACTCAAACAGTCAGATAGCCTATGGTAAATCCTCAGTGACTGTTTTCTGGTAAGGGCTAAACATTTATTTCTTGGGGCTAAAATCTTCCCTACCTACAACTAACTGTGCCATTTATAAAGTTCTTTGTTTGACAGAGAAGGAATAGATTGAGCCATTTGTGAACATGTAGAAAGCTTCTTAGGGGCTGTTCTTCCAATCTATGGACTGGAGCAGTGGACATAGGCTTCTCCTTCTCTTCCCTCTTTCCCACCACCTATGTATGTCTTCGGGCGACTGTTTCTGTGGTACCCACCCACTCCCATGGTTTCTTGAGATCTGAGTTGGAATTCCTCTTCAACCTGCAACTCTTCAGTGACATTAATGAAGAAAATAATAATAAAAAGAAGTTTCCTTGTTGTCAGCACTTACTTCACTGGGTTCAGGTTCATCCAGTGTTCTTAAACTATACCATAAGCTTTGGATAGTTTCCTGCACATCCAGTTCTGTTTTACTAAGCAGTTGGTACAGACAGGAAAAAAAGGCTTTGGCTTGTGAAGATAAAAAGGTTTGAAAATGCTTATCAGCAATCTAAGTCTCTATTGTGTTTCTAATAGGGCCTCCTGAAGAAGTGTTACTCTGCCAAGGCTGCATACTTGTTCCAGCAGGACAAGTTCTACGATGTCAGCTATGACACTGGTGACAAGTCCATTCAGTGCAGCAGGCGTCCGGATGCCTTCAAATTCTGGCTGATGTGGAAAGCATTGGGAACCACAGGCCTTGAGGAGAGAGTAAACAGGGCACTGGCTTTGGCTAGGTACTGCCTCACAATTTTGAATATGTCTAGTCTGTTTAATTGATTGAAATGTTGACACTGCTGATACTCTGTATCCTGGAACAGACCACATTGTTACTTTTGTTTCCCTCTCCTTTTGTTTGTGTATAATAGGATAAACTAATAGCAATAATAATTAGTGTTATTACATTTGCTACAATATTTAATAGTAACTATTACTTTTAGCAATAAGCATAGATGTTGGTAAACATAGAAGTCCAAATTCGACTATTAATCTACGTTGTTTAACATTTGTGTTATCTGAACCAGACTTAGGACAGGTTTGCCAATACACCCTCTTCTAACTAATAACTGTGTTCTGGTGTTACTGTAAAAGGAGCCCTGTGTGCCAGGCTCTTGAGCTGTGTCTAGCAAGAAGTGAATTAACCATTCTTCTCTTCACTTCATTCCTCATGACTGAGGAAACACAGAAAGCTGATGTGGGGAAATTCGTATGAGGACACTCTGTCAATGTTAGGATGTAGTAGAGGTTTATTAAGGCATATTGTTCTGAGATACTGCTTGTTTTTTCTCCACAAATTTGCTGAAGTTCTTAATGCTTACAGTGTGTTCTGTTAGAGACTGAAGCACCTTTTGCTTGCGATCTTCCCCTCGCCTGCCCTGTTCAATTTTACTAAGTTTTTGGTCTTGCAGAACTGAGGTTCACAAGTGAATTCTGCAAAATTCTTGCTAGAAGGTGTTTCTAAAGTGATGGTGATGTCTCAGTTTCTGGGAAGAAACTTCCATACACAGGTTGCTTTGTCTTCTTATTTCAATATTATTTCTTCTATCAGATAATGGCCCATTAAAAACAATTCACCTGAAGTATCATATTTGTTCAGAATTTATAGAAGATAAACCCCAATGAAATCTTCAGCAGTTCCTGGGCTAGCTATATGCTACCATAAGTCAAATCATTAATATTGAAAAAGTCACCCATATCATATTGCCATTTTATTTTTGATATGGACTACCAAGTTGAAAAGAATCGAATCTTTACTCCAGTGACAATTAAAGGAATACTCTCACTTTAATGAAGTCACTTAAAGAAAAGGTAAAAATACCCATGACCTAAACCCAGAGTAGATTAGAAAGGAATAAAAAGAAAGAAGCAAAACCAGAAAAGCCCAAATGAGCTGTGGCTTTTTTCTCTATTTTATTTCTTTAAAGCCACTCATTGTTTGGGTGGTTAAGTGTTCCTTAATATCTTCTCATTAAATTGCACCTTGTTTTTTTTCCAAAGCATTGTACTGTTCTGTGTCTCTACGGAGTAAGTAATTCATTCCACTATCGGTAGGAGAATTGAGCCTTATCAAGGTCACTGGGCAAGGTCATTTGACAGAGTGTAGTGATTAATGACCTTTCTGGGATCAATATTTTCTTTGAATGTTAGGATTCAGCTGGTAGCGCTTCCAAGGAGTGACTGGGCTGTCTTTTTTCTTTTTTTTTTTCTTTTTTTTTTTTTTTTTTCTACTTTTTAAGAAGAAATTTAATTCTTGGTCATTATCTGATGAAGTATATTCTTTACAGTAGCTGCATTGCTATCTTGGGTTTGCATGGACATGGGCACTATGCCAGGCTTCCTAACTACTCAACAGCTGTGCAGCCTTTCTCCTGATTTGTTACAGTAGGTGTTACTTTGATGTTGCAAAGACAGTATTTCAGCATTTCTGAACACAGACCTGGATTAATTCTGGAACTAGTCCAGTGACTATTGAATTTAACAGCAAGATTACTTTTTTTTTTTTTTCCCCATGGCCAGGCAGAGCTGCAAAGGTTTTAGGGTAATGGCAAGCATGTATTTCTGTTGCATCAAACTTGGCTTATTGGCTATTCCATTAATTTCTTCTTGTTCTGGAGATGAATCATATTTTCAGTGTATTAGATATCCCAGGAACATTGTGATGCTACCTATTTGGAAAGGCTTATTTTTAAAATACCTACAGTAGAGCATCCTGCTGATCACTTCAGAAAATTTTTTGCTGGTTGGTTTTTTTTTCCAATTATTTTTGATGCAGGGATATTGCTTTATGAAGTACACTAAAAAGAAAATAGAAGTAAACTGCTTTTAGAATACAACTATAACCAGCTCTGCATTTTATGCTTCAGCATCTTTGCAGTTTTTCTGCCTGATTCCTCTTCTGACACCCACTCTTAGCAGACATATGTCTACTTTCACTGCAGATCTCCACCCCTCATTTTCTGCAAGGCTTAATCATAGCAAATACCACTTCTCTGTGCACTCCAGTCCTCACTGAGACTCAAGCCCTTCTGACATTCTGCAACCATGACACGATAATAAAATTCCACTGTCAACTGTGGAAAGATGCACAGAGTAAATTGCTCCACTGCCATCAAATGGTCCTGGCAAGATAAGTCATGGGTGATGGATTTTCTAATGGCTGCCTTCTTAGGCTATTGGCAGTGTAGTTAAGAATGTGATTAACAGTGTTGTGAGCTTGACCGACATCAGATATCCTATGTCAGATGGTGATATAAAAAAAAAAAAAGGCACTTGTGATAAGAGGGAAGGGTATTAAGCATTGTAAAATAGCTTTTAACAATTTAAGACCTAAAAAAAAAAAGGCGGGGGACACGACAGTCAGGGGAAAGGTGGTCATAAGTAGGTTTCTTTTTCAAGATTTAATTAAAACAAAAAACATGGAGGGCCACTGTTTTGTGAATAGCCTGCTGATTTTGCTGAATGTTGGTTTTATGGCACAGACAAGTATCTTCTAATCAACAGGACAAAAGCACTGAGCTTGTTTTTACTTAAGACAATTTCCCTACAGAAACAAGTTCCTCCCAACACGCTCACATGATATCTAGTCTCCTACTTACCTTTCAGCATGCCTCTCTTTCAGCCTAAACAGTAGTGTGGGCATTAACAGCCAGGTAACAAAGAAATGCACACAGTAGGATCTAAATGGTCATGGCAGAAAAGACCCAGAACCTCAACTTGTTATAGTGAGAGGAAGCATCTCAACAGTGCACAGTGCGGCGCAACTCACAGAGCTGCGTGTCGTGGGAACTGGTACTCTACCACAGCAATCATTTTGCAGGGATGTGTGCTAAGAGGTAATGAGTCACACGCATGATACTTGTTAATGATAAACAGCATGACAACTCCCCATGCTCTGTTTTGAAAAACATGTACCATCTAGGGTATTGTTTACTGGCTCCCTAGCCAACCTGTTTCTGCAGCACATCTGCAGAATAGCAGGCATTTCAGATACAACTGTGCTAGAGGTGTCCCTGTGGGGGCAGGTTTCAGGCATGTGGATAGGACCAAGGGGAGTTATTCTGACAGTATTCTTCTTCCTCAAGTAGTGGATAAAATAATTATTTGTGTCATGGCCAGTAATGCAGCCACGGGCAGGACAATGCCAAATAAATGCAACAAAAGAACAGATTTGTACACAATGAGTAGTTCAACCGTCTCAGTTTTATTACTGTTAGACAGCAAAATCTTTGTGTAGAGGACTAAAATTCTGTTGAAGTGGAAAAGCTGTGTGAATTTGAGGTGATTTCTTTGGAGTTTTCCTTGGGAACGCTTTGGAAGGGGGGGGGAATAAGAGAAGTCCCAGCTGTGTCACAGTGTCCTCTTTGCTTCAGAATTCCTGTGTGTTGTATGCCATGGCAAAGTTGAGGTCATGTTTTAAAAAACTTCTATAAATTGAAGCTGTTTGGATCCAAAGTTTTGATTCAAGTCCATCTTCCTATTGAAGGTTTCTGTGTTTTTCATACTGACAGGTAAAAGAGAAAAGAAATACTTATTTCAACGTATTGTTAGCATAGGATGCCCAGCGATTATTGTGCATCAGCAGTGGCTCACTGAATGGAAATTTGCACTGTTGCATACAGTGTGGAACAAGGACAGTACTGGGAAAACTGCTGGCCTTGAAGTATGTGGAAACTTTTAAATTCTGGGCTAAACTAAGAGGTCCTGGTGACAGTAGTAGTGTAAGAGATATCAGGCTGACCATGAAATAACATGGCAGCACAGTATCATCACTTGAGAAAAAGAGGTGGAGGAATTAATTTGTAGAGAGCAACATCAATGGAAATTTGCATTGGGAAAGTTCACAGCCTGATGCAAATAGGATCAATTGTGCCATGTGGCTCCACTGAAAATCTCTGCCTGGGGACAGAATTTGGGCTCTCCTCAGTGCTCCTTGGCTGGCTGTAGCCTTCATTTGTTTTCAGGAACTGATAGCTACTGCATTTTCACAGCAGGTGGAGATGAGGTTTAACTCTGGTTTCTTTAGGGAGGAAAAAAAAAAAAAAAAGGAAAGGAAGAAAAAAGAGGAGGAGGGGAAAAAAAAAAGTGTGTACATGTTCAAGACCTTTTTTGTTGTTGTCTGTATGTATTGTTTTCTTCTATGCTTTAAAACCCTGCATTTTTAATTACAGATACCTAGTGGAGGAAATTAAGAAAAGAGAGGGATTCCAGCTTCTTTTGGAGGTAAGTGAAAATGGTACTGAACTGTTGTTGTTATTGGGGGGTTGTGTGTGTCTATTGTTTGATTTTGTTCTTTTTAGCCAATTGCCTATATGTATTTGAAGTATATAATTTAATAAGTTTATGTATTGGAGTTATATAGATATGATTGAACACATGTAACATGCTTTGTATTCCCTACCATTACTCTACCTATTTTCCTAGCTTCTGGGCCTGTATTGCCTCAGGGGGTATAGATGGAGCTCTTTTCTGTGAAAGTGAAAAGTCTGGCTGCAGAAAAGCAGTGCTTGCCAGACTTAAGGGTAAGACTGTGTGCTGGATGGAAGAATATTTTGATCCTAAAAATGGACTTTTCATGATTGAAGTCCATGTTTTTTTCCTAATTCTGTTTCTACACCAATCTTCCCCAAACTACCCAAATGTTGTGTTTTTCATTCATCTTTGCTAAATCTTTCAGCTTATTACCTGTTGGTGATCTTGCCTGGGGGAGAGTGAGTAAAGGGGACAGAATTAAAGCGCTGTTTTTCTGCTTATCCTCAGCTCTTTGGTTAATAAGACTAGCATGCTGGGTATGTTGCAAAGACCTGTCTTTTTAGAAAAACCTGCATTGTTGAAAGTGTGTGTGTGAAAGACAGCTGGGTAGGTAGTGTGGGGCAGAAGAGACCACATGGAGGAGGAAGGGGAACCGAGTAAGTGCCACACATGGAGACCAGCAAACCAAAACGATGCAGATTTGCTTTACACTTGCTGATGCCATGAGCATTCCAGGTTAGGCTAGAAGAAATATGAAATATCAAAAATGTTTTATATTATTCATATAATATAAACTTTTCCCTTTAACTTTGAAAACTGCTAATTTCAAAGTGCATACTGGGAAACTTTACATGGAGTAAAGAATTTTGGGCCAGCAGCACATGCTGGGGTTCCTAAAGTGGCAAGTCTGTTAAAAGCTCTCCATTTTCTGTTATTGTAAAGCTTAGCAGAGAGCCCCGATCTACTGTACATGTGAAAGCTGTTGGTGAGAGCAGAGGCTGCTATTTAGTTCCTGCAGGAGCAGGACACTTGGATTAAAAGTGGGATTGGTGGGAGTGCTATAGTATGGGCTATGAGAAGGAAATTGAGCAAGGGGTAAGAAAAGGTTTTCAGGGGTGCAGGGCAACAAGCAGTGAGAATTCAAAGAAAAACTGCTGGGAGGCAGCTAGGCCCAGTTACGTGAGCCCTTTCTGAAAGGAAGTTGGACTTTGGACAAGAAGCTCAGGAAGATGATCCTCTGATACAAGCAGTGAGGAAAGTCCTGCAACAAGAACCGCTCTATGGCCTGGAAATGCCACTTGCACTTGAGTCATCTTGAACTCTTCTGTGGTATAATTGCTTACCTGCTTGGATAAGAGCTGTGACAAGATAACCAGAAATAGAGTGAAGCATGGGGGTAGTTAAGTTTTTCTAGGATGAATGGTATTTTCAGAGGGGGATGATGTATTTGATGTGTGAAAGGAAACTGAGATAATCAAGAAGGCAATATAGGCAATATGGTAATATATGCCATCTGTCTACTCCTGCCATCTGATTTTAAATAGTTTTAAAATAAACCCTGTAACAGCGAGCTAGTGCTTGTGCTCATGAAGAAGCCGCTGCCTTTTCAGGGTCTGTGTTTATGTGTGTACTCAATGCATGCTCTTTGGGGAAAGAAATGGGACTTTAAGAGCTGAGCTTTATTTCATTCAGTGGCAGCAGGTGGCAGGTTTGCAGCTCTGTTCCTGCTGACAACGGTATTCTTCTTGATGATTAAATTGTATTTAATGCATTCTTTGAAGCGAGGCAGAAAATGATATGAGCAGTTCTCAGTGCCCTTTCATGAAAGAACATGTCTCAGCTGGTGGGCTCTCCTCGTTCAGGAAACTGCCTGGGATTGTGATAGCAGCCACGTTCACAGTGGGGCAAAGAGATGGTGTGACCCAGCTACTAAGCTCCCTTTTAACTTCTTTTTTTTTTTTTTCCTTTCAACCAGTACTAATGAGGATGGCATGTGGGAGGGGAAGAGGGGTGTGTGAGTTTATAATCCATGTTATAATGTAGACCCCAGTTACATACTGTGTTGCAAATAATGTAGGTCAAGTTTGAGTGGTTTTATGGGTAGTGTTGGATGGGATTAGAAGGCATATCTATTCCTTGTGCTATTGCTATCTGTACATGTAAAAAAAAAAAAAAAAAGTTCTGAATTAGCAGGAAATGTAGAGAGGCCCTGGACTGCTCTGCTGGGAACTTTTTCTCAATCATGTATGAAACAGAAACCTCATAAGCACAAAATGCCTTATTTTATGGTGCATGGTGAACAGCCATTCTTGTTGGGAGTCTTGCAGGTAACTCTCTGCTGAGTTTAAAGGCAAAATTTCTCTGGAGGGAAGCAGAGATGTGGAGTCTCAATCTTTGCACAAAAGGCCTGCTTAGATATTGGACAAGATGTATCCAGCATATGGCATGTACCCTGCAAGGGGTCCTGAGATTCTTATAGAATGTGGAAATTGAGAAAACCAGCATTAACTCCAGCACTGTGTAGTGTGCTGTATGATATATGATATAAAAGGAGATAAGCAGCGTTCAGCAGAAAAATGACTAGGTGTACAAGTGTTAAATGGTGACAAAAATTGAGTTTGTGTGTTTTGTGTAAAATGCATCATAGGAGATTTCCATTTAAGAAAAACACTAAAAAGAAAATGTATTCTTCTCTTTAAAGTTGCTTCAATTTTGAAATCTCTGTTACCTCTCTATGCGCTCTTACGCTTTTTTCTAATCAAAATTTGTAGTGAGCAAAGCAATGTTAAATATGTATATAGGAAGAAGAAATGAAAAAGGAACTCCAACAGGTTTCCTTTTTCTGGCAGCAGGAAGAGAAATGGATGATATGAAAACTATTTCTAGTTTCAAAAAAGGGAAACAAGAGGTGAGTTGGAGATCGAAGTTTTAATGAAAAGGGTATAAACTCAAAGGCTTCTGCCCCCCCCCCCCCCCCCAAAAGAAAAAGCAGAACTCTTTGACAAGCTATATATAATATGTGTTCCTGTCCCTTTTGTTACATCTCATAAGAAATCACTTGTTCTCTTGTTTAGCCGGAGTATGCAAATGTTTGCTTTTGGTACATTCCACCAAGCTTAAGAAAAATGGAGGATGGACCTGAATTTTGGCAGAAGCTACACCAGGTGAGTGTCACATGAACAGTGCTATCTGTAGTTTACTCATTTATCTATATGCCAGATAAGAATGTGAAATAGCCCTTGGCTTTGCTCACCGTTAACCTATCAGTAGAATGGGAATTTAATCCTTAAATAGATGTTGGTAGGATTTAAGTTTGTCCTCTGTTTAGACAAAGCTAATTAGTATTTTTCTTAATGTAAGAGATGCAGGCATTTACAAGTATTCAGCTTACTATCAAAGCTGTTAGCAGCTGGCAGAACTGAGAGAAGAGGAACAGTATTGTCTGCATCTCTTGTCTAGACAGAGTGAGTATTCATTACCTGTTTCAGACACGTAACACTGTCCTTGGAACTTGTCTTGCATTATCTATGATAATCTATGATAATGCAAGTGAGGAAGTGCTTAAGAACGCATTTCTGATGTTAAACAACCCATAAATGACAACAAGAATACAACGGGAAAAAACTTAATTGGTGAGCATTTTGGTAACTCTTTGCCATCCTGGTAGAAAATCACGAACATCTTGAAAAAAGCAGCAGTAAAATTTTGAAGTTACTAGTGGGGAATCAGTAGTTAAGACTTAATTAAGAAGCCAGTAGGCACTGTGGGATTATGTTTTACTGAATAAGCTATTCTGTGAGGAATTGAATTTAATTCATTGTTTGCTCCTCTCTCTAGGAGCTTTGGTGTTCTGCATTTATTCTTTCCTTGAATTTGCTACTAGAAATTTGAACTAGAACATAGATGTGTATACCATATGCATGCTTGCATATGGTATACATACTATATATACATGCGTACTTTTTATAACACCTGCTCTCCTTTCAGCAGCTTTACTTTCACAGGAATTGCTTTCAGTTTATGCTGGATGCTGGTGTCTTTAGGGGTGAGGACTTCCTTAACCCTGTCTGTATTGTTTTGGAAAGTATATTTAACTTTCACAGTACAAAGCCATGCATAGCCACAGTGTGGATACAAGGGCTTTGTATTTACCATGCTTTCACAAAGCATGGATGGGTTATGATCCTTTCATATGGTGCTTCCCCTCCTCTTGTTAGAGTGGAAGGCCTATGTGTGTGTATATATGTATACACACACACACACAGAGCTGTATAACAGCTCCTCTACCCATGGAGGAGTGAGGATTTGGAAAGGAGCAATGGGAAGGCATAGAAGAAATAATGCTGCAACTGCCATCTTTTGATTTTATGTACGCTATGGAAGGGACTGAGGAGGGAAGGGATGAAGCCCAACGAATGGCTTTAAGCATGTATGTTGTCAGTGGGTTATTGAGTGTAACTTACTGGTTCTTTTGCTCTGCTGCTCTATGGTGCTTCCAGTCAGGGTGGGGAATAGATGCGTGGCTTTATTTTATGTACTGGTATAGATAAACTGATGCTGGAAATGCAGATTTCCTAGCCAGTGTTTTGTGGGAGAGAACTTCGAAAGCAGCTTGTGTGCAATTTCTCCCAAGAACTGAGCACCACTGCAGATCTCAACTACTCTTTTCATGGGCAAGGTGACATTTTCTTGATTCCTACGCCTCCTCTGATGAAGCACTAAGAAACCCAAAATCATAAACCAGAACCTATTTCCCTCCTCCCTACAAAAGCCTGAAAAAAAATCTACCACAAAACAGACCAAAACTCCCTAGCAAAGCAAGGCACTGAGTGGCACAAATTGCTCTCCTGGAGGAAACAACAAATGATGATTGGTAGTTGCGTTGCTTTAGGCACTGCTGGGAAGTTCTTGGACACTACAGAAATGAGCCTGTTAGACAACTAAAACATTATTTCACCTCCCTGATTCTCTACGGGGACAGGTCTGGGGTTACTTTGCTTTTTGGATGGTGAGAGCCATTTTGGGGCACAACATGTATCAGTGAGCAGATGAGATGACAGGACTGGGTTACAAAAGATAAGACTGACTTGACTTTTCCAGCTAATGTCAATTTGTTCTAACATTGCTGATGCAAACAGCATAGTCATTATATTGCTATTACATTAATCAGTACAAATATATGGCTGGGCAAGAAGGAATGCATCCTGATCAGCAAGGTGTAAGTGATAAAAAGATGAAGACTGAAGAGATTGTTGCATTATGCCATTGATGGGCAGATGGGGATGTGTATAGTTTCTTGACTGCAAGTGTTTCCTGAATATTCCCATCATTCCACTGAAGTGATCATTAAAATGGTTTAATTTACAATTTGTATTTTCACACAACATTTTAACATCACAGTTATTCTGTTTATCCAGAAATCAATCTTCCTTTTTGTTGACCTGCATATCTGACAATAATTAAGGAAATGTATGGCTTAAAAATCCCTTAAGTAATTGATTTTATTCAACTGCTTGTTCAGCAATATTGTTCAGTATAACATGCTGTCTTCTAAGGTTAGTTATGTGAGTTTTAGTGCTGGTGAAAGTTGATAAGCAAATAGTTCTGATCTCAAGCCTTCAGCTTTGTGAAGAATTTGCATAGTCCTAGGCAAAATAACCCTGACGGTATTCTGCTGTACTGGCTCTTCTCCAGCTTCCATGGCCCACTTTATGTGGAAATGTGTTAGGGCTGACTGGATTACAGAGTGATACCTGATTCTGATGTCAGTCTTCCAGCTGTCCTACATAAACTGTGTCTCTCGGGAACATTTTTTTTTTTTTTTTTTTTTTTTTTTGGGGTGTGTGTGATAGGCTGTTTGTTTTAAATTCGGGGGCCTTGGAATTTAGGTATAAAATTTGCCTTCTTCAGAGTCCCCAACATGCAAACCAGAAAGGTGATAGGAAAGAGTGGCCTGAAGTATTTGGGACAGCCACTAGTTGGTTATTTGACTCATCACCTGAATGCTTTAGGGAAAAGGAAACAACATGGTGGTGGGGAAGTAAAGAGGAGCATAAGTGGTACATTACTCCATTACCTAGTGAAACTGGGAATTCTGTGCACATCTACAGTTGCAACACTTTCGCCTTCTGGGATTACAGCAGGAATTGGCGCTGTAGTGAAACTGGTTCTATAGACGGTACAGCAAGGCTTTGCATGCAGTTGGGTGGTCCAAGATAGTCCACGCCCTGAACATTTTGCAGTATGCGGAGGGCATAGCAGATAGCATAACCCGTAAAGGAACCTTTTTCAGTGACATTCTTCACAAGTAAGTGAAGAGGGATTTCTTCTTGCAGCAACCATACAAACGGGCACTGTGGGGTAGTTGGGGAGCTGCTGTTACATTCAACTAGAAATATTTGTAAGTGGTGTTACTTTGTCATTGCAAACCGGGGGCAGTTGTGTCTGACCTGGAACGGACATAATTGACAGGATGAAGGAGCAGTTGCTTTGCTAGTACTGTATATGCCCCCTAGTGATGTTTTTGCTCCTCTTCCTCTTGTGACACAGCATTGGATTTACTTTTTGTACCGCTGAGGGTGGTCAGTATGTCACAGGGTCACAGTCAGAAAAGTGTAACTGGAAATTACAAGCCAGAAATAGAAGTGAGAGAACTAAAAAATTTAAGCCCACACCATTCCAATTTTCATTTTTTTTCCATAACCACAACTATCTATGCATATTCTTACTTGTAACAATCTTCTCTTTAGAAAAGTCATCTTTCTCAGCTTATGCTGAAGTGTCTCTAGATGATGCAGAATTAGCTGATTGTTAGTAATACTGTCTTTGGAAAGCCTCCTGGCAGCACAGAGGGTGCTAGGGCACAAGGAAGCATTTGGAGGGATGCATCTGGAACTACTGCCATGCTGTTGCTAACCCAGCCAGCCATGCCTTGTGCATTCTGGATCAGCTTGTAGTCTGCTCAAACTGGGTGTGGTCTAGAAAACTAAGGAGACACAGAAGTAATCGTCTTTAACAGAGCCCTCCTCCTGCAGGAGCCTGGCTTTGCTGAAGGATCCTGGAGCGTAACTGTAGGTAGACTACTGCATATTGAATACTGCTCAGTAAAGAAGGCTAGTGGTATATTGCTAAGTACCACTTTAGACCTCAAAATTGGGGTTAAAAAAGTGTCAGTAGGTTCCTGATAGGTCTTTCATGCTTTACTAGACTTTGCCTGGTCTGTAGTTCTAAGCGTATGCTGGAGTATCAGATTCCAATGGTTCAGTAAAGCTTTTATACACAGTTGTTAGTTCCAGTTGCTCAAAATTCTAGCATCTCAGGCTCAGACTCTACTTGTGTGGTGTGTTTAGGGTTTTTTATTTTGTTTGCTTCCTGCCCTTTTGTGGATTTTTGGCCAAATAATACAAAATTTATTGGCTGTATTAGAAGGCTCAGGATACAATTTCATACTAAAGCCTATATAACTTGGAATGCCATTTTTGCCCCTCCCTTCTCCTCCTTAGGAAAAGGTAACCTTATTCCTGCCTTTCCCCCCCTGTTTAAGAGAAGAATATAGCTGTCTGCTCTGTGAAGGCATATTTGTAAAATAGCCTGTCATGCTGACTGGTGTTGTGATACATTTATATAATGAGAGGTTTCATATCAAAGCTGAAATGTAAGGAGGTTGAAGTGGTGTTGCCTTGGCAACCTCTGAATCTTGTGGTCTTTGTGGTATAAATCAAACACTAATCAAGGACCCGATTCAGTATTCTTTATGTATTCAAAATATCTATTGGCTCTGGTACGAGGTTTGAATGGGAAAAGAAAACAAGACCTCCAGTTGGTTATATTAATGATGTTTGCCCTCTATATTTTGGAAGAACAAGAGAAAAAGGACATAGATTAAAACCAGAACATTAAATGCGGCAAGCCCAGGTTTATGCACAAGAAAGGTTCCCAACATGTCACTGCATGGGATCCCCACTTGGGATTTGTGTGCAAAATGTTGTTACTTGAATGCCTGGCATCCTTGCGTACTATACTTTGAGTTTTTCTTACCCTTGAACGAGAACACAATTAAACAATATTTTATTGTGTGTGTTTGAAGAGCAATGGTAGAGACCTGTTTCTGTGAACTTTGCTTACATGAGTAATTTTTATGGTAACAAGTAGCCTACTGACTCTAGCATCTAGCTCTGTTTGACATGAGTTTCTGTGGAGGGCCACATCAAATGACAGGAAAATCAATGGTAAGATTTACACAGAAGTATATGGGAGTTAGATTGGCTAAATCATTGTGACTGACAGATCTGGAGCTGTTCATCAGTCACTTGTGAATACTGTATGTCGATCTAATTGTTTCTGATCCCACGTGCTTTCTTGTTACGTTGAAATAATGTAATCATGTAGAAATAGGTTTGAAAAAGAATGGAAGGGAAAAGAGTGGGTCAAGTTCTGGGTGTTTTTTTTTTTGCCAACATGTGAGGATTGTTAAGAGATGGTGCCATCCCTTAACCTTTTTGCTTTCTCTTAAAGCAACCTACAAATCTGTTGTGGACTTCAAGAAACAAAAATCTACAAGTGGAAGAGATTGCTTTGGCAGGTCTAAAAGAAAGACCTTCTGGGGGGATGGATTGTCATTTCAATGAATCAGATGGGGACCTCCAAAGGGGTTGTCTGAAGAAATTTGGTTTGTCAGGGAAATCCTCAGGGTCAACAGAAGCTCCAGATCAATCCTCTGTAACTTGAGGCAGTTACCCAAGGAAGCTACTTGAGGAGTTGGCACAGTTTCCCTCCATCTTTAACATGGAGAAGAAGGGGAACTCCCAGATCATGACTTGGGCAACCTACAGTCAGAAGCACCCTTGGGAAAAACTTGTCGTTCTTCATTATTCAGGAGGGGAACCTTAGGGATGCCAGGATCCTAGCTCGGCTGCTTTAGTTCATAAACATAAGTAAGAAGAACCCAACACTAAATCCTCAGCATGCTGTGTGCTGTTTTAGGCCTCTATTTTACAGGCTGCTGGAGTTAGGAGCTGCAAAATCTCCTAATTCAGTGGGCCCAGCTGAATTCTCAGTGTTGTGTTCAAGAGTGGCAGAAATACAGCATTCTTGGAGAGGTGAGAGCAGGAGGCCTGGTGGAGGCAGGCCTGCAGGCAAGGACCCTAGAGGAGAGAGGCACAATAAGGCCTGAAACCACAAAATGAGTAATACAATAATAACCAGGACTTACGCTGTAGTGTGACCATTCCTCAGCAGAGGATGGTGCTCAGAAATTTAATAATAAAATAAGCAGTCACTTGTTAAGGTAACAACATCTCTTATTTTGCAACTAATAGTATGTAATATACAGCGGCAGATGAATGAAGTCTTTGTAGTTTAGCTGCATATAAATGGCTGTTATTGTTAAGAAGAGAGATCTGAGCTCTGATAAATAAGAAGGAACAGGACAGTGTAATATAATAGCAGAGAAAAAATATAGCAGTGTTTCCGTACCTTGTTAATGAGGGATTTGCACACTTTCCCTTTTAATATGCTTTTTTTTCCCTGTGGTTTTATATAACTCATCAGTAGAAAAGTGGGCTGTAGCTGTTAATTAAAAAAGATATTTAGCATGACTTTGTTTTAAATGTCTCCTCCATAGATTTGAGTTGTAAGAACACAAAAATAACATGTCTTTTTTAAAAAAAAGTTAATTCAAAATAGAATACTTTGGTTTCTGACTGCATAACTGGACATAACTGGAATTTATGGTTTTTTTCTGTTCTATTTATTCTTGCATGAGTACTGAAGTAGTAATACTAGACCAAGGGGCTAAATTCACTGTTAAAGTCTCCATCAGGAGTAGGGATCAATGCATTTTACCTTGATGCAGTCCATCCCACCTTAGCATTAGACCCAGGTGCTAGCAACACTTCAGTATATATTTTACATTGGTGGGGTTGTACACCTGCTTAACTTTCAGCCACATATAATGGTTTGTGAGACTGACCTGATCTCACGCTTGCTCTTTCATGGGATGACTGGCATATCAGATGTGTGTATGGGAATAGAAAGGACGTATATTTGTATGACTGTATTGTAACCTACAGTAGATGTGATAAGACAAGGCAAAGGCATGAACTGCTTCCAGCCCATGCTTTCTGTAATAGTTGTGATATTTCAGTAATTCATGATATGGCAATTGTAGCGATTTCTGTTCTAGCTCTCTGCCCCTCTTCCAGACTGGCTTTTCATGAGTGGGTATTACCAGTTGGGCTCTATTTAAAAGCAGTCCTATTTATGCAGAAATCTTTACTTTTTGGGGGTCAGTGGTGCTGTTTC
This sequence comes from Aquila chrysaetos chrysaetos, assembly GCF_900496995.4. Taxonomy (NCBI): domain Eukaryota; kingdom Metazoa; phylum Chordata; class Aves; order Accipitriformes; family Accipitridae; genus Aquila; species Aquila chrysaetos. Next base: position 33,666,955 of record NC_044006.1, read on the forward strand.
AATTGAGGCAAATGGGCAAGAGTCAACATCACTAAATAACCTTCCACTTTATTTTAACCATCTAAGTTCGGTCCTTTGGATAGTTGACTATTTCTGTTCTACCCCTCAGTCCCTTCTGAGACTTGTAATATCAGGTGATATTTTGAACTGACGATATTTACATCCCATTCAGCAATGATAACATGTCTGGCAGCAAAACATCTCTATTGTAAGAGCACTGTTACACAGCTGCTAAAACTACCCCTCAATTCTTGGAACAAAGAGAAGAAACCCAAATGGCTTTGCTGATGTATGGTTTACTAGATGAGAGTTCAGGGCAACTTTTGTCAGAGACTTAATATTGAGCTGTGCATATTCAAGGCCCACTGGGGACTGAGGTCTATTGATCCCTAGTGCTCAGCCTACAGAAATGATTGAAGCTGTGGGGAGGGAGTCTGCTGCAGCTCCATATGTTGCATTCAGGCTGAGCAAGGATTTCAACTTCCCCGAGCCACCTGCAGAGCAAGATTGCTCGGATGTCCGGAGGTGAAGTAGGTTTCACACTAGTTGTTTCTTGTTTGAAATCCTTTTAAGGGTAATGGAAGGTCCAATCATTTCTCTATATGGTAATACACATAATGGCATGAAATGAAGCTGGGGGGGATAGACAAAGTGGAGAAAAATATTGTGAGGAAATAAAATCATGAGAGACTGATAGATTTAAGGTAAAGGACCAAACCTTCCAGGGAGATCAATGCAAGATGTATTTTCATCACAGTATGTAATGCTTTGTGAAGGTACCTTAGCTAGCTCAGGTACTAGGAGCGATATGGCCACATGTAAGTATGGTACTTAATTCGGGTTAAAAACTATCTCACAAGGACTAGTTAGTTAACATGACTGTTCTGTCAGCACCCAAGCAAATCACCTATGATAGTGGAGTATGTTTTGTGTAGATGTACTCCCTTCTTACAGAGGCAGCATAGGTTCCATTTGTCCAATGCCTTAAAAATTTTGCATACTGCCTCGCTAAAACCTGAGGGTCATTCTAGCTTTCAGTTCAGATACAGAAAGCAAACAAGCTGATTTCAAACCTTTGCATTGTGAAAAGCTTCAGACATAATAAATCCTTCTGTTTACATATCGGAAGCATCTAAAAAGCCTTATTTTCTAACTGAAAGATCACAGAAACAAAGGCTGTGGGGATTCAGTGGGACTGCATTCTCCACTTTATTGCCACAGATCCAATTGACTAAAGGGTGCTAAGCACTGTATAAGACCTGCTTGCTATTTCTGTGTGAACAAAGACAGTACTCTTTTAATTTGTATGGCTTTCAAATAGATATAGCATGTTACCCAGAGCAGTGGACATTTTGCATCCATTGTTGTGAGTCTTGCAGATTGTAGAAGGACCAAGAGGGCAAAATTAAACCTCATTTCTTTTCCAGAAAAGTGAATTTTTGGGGGGATTATGTGGAAGTGGCACGGTTCATATAAATTAGGTAGGCAGTTCGTGACATACCTCAGAAAATCATTCTGTCTGTGTTTGTGAAGAATTGAAATCTAAGTGCTCCTAATTTGGAGATAATGGTCATCTTGATTAAAGGATTATGCTAGGGTAAAACTGAAGCATTGGAATGGTATATTCTACTATGAATGACCAAGGTGGAAAAGAAAAATAATGATAATTTCTGTGTACACAGGAACAAAGAATAATTTAACATTTTCTGTTATTATTAGCCTGTCCTTATGCTAATAGGCAAAAACAGCTAATCTGAAAGCTAAGTCAACTCTATGACATTTTTTAAAAGCAAGCATTAAACTATTTTCAGAGTATAGGAAGCCAAAGGGAATTTACATTGAATCTGTCCCACTAGTGAACCCTGCTTTAATATTTGAAAGGCAGGTAAATTAATGGTGAATTATCAATATTTTACAGATAAAGAAAATAAGGAAAAAAGGCATGGATGTAAGAGTTTATCATCTGGTTTTGCGTTTCCCGATTATAGGCATTCCTAGCATTATAAAAATAAGCATCTCTTACTTAGAGTCCTGTTGCCACACAGAACAGTATTGCATTTTTGTTTGTTACTGCTATAGAAATGAAAAATTTCATATTTTGTAATGCAACACTGTGAGGCTTCTTAGAATTGTATGCGCTTTTTGAATGTGAATGTGTGTGTGTGCTCATGCATACACATGTATATGATTATGTATTTGCATATTGGGATCATGTAAAAGAAAATTATTATTGAAAAGGGAGAGAATGGAATAAGGCATAGCATTACTGAAGTAACTGGATTCTTAGAAAAACTTGTTAACAGAATTGCAGAACAGTTGTGGTTGCAAGGAACCTCTGAAGGACTTGTCCAATCCCCCTGCTCAAGCAGGGCCACCTAGAGCTGGTTGCCTAGGACCGTGTCCAGGCAGCTTTGGAATATCTCCAAGGATGGAGGCTCCACAACCTCCCTGGGCAGCCTGTGCCAGTGCTCGGTCACCCTCAGGGTGAAAAAGTGTTTCCCGATCTTTAGAGGGAACCTCCTGTATTTCATTTAGTGCCCATTGCCTCTTGTCCTGTCACTGGGCACCACTGGAAAGAGCCCGGCTCTGTCCTCTTTGCACCCTCCCTTGGGGTATTTGTATACATTCATAAAATCCCCCCTGAGCCTTCTCTTCTCTAGGCTGAACAGTCCGAGCTCTCTCAGCTTTTCCTCATAGGAGAGATGCTCCAGTCCCTTAATAGTTGTCATGGCCCTTCATTACACTCTCTCCAGTATGTCCATGTCTCTTGCACTGGGGAGCGCAGGGCTGGACACAGTACTCCAGGTGAGGCCTCACCAGTGCCGAGTAGAGGGGAAGGATCACCTCCCCTCACCTGCTGGCAGTGCTTTGCCTAATGCAGCCCAACAATACACTAGCCTTTTTCTTGCTGCAGGGACACATTACTGGCTCTTGTTCAACTTGGTGTCCACCAGGACCCCGAGGTTTTTTTCTGCCAAGCTGCTTTTCATCTGGGTGGCCCACAGCATTTATTGGTGCATGGGGTTGTTCCTCCCCAGGTCCAGGATTTGGCATTTCCCTTTGAACTTCATGAGGTTCTTGTCAGCCCATTTGTCCAACCTCTATTGTCTGCATCTTCCTGTTTCTCTTAAACATGGTCAACATTTTTGCTATCTTAATAGTCTTTGGCTACTTTTAGGGAAAAAACCCAAACAAACCCACAACCCTACAGAAGCAAACACAACCTTATTCCTCACAAATATATGCTTTCCAATAAATGGTGACCTCTAAATCTATAGTTTATTCTTTGACAAAAATACAGTATGCATTCTTAGCCTATTTACAGTCAAATATTTTCCATTCTGAGCCATGGGAAATTGCTGTACTCCTGATGTATTTTGTTGGTTTCAGCTGGTGCATCCAGATTCCTGACTGTATAGTGGTTGTTTGCCCAAACAGCATATATTTTCCTCTGCTTAAATAGGACTAATTACTCTTCCTTTCCTTTGCTTCATTTTGGAGTTAGAACATATTGACTAATATTTTAAATGGCCTTTTGTGCCTGCCTGTGAAGAGAACTGCTTTTAATAAGAAAGCAGAGTTTGAAGACACTCAACACAGTTAATTTAGTTCTAGTTGACCCTATTGACTATGTTCTTATAAAGCAGCACTGTGCTTCTGCATATCTGTACACCCTGTCATTATGCTCTCTCAGTGCCATATGCACATTAATAACCAATGACGGAAGAAAAAAAAAGTTTGAGTTACAGGCTGAACTCCAAACTACAGCTCTTCTGAAAGTGTCATAGATCATGTTTAATAGCCTGTGGATCAAAATGAAACCCAATATACATCACAGGGGAACTCAATAATTGAAGCATCCCGGGAATGTCTAAGTACTTGAGTCTTGAGGTCACTAGAAGCTTCCTTCTGTGCTGAGTTTTTACCTGAATAAAAGCTGTCTCCTCCCCCAGTCATCTTTTCTTTTTTTAACAAATGGTAATTATATTTTAATGCACTGGCTTAAATTATTTTGTCTGGTGATTGGAGGAACAATAAGCTCCCTTTTCTTCCCCTTCCCCCTCCTAATTTTCTGTGAAATGAGAAAAAACAATCATTCAGAGGCGTTAGCATTTCAGAGTGTCTTCAGTACACTCGACTCACAGCTATCTCTTCTCTGTGCTGGGTGTCTGCAGAACGGTCCCATAGGGGCACTGAACATGTTCTCTGGGCCCGTGAAGCTGGTCTGCATGCCAGCTCTGAATTTACTCCTTTCATATGAGAAGCCCCGGGGGCTCTGTGAAGGATCCTAACTGGTCCCTTGGTGATGAGAACGCAATAAAATTTGCAACCCTGGGGCTGCACAGGTGGTATTGTGTGGGTATGGGGAGGATGTATAGTCTTGTCTCAGGAAAACAGCAGTCACAGAAGGGTTTTGTGGACTCGGTGCTCTGTGGTTTGCACAGGGGATAAATTCTATTCCTATGTGAAGGTGGTGGAAGGAAGGTTGACTTTTGCAGCATCCTACTGACAGAAAAAAAACTTGGAATGAAACAGTAGGAAGCCTGGCCAAATTGAGACCCTTGGGCCTTTCTTGAGTTATGATCGCAGGGTTCCTGTGCCAGGGCTGCATTGTGTGATTGTAGCAGAACTGGGCTGGTGCAGGGCATACTGGCTGATAAGGAGCCCTCGGGGTTAGAAGTAGTGAGGCAGCTGTGCGGCTCAGATCAGTCCCATCTCACAGTGGGCAATGGTGCTCCTTGAGGACCATCATTGTTTCACTGTGTTGTTTTACCTTGTGCCTGTAAGCTGCTCCTAGAGCTGCCCTTCCTGCAGCTGTCCAAGCTGTGGGTCCTCATCCCTGTGAGGTATGCAGTTCAGAGGATCAGGAGGTTTGTCTTTTCTATTATACAGTGGGAGTTTGAACTGAATGGGGTTGATGACTGAGAAATGCAAAAGGGGGAATAACAGATGATTTTTAGGTGAGCGCTTGCAGTGGATGTTTTAGGGTGTGCTAGGGGTTGATGAGGTGACTGCCCAGTAGAGCCACTGGCTTCCTGTGTGATGGTTATATATATTCCTTTACCTTGCTAATAATTGATATTTAAATGCTGAAGGATATGTGTAGGATAAAAGTAACATCTGCCTCTCCCATAGGTCCTTAGCATAGGATGAATCTTACTAAGAGTGAAAGCAAAGAATGCGGCCAAACAAAAATTATTTTCAGCAGTTGTTCAATTGTTAGTGCGTGATTTTTCTTGCTTTTGCACACAGCAAAACTGCAATGTGGAATGGAAGCCAGCACTTCTTGGTTGGCACCTTTTTAAGTGCAGTCTCTCCCTCTGCAAGGGTGTGGTAACAGGAGCTTCTCCGAATGTGTTAAATATCTTATAAAGGTACTTGAATATCAGAAATTGTAGGCGGGCTAAATGACAATCTCATGAATGAATAAAGAGTGCTAGTGTGGTCTGTTGGTAGTGGCTTTTTAAATGAACCCTTTGTACACTACACAATTAAGTTTCCTCCAGTTACAAATCTTTCTGGTGGCATCATGACCATTCTGCCCTGCCAGCTGGTACCTGCTGTGGTTTTTGAATGAACCAAGTGTTTTCTAGCATTCTGTTGGTTTTGGCACGTTTAATAAATAACAGCAATGAATTGGCTGTAGTGCAATAATAATGATTACAAGATAAATAGCACAGTGATTTTTTTTTTTTTGGTCATTTTATAGGGAATCGGACAGAAGGAAAATAAACTCTTTGAGTTTCACCCTTAATTAATGGACCCCTACAGCATGAGTTACTATGTGTTTGATGGAAAACAAGATAAGATATCTTTCTGCCTTATCAGCCAGAAAACAGAAGCTGCTTAACAGTATAAGCCTTTATTTTACCTCACAGGAAAGGTAAACTTCTGCTGTAGTCTGAAACATGGGCGACAATTTCAGCACTGACTTAACCTATCTGGGGAAATATTTCATTTTATTTGTTATATCAGGTATAAGTGGGGAACTCCCATGTTGGGTGGAGTCGCAAAGGATGTGGGCACTTGGGCATATGCAGCTTTTCTAGAAAAGAATGACAAACATACCTTGGATTACAAATATTTGATCATAGAATTGTTTAGTGGTTGGTTTAGGGTACAAATGAAACATTTATAGCTTTACACCTCTGCTTACGTTGGACAGCTTACCTAGATTTGTGGAAGAGGGGTACTGCATGGAAGTGTCCTTACTTTGTTCCTGGTAGTCCAAAAGATGCATTTTTTGTGGCACTGGAATAGGAGTGCAAGTACCACAGAGGAAAGCATGCTCACTGCCAAAGAAGAGCAATGAAGTTGTTGTACGTTCCCTGCCATTCCCCTCTTTCTCTGCCCTTTCCTGCCGTTTCTTGCAGCAGTGGCTCTTTACCAGTCCAGTGTTTGTGCTCTTACTTTCTAAACAGAGCAGGTGTTCTGGGAGGGATGCGTCTGGACAGGCGATGCAGTTCATCTCCCCTTTCCCTCTTTTGGGCAGACCGGGTGAGCCAGCTGCAGTCAGCCCAGAGATCTGTGGGAAGGCATCAGCTCGCTTTACCTTTTTCCCTTGAAAGTATGCTTAAACTGAATTGTGCCTCCCAGACAGGAATGTATTAGGTATTGTTTAACAAGTTGCAGGTTGCTGCATGTGAATTATGAAAATAAATAAACTAATTTGCATGTTTGCAGCTGATTTGCATCTAGCCATAAAACTGAAGCCTATGATCAAAAAGAACTTGAGGACAGAAGGAATAACCTGACCACCTCTGTATTTTGGGGACTTGTCTCTGGGTAGTCCAGTGACTTTTGTATAAGCGCATCTTCTGGAAAGGTATCTATTCTTGACTGGAAAATATCAAGGAGTGGTAAAACGACCATTTTCCTTGGCACCTTCTTTCAGTGGCTAATTAGCCTTCCTGTATGAAAGGAGATTGAGAAGGGAGGAAAAAAGGTAGTGAAAAAATAGCCTTCCACACTAAAATAGCCTTCTCTATTTTTCTCTTTTCATGTGCTCATAAGCTATCATCAAGTCACCTCTCATTCTTTTATTTATAAACTAAATAGATTCACGTCTTTAAGTCTTCATTAGCCATTGAATCATTTCTGTGGCTGTCACCAGCATCCTTCCAGTTTTTCATTATCGTTTGGGGGGGGGGGGGGGTGCAGGAAGTGAACATCTGAACTATGTATTGTTTGCCAGCACCTGAGTTTCCACTACTGCATGTGGAGATGAAATTGTCTCCTTAATGCCTGTGCACTTTGTTTATAAAATCATGGATCATACTAACTTTTTTCTTCTACTGTATTTCTTTGGGAGCTCAAGCTGATGAGGCTTTGTATTTATATATATTATGATGATGAATGCTGAAATAAAATCTTTTCTTGTGTGTATAAATGACTATTTCAAGAACAAAATAAATTGTCAAGACATCTTGTGGCTTTTTTTTTTTTTTTTTTTCCATTGGCCCATGGAAAACAAACTGACATCCCAGATTAACCAGTGGTCCTAGGATCTGGGCATCTGTGTTTAAGAGCAGCCATGACTGTTTTAAAGCATCCACATAGATGACCTAATTACAAAACTTTGTAGTCTGTCTCTTGACAGAACTTTTTAAAGCTGATTTTGGCTCCAATGTAGAGTGAAAACAATTGCAGAGAAGTCAGTTTCTTGCCAGGAAGGATGCTCAGTTTCTGATATGTGACCTGGAAGCTCATATAAATTTTGTTTTATTGTTGACTGCTACAGTCTTTTCAGAGTCACTGTTTTTAGGATATTTATTCATTCTGAGCTGTCTCTGTTTTTTGGGGTTTTTTTGTTTTTTTTTTTTCTACATGCACAACTTAACCTTTTGGCTGTATTAAAAAGTCATTGGTAGTGTGGGTTTGAGTAGTCCAGGTCTGTGCAATGGCTTGTCTTCCTCGGTTTTCTCCCTTAGCAAGTCTCTCACTCACAAATGGTATCAGCTGTCATTTATTGACTTCCTGAAAACCAACAATGAGGATTAGCATCAAGGCTAATCCTGATCTCTGTGGAGCCTCACTAGCAGCAACATTTGATTGACACCCTATTTACTACATGTGGAGATATGCTAGTTATTCAAATCTTGCTTAGTTTTACTGTATTGCTATTGTGTGGTCCTAATTTCTTTGTGCTGTTGCTGTGTGAATTGTTCCTGCTATTTTTCATCTAAATGGCTTGTGTAAGGCTTTCTTATTAATGCTCTAAGTGCAAGTAAATCATCAAGAAAACGTGTAATATCAGCAAAATAACGAAGGCAGGCTGACCCAAAAAAATGGTGTTTGGCAAAGATATAAATGTAACTGAACACAAAAGACTAAAATTTAAATCTGTTTCTATCAATTTTAAAATGACTATATATTCTTACCCTTTAATTCCTTATAAATTAAATCCAGTGTGAGTTTCTTTTTTTAACTTTATGTTCATATTGGCTTAAGCATCCTTATTTCACTAGGTCTGTCACCTTACCACTCCTAATACTCGTGCTTGTTTTCTGAAATTTTTGTGGTATCCCCTAACTTATCCAAAGCTTCAGTGAGCCTTTTTTCATCTTGGGTACAAGCCATCCAGGCCTGTAGATGTAAAAATTTGCCCTCAGTAGATCTTTAATATCCCAATAGCTGCTGATGGCTCGGAAAGTTTATCAGATTTGTGGTAGGAATCCCTCCCTGCAGAAGTTGAAAGCTTATTGAACATTTCTGCCTTGCCTGCATTTTTAATGATTAACCATAGGTAGGGCTTCACTTGTTCCTAATGTACATACTAAAGTGTTTCTTCTTTCCTTAGTCCTGTCAATCAAGGATTTCTTTTCCCTCTGATAAATTTTCTCCATGTCACATTTGTATCGATTGCTATCTGATCCGCTTCCCCCTTTCAACTTGTTAAATATTGCCTTGCTATCTTTGCTTTGCCAATAAACCAGGATGGGCTTTTAGATAAAGCTGTCGTCTTTCTTGACTGAAGGATTGCAGCTTTTGGCCATCTAATCTCCTCTTAAAGAGCTTGAAGCTTTCATCTATCTTTTCCACCTGAAGTTGTTTGGAAATTAAGTCCTTTGAAACACCCTTTGTGATTGGGACCATCCTTTTGCTTTGGCTGCAGTGAGTATAGTCAGGTTGTGATCAGTTCACAGAGGGAAGTGCTGATTTATAGACCGATGATTAATTTCTCTATGCCATGATATGGTTGGAAATGAAGATGTGTCATACTGGGTCTGCGCCACCCCCGCTGGCGAGTTGGGACGGGATGCATTGCTGTGCAGAAGTGACTGTCGTATGAGATGGGGACTGTCTGGTCACGCTAGGTCAGCGTGTGTGATAACGGGATGCAACGACTGGGGAAGGGAGGGAAGGCACAGCCAGTGCTGGGTATCTGTGTGTCTTAGCTGCTTGAACGGTGCTTCAGTTCAATTAGTATAATGCAGTTTTCTGCAGAGACCCTGGCTGTATATAGTATCTGTGCTGGTGAATCAGGTTAATTTTTGCAATCAGCAGTAGGTATGAGGTAGTTGCGTTGGCCTGGAGGGCTCACGGCTCAAGCTGCCAAAGTGCTCTGCTGGAAGTGGTTGGGGATGGTGGTTAGAAGCTGGCTGTAGGACCTGCCCTGCACGCCCAACTCCGGGTACCACCTGTGGGAAATCCGCAGTGCCGGTCGCTGGGTCAGGGCTCAGAGCTCGGGTCCAGCCGGATGAAGAGCTACATGTGCATTTGGGGATTACACCTGGAGCACAAATTTTCCGAGAGTTGTTTTTAAGCCGTAGGTAGTAGTAAAGCCAGGCGACCATTGGGGGGCACCAGAGCAACAGTAATATGTGGGAACTGCTCACGGATGCACACGCTGTTCTTGTCTGTTCGGTGCAGTCAGGAAAAAAACCCTATGTTTGAGGAGGGGAGGAAATTTCTTCCAGTTCTTAAATCAGCATAATTTCCTCAGTAATACTGCCAGCTCTGTTTTGAAGGCATGAGCTGTTAAAGAATAAACTATAGCAAGCATGAGTTATTTTCTACTTTCCAGGCAGCACTAGATTTCCCATCCTTTTTCCTTGTCCTTTTTCCTTGTCCTTTTTCCTTGTCCTTTTTCCTTGTCCTTTTTCCTTGTCCTTTTTCCTTGTCCTTTTTCCTTGTCCTTTTTCCTTGTCCTTTTTCCTTGTCCTTTTTCCTTGTCCTTTTTCCTTGTCCTTTTTCCTTGTCCTTTTTCCTTGTCCTTTTTCCTTGTCCTTTTTCCTTTGTATAAAATTAAGTATTGCTTACAAGGTTTAGACTATTAAGTTATTTTGAATAATATATTGTGAATAATTATCACTGAGAGGTCAGTGTCTAATAAAATATGAAACTACTTGTAAAGATTTTACAGTTGTTTCCTTCCTAGGCATTTGAGTATCCTCTATGGAGTCTGAATCCAGTAATATTTGAGGAGTTAGTATACAGTTTTAACAGCAGTGAGTGTTGTTTGGTTGGTTGGTTGTTTTTTTTTTTTTCCTGAATGACAATTCAGCTGATGGTCTGAATTTCAGATGTGAAGGGAAACCTAAAGACATCCCTTCTGGCTAGTTGCTCTGTGTGGATTTTGGCATGGGTAGATATTGTGTAACAGTGACTATAGGCTACTAATAAGTCATGGTGTCAAAGTATCTTTGCCTGCTCCTTGACCTGGCCTCGCAAGAAAATGGGGGAGAAGTAGTATTTTTCCATTTAAAAAGAAGGCTTTTCTGCTGGCTACAGGCAAAGGCTTCTTCCAAGCGTCTCCTGAAATTCCTCTTCTAATCTGTGATGAAAATTTACAGTATTATTATTTATTATTGCAAGTATTACCCTCTTTGAGTAAAGATGTGTTTTGTGTTTGTTTCAGCCTTTTTAATTTCCTCAGTGTGAAGATACTGAGTTCTGTGTGTTGAGTCACAGCACGCTTTCTGAAAGGCAAGGCTGCTAGCTGAGATCGGGCCTTGCTTGGCCAGTGCTGTTGGGAAGTATTGTCCAAGTTATCCCGAGTCATCTGCAATGATCAAAACCTAAAGCTGCCAGGGACTTTCATCCCCAGTGGTACTAGTCGTCTTCCTTTGTCCAGTCATCTTACTGCTTTACCAGCCTTGAAGTCCCCATTGCATGGATGAATGTTGAAGCACAATCAGAATGTAGGTTTTAGTTATAACAACACACACAATTCATTTTTGTAAGTGAAAATTTTTGCAAATAGTATTTCTGACTTTCCTGACAAAAAAATCAGATAATAACGAAATGAATGTAGCATTTAGGCACGTGGAAAAGAAACAGAGACTTGATGAAAAGACTGCTTGCCTGAAACCATGTTGCTTTTTCTCACTCAGTAATTTGGCCTGGAAAAAAGATAGTACTCCACTATGCAGGTCTTGCTTGCTTTATATCCCTACACCACCATAGTCACAGACTACTAGAAAACAGTGTCATCATGAAATATCTGGCTTTTGTCAGGCAACTAGGGGTGTCTGGAAATTCCTGCTTTTTCAAGTTCACTAAGCCTGTCTGAGGTCTTCTAAAAATGATGAAAAGAATCGTTAAATCTAGTGCTGCTTAACTTTAAATCGGGAAGTCACTCCTTAAACTTGTGCAGTTCATTAATTCATGCACTAGATGGTGATCAAAAGCAGCCCAAGTTATATGCTCTCTTTGCTTCCCAAAGTCATAGCTGATAGTGGCAAATGAAAGCACATGAGACTGACCATTTTTCCTGCCAAGCTTTTAAACTTTTTTCTCTGTCCATGAATGATTAATCTGTTTAGCAGAATCCTCTTAAAGATTAAGGTAGAAATGAAAGTGTTTAGTGGTGCTGCTAAATTCATATATCCTGTCGGAACTGTGATTTTTAAATCAGTTGTTTGATAAACACGTAGGAAGTACTTCTGTCTGTGTGATCACAAAATATTCATAAAATATCCCATAACTTCAAGCTGGGGTTAGTGTTGTTTCCACAATACAGGAATTGAAATATACCAGTTCTTAAAATAGTTGCTATGGATGGAAACTCAGTCTCTGAATGTACAAATTGATTACTGGTGGTTAATACAAGCTAGTAATGGAAAAGGGGGAGCAGTACTCTGGAAACATGATTACAGCTTTTTATAAGACTAAAAACAAACCAAGAAGAAATCATTTCCATACTGCCCACCCTGAAATTATAAAAGCTGCTCTAATCCTGTACCTTGGGAATACTACTGGCTTCAAAGGGAGAGATTGCAAGATGTATTTTGGATTCTGTAACTGAAAAAATGCATTCTACTGAAGAGAATCAGTGAAAAATATTATTTTTACTAAAAAAAAAAATCAAAGTATAATTTTCAGGAGAGGAGACTGGTAGATGGACTTAGATTAGGGGCATGGGGAAGGCTAGTACAATACTGCGTAGAGCGATCGTAGGTAGAAATATCAGTGGTGCAGTGATTGGATAGTAGAAGGTGAATGTACAACACATGGGACTGTAAGATGCAATTGTACAGCACACTCGACGGTACTATAGCCATTATAGGCCAACAGCGTAGTTCAAATAAACAGTTGAAAGAAGGAGGGTGTCACATAAATAGTAAGTCTTACTAGCTGGGAGCTTTTTTTTTTTTTTTGTCCTCTGTGTACGTCTGCAAGTAAGGCAGGAGAAGTCTGTCTCAGGACTAGTGCTCAGAGTCAGTCTCATGCATATCTCCTTCCTCTGGCAGGGTTAAAAGCTGGTGGAACCAACCCGCTTGCTGCTCCAGCATGGGAGGAGGTCCCATGGGGCATGGCTGTGGCAAAAGATACAGTGCTGTGGAGCCACCCTCACCTGTGGAAAAATGGAGATCTGATGGTGCATGGAGCAATGGCATGGTTTAAATCAGGCTTAAATTCAGACTCTTCTTTTTTTTCTTCTTGAGCAGAACACAGACACTCAATACTGAGGCTTTATCCCAGAAGCTGGATAAAGAGATCCCCCCTTGGGCAATAACCTCAAGTTCAAATATTTGTAACTCTTTGCAAGTTTGCCTCTTTGCGAGGCAGGCAGTGAAGGTACAGGTCATCAGTTGTTAAGGAAGCTGGATAACAGTAAATAAGTAACTGCTCACAGGCAATTGTAGGGCTAAAAAGAGCAAAAGGAAATTTGATGCAGCTACAACATGTTTTACACTGGTGATCCCATGTAGCAATGAGGAAATGCATGGAAAAGCAAGATTCCAGACAACTGAGCTGATGATATGATTCATACACTGACTTTTTAACTCAGCACTCAGCCAGGTTATAATGAGAATCATCTGAGGGAAGTAAAATAACAACAGTTTGAAGCTTGTAGGAGGGCAGTAGCCTGTAGCCATGCTAGTTGTGAAGAGTAAATTGCTCTGTAGCACGTGGGAGAGATGGAGCTTGTGCCACGTACTAGATGGAGTTTTTTCTTTTGGCTTGTTTTTTGTGTTTGGTTTTTTTTGGAGGAGTCCACTGCAAGTCTGTCTTTTGTTCTAAATTGGTCCTACACAGCTGCATGTATGCACTTGCATGCATGTAACATTTGCATGCAAATAATCTGTGTATACATGAAAAATGGATCTTTGCATGTACACATAGCCAGCTTGGCAGCAGTGCACCAAAGGGATTTGTATGCACTAAATTTATAAAAACTGGCTTTGAACGTGGAAGGGAAAGGGTGTCAAGAGAGCTGAGGCATGCCCTTAGTATGGCGTTAGCATGTATTCTCACAACTGTTCTTGGTTAAAGATGGCTCTTCCTCAAACAGAATCAGAAATGCAAACCTCACATTGTCTCATTCTGTGCATTTTAAGTTTTTGATCTTAGAGTACTTAATGTACGATAGGATAATGAGGTAAAAGCATATGTGGATTTAATCCTAGTCTGAAGTTCCATTTCAAGTTCATGCCAGATGAACCTCCGCCTCGAAGACAGTTTTCTAATGATCGGTGTGCATGTGTGGGACTAATGGGATGCTCCTGGGATCAAATGCAAATGAGTCCTTATATATAGAAAATGATTCAAAGCATGTCCCGATCATTTCAATGCAAATTGTCAACCACAGAAAAGATTTCAGAGCAATGGCAATTCAGTACAATGTCAGAAGGTGGCTGAATCCAGGTGCTCTTGGGACCGAGGAGCATTCCTCCTTTTCTAGCCCAATAGGTATGAGGCCACTGTGGTTCCCCATCCCCAGCTCCAGTGAGTACACGTATTCCAATAGGTGCACATGTGTGTGCATGCACACACACACAAAGTATGTGATATAGACACAGTTGGCTGCACAGATCAACACAGAAAGCAGTGTCTTCACTGGCACCCCCATAAACACATATAACAGTCATACAGACATGAATAGTATGAACAACTAAATTCTCTTCAGCTGATGAGGACTGAAATCTTGTGGGGTAAATACGTACATGTTATGGTCTCTCTGGTAGCTGGTCTTAGAAATTGAGTCTATCCAGTTGCTGGCACCTTGGTCTGCAAACCTCTCAGGTTGCAGGTACTCAGACCTCTTATCCTGCTAGCTGGCTGCTCCGTCTTGAAGTTCACTAGTATTCAGACATCCACACAGAAGAAAGAAATAAGGTTTAATAAGAATAAAGGATAGTCTGCAGTGATGAAGTGCAGGGTTCATCTAGATGAGTGTACTGACCAGCAGTCTGTCTGTATCTGACTTCCCTGTTTATCTTCTTTTCCCTCTGTTTTCACATACTTGTTCCTCCCCAATCCTCCTTGACCTCTCTCTGTCCACACCTTTGGTCCTTCACCTAAGCATCCCATAATATGTTTATTACAGTCCCAGAATTTTCTTCTCCCTGCATCCCATAGTAAGTACTGTACCCCTCACCTGGCATTCCTGTGAGAGTTTTTCATTTATTTCTGTTTGTGGGTTTCACACTAGGGGCAAGTATCCTCCTCTGATAGTCAGAGGAGTAATCAATGTGGTGTGCTCCATGTTCACTGATCAGGTTACTACAGTTCCTCTGCTTGTTGTTGTTTCTCTGATCCTTGCTGGGTCTTTGTGTTCTCTGTGGTTAGCCTTTAATCACCTAATGCACATTCACCGTTAGTCGCTGGAGGAGCAGTTGCTTCCTCTTGATTCTGCTTGTACTCTGGATATCCTCCCTCTGCACTGTGATCAGTGCAGCTCTTGGGCATATCCAGCAGTTCCATAGCCTAGAAACAGCAGAGGAATGTGGATTTTAGATATCTTGGATTTAAGATAAACTGTCTGCATAGACTTCATCTTACCTTGCTTTAGCCATCTAAAACTTAGGCCAAGGTCTTTCACTGAAGCCCATGAAGGAGGAGAGAAGCTTTTCCAAATTGAGCCCATCTATCTTAGATGCCTACTCTAGGATGAGGTGAATCACTCTCTAGAGGTGCCTCTCTTTCTCCATTAATTAAAGGCAAAGCCTAGATGACTAGCTTAGGCTAGATGTCTTAACTTTTAGACCGCTAAAATGATGGGAGTTGAATCCTACTTCCCACGTTTTACCTTCAGTGCTGGAGGCCATGCCTCTGCGTAACACATGATGCGCAGTTCAGTGCACCTAACGCTTCCCCTCAAGCTATTATCCCCTTATGTGTGAGACTTACAGAAATAAGTAACTACTGCCTGTAAACAATGCAGGTCCTGATGGAAAAATACTGTCAAGGATCAATATAAGTCAATATAAGGAGCTGAAACTTGGGAACTATAGTCTATATTACTGATGTGTGTGGCGTAAAGAAGACGGAGTGACCAGGATTTGATTTTCTGTGATCCCTAATGTCCTCACTAAGTCTTCCCCAACAGTGAAGTTCACACCAGTCAGCAGCCCTAGGTGTGCACTGTGAGTGCATGGAGTGCTAACCACTGGAGGAGCCATCACCTGCACTGCACGTGGGGCACTCCGCATTGTACCCTGATGCCTGGGTTCAGCTGAGGTTCCTTCAGGAAGGAAACCACTTTGACCAAAATGGCTGTGAGTTTGTGTGTATTCTGCAAGAGTATTTGCGAGACAAATTTGCACTAAAAATACTCTGTCCTACTCACTAACGTACCTGAGTGATGTCTAGCTTTGGCGTGGAGTTGTGATTAAGATCTTGGTTGTTATTTCTCCCCTGTGTGCCTCAGTTCTTTCCAGAGATTAAGGTGGAGATGATAGCATTTTCTCTTATCTATGAAGTGCATTGAAATGTGGGGATAGAAAGCACTGTAAAACTCCAAAATAGAAGGAATTTTTCACTTACACTTAGGAGTATGACTCCTTTTTCTTTTCCCTGACAGCAGCTGCTTGTGGATTTGTGTCCTTGCTCCTTACAATCCTAGTGCATGAATAGTAGAGGGATGTGGCTATAGGAGTATCAGGTTTTTAAGACAAATGAGAAAGTTTTAAAAAAGTTCAAACAGAGCTTTTGATTCCTTAGTTGTGCTCGTCCTGGCAGAAGAATGGAAGGAAGGTCTACAGCAGCATGAAGGAAGAATCCAATGAAATGTACCATAGTATAGTTATGGTAGAGAAAAGTAAGGATTTCTATCCCCAGATATTTAATTTTATTGGAAATTATATGGTTTAATTATCAAAGTACAGTAATTATGACCCATGCTATGCTAATGACTGTTGGCAACAAGGCTCATGAGGACATACAGTCTAATTAGCTTTAATGGGATGGATTTAATAATACATTGGATTAACATCTGTTAGAACCAAGTATCAAGATCTATTGTTCTCTGAATAAATATTGACCTCTTGCTCTCAGGTCAATAAATCTTAAGCTTGTCTCCACTTAAACGAGTATCTACTTACTACGTTAGCACTCTGTTTCCTATCACCAACTTCAGTAGGAGGAGAGGGGACCTGCACTTCCCTCCTGCTGCATCAAATGCTTCTTTAAGAAATTGCAAGAAAACATTGAATTTGCAAGTAGAAGAAAAAAGGGTTGGGCCTTAAACTTTGTCCTTTCTTCACGTAAAACTGCCCTTTCTTGTTGTTGCTTGATAAGAAATTTCAGAAATGTTCAGAAAAAAATCAATTACTAGTAATGCCACAGAAAAAGCGTGTAGCTTGCATCATCTGCTCAATTAAACAGTCTTTAGATTTTGTGTAATGTTGTGAGTGGTGTCAAAAATATTTGTGGGTGTGAGTGGGAGGAAATCCTGGTCCTTTATGTACACTGAGACTTTAGATTTCATTTTGTGCTTCAGATATTTAAGCACATATTCCTTTCTAACTGTAGGCGTCTTGAGAGGATTGAGATGGAATATGTTTCTTTCTCATGCCTACAAGGGAGGAATTTCTTGTTACTCTCTAAAGGGGTCAGTATGGTCAGAAATATCTACAAGTCTTACAAAATTTCTTGTAACTGGGAAGAGTTCCTCTAAAAGCAGTAGAAAATGCTTGAGATGGATATCCATTCAGCAGGTGGTTAGACCTTCCTTTCAAATTTGATAGAGTTGTAAGGAAATGTGTTAGTCTACTGCAGGTGAATTCAGCTATAAAACTCCCCATGACTTCAATGACAGACTTTAGGTGAATGTTGATTAATGTAGAGAATCTTCTCCAGAGCCACAGATCAATTGGAGCCTTTATAAATTTTCTAGGAAGATTATTATTAAATTTATTTATTAAATTCTGTGGAACCTTTTCAATAAAGGAAGTGAAATCTAGAAGACTTTAATGGATGAGTTTTATATAGTAGATCGTAACTGCTTTCAAGATTGTTTTTGTGCACCCCCCCCCCCCCCCCCCCCCCCAATATCTAAAGCTGGTGCGGAAGCCTGACAAAAACATGCAAGTTTTTCACCCTGCTGTTGTTTTCCTTCTAATTGTACCATTTTTACCTTTTTGGTGTGATTTATAGGTAGTTGTGGCATTTGCCATGGTCCAGAGTGAATAGCTGATCAGACTGGTGAAAGAACAAGGTTCTCAAAGCAATTTGGTGTACAGGATTAGAGGATTTAATCTGTGCCTCTGAATGCTGAGCCAGATCTATAGGGGTGTACGGCAGGCCCAAGGTTAGCAAATTTTTTATTCCATGTATTCCTTTAAGGTTACAAATCTGTGCAAAAGAGATGCTAAATTTTGAGCCCAGTGTGCCTTTCCCCCTTCAAGTGCCCTTAAATTATCTAGGGATTGACTGCAGTCTAGTTCTATTTAGCTAAGACTTTTATTATTCATAATTACCTGTATTTTGGATCTTTAGTTTGCAAATACTTGTAGGTGCAAATAATTATTTTCTCTTCACTTTCCACACTTTCAAAGTGCAAGAAAATTTGTGAATTTTGAAACCCTAGGGATCCTTCTTTGTTCTTTCAGTTTCGTGACTGTCCATGCGTTTAAGCACAGAGGTTTGTAACATATGTTGCATTTAAGTTGTGGATAAAAAATAAAGGAAAACCTGCTCACTGGGGATGAGGAGAGGAGAAAGGCAGAGCTGGAATGAACATTGTTGGGGGACAAGATGTACATGGGAAAAGTGTTGTTGACTTTGATAGGGCTCCACATGGAAGGGTTTGGTGGCCTTTATTTCATGGCCAGATCGGGCTTAAGCTAAATGAGTCCCAGGCAGGCACAACAATTCTAGTAACTGACAGTTGTTGGTCCTATATTTCAGTGGGTGGAGGGGTAAAGGGAATCCTTTTCTTTGTTAAATTGGGTGATCAGATCAGACAGCAGCCTTGCTTTTGTGGTAGCAGTCTGGGTCATGGTAGACACCATCCCCTCATCCTTCCCAAGAGATTGTAAGCAGCCTCTGAGAAAGTCATTATGATGTTTTTAAGGAGAAAAATAAAAGACATAAAAGATACCTAGTTTTGTTGAAATACTTATTTTTATTTAGATCTGGTTAAAGAATATGAACAAAGACACATTACTGTTCTTTAATCCTTACTGTAATGCAAATACAGAAGGTGCTGCTACCTTATGCCAGAAGCTGACTTGTGCAAGTAGTAAATAAGAACTTAACAGTTGGGAATCATTCCAAGTTTCTGAAGTGACATTCCTTTTTGTACACCAGAGGTGTGTTGAGTTTTTTGAATTTGTGTCACCATATAATGTAACCTTCCTGTTATAAAGTGCTCCTCCCAGCCCCAGACGTTCACACTGCACTGTGATTTCTTTTTTCCCCCCAATGGAGTAGAACAGAAGCTCATCCCTATACATACAAACTAAAAAGGATATTTTTTTGATTAGTTACTCTTGCTTTCAAGATGACAAGCTACCCTTTCATCCTGGATGGAGAAAGGGAGTTTGTCTTTGGCAGGGTTGAAAGACTGGAAAACTAGTCACTAAAATGGGAACTTAACAAAACGTTGCACAGAACTTCATGTACACTATGAAAGCTTTTAAAAAAATTATTTTTATAAAACCAGTAGCGCTGAACTCTTTTGCTACTGTTTAAACAGATCAGAGTGCTGGATCCATAGCGTTGTGTGCTAGCTTTTGGAGTTTTCTCAATGCCTACACTTTCTACATGGCTTGTTAATAAGACCTTGGTAAAGCACCACAGAAATGACAGAAAAATAATAAGACATCCACATGAATTGTCTTGAAAAGCCACGTGCGCTCAGACAGAAGATAACATGGGACTGCGCACCTGGAAAGCTGTGTTGTTCACCAATGTACATTTTAGCTGTAAGTAAAAACACACAAACATCTTTAAGTGCTGATTCTGTTCTGGGTGCTGTCTGTTCTGCTGCCTCCTTTTCAGAGGCAGATACCATTAGTGTAAAAGCCTTTGTCTGAAGGCTAGTTTTTGTTGAATAAATGACCGGCTAAAGAAGTCATTTAAGGCAATCAAAACCCAAAGCCAACCCACCATCTCCTATTAGTCAGGTCATTTTCAGTGATTTGTGGGGTTCATTTATGTGTCTTCTGGCAAAAAGCAACGAGTGAGAAGATGATGTGCAAAATATGATATAATAGACATACTGCACAGCCCTGAGTTGAAGGTGTGTGGAGGATGTCAGTATCAGGACAAAAATACAGCAGCATCTGTTCTCCTTTGATATGTTAGTTGCTCTGAAGAATGTGGAAGTGGTTACTGCTATTTTGACAAATGCACTTATTTCTCCTTTTGTTGCCTGGTGTGGCACAAGGGGAACACTGGCGCAATAGTGTACGGCAATAATTTATTAGTGGTTTAGGGATGTGGGCCCAGAACAAATTCTAGACAAAAGAAAAACATGTTTGGGTTTTACAGAGCGCCTTGGCTACAGGAACAAAGCTGTGATTGGGTGTGCAAATATTTGGTATTTCGATCGTCCCAGTTGGGGTGACAGCTGACAAATGGTCTGAGTTTGTTTTTAATTATCACCAAAAGGGAAAAAGCCTGTTGTTTTAAAGCCAGCAACTGATGTTGCAGCACAAGGCAAGAAAAGATATTTAAC
This sequence comes from Aquila chrysaetos chrysaetos, assembly GCF_900496995.4. Taxonomy (NCBI): domain Eukaryota; kingdom Metazoa; phylum Chordata; class Aves; order Accipitriformes; family Accipitridae; genus Aquila; species Aquila chrysaetos. The sequence goes on from NC_044006.1 coordinate 33,687,308, forward strand.
AGTGGAGGATATACTTTCTCAGTGTTATAATATGTTGAAAGCACTATTACTTCCAAATATTTATAGTATTTAGCTAGTTCTGTGTTTACAACCAACCAAGGAAAGTGTTTTGTTCACTTGTATTGCATCCAATGATTGATATTAAAATGCTAGCTACTGTTCTTACTTAATGCCGACTGGTATCGTTGATATCAAAGTTATCTTCTGCAGTCACACTGGGAAATGCAGCAGATATGCTGTGACAGATGTCTGTGAGACCTATTTGGCACAGAAATTATTTAATATATATCATACTAGCGTACAGAGCACCCGTGAGGTATCAGGGCTGATTACAATAGATGTATGAACACATAGAGACTTCACTGCCTGGAAGGGTTATATGCCTCCTGTGAAGGGAAGAAGAAACATGTTACCCAAAAGAGATAGAGTGATTTGTCCAAACAGCCTCTGGCAGGGTTTGGGACCAGTCCTATTTGTTGAGTCTGTATCTAGTACTTCAACCACTGTGCTGTCATTTAAGCAAGATAAGAAACAGTATTGTGACGACCCACTGAAATTAATAGCCCATATGTAGAAGTTTAAAATTGTGTTCAAATACTTCAACGAATTGGGGTTTTGTTTACTTTTTTTGGTGGCAATTGCTGTACAACAGTTGTTTTCTTATGTATATACATGAATCCGAACTGGTAATTTCTAGCAGGAAGCATAACTTGTCAGACTTTGAATAGCCAATAAGTTGCCTTTTAAGAACTTCTAAATGAAAATTTGCCCCTTCTGGGGTAGCCAAAATAGATTTTTGTGGTCAGTTGAGAGACACTGTTCTGTATAAACTTGTCTTTCATTGCAAGGAGTAATTGAGGCAAGAACACAAAATGTGTTTTCCATTTTTATGAAATCATGAGAATGTGATCTTTCCATTTTGTCAAAAGGGCGACTTTTTTTGTCTTCTAGCTATAAATCTTAAGCCAATTTCTAGTGCAGTATTTGGTACCTTGGAAAATTTCATCAAGGCTGTATTTGAGGAAGAGAAATAGTTTGAGCTGCTAATATGCTCCTGTCCTTCCAACACTGTCTAGCCTGCTTTTGTGGATCCCTAGAAAGGTTATTGATTTAGTGTGAGTGTGCCTTTCTCTAGTAAAAGCTGAAGGCTGTTTGCAAAGTGCTACCTGAAGCAGACACATAAGGAGGAAATTTAGATAATTGCATTTTGCTTCCATTGAAGTCTGTGGCAATTTTGAAATGAATTTCAGGAGGAGTAGAATGGGGTCCAGTGACTGGGAGTCGCTGCTGCCAGCAGCTGGAATAGCTCTTCAGCTTTATGTTGCATAGATGCTCAGTAACCTGGGGACTGTCCAAAAGATTTGGAAAAAATGTTTCTGATAGCAGTTGCCAGTGTTAACACTAGCTTTTATAGGCATTCTGACTTTGTAGCACTTGCTGGGCTAGCACGTTCAGAGTCATCCACGCTACTCAAAGCTGTTCACATGAGATTCCCAGCCAAACTTTGCCGACAGAACAGGCAGTCCTGTGAATTTTCTCATACTTTCTGTCTTTTCTGGGGGCCAAAAATTCTACAGATGTTTCAGTTAAGCAGTGTCAGCACTTTTGATCCCACATATTTATGGTTGTACAAATAATGGATTTTTTTGTTTGGCCATGGAATTAAGAAGCGGGAAGCAATTCTTAGTTTTAGTTTACCAGAAAGTTTTCAGACAAGCTAAAATGAAACAATTTGGTTAGTTTTGTTTTCCTGAGTCCTTTTCTACTCACTGCAATAAAAATAGGTCAATTTCCAATTGAATTTAAGTTTTAATTGAAAACAGTGTTTTGAAACAAAGATTCTAAATACCTTTCTTTTAAAAAAATTAGAAAAGCTTTAGGCTTTTCTGGTTTCTTTATTTTTCTGGCTAATGCTATCTTTTCACTTGGGCTATTTGTCAAATTCACAATGTTTTTTTTCCCCTGAAGCAAAATATTTTTGTAAATTCATTGCTTAGTAGTGCTTAGCAGAATGTTTTTACCCAGCATTGTTATCAATTTACAACTCATTCCTGTTGCCTTAGTGTTTAAATACAAAATTTACAGAATGTTGCTTTTAAAGAGCATAGCCTCTAGCCTACAGTTTGGAAAAGCTGTTGTAATATGTCAACATCTGGTATGACTAGACTAATATGAGCAGGGTCTGTGAGAATGACAGCAGTACAAGTAGCATTCGGGTAACAGAGGTACAGTGTCAGAGGCATAGAAAATAGTTTGTGATGGGACAGTTTGAAAATACTGGATTAGGTCTAAAATGAGAGCCCTTACAGATTAAGGGAGGGCATGGAGAAAGAGTTTCATAACCAAGGTTGGGCATAATCTTCCATTATCAGCAGTTATTCTGCAGTTGTTCAGCCCGAGCTTTCTTGCACTTTCAGAATATCTGTTAATTGCAGTTGTCAGAGACAACATTAGAGCAGAAAAATAAGGGGCTAATTAAAATCAGTAGGTGCTTATTTCTTTATTCAAGCAAGAAGAGCAAAGTAGCATATTTGTTGGGAAATTCTGCTTCTCCTTAGGACAACTTACTTGGCTATCCATACCCAGCAGCATTAGTGCAGTTGAGGTTGAGGGCTCAGTGGATTTACCTCATGTGAACAAAAGAGCTACATTACTCTTTTCTGTCCCTTGTCATCAGAAAGCATCAACTATTTTGGACTAAGGATAGGACTTGAACTATAAGCTGGTAATAGTGATGTATGTATTTTAGAAGTTAACAGGATTGTGTGATTTGAAAAAGCTAGGCACATGGTTCTCTTACTGTGTTTTGGGGTGTTGGTTTTTTTGTTGTTTTTTTTTTTTTTGTAGTTAGAATAAACTTTTACAAACCAATTCTAATTACAAATGTCCGTACTGTTCAACGGGAGGCAGCTTACAGTGAATGAATTCCAAAGCATAATACTGTGCCGCGACTAATGCGGTGGGACCATCACCTATTAAACAGAGCTGCTCTGGAGATTTCGCTTTATCTAGGAAACCTATGTGCTAGAAAATTGTTCTTTGCTTAAGAACCAGGCTTACACAGCTTGATCACTGTGAGAATGGTTTCAGAGGCCTTGCTAGCTGGAAGAAGAAGAAATTATCTCAAATAGGTGTTTCATCAAGTCGTCTGAAAGGATTTTAAGTGTCCAGACTTGGGAATGACCTCTTGGAGACACTAGGTACGTCCTTCTCCTGCTGAGAATGTGCTCAACTATTGATGAGTCTGTCTTCAGTGGTGGTTGCTGAAGTGTGTTATGCCATCACAGCCCGAGCTTGGTGGAAATTCTTGAAGTGTTGGAGAAACTTGCATTGAATGCCATTGACAAGTCAATTAGGGGAAGCACAGTGGTTTTTAAGGTATTGCCCTGTGGTACGATTGTGTAGAACCACTCTTCTCAAGGACACTTGAGATATGGAGAGATATATTGCTTTCCTGATCCTCCTGGTGCACTAGATACTTCAGCTGTAGTGTCCAAGTTGGTCCTGGCTACTTCTCACACTGCTCTGTGTGTGTGTATGTGCTGGGAAGGAATACTGGCATCTTCCATGTGAATATATAGGAGGGTCAGCTGTGGTCTGGACTCTGGTTAGAAACAGCTAACAACCCCAAGTTTAGGGCTAAAACTTTGTGTTGTTTGTAGTATGGCTGAGTGCTGGCTGAGAGTGGGAGAAGAGATTATCCTGTCACCCGGCCATAAATGGAGAAGGAGCTAAACCACTATGTCATTGCTGCTCTAGTTTAAAAACCTCTGCTATTAAAAGTAAGGGAAGCACGAGATGTTACAGCCTCTGTGTAGGTCTGCATGGGGAGACTGTGATGCACCCATCAGTCCTCAGGCAAAGCACTTCCCTGGGCCTCTGGTTGCACAGTGCAATGTGTGCGGCTCAGCTGCAGGATGGTCCTCCACGCACTGCACCTCCTCTCCACCTTCCTGGGTGGAAGAAGGGCATGTCTGATAGCTAATACATTGGTGAAGTGAGCATTTGAAATAATAATCTCCAGGGTGGATTGGCAGGGGAGGCCAGCGGTGGGAAGGAGGTGGTGAAGGGAGCAAAGGAGAGGACTTCAGTTTTAGGATACGTTACACTTAAAATTCTGAGACTGTTCCACTGGCAGGTAACATAAAGAATTAGATTTACAATTTGAAGTAAGTTCCGTAGTAAAATAATTGGACTGGTGAAGCAATCTCACTCTCACTAAATTGCTTTCTGAGGAGCGTATCCTGAAGGGGGCTGTGCAGCTCCTTCCAATATTTGAGCATCCTCAAGTCTCATTGACTTCAGTGGGGATTAAACTCATTGAACTCTTCACTAGGCAATTAGTTCCTTATAGGTCTAATTTTTCTGCTGTAAAGTGGTAGCTGCCTTTACTTTCAGTTAGCAGTCGTACCCTGTGATCCTCAAGTTCAAGCCTTAGCATGCATGTATCATTTAATGGTTCTTTTGTGAGACATGCACTTAAGCATTTGTGCATATATTCTGTTCCTTACAGCTTTCTGTGGGTAGGATCCCTGATAGTTTTGTTACACTGACTGCATCACGTTAGCAAATAGAACATGCAAAATACTTGATGGAAAACCTTTCCAAAAGTAGTCCTGTCAAAAGCCCATATTGTTTTGTTTCTTTTAAGTAGGAAGTGTTTTGCCATCAAAAAGGGATTGATGCCCTTCAAATTAAGAGGACAACTTCATTAGCATGGAGGATGAACGAGATAATAAATGAGATAATGAAAAGGAGATTTTTCCACCTTTCCGTTCCATGAGAGAAGACCTACTAAAATGCAGTATACTTACAGTCCTCAAATTACTGAAGCTCTAAATGTTTTTGCTTTCATGGTCTCCATTTGTGCTACTGCACGTTTTGGGATGATGGATTGTGGAGCACTGGGTGTTGAGATGGAAAGAATCAATAGTGTGATACAAAAGATGAAATAACTCTGATGGAACATCAATAAAGGCTAAAAGTTGCCGTAGGGATTTGAATCTTAAAGAAGAGCTTGAGGAAGTATATTAAGAAGAATTCACTTCTCCCCTTGCACTTGTAGTGCCTTTATTCCATGAGTAGAAGTCTCTTGGGGGTTCTTGTCAAGTACAGAGGTGGGAGGGATTTTTTCTTTTCTCTATCTATATGGTGCCCAGCACAATGCTTCCTGGGCACAGTGTCTTCTGAGCATTGTCACAGTGTCATTGCTATCTCAGGCCATAGCTGGCATGAATAATAATGGAAGAGTAGAGCCCTTAGTAGCCTCATGCACTGTTCAAGGGTGCAACACACGCAAACTGTAGAAGTAGGAGAAAGTTTAGCATGTTTAGTTTACTGACTAGCGTGCATAACCAGGAGTATTCCCAAGAGTCTTCCCATTTGACTCCACCACTGGAAAATGTGCAAATACAATTGTATGACCCAGGTTTTGCCCTAGTGTTAGCACTGCACAGTACTGCATTCAGTGGTTTGTTAGGATGCAGTTTGGAATATTTGATCTGAAGCAGAGAGGATTGTTTGCTGAGTAACATACTTTTTGGGATGAAGAAGGCTGTCTCATGCAAAATAGCTACCATCTCTATCCAAGCAGAACTCCAGTGTTTGTATTTTTTTCTTGAGTATGGACTAAATGAGGTTAGTCTGAAGTAATTCTGAGCTATAAAACAAGAAAATTGAGGAATCCTTGAATCATTTGCTAGGCAGACAGAAACCCAGGTGGTTGATGGTATAGGGATGTATTTGATGACTTCTATTTCTAAGTGACATACGCATTGCAGATACACAGCAGAATTGTGATTTCATTGGTAGCTTTCATTAGAATTTTTACACAGGAGGCACACCTGGAGCTCCACATTAGATTTTATGGATTTTATGGGAAAAGGTACTATTGAATGTGACTGAAGCTATCGCAGTATGCTTCTTAACATTTCTGCTGTAATTCTGAGTGTTCCTGTCCTCATTGTTATCTTCTTGTTTCCCAAATGTTTATCAGAACTACTTTCACAACTTATTTCTAATTTTTTGCTTGCAGCAATATGCAAAAAAACCAAAATTCTGATTGCACATTGCATTCTGAAAGGATATTCATTGCTTTCAGGTGTATAATTCATACTGATGTCACACTCTAGACTCCAGTTAGAATTCTGACTCCAGCACTCTCATAGCTTAAAAAACCCCCACTAAATAAAACGCGTAGCTTTGTCACAAAGATAAACCAAAATCAGAGAGGCAAATTAAGTTAGAACCATAAACACTCATTCTCTGAATTCAATCTACATTCTGAAACAATGGTAATTTAGACATGTACCACTAAACAAATATGGGAAAGCTGGGCTGTTAGTGTTGAAAACCTTAGCTGTTTCTATCTAAGCAAACTGTATAGGACTTGCCTACTAAAATGTGCCATGTAAAAATAAAGCTATTAAGGCAAGGTTGGCATCATCATTTTTCTTTTGCACATCAGGTGGTGGTTTCTGGCACTAACTTTTAGAGCTGAAATAAATTAATGCAGAAACTAAGGTTAGGTCATACACCTATTTGCTTAGTTCAAAGTCAAACCATCACAAAAGGAAGAAAAGGAACACACTGTTCTGAAGTACATTGGTGTTATTAGTAATATATTAAAATGAAACACATTTTAAAAAATACTACTTCTGTCAAAATACTTATGTTGAATTCTGTCTTCCAGGGAATAGAGTACTTAAGCCGACAATGCATTTAAGCTTATGACTGATTTCAAGCATGAGAACACAGAACTACTCACATGCTTAAAGTTAAGCACAAGATTAATTGGACAAGGTTAATAGCCCTGCTGAGATGAGATCAAATGTTCAGCTATAAGGACCAGACTCTGCCAATCTTACTCATGTTTTTTTTCTGCAGTGAGACACCTATGAGACTTCACCCCATTTGACACAAGAGCGGTGTAGCCAAATGCTACTTACACCTTAAAGCTAAGAGATGAAATCTTAAGCTCCAGGATCAGGTCTTCTCCTTTGGTATTGCATCACACTGACTTCTTTGGCAGCTTAATTTTCACAGGGGTTCAATGGAGAGTGTCCTCTAGGGAGGGTGGCTTCGCAGCTGTGGCAGGAGAAGGGCCATCAGGGTGAGTAGTCAGGCTTAGCCTAGTTAGCACAAGGGGAGAAACCTGGCCTTTTACCAGCTGCGACTGATGTTCTTCCCGAGTTCAAACCTTTGATCTAAATCAGGAAGACTAGGGACCTCTAACCTGAGCTTTCCCATGTCACAGATGAATGCCCCAAGCAGCAGGCTTTTGAGGGTTTTAGATCTTGCTCTGATTCTTCTGGGAGTCCCAGAACCTGAGGGTCTCAGTGCACAGTCTGCCTCTAAACCTGCAGGTCTGAGCTTTAATGTTTCTTGGGGCAGGCAGTGGGAAGGCAGGCAAGGGATGCAAAACTCAGACACTTCAAAAAAACTTCGTAAGTCACAAAATACAGTTCCTGCCCAAATCTGCCATATTTCTGACTGTGAGATCAACCCTTTTTTGTCTCTATTTTCAGGTTGCTCCTATAATTAAAGAAAGGATGATGAAGAAGGGCAGCATGATGCTTGGGTACCAGCCTCACCAGGGCAAAGTCAACTTCTTCCGCCAGGTGGTGATCAGCCCGCATGTTCGTCGAGAGGACATGGACTTCTTGCTGGATGAAATTGAACTGCTTGCTAGGGACTTGTAGCTGTAGCTTCACAGCACCAGGCGCTGCTCACGTGTGGTAGTTATGGAGAGAGGATGGCAGCAGCATTCTGGTGCTATTTGCTGAAAGGTAGTAAAAAGCTTGACATATAGTTTGGAAACTGTCATTTTACAGAGTGATGTTGAGAGCCTTGCAGGTAGAACACCCCTTTGCAGGAAAGTATTTGCTGATGAAGGCTGAGAGTGGCCGGGGGCAGGCCGGTGCTTGCAGCACCACTGCCATTCTGGGAAGTGTTTCCTCGAGAAGGGAGCACTTCTGAAAATGGTGTCTATGTCCCAGGGAGGGCAGCTATTTATGGGGTGCCTGTGCATAGTGTAGCTCAAACTGGTCACATATGCAGGCAGTACTCCTCTGAAGTTACTGTTAGGAGTGGATTTAGCTCAGTGAGCCTTAAAATGCAAGTTAATACTCTGTCTACTCTGTCAATATTTTAGTTTGGTATGTGTTTAAGGGTAGAGGCCTGGTTGGTAATTACACTGATAAAACTGGAAATTGTGGACTTACATGAAGAGTTCCTCAAGGCCCCTAACTAGGTGGATTGCCCAGGTTTTCCACTGTGAGCACAGGCAGACAGTAGAATGGGGCTCGGTGGGGTTGTGCAGTCGCCATCCCGGGAGGTTTGCAGGATCCCCCTGCACAAAGCCCCAAGCAACCGATATTGACCCTGGTTAGAGCAGGTCAAACTACATGACCTATTAAGGTCCCTTCTAACGTACAGGATTTTGTGATTCTGTGAAATATAATTATTGGGCCCAGTCAGTGTTTGCCAGTGTTGCCCACCCAAAATATCACCACCACTTTAGCAGAGCTGAGAATATTGGAATAGCACTTAGAACTTCTTACCTCTTTGTTAACAGGAGTTACCTATCATTTCTGAACTGCTGCTTATCTTCCTCTATTTTTAAAGTGTAAAGATTTATTTAGGAGCTTCTAGATGCACTTTAAAATTATAACAGAGAAAAAAATAAATGTATTTACCTGAAAGATATGTATTTTTTATGCATGGTGACTGTATATTAAGAATATAGCAAAATTACTTATTTGTCATCGTCCGTTTGTATTTTCCTACAGATTTGAAATGACTTGATCTTATGTTATCAGTGTATAATTTATATTTTGACACTGAAAGTAAGGTGGTGGTGATCAGAGAAGGCCTGTCTGTGATTTTAGGATATGAACAGCTTGAACATTTTTGGTCAATCTTAACTTGCAAAACTAAGTTCTAAACTTTGTCTTTGTGTTAACAATTACAGTATACTTTTGATCTGTTTTTATTCTATAAAATGATCCATTTTATAGAGATAGAAATGTATTTCTTGGGGTGAAGTTCTTGCAGCAAACTAATGGAAATAACCATGTCTTTCACTTTGTAATCAACACCTTTTTAACCTCAATGTTTTGATGTTTGTTCCTTATTCTGTATTTGAGGTAGCACTGACCAATATGAACCTTTCTGCTATAATGTTTTCTGTCCCGCTGAAAGCTGTCTTTGAACACAACGCTTTCTTGTTTTCATTTCCTACATTGTATCAGGATCCAACATTGCGTGACATTCCTACTTCCAGGGTGATGGTGTGGAAAGTTTAACAAGGTTGTGATAACCAAGGAGATCACACTATCAGAGCAGTAGATAGGAGCAAGAATCACCCTGCAGCACTTGACAGATGCCTTTAACAGTGTCCTGGAAGTGAAATTCTTGTGCTATTGTAGTGATCACTGGACTTTAAGCCAAACCGCACATTGACATTAATATAAAAATTAATATCACAATGTGGCCCCTGGATTCTGCCCTGTAATACCCACAGATAACTTTGTCATTTATTGTCTTGTGCTTCTGGCTATACCAGCTATCATGATCTTGGAACGCCCCTAACTAAAACTCAGGGCCCAAAAGGCTTATTTAGCCTCCCAGCCACTCCGGGTGGAGTGCAGAGTACCCAAGGGGTGCTGGATTGATGGATGGGATGACTTTGCTGTTGCTTCTTGAGTTAGACGGGACTGTTACCCCTTCTCCTTCTCTTTTTTGATGTTGAAGGGAAAGACAGAATACAGTGTCAGGATGTTTTGATTATGGTCCGGATTCTTGGTGAGTACTTGATTTTTGATTCAGGGGGCGCTATGTCACCTTCCATCAGCTAAGAATTTGGTCCGTGGTGTTTTGTGACACCACTACTATCAAAAAAGTGTTAGTCTTGTTTCTCTTCATGTTGTTAGTGCATTTCTCTGTTTCCAGATACTGTGACACTTAGGGTGCATGTCAGACTGAAGTAACACAGTTCCTTTCTGTAGCAGTAGTGGCTATAGTATTTTTAAATGACAGCAAAAGGGAACTTTTTTAATGTTTGCAGAAAATAGGTCTCCGATCAACATGTGCACTGATTACTTCAAAGGTATAGGTTAACCTTCCAGTGTGATGTGAGTACGTTATCTAATCTCCATACGTTTTCTATTACTTTTGACCCTTTGTCATGTCCCAGGCGCGCAATATGATGGTCTCATTTCAGGAGTAATGTCATTTTCTCATAGTTGCCTGTTTAGGACTAGTATGTACAAAATGTCTATTTTATTAAGCTGGTGTTAATAAAAAGTGAAGTAAATGGCACCCTTATAAATACAGGCTGTGTTTGTCATTTGTCAGTCTAAAACTGCAGAGATTATATATGAAGAAGGTACCTATGAGCGCTCCAGACAGAGAAACTACAAACTGCCAGCACAGCTTTAAAATGTGAAACGTAGTTCACCCCTGCTTCAGGATGTAGTTTATCTGTGTGCTGTGCCCATATCATCTTTAATAAATGTCTTGGATGAAAATGTGTCACAATTTATCTTACTGTTGCTTTCAAACGCGGAAGCTGAATTGTCTTTGCAGAAATGGCCGTTTTATTTATTTTTTTACTGTTCTAGCTAGATGGGATTAGCCCGTGAGCTCTCTCTCCTAGTTACTGACAAGCACCATCTCTCAGGATGCTAAACCAAGTTCTGGAAGTAGTGAGGTACAGGTATAAATCAATGTAGAAGCTGATCCATTGGCTGTTTGTAATTTCTTGTGTCTACTTCTAATAATCTTTTTTCAATAGGAAGGGAAGGAAATACTTAGACAGAAGGGATGCTAATGCAGTTTTTGCTTTTAGTTGCGTGGTTGAATCTTCTGAGAACTCTGGGCATTTTGTGCTGGGTCCATGTGCAAAATCTCTCACACAAATCATTGTGCATGGAACAAGCAATCCTTGTCTCAGGACTTCTAATATGATTTTCTGTGATAGAGTAATAGTAATCAATAGAGTCTGGTTATGTATGATTTTAGTTCTTCTAAACCCCACTGATTTAACTGGAAATGCTTGCTGGATTGGGCCCTGAGTTTTATCGCTGGGATCTTTCATTTCAACACCAGCAGTTTGGTACTCAGAACATCTCAGTTTATCTACTCGAGGTTCGTGCCTAGAGATTCAGATTTATCTTTATTTCTGTGAGACTGAATTGGAATGTATTTTCATTTGTATCCTTCAATGATGTATAAAGATGCTTTTCAAATATCATTTGACCCTTAAAGGACAAGAAATGTCCTTTAAGAAAAGCCTGGTAGGGAAACTGGTAGACTTGCATTCCCAGAATGCCAGGTAAGAGCGTGTAAAAACCTGTTATGTATCTGAGGCTTCCTCATACACACAGATCACAGCATTTGTTCATGCTCAAATAATTTTTATTTTTAAATCCTTGGGTAGCATGATTGGTCTTACAAAACTGATACGAAATGTTGAAGGCAGAGGAGAGTAATTCAGAAATACTAAATGCTAAGTCTGCTTTCTCCTATTACGTCACGTGAGCTCTATGACAAGCCAAAGGTAAGCTGAAAGTGTCATTTGAGCCCCTCATTTTCAACAGTGCAAAATCTGCGCAGCTTCTCTTCCCATTGGCTACTTCCATGGGCTTTCAACGGGAGAGTGAAGTGTGTTCATCCTGGAAATCGGCTGTAGGTAAGGCACACTCACACGCCTGCCCTCCTTCCTGTGGCGTAATTGGTAAATGCTGATAAATCATTTGAGCTTATAAGCACTGTGTCTAGTACAGTAACTGCTAAATATTGCTACTGTTACATCACGAAATAATGCAATTGCACACATTCATTATGTCTTAATTGCACATGCTAATTGCAGGTTAGATGCAATCAAAGCAGCACTGCCTGGCAAATGCACTGTGCAAACCATGAGAAACCCTGGTGGAGGGGTTTTCTTTCTTTAAATTGAATCTAGTCTCCCACAATTACATGTTTTTGCTTCAGATGTACAATTAGATGTTATTACTCTAATTCTGTAACTACACAATAATCAACCAAAAATTACTTTGAGAAGCAAAACAAAACAAGGAAATTTGCACAGCAAGAGGTACAATAAAGAGAACGTCAAAGGTTTTGAGGCAAACCCACAGAAGGAAACAATGGTCGTGCGAACGATTAACCTCTGCTAAATCTAATGTGCGTGAATGTGCCGCATGGCTGCGCTGCAGGAGTGGACTGGTGAAGCAGTACCAGTCGTGCAGCCATCAAAGAACTTGCATATACCCTGACACTGCAGCAATCTGCGCCAACATAGCATGGTCCATCCACTGATCCTAGACAAGCCCTTTCAGAAGGCAGGACACTTTGTAGTACAGTAACAATTTTTGTGTGTATCAGGGTAAAGTTTGTTTTAAGGCAGTCTCAATAATAAATGTGGTACTGAAAGGGTAATCTTGAAAAAGTCCCACAGAGATGACCACTTTAAGCCTTAGTAGCTCATGTACAATTGAAGTACAATTGATCACATTTTTAAAATTCATTTAAAAAAAACCAGTAAAATCTTTATTTTGTGAAGGATAAGGGCAAATAATAGAAAGTGAAGGACATGAACTCTTAACAGTTCTGTCAAACACAGATGTTCTGCTTTGATGAAGTAATTTCTTTCTTGTAAGTAACTTGGAGAGTGTTAATTTCTACACAGCTATTTAAAAATGGAAAGTATGATGAAAGCACTTGCCATGAAATAGCAGAGGCCCATGGAAAATAACATCTGCCTTTGGGACTGTGGAGTCTATATTGTTCTCTGCACAACACTGTTCTTCCAAGAAACCTTCACTCAGCTTGTCATTCTGGGAAGTGACTCCTTAAATCTGGCAGGCATTAGTACTGGCAGCTTTATACATGCTGCTCCTTTTGTGCCAGGTGATACAAATTTTTACCCTTGCTCTGTTTCTGTGACCTCTCTGATGCCTCGACATTTTTTCAGCAGGAGATTTTCAGTATTTGGCACCATAGGAAAAATGTCAGAGTAGCAGAAGGGGGAAGATTGGAAGCTGAAGCAAAAGCAGTGCTCAGGTTGCTATCTCGAAGTGACATTTTGCCTTCTCTTTCTCAGCAATGGATTTATGTAGATGGTCAGATGATGATCACTCACTGCTCCTGTCAGAACTATGGTAACACCAAGATCAGGTCTTCTCTGTGCACTGTACAACGTGAGACACCAGTTTGGCCCTGGGAAACTAAATAAGACAAAGGGTGGGAGAAAGAAATGTTAGTTGTCCTGTTTTACAGAAGAATGATGCACAAGGAACTTAAAACTTCTATTTTTGTGAAGACCTGCACTGTGGATTTAGAAAAATTGTTGAAGGAGTCACTACCAGGAGACAGCAGTGAGTGAAAAATGGGACATAGTGTGATATGGGCTTAGCAGAGGCAGATGGTGCTAGGCTAACCAGAGAGCTTTCTGGGGTAAAAAAAAAATATTTTCTGGACTGGACTCTTACAGTAGTTGATGTGATAGCATTTGGGAAAACCTACATAAGATGGGAAGCAGGACAGAAAATGTAAGGAGGGTAGGACTATGTCATGAAAGATGAAAACAAGTGACGGAGAAAGGAAGATACCACTCAAGTACTGGTATTGATTCTGGGCTAATCTAGCTTCATATTGTCATCACTAACCCTTTCAGAAAGATCAGACATATGTTCCTGAAATTTGCTGATGAAGCTACATTAGAAGTTTTAGAGTTTGACATGCATGAGGAACTAGGTGATTTTAAGAGCTTGTGGCAGGGGAGACTCAGTCAAACAAAGTGCAAAATCTTCGGGGACTTGCAAAAAGCTGCAAGAACTTTCTTCTTAGAAGTAGGAAGTACTATACTCTTGGGAAACAGAAAATTGTGGGGATAAGTATAATGATGGCATAAATAGCAGTGTATGAGCTAAGCCTAAATGCCATATAAATAAAGTCAGACAGCCAAGAAATTCGGTGGTAAACGTCAAAGCAGATCTAGCCTCTCATCTGGAGTGTAGCAGCAAGGAAAGCTGGGCGGCAGTCTCAGTGGCTGGTCCAGGCCTTTATGCCCCAGCTCTGTTGTCTCGAGCTGCAAGCAGTGAAGATTGAGAATATTAATTGGTTTTACAGAGCCAAAGAGCAGCACTGCCTAGTCGTGTGCTCCATCTACTGGTGTGTCCTCTGGTAACCAGCTTGGGCCACACACAGGATGTCTCTTCCGAAGAGCACTCCTGGATGTCTCACATGTGGCAGAGGAGGGAATTGGAACTAAAATGCCTTGGGAATTTTCACACAAAAATGATTTGTCAGAAAATGTTGCTTTGTTTTAGGCAGTCTTTTGTGAAAACATTGGATTTCAATGGAATTTAGGGAAATACATACAGACCTGTGATCATTTCTTGTTATACTGCCTAAATAGTGATGGGAAAGTGTTTCCATGCTGTGTAACCCATGATGACACTGGTGTGTTTCGGGCATCCAAGCTGAGCAATGGGGAGCTCAGGGTGCCATGAAAAATGCACTTCCCTGACTGAGCGTCTCAGCTGAGCAGTGATTCCTTACTCTTGCTCTTTACCAAGGTTAAAAAATGAAGTCAGGAGTGTGCAAGCCACTTTTAAGCTATATGGCCTCAGAGCGCTGAGTTTCCAGGCTTGATTTTATTCTGAAGCAATCCATGTGTCTGTTTTTTTAATATTTTCCTTTCCATGAGAAATATCAATGTTCTATGGTGAATTATGAAAGAGGATGTCCTGCCCCCATGCCCCAGCACATTTTGGAATTTCCCATAGAACAAAATTTCCAGCTTCTTGACCACCCTGTACTCAGCCCTTTGGAGACACATTCTGAACATGGAACTGCAACCTCTGTGGCAGGAAAGGATCTTCAAGATGTCATCAAGACAATATGACCTCTGTCCTGAGATAGGATCAGTGATACCATAAAACTAGTGTCTAACCTTTGCCTGGTCTATAATTCATGACCAAAAATGCTGGACATCCTACAGCCTTCCCATGAGGTTTTCTTAATGGACAATCTGGATTTTCCCTGCTATTTTTGATCTATCCACCATGATTAATGCCAACACATTTTTCCTCTTTGCAACTTCAAAGATTATTATCTTATTGCCCCTTAATTATCTTCTTCTCTAGTGCTGCATTACAGCCATTCCTCCCACGTTTCCTCAGAGGCCATGTTTGAAAGCCTTCTGATGATTCTGCTGCCCAAAACAAGACAGAGCAGTTCTCTGAAACCTTACCAAGTTTTAAAAGGGAGGCAGAATCACTTAGTACATCTCTCAGCTACCACTGCTGTTTATATATCACAGTATGATGTTCACCTTCTTTTGTAACAGCAAGACACTATTGACTATTGTCAGGTTTGTGATCCACTCTGAGCTTTAGAACTTCTTTGGCCAACTGCTTTACATGGCTTTTCCCCATTAGATATCTGTACACTTAATTACTCCTTTGTAAGTGTTCCCACTAAAGAGGATCATGTTTATTCAAAATGTTTATTCAATCTGTGAAGAACAATTTGAATTGTCAGTCTGTCCTGCAGCACATTTTCAGCCTCTCACAGCATGATACAGTTTAATAAGCATATATTTTTGTCCATCACCTAGGCTATTATTTAAAATACTGAATAGGAGCTAGACTTGGGTTGCTGTGGAACTGTACTCAACACCTCTTAGGGACCTACATAGTAACTATTATATCTTTCAAGCCAGCTTTGCACCCACTCTGAACTTGAATTTAGACAACATTACCCTAATTTGCTAACATGAATATCACTTGAGGTGATGTCAAAAGCCTTTCTAAGCTCAAGACATATGATGTTTACTGTATCTTCTCTTTTTACAAGAGCTACTGCTCTGTAGGAAAAAAAATCATGATGAATCCTTGTTGAGTCCTACCCTCTTCTCATTGTTTTCTAGTTCCCTTCAAATAGTTTGATTCTTCCTACCCCTTGTAATTTCCTGAGATGCAGGGAACCGAATGGGTTCCCCAGCTCCTCTTGCCCCCTTTCAAATGGTAAGTACCACCTCTGCACCTTTGGCAACATGGGAGCAAACTGTGCTACTGCAGAAATCCTCACTGGGGCGTGTTGCAGCTTGGAGAATTTGGTCCTCAAGTAGTTGAACCTCAGGTTGACTGTGGATGGAGCTGAGGCTGGAGGGTGCTGGAAGGCCTCGTGCCTGGGTGCTGACTCTGCGGGGAAGCAGAGGTCTGGGAAAGGGAGGATGGGGGAGCATCAAAGTCTTGCCTTGATACAGAGCCACAATGTGGCTGGGGTGTACATTTGGGTTGGGACCTGGATACGTACTCCCATTTTATGCAGGAGAGTCAGTCAAAGACAAGCACGAATGGATCTGAGGTTGTGAGGATGAATTTCATCCAGATCAGTCAGGCTGAAACAATACAATATATTATGTGTTTTTCACCCCTTTCTTATCCGGTGCTAGTTTGAGAATTAATCTTTTATTGTCTGATTGTAGCTAGAGAGAAGACTGCTGCAACCAAACAAGTACTGAACATTGGCCTTTCCAGCCACCCTTCTTTTCAGTTGTGTAGTTCTTCCTGAAGAGATTTCTTTTCTGTTGTTGTTTTTTTTTTAAATGTTTTTTCATCATAAAAAACCCCTCAGTATTTAGTTTCCTGCGTTTCTTTAGAACTGAAAGACAAAGACATTGCTCTGGTCCCAGAGTATTGAGCCTGATGAGGCAATCATGTAGGAGATATTTGCATAAGACATTAAAAAAAGAGCTCCTCCCCCCTGCCTGATGAAGAGCCCCTCCCCTGTAATTATTGTCTTAATAAAAACATTACGTGCAGCTCACAATACCTGTAATTTCATTTTAATTACTCCTGGAAGACAATAAAAGCAGTTATTTAAAAATGCAATTCTTACCATAAAGTATAGCAAAATGGAGTCACAAGCATACACAAGTTATTCATCAGAGCATTTAATATCCTCAAGTTAATAATTGTATTATTGCCAAGATGGGTAGCTCAAGCAAGAAATGTGTTGCTAGGATGGCAACAGGAGTCATTCGCTTTATAGCATTCATACATTCCAATGGCTAATGCATTGGCTGCACGTATAGAAAAGGAGATGAAAAAAGATGACCATCATCATTTGACCTGTTTGACCCTGTATCCAAGGCTTATTTCGTGCTTTTGTCCATGAAATAAATTTCTATCTCTTCTCGAAGCTAATATGATTGATTTTGCACATCGGGGCAAGTAGTGCAAAAGTACAGAGCCCCAGCCTAGCCAACCCATGTGGCAATCAAGACTCACCAAGGATTGTCAAAATGCTCACTGGAAAATTGAAAGACAAAAATTTCCTTGTAAAAATCCATTGTATTTCTTGCTAGGATTTTTGAACCAAATATTTTGTATCATTAGCACTAATGTAAAGAAAAGAAAAAATCAGTCTTTAAGCTAGTCTATGAGCACTCTCCATGTGTTGGTGGGAAAAGCACATTGTCCATACTAAAGATCTGCCTATAATTCATAGACATAATCGGTCAAATCACTGAAGTCAAACCTATTGTCCTCAGCAATATTACAGTGGAGTGAAGTGATGGTCTTAATGGGAGCCCCTGAAAGCACATGGAGTAGGCTTCACCTCTCCAAGCTTCAGCTGTCTGACTGTTCGCTGCCCATGCTCAGGCTCCATCCGCAGCCCCGCTCCCATCGGGAAGGACCTGCCCTGCCATAGGAGCCAATTTTAGGCCAAGCTGCTGATGTGGTGAAGATGGTGAGACTCTCCTGCATCGCTTGCTCGCTCTCAGGAGAGTTTTTCTGAGAATGTTTTATGTTGAAAAGTGAACCTTCTTCTGCCAAAATGTTTTCCTCTAGAGCTAATAAAACTAAATTAGACTCTTCCCCAGATCAGGAATGAATTTTGCCTGGTTGTGTGTCATGGATATAATAAACAGTTTATACTTGCGCAAAGGCTGTGTTTAAGTATGGCTGAATCCTGTTTGGTTTACTGTGATTAACCTAAACAATTTATAAATGGATGAAGTAAGTTAATTTAAATTCTTTCTTCTATTTGCTACGGCTTTGTTAAGATTAGGTTCTTAAAGCAACCATTCCAGAAATTATTTCAAGACAAGCAAATTAATGTTAACATTCCTACATTAAAATGAAATAGCCTTATTTTTTTTTTCCCCCTTATTTAATAAGGCTTACATGTCCTTTCCAGAAGTACTTAGGCTAAACAACCTGCTGCTTAATGGGAGATGCCCTTAATGCCTTGGAACATGGGAGCATTTCGCTATGCCATTCAAAGCATTACAAGAAAAATTTCAGTCTAATCCCCTGTAAGTTGCTTCTGCAAACTCCTCCTCAGTGATGAGGCTGAAGTGTTGGTGACATTGTCGTGTTACAGAAATATTGCTCCTGCTTCTCACATGGGGATTAGATGAGCAAAAGGGGTTGTAGCCAAAGCAAATGAGCAAGTCTGTGTAAAAGCATACAAGGCTTAACAACTGGAAAATTAGAAGTCTTGGTATGAGATTTATGTCCTGTTCAAAGCCTTTTAGCTAATTAAAGGTATGGCCTACTTTCTTCTGCCTCCAGGAGCACCGGATCGTTTATGGAAAGCGAATATCTTGATTGAAGAGAATCGGTACCCTGGCTTTAATTTCACCAGATAAGGAAATCTCACCTTTCCAGAAATAAGGCTGGATTCAAGTATCAGCAGTTATCATCTTTCACTTGCTAAGTGCCTCTCTTATGGACAGGCTGCTCCTGAATACGCTGTCTGTTAACCCATGTGCTGCAAGTTATAATTCTCCTTGGTGGCAGCACTGTGTAGCTGTTTTTCTTGGTGGTGTGAGCAGATGGGCTTTGCGTTTTCTTTTACTGGCTCCATTCTCTGACAGTCTTTAGTTCAGATTTGTTGGATCAAAGATGAAACGCTGTTTTTATCACTCCAGGCATTCATATAATTCTGCATAAAAGGCTTTGCTCTTTCAAAAAATAGTGTTTTACTTGAAATGATTTTCAAACAATCATTACAATGATGCACTGAATGAGCCCAAAGTAGGCCTTGTATTTTCATCTCAATCTCTGAAGCAACAACCCTTGGCACTTCTGAGTCTGGGGAGGCATTTTTTTATACATTGCCAAATGATGTATTCCCAATTTAATATCAAACTTTTATAATCTTATTCTACTGGGTAGTCATAGCATAGACAGCCTTGCCAGACGAGTACAGAGATCCTCTCAGCATTCACATATGTGTATAAGGAAGTCAGTAGATAAAGACCAGCCTTTAAGAGCTAAACATCTGCAGCCACAGACAGGCAGATGTTTATCTCAAGAGAAGTTTATCCTGTCTTCTGTTTGAGAACTAGAAAGACAGTTTTCACCTTCAAGCGAAAGCAGGAATGAGATGCAATCAATATCTTCCATAAAACATTTTCTAACCTTAAATGGTCTCCAGCAAGGTTGAAGCATGAGGACCCTGGCATATTTCTAACAGAAGGAAGTCTGTTTCTGAAGCTCTTTGTGCGAGACGGAAAGCGCCAGGTTTGGGCTTTGTCAGGGCAGCGGGTGGGGGGTGAGGAGCTCCACTTCTGTAGCTCACCATACGGCTCTGATGATAACGCGTCCTGCATCCCACTCCTCCCATCAGGAGGTCGTGCAGGGTTGAGCTCAACGCTTAAACCCCAGTATCTGATGCAGGTCTTGTTCTGAAACACAAATACAATGAGTTGCTTTCATGAGGGAAAGACCAGCACCCTGATCCAAAGCCAGAGGCAGAAGGGAGGGCAGGCACTGGGTGGCCCCCACTCAGGCACCCGAAGGTGCCTGGCAGGAGGAGGGAAACAGCAGGGAGGGAAGGTGGCGGCCAGGTCTTGAAGCCACAAATGGGTGAAAAAAGAGAGCGGGGTGAATTGCTTTTTGTTTCTTCTTCCACAGGAAAGCCTTGCTGCAACAGGGGAGGAAGAGGGGGAGTGTTTTCAGCTCTGAGTGGTCCCTCGTGTGACACACACGAGATGGCTAACCTGGGAAGAAATGCCAGGGATCTTTGCTCTACCTGCTTTCGCATGGCAGCATGTTTGCGAAACAGACATTTCAGCAGTGGGAGTTTAATCATGTTGACTTGATCAGGTGACCATTTCATTTTTTTAAGAATTTAGCTACACAAATGCAACTGTCTGAAGAGATTGGTTTATCAATCACCATTATAACTAAGAAAATAATGCACAGCAGAAAATTTATGAGCTGCCTTTTGCCTTTGCCTCTTCATGAAGTGATTAGATGGTGCTCAAAGCATTCATTCATTAGTCAAGAGTTTTAAATCTATTTCCTGGACTCAGTCCTCCCAAGAGCCTCGCAATTTGACCGTATTTCAACAAACCACTGATTTTCTCCTCAGCTTTCTGTCCATGAGCAAGGCCTTTCAGCTGCCAGAGGTCAAAAATAGGTGAGAGCTGCCAGTTGGTCAAGGCGTGGTGAGGAAAGGGGGTCTGGACAGCCAGGCTGGGACACCATGGTCTCAGGCCAACTGGGTCTTGTGGGTCATGCTGGGAAATGTAACCCTGTAGGGCACAGGCGCCTGAGAAACACCCCAAACACCAAAATCCTGCAGTGAGGTGCATCACTTATACCGACCCAGGATGATACTGGAATTTTTGGCACCTGCCCCAGCAAGAGCCTTCTGAACACGCACATGGTGTGCACCCACTTGCATGAATGTTTGCCAAGTAATAAGCAGCATGAATGCAGCCAAACTGCATTCAGGAACAACAAGCAGACAGTCTGGAACACAATTCACTCCATCCTCTTTGTGGCCAGAGGGAA
This sequence comes from Aquila chrysaetos chrysaetos, assembly GCF_900496995.4. Classification (NCBI taxonomy): domain Eukaryota; kingdom Metazoa; phylum Chordata; class Aves; order Accipitriformes; family Accipitridae; genus Aquila; species Aquila chrysaetos. The sequence goes on from NC_044006.1 coordinate 33,708,136, forward strand.
AAATTGCCACAGGCAGCATTTTATTAAAAACATAATACCAAAAAAAAAAAAAAAAAAAAGCAAGCAAGCAAGCAAGCAGGAGAGAGAGAAAGAGCTAAGGATCAGGAAATAAATTAATCAATGTTCCTCTGGAAGCAAAGGAAGCCCTTGGGTCCCAGCACAGCTGGCTTGACAAGAGGACAATATTGCAGGTGCTCTACATGTGGCCCAGTTTTTTTTCCAGGAGCATTCAGAATAACGATGTCTTAATGACTTTCTTTTTTTTTTTTTTGCCCCCCTCAGGAGCAGGGTCATGATTTTTTCTTCTTTTATCATTCATGTTTATTCCAGTAGCAGTTGGGACTATCCTAGAAGGGGGTGAAATCCCCATTGTGCTGGGAATTGCATGAACTGGTAACACAGAGGCAGGCTTCGGTGGGAAATTTTGCCATCTAGTTTAGACCATTGCATGGCTCAGTAGTAAACCCAATGCCTTCTGCATTGCACAGCTGGAGCCTCCTTGCTGTGTACCCTGGTGATAAAATGCTGATTGACATGCTAATTAAGAGCTGCTTACAGAAGGATGTTGAATACCATGTTTAGGATAAGAAAGGTGGGCAAAAGCCTTAACTGAAAAAAATATTAGAAGGGTATAGGGTACTTTATTTCAAGGATATTGTGTACTTCAAGACTGAAAGGTCTGTGGAGTTTGCCTGCTAAATTTTGTTAATACACTTTATATTTGGTTTTGCAGCACTTGTTTGCCTTGTTAAGCCAAAAGGACTTAGACTTTGAGCCAGTGTAAACAGGAAGTCAGGGCTTGAAGAACTTTGCCAATACGTGGCCAGCAGTGGGGACTGGTGAGGGGTGGCCACTGCCATCAGCGCACCAGCAAACGCTGGGGCTGACCACAGCGATGCTAGCCTTGCCTAGGGCTTGGCAGATCGCTGCTGGAAACCACAGAGATGTGGGCAGTGAGGCTTTGCGTGTCCATAGGGAAGCCGAGTACCTGGCCTTTGCTGAAGCAACAGGAGAGAAGGGAAGGCTGCACCATTAATGCTTGCTGGGGAGGGGGAGGCTGTAGCGATCCCACCCTCCCTCAGTGTCAGAGCAACTACAGCAAGGCTGGTGCTGGCAGCGCTGCCGTGCCGCTGGCGGGGTCCTGTCCTGACGGCACCCTCGGCGGCAGCAGCCCTGCAGCAGGGCTCCCTGCAGGCCCCTCCATGGTGTCCCCAGGCAGCTGGTTTCAGCTGGCCGCAGAGCATCCTCGCTGTGCAGCTCGAGTTATAGTCTGGTACTATGGGGCAGAGGGTAGCTGGCTTGAAGGAAGAGCTGGTCACCTGCAGCTGTCTGCTTGAGGGGGCACCTAGGCGGGGCCTTCTTCACAAAGCCCCCATTTTGCCAATTTTAGACTAGATGCGGCCTCTGTGCTTTGCACCACACCGGACAGCGGCTATGTACGTTGCTCTCTTCGGCGCACCAGGTGCCCAGAGAGGCTGTGAAATCATTAGCGTTGAACATAGTCAAAATTCAACAAGGTCTTGAGCAACCTGATCTAAGCTGCCTGTTTTGAACAGGAGCCTGGACCAGATGACCAGTGAGCACAGCACCTGGACCGGAGGTTTCTGCCAGCCTCTGTTATTCTGCGATTCTGCTCGACTCATGAACAGACGCCTGGGTGCCTGTTTGGGGAATCTCCACTTGAAGGTTCAAAAGGAGATAGTCAGTGCAGCCAAGCATGAGCTCTGCTGGAGGTTTTGGTACCAAAGTACCATCCCTGAAAAAAAATGGTGATGCCTGGAGAGTCTCAGATACCTACAACAGGCACTGGTGGACTGCATCCTGTCTAAAGGCTTAGATTCAACCTAAAAGTCACACTTGAGGCAATTTGAGTGGATGGAGAAGGAGGTATCATCTCACTCTTTGTTTATGTGGTGCTTGTGTTCTTCACGTCTTCCATGGAAGGGGTATCAGCCTAAAAAGGTGAAAGCTCTGAGTGGAGAGCAGTAGCTGTAAGGCACAAGCACATTAATCACACACTTCTCAGAGACACAGATTTAGTGGGCTGTCTTCTGGCTCACTTTAATATCTGCACCAAAATGACTGAAGTTTAACTAAAGCCTTATCATAGAATCACAGAATCATTTAGGTTGGAAAAGACCTTTAAGATCATTGGGTCCAGCCATTAACATAACACTGCCAAGTCCACCACTTAACCATGTCCCTAAGTGCCACATCTACACTGAAAACTGTGTCACCTAAAAGTATGAGAGCGTCGGCTGTGAACCCTCTTCTCCCTTCCCTCCCCTGAGATGAGTGAAGGTTTCACACTGCAGGGGCTAATGGCCCAGCAAGTTTGGTTATCTGCTAGTGCTGTTCTGCTGAAGGGCAGGATGGAGGCTGGGGAAGGAGTCATTAGCAAAGCAGGACACATGCAAAGGCCATTGGCCACACTGAGCATGACATTCAGGCCTCTGGTGGGAAGGAATGGGCCTGAATCATTTTAGGATAGTGTTCACTTGAGGAAGAGCCCTCTCCCTATTCTGGATGCTCCAGAGATGAAAGACAAACTTGAATGGGTGTTATTTTATTTGCTCCAATAAACATTTGTTTTATACAAAACAAACCAAAAAAACCCAAAACTGTTTACAAAGCAAGTTAAGTGCTTGAAACTTTTGATATACAAGAGTATATATTGTTCACATTCCTATTTCATACATGATGTACAGGTGAAATATGCCTTAGAAGAATAAAAATTTTCCTTTACATGTAGTAGTAAAAAACCAAACAAACAAACACCACCCCCCCCCCCCCCAAACCATAAAAATGTCAGTATTGTCAGGAACTACCGGACGCCATTCCTTAACCTTCAGCTCCCACTCCCCCCGTTCCTGCTCCTGCTCCCGCCCCTCCCGCTCCCACCACCCACAGATCCTCAGCTCCCGCTCCCACTGCCCGCTTTCCTTTTTTTTTACAGAAAACAAATCCCCCCCTATAAAATTTGGCATAGTAGCCTCTGAATTCCACTATAGTTGTTGAGGTTTTTCCCCACTCTGTTTAAATATTTCTGAGCAGTTTGGTTAAAATGAAAAAAAAAAAAAAAAAAAAGCAGATAGAAAACCATTTCAAATAAAGTATTTGTCATCATAAATCTTAACTATTTGAATAAGCATGACTCCTATTGACGTACACGGCAACGCCTTCTAGAGAAATATCGATGTTTATCTGTCAAAGGTGTTTAATAAATTGCACCAGATACATCTGTACAGGACTGGTTTGTGCTTGCTGAATTTCTAATTTCCAAGGCCTGCTCACGTGCCGTGGGGAAGAAAAATAGTGGAAAAATTCACTGCAAAACTCCTGAAGACAAAATTGTTAGCGCTTGTTAAACACATTGCTGTCATTTATATAGGCCCAACGTGATGTCAACTGCCTTAAACATTTTGGAGAACTGAAAAAATGTAAGCAATGTCTGAGGGATCCTTTTGGCATAAATCATCTTTCTTGGTTTTGGGTTTTTTTCAGTTAATTGCTGACTTGCTGAGGGCAGCCCTATATGCAAGCAGTGATGAGGGCAGGATATGCCATTAACCTAATGCTACGGAGCTTTCCCTCACCTCCAAGGTCCTTTTGCAAAAGTAAAGGCACCAACTGTTGTTTCTTACTTTTCTCTAGAAAGTGTGGAACAGAGTCAAACTGTGGTGTGTCAAGCAATTAGACATGCTATACAGAGAAAAAAATGTTTGTTCTTACAGTAACACAATCAAGGTAAAAGGAAGACAGAAAAATAGTACTGCCTGCACTCAGAATGCAGAGCAAATATAAAACATCTGCTTGGACTATTGGTGGCCCTGTCTTGTTTTGTATGGTTTGGGGGTGGGGCTGGGAGGAGGGGAAAACTCATCCTGCTGATACTTCACAACCTGCTTGCAAGCAGCATGAATTCAAGGCAATAATCATATACCATTAATGACCTCTGTATTGAAACACACATGTGGGAGGGACCAAACCTCCTTGCACTCCTGTTCTGGGGCACTGTGAGGGTGTTGAGGTTAAAGGTGAGAGGGCAAAGGCATCCCTGAACCTTCCAAAATGTGCTGCAGACAAGACCGTGTAGGTACAACTGCAAAGCCGAATTGGCCTGTCTGCTGTGAGACTGCTCCTGCAACTGTGAACTGCCAAACCACAGCTGGGTGGTTACAGCACATGCTTTGAAAGCCATCTTCTTACTGCATATTATTCCTATCTTTTTGGCGGAGTGCTTAGTGCACAATTGCTGGTGTCATGCTATGCCAGTCTCCCCAGGCTCCTTCCCTAAGGGGGAGGGATCTCTCATGCACCGATAATTTCCTGGAAGCACTTTTTTTTTTTTTAAACTCTTTTTCAGAGCATGGCTGTTTATAGATACATAGATAGATACATATACACATACACACACATTATATATATATATGCATATATATATATATAAAAATAGCAATTTCATAGTCATATACAGGCATTAATAAAGTGCATAATGTTATTGGCTATTTTCAAATCTCATTTCCTGAGGAAGTGCTAACATACATAGCTCCTCCTATAACAGGATGCTGGCAGCCAATGCTAGGGTATGACACCTACTCCCTGGCTTTTAATTCCCATGAATACATCTCCCTGTCCAGAGCCGGAGCCTAAAGGGAGTAGTGACAGCCTCAGTCCTCCAGGAAGCAAGTCAAGGCACTGATCGAGACTTCTTCCTTTGCCAAGGTGAATGCGTCTAGGAGCGACTTTCCTCCATTTCGGAGCTCTCGGATGCACGCTACTTGGCGGTGGTCACGGAGCCATCTTCGGGGATCTTCTCCTCCGAACAGCTTCTTCCCGAGAGCTTGTCGTGGTGCTTGAGCTCGCTAAAACGCTCCGCAACGCACTGCGCCGTGAGCCGGGCCTCGGGGTCGTGGTCCCAGCACTCAATAAGAGTTTCGCACACCATCTGGATGCCCTGCAGAGAGCACAGAGAGAGCAGCCGTGATGGGGCCAGTCACCGCCAAAGCCCATGTGTGAGAGTTGCTTTAGTGCCCTCTGAAGTTCAGGGGGTTATTCACGTGTGTCCTGGAGGTGCTTCATGGGCTCTGCTGCTACTGTCAGGGGGGGCATGCTTTTCTTTTTTTTTTTTTTTTTTAAAAGAAACCCTACTACAATATTTTCAGCACTTTAACTGGTACTGTCATTTCTGAGCATGTGTTCCAATACTTTATAACAAGAAAAATGATGCTTTGGACTATAGAATCAAGTAGGGTTTTTTTTTAAGAAATATGATCGGAATTCCTGGATAACATGGCTTCCTGCTCAACCCGTGCCTTTGCATGCCTGAATTCTGTTTGGGTTTTTTCGAACAAAACTCTGATTGCCAGCAATATCAGGCCCTACATCAGCCCTTTATGGATTCCTTGCAGACTAACTAAACCTATATGCAAATATCGGCCACAGACCCACAAACACTTAAACACATGTCACTCACAGATGTAACTAGTTAATCTTCATTTCAATGCTGATACACATGTTTACAGGACAAAAAAACAGTTGCATCTCTGTAATGCATTTTATAAACATGAGGTATTTGCCAGGAAATTGTGTGCTTTGCTTTATGACAGTAAAAGCCCATTAAGTAGGATTTATCTTAAACTTCTTATTTAAAAAAATAACATTTCACAACACTGCATTAATTGCATAATTTACCTAATTGGTGATGTTGACTGATGTCAATGTTAATAGCAGAATCTTATTGTCTGTATACAAATAACACTACTTTTCTGCTGGCATTGAAATTACAAGCAGTAAATTAAATTAAATATTAAACATTAACTTGAAATCAATAGTGCAACAAATCTCATTGGGGGGGGGAAATTGTAATATGTAAATCCATTCCAGAATTTTATCACGATGAATAATGAGTTCATTACAAAAACACGACTGCAGAGGAAGGAAATGAATATGGAAGAGCCGTTACAGTAAGAGCAACTTCTGTGGAGTTCAAAGCAGATCCTCAGCTGCTGCAAACTGTCACAGCCCCATGGAAGCTGATGCATCACTGCATTTTAGATAGCACAATGTGAAATGCTGAAGGGATTCAGATGAGGGGAATTAAATCCACCTTCATTAAATGTCCTGTGAGCGTGTTATCAGGCATCCATTTCTCGCCTTAGACTCTTAGCTGAACCCTGCTGGAGCCAGCTGTGCCCGTCCAGGTGACACACAAGCGCAGATGCATGGTCCCAGTCGGTGGGGTGACCCGTACTGGGGGCAGACTGAGGTCTGGGTTTTACATAGGGAAGAAAACTGAAGTCAAATGCAGGACACCTAGGTCCAAATCTGCGATCATTCTACTTGCTACGTAAACCCAGGTGACAAAATTCAGTGTATCTTACAGCTCTACGCCAGTACCTCGAGCTGCAGCCCTCCACACACTCAGGCTTGCTGCCATGAGAGCAGCTGCGGGCCTGCCCCATGCCTGAGCACCGCGGGGATCCCGAGCCCGGTGCTTCCTCGCCCAGGCACCCTGGGCATGCTGGCACACCTACGCTTGCCGCTATGCCTGGCTGTGCATGAAACAAGCTCCTGGACACCTCTCTCCAAGGCATAACCAGCGGTACTGCCCATTTCTACTGCCACGTAGTGTAGTGTTTTGCTGCAGTGCTTGCAGGACTAACCCTGTTCTGAAGGCAGGCAAGTCTCAGGGCCACCTAACACTGCCCCAGGCCTGCTTTAAGTGCCAACAACTCTTGCTTTATAGAGCTTTCATCACCTTCTATTACATGTACATCATCTGACTCTTCCCAAATGCAGAACAGAAATATTTGCTGACCATGTCTGCTTTTGCATTAGCATAAGCAGTATCTTTCTTTCATAACGAGCAACAGATTGGTACTAAGTTAGATTTCCTTTTGCTCTTGAGAAAACTGATTATCCTCAAGTTTGCTGACCACAGATCTTCCTGTTGTTCTGTTTCCTTAATCAGTCCTCTACCCTTCTTTACTTTCATTTTTTTCACACATGAGATCATGTCTTTTGAATAGCCCAAGAAATGTTCTCACACTGTTCCTAATTTTAAGCATTTTCTACTATTTAATTTTTACCTCCCAAATGATCTGGCTCAGGATTCTTTTCTACATTGTTAATTGGGCTCTTCTAAAGTACCACATATGTGTTACCAGTTTGGGCTTCATTTTGGCTTCATGGAAAACAAACAACTGCAGTCAACTCATGATTCCTTTTCCCAGGTCATCCACAATTTTTATAAAATTTCTGCAACCAGTTGTTTTCTAGAAAGATGAGCATTAGTATAATCCCTCCATCCCAGCTCAACTTGTCATTTAGAAGATGATTGTATCTATGGCTTCTAGAAATGTCAAGGGCTTTTTGGTACTCGTTACATCAGCTATCTAGGCGTCCCTCAAAATACAGCTTGCCTCCCCAGTTAAAGCACCCCTCTTCAATAACCCTACTCATCACTGATGACTACATAAGGAGCAAGTCCCTGTGGTCCAGGAAGGTGCTGCACTCTGCCATAGTCATTAGGCAGCAGATGCATTGTTCTTGGTTGGAAAGATGATTGATTTTGGCCCCTCACTTGGCCTTTCCTAAGTAGGTGTTAGACTGTGATTTTAACATCTCTACTGGAATGAAAAAGGGAGTGTTACATTACTCCTGATGGAAATACTAGCTGATCTTGGTTGCCTGGGCTTTTATAAATGCTTACGATGCTTTCCTTTTGTCTGTAAAGACCACTCAACATATTTCATTGACAAGTGGAATGACCAAGCCTCACTTCGTCTCTGATACGATTCTCATTTTATCTCTACTGATAAAACTGCTCAGAACAAAGGTGAAGAAATGCATGCCTTTGGCTTGTTTCCATTCAGTTTCATCTACTGAGAAATCTACTATTGCCTAGGAAGGGCAACCATGGTGTCTGTGAATGGGGAAAGCTGACAGAGTGCTTCACGACATGCAAGGGAAACGGACTGCTAATGCGCAACCTGAATAAAACCAGACTGGCTTGCTGAAGACTCATTTCCTATTTTCTTAAACCTGTCAACAGCTGGGATACAACTATGACTGGTCTCCATGATAAAGTACTGAGATTTGTTTCCTCTGCTGAAGGGGCCCATGTGCGAAGTTGTTCTCTTTGACCTTTCAGAGCCTGCACACAGTGCGCTTTAAGGCCCTTATTATTCTGTGGCTGTCTGAATGATTGTCGGATCTCAGGTTTACAATATTTTTGTTTTGATGACTTCTAGATTACACTTGTAGGCAGCAGAAATCCCAGGGCTTTGGGGTAGGCATGGTGCAGAGCACTGTGGTGTCTGAACCACTGCAGCACCGGTGTCACCATGTGACAGAGCTCTAATCCGTGCAAAAGAGAGGTCCAGCCTGTTGGACAGGACACTGCATTAAGGCTCAGGCTCCAGGCAGCAGCTAAATGTACAGTGCAGCTCCCTGCTGCTCACATGCGGTGCTCTTACCTGATGGTTAAGCCAGGAGCTGGGGATCTCGGGTCTCCCTCTGTCTCTTAGGACATTGTCCTTCATGCTTTCCACGCAGGGGTGTTCTCGCACTTTAGAGCCGAATGGGGGCTCATACTCTTTCACTTCTGCCAAGAGAATAAGCAAACACAAGGGTATTCAGCTGGGCTGCGCTGGTGCCAAGTGTGAAGGGAGCTTACTGTTCTCTGGAGGAGTAGGAGCCACTGATTAGCTGCTCAGTGCCACTGTTCTGCTTGACCAGCTCCAAACAAAGCAAAGCCAGTTGGCATTTTCAAAAATGTTTCAAATGTGTTTCTCCCACACGCCCCCTCCATCCCCTTCTCTTTCCTAGCCAAACAAACAATTCTCATTTAAACCCTTTAGTACATAATCATATTAGCAACAGTCAGAGCAGCAGAGTAACCTATAATGGTTTGTAAGCCTTTCAATCTGTGCTGAGGCAAAACACACAGGAGCTTTGACATGAGTTTTGCTTGAGCCGGGCTTGCAAGAACTGGTCACCTTTAAGTCCCCTGGAGTCCCCACACATTTACCAGGTGAAATATAACCTGAAATCTATCATCTAGGTCACAACAGATGTTAATATGCCAGATTGCTAGCAGGAAACAGTTGCTTGAAAAGGACAAAGATACAGTAAGGAGCAGTGCTGGAAGCTGCCATGCTGTCCTTGTTTATTACTGAGCCACATTCCTTTGAGGAAAGTAGTAGTCTGCTCTTATTTTAGGCCTCTTTCCCACAATGGGTCAGTTTTGGCCCATGATGCATGGGGCACAGCTTCCTGAAGGGGCTGCTGCCATTCTAGTTTTTGTTTGCATGTTGCATATTTTTCTTTGCTTTTCTTTGGAGCGAGAAACGAAGAGGCAGACATATGGAACCTTTGGAGAAAACTCAAGAAATCTCTGAGAGCGGAAATATTATAGTAGATGCTGACACAGTGTAGAAAATGCTGTGGTTTCTTTGGGAACAGATGGAGACTTTACTCACAGGCCTAATGACTTGCTAGTATTAGATAAAGATTTATGAAGTTGGCCTGTTCTGCTGCCTCTTGTTTCTTTCTAGGAATTAATTGAGGGCAAGAAAAACTGAAGTGTAATCCACAAGGCAGTCTGAAGAATGCATGTGAGTGCCCAGAAGATGTGTGAAGAGAGATGAACGAGACAGGAGACGCAGTACTATTGTGTAATATTACAACCTAAGTTCAAACGCAGTGTCCAGTGCTACTCCTCTCAAGGGGTAAAAAGAAGCTCCAAGAAGGGTGATAACAATGATTAAAGGCCCAGAAAAAATGGGAAGAACCTCTAAAGCTTGGCTTTGTTTCCTTTGGAGAGAAAGGTAAGAGTTCATATGGTAAAATACCAAAAATAACTAATGATCAAGATAACAGGTCAGATCCTTCTGATTGTCATGTCTCATGATAAAAACAAGGTAGTATTGAACATAACTAAAAGGTGGACTTTTATCCAAAACCTTAGAGTCAGGCTGTAGATCTCATTTCTATGTGATGGCCAGCAGATGATGACTATAGGCTACAGAAAAAGAGAGGGAATTTCTAATGCTTAAAAAGAATAGCCAAGATAGATACAATAACAAACATTTTGGAAGGGATATCAAACCTTGTGCTTCAAAGTTCAGCGTTTAGAGATCCAGCTGCAAACAACTGTGTGTGCAATGCAGCACATCACCTTACAGATGCCTCCTGCAGAGCTCGCTCTTCTTCTCCTGAACCAGCTGGTGCTGGCCACTGTCCACACAATGCTCTGGAGAGTGGCTATAGTCCCAAAACACAACTCCTATCTTCTCATACATAAATAACTTTCTTTAAGACTGAAGGGCCACAGCCTGCTTTGCTTTCTTTCCTCTACAAGAAGTCATACCAGTTTCACCCGCATTAATCTGAGTTACAGATTACTCAGCCAAAGTAAATTTACAAGACTTCAGCCCTAGGAGTTAATTGGGAAGTTGCCATCTTGCTGGTCAGACCTGGATTCCTGTGCAGCGGATGCACAATGATTACAAAGCAGATACCTCTACTTTCAAAGCAAACCAAAATATTGCAGTTTGCTGGGAAAATTTAAATAGCATGACCTAGACGGCCATTTCCTACACCATCTCCATCAGTCATGGTTTGATTATGGTAGTGGTCATGGACACCAGCCAAGGCTCTGAGACCTTCTTGCAGTATGAGGAGTCAGAGGAGCCTGAATGTCCAACAGAGGGAAGCTGGTGCTGTGGCACTGACCTGTTCCCTCTCACTGAGCTTAATCTGAAGGCCATTCAGGTTCATGAGATGGTCCGAGTAGGGGAAGGGAAAGCCTTCCTGGGGAATTGATAGGTCTTTCTATGCTATGAGCACTCTTCCAAATATAAAGACTGAATAGGTTTTTCAGGTTTGGGGTTTTGGCGGGGGCGAGGGGTTAATTTTTTTTTTTTTTAATGGGAAAGAAAGAGAAATTGAAGTCAGATGCCAATTTGCTGTAATAACTTCATAGTATACAGTAGTGCCTTCCCTCAGTTTGAAAAGCATGCAACATCTTGTTATTTATTATCTTGCTTCTCTTTCCCTTAGAAAGAAAAGCCCACCGAATCCTCTTGCAGTAAATCATCCTTATACTGTGGAATCTCAGGTGTCAGGCACATTTTGCAGTGGGGTTATTCATGGATCATGTTGACGTGCTACAGGAGATGTCAATTTGAGGCAGGTTAAGGTGTTTGTGCCTGGCTGCTTGTGCATGGCTGTATACAGATGCTGAATCTTTTTCATGCCTTATATGTTTTTTTTGATTGTTTTTAGACCAGTCAGGCACTAAAAATGACAACTGACTGAAGTACCATAAATACCTAAGGCACCATGAACTACAGCACCTTTAGCATTCAGTAATGGCAGAGTTCCTTCAACTTTAACCTCTAGCATTTAATCTTCATGGTTGTGAGCTACCTTGCACTAATAATTGCTGTACCCCTGGTTCCCTTTGACACTGGCCAGGCCAGGACTCTCAGAAAGGCTGGGACTAGATTTTTAGCCCCAGAGACATTACTGAAAATCTATTTGTTGTTCCTGATGAATGCTTTGGAAAATTTGGCCGTTCCTCAAGAAAAATATGCCTTGCTCATGTGATCTTTTTCTACTCTAAGCTCTTTGCAGTGAGATTCTCTTCCTTTGGGTCAGAACAGCATACCCGCAAACCCTGTCAACCCTCTCTTGTGATCCTGAGGTGGGAAAATAGAGGAACACAGAGCACATGAGTACATCAGCACCCAACATGGAGTGTAGTGCAGCGATCTTATCTACTGCTACCTGGGCTTGTTGAAGGAAAGCACTTGCTACCTTACTTGTAGTACTGTGGTGACACATAGAGAATTTCTAGACATGAGTTACTGTCACAGGGTGACGCTGCACCATGTGGATGTACCAGCTCAGTGTTATATGCCACCACAAGCCAGTGCAGTGCAGATGTGTCCTAACTGGGCTCCGCTCCACAGAGGGAGAAGCTTAAATCAGGCCCCAGCTGCAGCCACCTCAGGGCCCAATGCACAGGCACAACCCCACTGTACAGGCTATCAAAACGCTTCCTGCCGCCAGAAACTGTCACTTCTCCATGACAATATGGAGAAAGCTGAGCATTTCACGAGGGAGGTGCAAGATGCACAAATGTTTAGTTACCAAACTGTGGCTCTTGGCTGACTCTTTCCAAGTAAGTGTAAGACTAATTAGTGATTTTATTCACATTAAACACAGCTCTGGTAAAGCAAGGCTGCCATTTCAAACAAAGCTCTGCTGCTATACCGAAGCCAGCCACCACTCCAGGCAGTACAATACTGCACAAGCAACGTCGCCATTTTCTGAGGGGTTTCTCTTCTCCCTCTTCACCAACCCCACGTATCCAGAAGTTCCCTTTCGTCTCCTTCTCCCCTGCCCCCCCCAACAGTCCCCCACCCGTAGCAGCCCTGATACAAGACAGATGGTTTTCTTTTCTTTCTAGGAGGCTGTCAGAGAAATTACACTTGCCTCAGTCGACAAAGCTGTGTCGCTCTGAAAGCAAGTGGTTGAGATGAAAATTATATTTCTTGCAACGTGCAGCATCTGGTGCACAGCTGTTGCACTGAATGAAATACCAAGTTAACGGCAGCATGGAGCAGTTGAAGTTCTCCCCAAAGTAATATTGCTGAGTTTCTAAATATGCCTCTTAAATTATACTCCGGTGAAAAATCAGTCAAACTCGATCTCTGCCTCTGTCTCCCTTTCCCTCGTGCCCCATTTCTGCTTCTCCATATTTAGCACAACAAAGTAAGAATGAACAGCATGGCCTTTCTCGAAAGCCGATCCCCACCTGCTTATTTACTACAGCAGCTTCACAGTATGGATTATGCTGCTGGGTATTTTTGTTTAAACGTCTGCTGACTGAAAAGGCCTGGCATAGTGTGGAGGCTGTGTTTGACAAAGCTGCTGTAGTGAAAGGACCTGCCTCCATCGCCTCCCACGCTCACTGAACACCTGCACGCTCACAAATGAATCCTGAGAGCTCCCTTTGTAAAAGAAATAAGTCACTGTACCTTTACACAGCTGAATGGCAATTAGCCCCCCCCCCCCGTGCTTCCCTCCCTAATTAAAGTTGCTAATGCGATGCCTCAGCTTAGACTGCCACTCCTGCCCTCTAAACTGGCACAGGTTTCTCTAGCGACAGGGAGCTGACACCACAGTCAAGCCTGACCTGCAAAGACATTGCCTACGTCTTTTAGGCTCCTTTCGAAAGGCTGGCTGCAATCAGGTCAGCCTACTCCAGCTAATGCAGGAGGTCATTTCTCTTGGTGCCTAACAGTTTAGGAAGAAAAGAGGGATTTGCGTGAGTGGAGGCAGCTCCTCGGGAAGGCTGCAAGGAGAGGAGGGAGTCTCACGAGTGACAGATGGAAAGAGAAAGCAGAGGGGGAGCTGTAGTCGTGAATCACTGTAAGGGTATTTCACCAGCTGGTTGCAAAGATAGCCAGACTGCACAAACCAGGGGAACATCTAAGAAGGAAATGAGAGCAACCATGCAATGCTGCTGCAGCTCAGTACCAGTGACAAGTTAAGGGAGCTGTGTCCTGGAAGTTTTATTTAACTGCTCTGGGTGAAGACACTAAGCCCAAGTTCCAACCCCCACAAATCTGCCCAAGTACTCCTGTGATTTTGCTGGGGACTTCAGTCCCTGGAAAGATGACTGAAGTAGGGAGACAAAATTCAAGGAAAGTGTTTCTGGAGATGAGGATGTCTGAGGGATGAAATGAATAGGGAAAATTAGGGTGTGGGTGGGATTAAGCTCCACCTTGAAAGCAAAGGTGATGCTGGGCCAGAGAAATCTTTCCTTTTCCTGAAATGACTTCAGCTCTTCTTCTCAAAGGTTATAATGGGTCAGTCTCTTCTAGCTAAACATGCTGGTGATTTTCCTTCCTTATGAAACTCTCTTTATATCCTCTTTTAGGCAGTTGCCTTCTGAGAACAGCAGCAATAAGGTTTGCTCTTGCCACAATCTCCATTTCACTGTACTCAGCAAATATGAACAGGAAGGGACTCAGGCATCAGCAAAGATGAAAGACTCCACAGTGAACAGCTCATATTTATATTAATAAGGTGAGTTCCTAAATGCAAGAAACAGAGAGTGCTCAAGAGACGGGGCAAAGATCCTTTTTCTTGGGTTTTAAATCTCCTCAGCCACATTTACAAAGTGCTAATGAAAGGCTGAGGTTGTGCCAATGCATTTAGAAACAAGCATGACCACGACAGTTAAATGTGGATAGGTTTGCCTTGGAATATGCCAGACTGAGGTTTAGTTCCTGAAGCACCAAATTGTTTTTTCCCTGAAATGCTTGACTAGAAAAGAAATTTTTTTCATGATTTTATGCTAGCACTAGCTGTTTGCACACATACTTGCTTTGTAGCTTTCCTGGCAGGGTGCAAACAGGGGCAAATCTGTTGCCCACAGTCCAGCCCACCCAGCCAGACTAAATGCTGGTCAGACATAGGAGGAGACTGAGGTGGAGGCATTCCTCCCGCCTGCACATGGACACCGTGATGCAGCCACACAGCCACTGTGTAGAGCGGCTTCAAAGGCCTCCATGGACACCCTTGTGGTATCCCGCTGATGTTAGTAGAGAAACAAGGAGCAGCTATGCACATCTTCCCATGGGACACTGGTTTCCCTCCTGGACACTATGTTCCCCATACTGTAGTGCTCTAGCCTGCAAGATTGTCCTGTCTCTGTGGCAGCCCTTTGAGATGCAACCATGCAAAGTCTGATGAAAAGGGAGCCTCTTGGTTTTGGAAGGGTAACAGATCAAATCATATTCGCATATCTACTATAATATCCACATTAGTGATATCTTTTACAGCCCCACTCCTTAGACTGCCTGTGAGAGCCCTGGACTCTGCAGCAGTTTTTATTAGAATAAATGTTAGACAATACCAGCAGACTGAAGAATTTTATACATAACAGTCTCATTTTAGTCCCTGAAGTAAGGTGAGAATCTTCAAACATGGCAATATGTAATGCAGATATCTCAGCAGCAACTTTTCTGATTTTTAGCATATACCAGTGCTGCACACTGGGAATTCTGGGGCAGCTTTAAGCAAAGCAGAAATGGAGATTTTGTTTCAGTGAACAAACTCTGAATACGAACAAGCACAGCAGCTCTTCCTGGAGCTGTTCTGACAGTCAGTTCCAATCATTTTTATTTTGTTACTGCACTTCATACAACAAACACCCCTTGATTTCTCATATGGATGATCTCTTGCAACATCACAAAAAATGATGAGCCACAGCTGGGAATTTTGGGAAAGCAGGAAGGTTTCTGTATCACCATGATGGCTCTTACTGAAATGATCAGTTAGTAATTGTGACACTTAACTGGCCCTCATTAGGTTTCAGAATTAACATTCCATGAAAGTAAATGGGAGGCAGTTATCACTTCTTGGTCTTAATATTTCAAATTGTCTTACGTTTCCAATCATTTTGGGTTAGGTCAACCAGACTGAGTCAATCCATGGCTGCTCAAGATGTTACAGGAAAAAAAAGACATTAATTATCTTTAAAAGTGGTCTACCTAACAGCAGATTTATCCTTACACCAATCAAGAACCAATTTTCTTGTGCTCTCAGGTGCTTGCCCTGGAAGCCTGCTCATGCACATGTGCATCTCATACTACTGAAGCCCTGTTAATTTACAGCATCCAGGTACACTAGAACAATTGGTGAAAGTTAAAAAGAATCATCCCCTCCCCAGACAACCACAAGAGCATAGAGAGAAGAAAACTGATGGCACCTACCTCCAACACCATTACAGCGAGATGTCATTTCCCAGAGGACCAAAGCCATGGAGTACACATCTGTTTGCTTGAAGGACTCCACATTCTCCAGGTTCATCCTGGACTCCAGAACCTCAGGGGCCATGTACCTTGCTGTGCCAACCTACAGGAGAGGAGATCGGGGAGACCTCAGGAGCTGCAATTGTAATTCATGTTTTGGATTCTGCTGTGATTTAACTTCAGCTTTCACAGAAATGGTGCCATTTGACATGTATCCAAAAATTCAGGCCATACTTGGCACAGGTCATATTTTCTGCCGCCAGGGGAATCTGGCATTATCCTGACTCCCAACTTACTTGCACCTCCCTTGGTAAAGAAAAAAAAAGAAGCCCTTTTTTGTTCCTTAAGCAAATAATTTTGACACTAACAAGCTTTCTCACTCTTTGGCTGTTCACAGATAAACTTTGCCCTTTGGGCCTGAAGCAATTGCCACTAGCAAGAAACACATTGTATTCTTTTGCGCTGCATATTACAGTGTTAGCTGTTTCTTTTCATGGTAGGCTTAAAAGGAAAGTGGTAAATACAGGCCTGGCAGAAGAAAGCAAATACACAAATACTGAATGCACAAGCACACATTTGAATTGAAACCAAAAATTGGCCCCTTTGTTTGAAAAGCCTTTCTCATAAACTTTATTCATGCTGAGCAATTTTCAGCAATGACTTTAGCAGCTTTGCTGAGATCTAGATTATGACCTTGCATTACAGAAGGCAAAGTTTAAATGTCTGTTTTTATCACAAGAAAGGATTTAAGGAAGAATTTTTGGATCACTTAACAGTTGCTTTCAAATGACAAACTCTTCACAGGGTAGGTATAAAAAAATTATCCCCCTTGAAAAACTGCAAACATAATAAGTCTTTGATCAGACAAAGACAGTTTCAAATTGGAGACTGGTTAATCACAGAGATGAACGAGCATAAGTGGGTGATGCAGTAGGATCTGTGATTCAAATGAGCGATTTGTAGACTGCACTACAGCAATCACTCGAGAGCCCAGCGGCAAGCAGGACTGCAAAAGATCATTTGAGTTACTGGGTCTGCAACTGCAGGCAGCCACATAGTAAACGTACAGTCCCTGAGAGAGCCCTATGACATCTGTTTTACAAGCTTCTGTAAACATGTCTTATCACCCTGGGCTCAGGGCAAATGGGAAGAAGTTCCACAAAAAGTGCAATGCACTGTAAGAGGACAGCAGGAAAGATCAAGGACATAGCTTTGTCATAGGACCCTGTAACAGCAGAGGATTTCTGTGTCAAAAATATCCAAATGGTTGTAGGATCAAAGCCTTTATAAATAGAGGACAGAAAAAACCCTGTGCTACCAGTCCCAAAGTTAAAGTCCCTATTACGTGGACTGTATGATGAATTTAAGGCCAAGCATGACAGACATATACTGAACAGGTATGTGGGGTCATCATGTCTCAGCACCACTGAGTTGACCAGCATCTCCCTCCCCTACAGAACATGAACGTATGGAAACTCCGCAGCAGAGGCTGTTCCTACCTCCCATCCGTTCCCCTACACACAACTTCTTCCCCAAGCAGATCCCATCCAAAGCTTAAGAAGGGTTACCTGTAAACTATGGCCCACAGGCCCACACTCCCAAATCCTGCTGATTTTAACAAGGCACAGTGGTGCCTAAATACAGATTCTTAACATTGTCACAAAGTGCTGTTCTGGTCTGGCATTTCATACCCTCTTTGCAGCGGTGAAAATTATTCTGCAGCTTTGCTCAAGAATGGAGGATCAAACCCTATAACTAAAAAGTACAGTGGGGAATGCAGAGAAAATTCAAAATAATTTGAAGAATAGTATCAAATCAATCCCATTTCCATCCTGCTTAGGATTTATCATGTGTTCCACACTGCTTGTGTCCTTTTATCTGCATTTAGATTATTAGGTCTTTGGGTCAAAGATACTTTTCCTGTATCTCACGGAAACCTGCATCCTGAGTCTCAAAGGTGTTTTAGGTATCTAAACTCCACCAATTCAGAGTTGGCTGTCCCTCTGGAGTCTGGATATGCTTTCTCTTTGCCAAAACCAGTCTGCTTTCAGTTCTTGCTTCTCCAAAGCTTCTAGTGAGGGACCATCTCTCTTTCTGTGGTACATTATAATTTTTGTGACTTTTGGATTTTTTTTACTGGAGACCTTACATTTCTTTCAAGCTGTTGGGGGATGTTTTGTGCCCTGAGGTGTGTCACTCAGAGGGACAGTAGCTATCCCTCTTTATCTGATTAGGGAGACCATCTATTACAAGGTTGCTGATGCTGCTGAGGTGAGGAACTGCTGGCCTTGCTGGCACCTACTACTCCTTTGAACACAATGGGACAAAGGTCCAGATTTATGTACTCACATTAAGTAATGTCTGCAAATATTAACCACTGTGGGTGGCCAAACTGAAAAGACTGCAAAGATTCTAATGGGGAAAAAGATGGTTTCCAGCCAGCCACTAAGGGCACTGGTATTGTATGATCAAAAATGGCTACATTTGCATATGCAAGATAGTTGGGTAGATGGGAAAGAAGATGGCTTTGTAACCCCAACAACTTGCCTTGAATATTACTGTCTAAGGCTGACCAGAAAAATCGTGAAATACTTAACACTCTTCTATTTATTTCACAGGAAGCTAGAGCTTTTATTGAATTAAAATTTGGGTCAGCTCCATCATATACTTTAAAAAATTGGATCTCCTGGTTAGAAGGGTTTGAGTCAAAGGGTAAAGCTTAGAAATTATGCATAAGGCAAATCCTGGTGCAAGACCCTTTTAGCAAAAGCTACAGCACTAAAGTTGGCATGTTGGGGAATTTAAGTGGGTGGTGCTTGTGTCCCTAGAAGAATCAAGGTGGAGGCTGAAGTGCAGTCACTTCACACCATCACGCTCCTTGTCACAGAGAAGAATGACACTAGCTGGGTCACCCTCAAACAGATTCACTGGAGCTAAACAAAATAAAACAGTGGGTTTCAACACCAGTGCCCAAGGACACTGACTCCAAAGCAGTAACCTGCTCTGGGTAGCACTGTACTTTGTCGTCAGTGTCGGTGAGGACTGTGGAAGTGGCAGTATCAATGCTATCCTTCTACTTCCAAGTGTCTGTGAGCAATGACAGAAAAATCAGGTTGAAATAAGGGTCGGCTGTAAGCAATCAAAGTGTCTGTGGCGTTCAGTTTCAGAACCCCTGCCTTACACTGCCAAATACTCTGTTTTGACTTTATTCCAAATGGGACCAGTCTTATGACTGACAATATGGTACGACTTCACCGAAGTCCAAAAAGGTCTGGCATGCTGGAGAGAAATGATACGTAACTGTGAGTGGTGTTTGTATTATTTTAAATACGGCTCCACTGGTTATCATTCACTCCCGGCTCTGGTTAATAAACCTTCTCAAAATGAGATCAGGACAGTTGCGTCTCACAGATCTTCATTAGATAAACAACAGAAAATCTCCCGTGAACTCAACAGAATACTACTGACTGAAGAGCTGTCCCTGAAAATGTTCTAAACCAAAATATTAGTTCCATGTGAAGTAAAAGTCAGTGTAAATGGACAGGCTTTGATGGGACCTATGTATAAAAATGTAAATTTAAAAATATACGTGTAAATATATGTATAATTAAATAATTAGGAATTAATTAACTTAACAAATGGTCTGAATTTATACTAACGGAGTTTTCATTAGAAGAGCCAATATTTAGAGATGTACTTGAAAAATTTCATCTTCAAAGCATTCAGAAACATCCTCCTGGCATCCCTGTGAAGTAGATGAGTATTATCCATGCTACTTAGTTGAAAAAGCACAACAGGGCAATTATTTTTATTTGACATTCTTGTATTTGCTTGCATGTGCAGAATGTACCATGATCTTAAACAAGTTTATTTTTGGCCTTTTAAAGTTATTATTATCTATCACTCTAGTTATTTGCTTACACCTCTTGAGGACAGAAGATGGACTTCACATATGCTGGGGTACACCAGGAGTGGGTCTACTCACACAAAACTGTAATGCCATCAGGCATGAAAACTGTGCCACAACCTCACAATGTGAAGCACCTCCTTATCATGTGTGTGTCTGCATTGCAGCAGCACCACAAATGGTTGCTAACAAGCTCGTACATGCTTAGTATAAGTGTATAGAGAGGATGGTTGCATCATATAGATATGCAGCTCTCCAATCATAACAAAACTTACATTGCACTTCTCTCACTGTTGCTTTAATATTAAATTTACAGCCTCTTTGTTTATGAACACTTTCATATTAATTTTTAATTATTTTAAGTAAATATAGCAGCATAAGTTTTTTTTTCCTCTTTCCACCCCTGGAACTGACACACCAACTAGTACAATACCCCCCCCCCCCCCCCCCCCCCCGCTTTCAAACTTTTCACTTACCTGCCCACTGTTAGCCAAGTCATCCACAGACAGAGAAGGGTCCAGCCTCAGGGATAGCCCAAAGTCACAGAGACAGCAGGTTAAATCATTTTTCACCAGGATGTTGGAACTCTTTAGGTCTCTGTGCACGATAGGTGTTTTGGGGCGACCACAGGGTGTGTGATCGCTGTGCAGATGGGCAATCCCTCGGGCCAAGGACCCACCCAGTTTCCAGAGGTCCTCCCAGCTGATAATGTGCCGTGTGAGATATTCCTGCAAGTTTCCTCTAGCGTGGAAGGCAGTGATCAACCAATATTGTTTACCAAGATCTGTCTTACGCTCCTCTGCTGTCAAGAATTGGAGGATGTTCTCGTGCTTGAGGTTTACATCTGAAAAAATGTCTTTCTCAGTTTTCCAGGATGCATATTCTTCATAGGGGAAAATCTTGACGGCCACAGTTTCATACTGCTCTGATGTGTTTTGCTTCAATTTGGCTTTATACACTTCAGCAAACCTTCCTTTGCCAACAACAATGTCCAACTCAATGGGCAGCAATTCTGTGTTGTGGTTGATATTGTTGGCACAGGTAGAGCTGATGTCTGAACGGTCATCATCTAACATAATGGCACAAACGTCACTGCAGTCCTTATGTTTCCTGGGCTTAACATTCTTCTCCCATGCCTTGTTGAGCTTCCTCTTCTTATGAGTACGGTAGGCATAAAAGATAACAATCACAGCAACAGAAATCACCAGTAATGGGACAAGACTTATGATTGTGACTTTGTAAATTTCATCTTTCTCCTCCGGCTTATGAGGGTCATCTGTAGAGAAGAACAGAATATCATAGCTTTATGTATACAGGAGGCTGTCAACAATTATAATTTTTACCCAGACTGCAATACATGATCTCCTCCACTAACAGTAAATAATAAAAATTGTCACTGCTTTCTTACTTCAAGATGTTGTTTGGCATATAGGCCTCCACTTACCAGGACTTCCCTGGCTGCTTATTTTATAAAAAGCCAGAACTGAATGATCAAGAACCTAATGTAATTTAATAGCTTTGTTCTTCTCGCAGGCTCTTAATACATTATGGATGAAAGTTTCATTTTCCTGAATACAATAGCCAAAGTCTCCTGCACTTACTCTGTCGATGTATTCTTGACAGATCTGCCCCTTTAACCAGAAATTACTAGAACACATTAATTTTTCTAAAATAAATAAATAGACAATGCAGCATGTGAATTACCACTTGCCCAGTTATCACTCCAGATCCAGTATATTTCAGTAGGATCCATGTAAAGACATCTTCAGGAAGTCTGTCCACACACAACTACTGCATGTTAATATTCATGCACAATATGTATGCCTGCATACACATCTGAAGAACAAAGCTCTCTCTCATACTTTGATGTATGTGAAAGTGTTGCTAGAACAAATTCAAACACCTGCATGTACACAGGTGTTTGAATCCTGCAGGCACAATCAGGCATGTATGACACATCCGAATTGTCCCCCCCACCCCCACATACTTTTTGCATGCATTTATGTATCTGAAAACTTCCTCTATGTGTCACGTGCTAGCTGTACACTGGCTGTCCTGTTGTAAAGCAGTGGATGGTTCACTCCAAACTCCGTAGCTGGTGCAGTCCACACACTAACACATTCTTAGGTGGAACATATAGGGAACAGAAGAACAACAGGGACATACTCTAGAATAGGAGATGTTCTGGGAAGGATACAGATCATTATTCTAGAGGCGAGAGCTGCCCTGTCACCTCTAGAAGTGGCCTTCTAGTTCAGTATTTCTTAGGGAAGATAAACAGTTTAAAAGGGAACAGTTTTATTCTGAAAATAGATTAAAGAAGGAGGGTCAGAGTTTATCTGAACCTGATTTGATTGGACACATGGAAAGATATTATCTTTCCATGAGGGAAGGGATTGGTTGGAAGAAGCCCTGGGAGTCTAACCTGAATGGACTAAAACAACTGAAGCTGCAACCACAGTTAAGCAAGTGGCTTGCGCTGGCAGCACGATGCTCTGGTGGATGCTTACAGAAATGTCACTGACTCAGGTTCTGTGTATCGGGCCAAATAAGTCAATATGGAAAGTTTAATAAGCTCTGAAGGGAAGTTGCCACTAACTACATTAGCCACAAGCCTCTGTTTCCCCTACTCTGTGCCTCTCAAAATGAAGGTGAGCAATGCTGAAAGGGGTGGCAGAAAATAGTTTATAGTTAGAACAAGTGGTACCTCTGACCCTCCCATTTCACTTGTAATCACTTTTCTGTTGGAAACACAGTTAGCTGGCAAGCAGCAGGAGCCATCAGCTATTCAAAGGCAGGTGACAGGACATCTGAAGAGTATATTCTTCTTTATTTGGAAGAAGGCCTGAATCCTGAACCAGGATGTGCTTCCTCTGTTTGAAAGGTGCACCAACCAGATGTAGAGCAAGTAATTCAATCCTAGCCTCCCTCATAGGGTTTCAAGGAAGAGGAAGTACCTTTCCAGCACTGACACTCCCGGCTAGCACACACTCAGTGGCATTCACTAGCAGCACCTACAAAGAATGTAATTCCTTCATTTATGCAAAAGAACATTTTAAGCCAATCCCTTCTTCCACACCTATGCAAACCACAAATCCTTATTCTCAAGTGATTTCCCTTGGCGACAAAATGTTAGTAAAAGTTAACCTTTCTAAATTTTAAATAAAAAACATACTTAAAAGTTCATCACAGATTACAGGTACCCCTTCTGCTTCTTAAGATGTTGAAGAGGGGAAAAAAACTCCATTTTTTTAATGACCCTTACTGGAGGAATATATTTAGAAAGTCCAATGTCACTGTCAGCAAATAGAAGATTTGCATTGCTTATGCCCATGTGCGTTCTTCGATCTCAGAAAATCTGCTTTATAAAGAAACTTGGGAAACACCCTGGTGGAGGAGAACTGACTACATTGCGGGATGGCTGTTTCGGAGTTTTGGCTGCGAGCAGGCCACAACTGCATGAACGCAACTATGATCTGTAACAATCATCAGATAAAATAGTTTTGATGAATGTTTGGGCTTCTGTTTTGTTTTTTGTTGTTTTTTTTTTTTTTCTTGACCACAGAAAAGCATGCTTGAAGTTTGGACTCTGCTCTTGGACCTGAGTAGTATGTCATCTATATCATATGGTATACTTTTTAACAAAGATGAACGTGCCTCTTTAGAGCCCTTTTTCTTTACCACAGGGTTTTAATATGTAGCCCAGATATTTGAAATACAAATGTCTTTCTAAATGAGGAACAAAAATCCCAAGATGTATTAGTTCTCTGTCAAATTTCTCCCCATGAGTCCAAGCAGTTGGAGGTAGCTGGGTGCATGTTCAGCTCTGAGAAAAAACTCACGCAAAGCCGCCACTCCTTGACTGTTATGGCTACCTGTGTGAGGGTCTCTGATCATTCCTATAGTGCCCTAGAGCAGGCTGTATTATTTTGGGCTACTGCCTCCAGCAGACTTCACAGCCCCTTTGGCTCTTCCTCTTTTTGCACAAGAGAAAGCTCTGCTTGTGGTGCAGGGGGATTTCTGGGTGGAAGGGAGAAGCTGTTGATGTTCCAAATGTCACTTGAAAAAGAATGAAAAAAAAATTTTAATCAAAGCAGAAGCTGAGCAATTTGGCCACTTCCCCTGAGGGCTGTATGGTCCTGCCCCCCTGCTGCAAAGTGACACATCCGCTTTGGCACCGTCCCTTGGAGGAAGCAGAGAGGCAAGGGGTGAAAAATATACAGCTGCACCCCCCCCCCCCCCAAAGCAGCAGGGATGAAGGGTATGCTCATTTTCAGTTTTTAAGACACTAGACAAGTCCCACTCAAGGCTTGCGAAGTGCAAGAATGAGCACCCAACAGGGAGAACTGAGTGTCAGGACTGACAAGGCTGAACCCTGAGCTTAGGAGGGCACTGAGCTGCCTGCCAGCAGAATTAAAGGGGACAGCAGCAGCAAAGAGCTGGTGGCACTGAGGGCTGGTCCAAGCAAGGCAATTCTGGAACTGCCTTTGATTTTGACTGCTGATATGAGCAGAACAAAATCAGCCCTTCCAGCACAAGCTGAGGTTGGGGTATCTCTCTGTTGATTTTGTGTACAAAGTCAGGGCAGGATCAAAATTCAGAGCACATCTGTATGTTTGCATAGTGGCTAGCCAACATCTTCTGGCTTGACTACAGGAATCTAAGAATAAATATGTTCGTTTGCTTATAAATAAATACCTATGACTCAAACCCCACAATTTCAAAAATGGGAGTGCTGCTTCCTCTTTCTGAGCACTGCAATGAGCAAAACCTGGCAGCACAGGCAGGCAAGGAAATGGTTAAATGAAACAGCCTTTCAGGTTTTGCAAACGTGCTTCTAAATAACTTTCCCCACCCAGAACTATTATTTAGGCGGATTAGTCCTTTCCTAAGCTTCAAAAGAGCCTATTAATATAGCATAACAATAGAGAAGTTGAGCTAAAAGAAACCTTCCTGTATGTGGTTTGAACTAAGCACAAGCCATCTGCACAACCCTTAACACTACCTAAGCCCTTAGGGAATAGGGCTCAGGTGCCAAGGAAAATGGAAACGCTGTACAGCCTCTGTTCAGTCAGGAAGCTTCAAAGCACAACATTGCTTTGCGTGCAAATCCTTTAGGTTGGATCGGGTGCCTTTGATTGAACTTCAGTGTCACTGAACTTTGGAAACAAGAAATAAAACAATGGCAATAAAATTAGGACCCGCACTTTAATGCACAGGCTAGCAGAAATGCCCAGCCAGTACCAGCAGAACTACTTCGGTGCTGTTTGCTGCTTGTGCAAGTTCTAAAGTTACTGCCTGTTCAACTGCTAGTCAAAGCCACACAGCAGGGCAAGAATATATTTGATATTGGCAGAACTCAGGTTAAACATATCGACGCAGATGTACTGCAAGCTTGTCTAGTGTCTTAAAAACCCCCAGAAACACACAGTGACTAAATATGGGCCCAGACCTGGGACTGTGATCTAGTTATTTTGCAAGCTCCTGAGATACAAAGCAGTCCTTTGAGCTGACTGGAGGACAACTCCATTTTGCAGCAATTCTGAGGTTTCAAAGTTTGGTTTTAATTCCACACTGGAATGAAAACGAACACTTTCTGAATGTTTTTGCATAAACAGAATTCTGTTCAAATGTTTCAATTTGCCAAGACATGCGAGTGCTGAATCCCCACCAGTGAGGGGACTAGTCTGGGGTATGGGAGCTCCAAGTTCAAGTTCTGCTCTGTCTGATTCAGGGAAGAGCTCTTCATCTCTGATTATTCTGAATCAAGCAAAATGTGAGTTTGAACCTTACATATGTACCGATTTCTGGGCAAGACACTAGGCAAGAAAAATAAGGAAAAGTCTGCTCATCTCTTTAGCACTACTTTCTGGATGAAAACTAATTCCATAAAATGCTTCATTTTCAGTGGAATGAAGTTTCACTCTGAGCAGCTGTTTGGGGTAATTTAGTTTATCTCTGTTGAAGAATCTTCAAGTGACAATTAAGTTCGGTAGATCAGTGTCTCATGTACCTTCCTGATTTTGGTCTTTTTAGAATTAAAATGGCTTGGAAATCTTCAGCAAAACATTTTTGGATGGGAAATGCTGATTTTCAAAACAGAAACTCTGCTTCTGACATTCCTGCACTTTTCCCTGAAACCCCTATCTTGAGGACAAAAGTGGTCTGAAAGTTGGTCCAACTTTTGTGTTTAAAAACTTCTGTTAATTTTACAGGCATTGTTTTTTGGGGCTTTGTGGATGGGGGTGAGGGAGATTTTTTTTGGGGGGGGGGGCTTTTTCCTTATGACAATGGTTGATCCTGACACAAAATACTTGGAAATAATCAAACTCAAATGCTGCACCTCAAACTAACCTTCATTTTTTTATCTTGACAGTTTCTTGGAAACATTTTAATTTTCCATCCTTGCTGGAGATGAAGAATTTTTTTTCACCTTAATAGTTTTGTGGGGCAGGAAATCAGTTCCACCCCTCCCTCAGCTCTGTGCTGAACCATCTGATGGCAGAAGACAGAGATTACTAGATTTTAAAACCAGAGTGGACTCTATCTTGCTATCCAGTGGAAAATAAACCCTGACATTTCTTGTAGACTTTCCTGAAAGTTAAATTCCTGCAGCCAGTTCCTGAATTTGACAAGAGTTTTTTTGGACTAGGTAGACTGAGTCTGTCAAGGCCAGTAACTTGTGTTTGAGTTGTATGTCTTCATCTTTCAGTCTAAAGAGGATATTGCCAGGGTAGCCAATACATAGTATGTGCTGAAGCAGCCTCCTGAAGAGGCACTAGCTCTGGTAGTTGGCAGGTCTGCCTGGCCTGCTACAGGGGCTCAAATAGTAGAAGTAACAAGGTAAAGCCATCTCTAGAGCCTGTTTCTAAAGCTGTCTTTCTAAAGCACTGCCATCCGCATGGCTCAGAATTTGGGCCCTAAGGATGTTTGCTCAAAGGTGTGGGAACTCAGTCACTTGACCTTTTGGTTATTTGCCAGCCTGAATGTTGCTCTGCAGTCAACATACGGCTGGCAAACCAGACCCAGCCCTCAGAGCACTTAATGCAGGCCATTGCCCAGTGCCACCACTTACTGCTTCTCCTGACAGGTAGTAAAGGCAAAAATATGAGCAGGTTTGGAGACCTGTGGCATACTCACTGCTGCTCTCCCCTGGGGGCCAACAGTTTTGCCCTTGGCACATGACTACCCACAGTCTAGTGATCAGGACTCAAGACATCTCTGTTATGCCCGGGGGAAATCCCCAGTTACATGACTCAGTTATATGTGTTACATGTTGGAAGAGTCATGCATATGCATCCATCACCCAATGGGAAGGCTGCACCTTAGTCACGGGAGCAAGAAGCAGGCAATTTGATTGCCTCTGGGTGGCTTACTTCAGTGAAAAGGCTGGGCAGCAATGATGTAATGGATATTTTACCTATTGTAAGCAGAATTTCATTTTTCAACTGATTGCCAAGTATGCTATTCAGCACCCAGGAGGTTTAAGAAACTCTTAAGCTCAAAGACAGAACAAATAGTTTGTTGCTGTTTTATTCCCTCACTGCTGGCTAGAAAGTGTAATTCCTTGGTTTGCTGGCACAGCACCCATTTGTTTAAAATCTCCCACCCCTGGATACATTCCCTTCTTATCTCTCGCATTTTAACAGGTCACTTCACTGTGCGTACATGGCATATTTCACACATTTTGACTTTTATAGCTGAACTTTCCTACTCAGCAATATGAAAGCCAACATATTCTAACTTTACATGATGTGGCTGTGTTTCTGTGATACATGCCTCAGTTATACAACTCAGCGTCTGCTGCTGTTTGCTGGTGGTTTTCTGGAACAAATCAATCTCTCCAGTTTCAATATGTTCCAACAGATGCCACACATTAACCACCATTTTTATTCTCAGCCTGAGTTTCACCCCTCCAACCTTTCCCAAAATATTATGTTGCCAGTGTTAGTTACAGTTTGTTTCTGTCTGTAATTATTAAAGTCTCTTCCATGACAACCTGATAAAAGGTTGGCCACATTCCCACACTTATTAAGCTCTCAAGTGATGCAAATTGTAACAAATATGCCAACCAGACTGGAAGAGCTCTGCCTAGTTTGTTTTTACACAAATCTGTAACTGAGCTCTGCATGGTTATTTTCCTAGGAAGCAAACAATATAAATAATACAGAGCAAAACAAAATTTTGGCTTCTTTTGCCTCTTTCCATTCTATTTCCTTTCTATCCCACTGAGTGAATCAGACGTTCAGTATTAGACAGCCTCTCCTTTGGTTACATACAGCTGCAGGCATTGGGTGGGACTCTGTGGCTGCAAATACCTAAGAGGAAACCATGAGAACAATGCCAATATACAAGCAGTGAGAGGCTCTGTGCAACGTTATGTAATGCTACTGACCTCTTTTATGGGGCAGCTGGAAGACAGTTACCTTCTGAACATGTTAGTTGGATAACAGAAAAACAGATTAATGAAAGCCTTTGTTAAAATCCACTTGGAAGCAGTCCAGCTGTAATCATCTCCCTTCTGCTGTTCCTTGAGCACTGGACAACTCATCACATGAGTATTTATGGCCTGGCGGCTGTTTGTGCACAGATCTTAAGTTTGCTCTTAAGTCTGAGATCCTCCTATGTAGGCAAGTAAAATCACTAACGCTTTGACTCTAGTAAGGAGAGGAAGAGGAGAGAAAGAAAGGAAAAGACAGGGGCAACATGTTAGAGACAAGTGAGAGATACCAAGTTAAGGAAACTCTAAAACATTATCCATATCTCCTGCGATCTGGGCACAGGACAAGGCATCACACAGGCATGCTTTTGGTGGTTCAGGCAGCAGAACAATACCAGGTCTCCCAGGTAACAACTGTACACAGTGAGCAATCACAGCACTTGACACATTGCAATCCATAGGCTGTAATTCATTCAGGCAAATGACTCAGCCACAATCAATTAATCAAATACTTACGTCTCTTACACTCTCAATTAGCAAACTCAGTAAAACCATGATCAATGTGAAGATTATTAGCAGCACAACACCCTCCCCTCCTCTGACACACTTCCCCAATTAGCTTCATTACTCTCATAAACTCTTGTTGACCTGTCAGTCATCTCTGTCACTGAATGATTCAGATAATCATTAAAATTTGTATACATTGTTGCTGCTAAAGGTTTCTCCCATATTATGACCAGGTGTGGTGGGAATGCCCAAAGTAATGACCTCATCTTGCAGTACAGGAGTAATAAACACAGTCAACCTGAACAATCCCACAGACACCTTGGTTGCAAGCTGCATGGAGATCTGCATAGCATGGCAAGACAGGTGAGGATGAAAGATGATCACCATGTAAGTTATCAGAATGAAACAACTCTAAACCAAACAACAGAGCTGTGCTACAGGTCTGCAAATCCTACTTCCAAATGCTGAGATCTCTGCATTTCTGCTTGGATTTGAACTTGATGCCCACGATAACAACTGCATATATAACAACAACAGTGCTTAAAGGATTTGCTTTCCTGTCTGCAGTCTCCAGTGCTGGGCTCATCCTTTTGCACGCTGCTGAATGAATGTGTCTGAAAGAGCCTGCACAACAGGAAGAAGTTGCACTGCATAGCAGGTAGGTCGTGCACTGCGTAACATGCAGGTATCCCATTTCCTCAGCTACAATGAGTGCGTGGTCATCTCTGCGCGTGGAGAATGGGTCAGACGTGAGGCTGCAAAGAGCACAGTCCTACTTGGTCCCTTTGGGTAAACAAGCCATGACCTTAGCCAAATAGCTTAGGATTCTTAATAAAGAAGAACTTTGTTAGGCATTTGTCATCCTCGCACTGGCTGATGAATAGAGGCTGGGAGATGGTGTGGCAAATGGAAGGCTGAGGAACAAAGCTGCCCAAACACCAAGGGAGGCCTGGAACTGTACAAACAGCTACAGACAGACCTGGTTCATCACAACAGGTCAAAACATAAGAAGGCAAAGCAAGGTGCAGAAGATCCACCAGACACATCTAGACATCAGGGAGGAAAAACCCCTGATAGTCCAGTCCTGCACTCATCTTTTCCATGACAGCCGGACCAGGCCTCTGTCTGCCACCTAGCCAACTTCTAACCAGCCAGAGCCTTTTTTCCCCCGATTTTGGCTAATCTTTTCCAGTGGTTTTGCTCCCTGGCTTTGCCTTTTGGTAACACTGACATTAGACATTTGAATAAATAATAATTAAAACAGACTGGCATTGAGTTTTGCTGTGAGAAGCATTTTTCCACCACAGGGGTGTAAGCTGCTTGCCAGTCACCCACAATTTTGTTTGGCAAAAAAGAGAGGGATTAAAAAATAAACACGGAGTAGTCAGATTTGCAATGGCCACCTGTCTCCTGCATATTATTTCTCCAAGAACTACAGAACATTGTTTGGAGGGATTCTGTACACAGTGTTTTCCACCAGCTGCCCATGGCCTGAAATGCCAGGGATCTGAATCAGGGTCAGAAGCCCCCCTGACACAGCAGAACTACAGGCATGTTTAGGCACATCTCTGACTGTGTCTTCCTCATTTTGCAGATTGCCAACTTAAATGAGAGTCCACACAAGAAACAGGTATTTGATTTGGATGTGACTACTTCAAACATTTCCAAAGCCACCCTTGGGTGAGTCACAACACCTCCCACTGTTGTCCTACAAACGGGGTTTGTTTACCCGGTGTGCAAGCCGATAACACACAGAGTCGAGGTATTTTCACACTAATTTCATTGATGCGCACGAATGGGTGCCTGTCTAAAGACAGCACACCCTTGTCTCAAAAATTCCCACATTTATATACTTAAGTAATACATATTCATTATTATTTCCCTAAATGATTGGTTCTTTCTTCTTCGCCTCTCATGTAAATTAGTGCGCAGACTCTATCTTCTTCCTTCATTGTCTTCTTTTGAGTAGCTGGTATCATTTGAGTAGGTGGTCAATGAGTCGGTGGTTGCGATCTCCCCCTGTAGGAATTACCTTTTACTTACTTCTTACTGTGTCTCGGGAGTTCCAAGAGGTTCTTCAAGGTTTGTTGATCAGGCCACAGTCTATTCTCTTTTCTGACATAAGCATTCTACCTATCTACAAAGCCCCATTGTCTAATAGTTTATTCCTAAACCCTAAATCATGTCTCATTATTGTTTCCCTGTTTTAAATATTAACTGATGGGGGCTGTACACGGACTTTACCAGCTCCCTGGTTATTTCAATCATATTATACACATTAATTGATAACAATTTCCCCCCCTTTAAGACTTGGGAAGCTTTAACATACTTCAACAAGTCTCATTTTCTATCTCTTATCATTAATACATACGATTGAGATACCCGTCTCATAATGATACTCTTAAGACATCCAAACAAAATACAAAGAAAAATCACTATAATAACCAAAATGATTAGATTCTGTAGTAAGCTTTGTAATCATCCAGTCTGGAAGAATCCAAACCCATGCAGGATTTTATTTAACTACCCTGTCTCCGTTGCCTTTCTTATATTTCTACATGATTATTTTGCCATTGGACTCTGGATTCCAAGGGGTATGTAAATTTCATTAAATACCCCAAAATCTAGAAACTCCCTGTACTATTTCTACAATAAAATGGGGTCCTTTATCAGACGAAATTCTTTCTGGAATACCAAACCTAGCGATAATTTCTTTCAATAAGGCCTTAATTACTTCTGTAGCCTTGTTGGTACGACATGGAAAGGCCTCTGGCCAACTAGAAAGGTATTTACTATCACCAGTAAGTATTTGTATAAATTACATCTTGGTAGTTCTGTAAAATCTATTTGCCAGTATTCCCCAGGAGTTATTCCTTGTTTCACAACTCCGCCTACAACCCTCTTGGTAATCGTTTGATTACTAGCACAAGAAATAGCACATATTTTAACTATTATATCTGTTAGATTTTGCATTTTTGGTCCTACAACATATCTTTTTTGGCAGTCAATATTAATGCATCTCCCCCTTAATGTGTTTCCTGATGCAATCTTTTAAGTAGAATTTCCATCATCTTTATAGAAAGTAGCAAGCATCTTAAAGGTGTCACCCACAATCGCTGATCATTTTTAGAACAATCTAATTGTTCTGCTAATTGATCTTCTCTCTCAGTATATTGTGGAAGTGATAATTCTAAATGAGGTGCTGGAATTAAGGCTCCTTCAAATTTTGACTTAGAGTTGCCTCTTTTGCCACCCGATCTGCTTTTCAATTTCTCTATTTCACTATTCCCTCTTTGATGGGCTTTACAATGTATTATTGCAACTTCCTTGGGTTGAAGAACTGCCTGTAAAAGTTTCATTATTTCTTCTCCAGGTTTAATTGGGGTTCTTTGCGAGCTTAAAAGTTCTCCTTCTTTTCAAATCTCTCCATGTGCATGGACCACTCCAAAAGCTTATTTAGAATCAGTATAGATATTGACTTTTTCCTTGGCCAAGTTCCAAGGTTTGTGTTAATGCTACCAATTCTGCCTTTTGGGCAGAAGTATTATTAGGCAAAGATTTAGCTTCTGAAGTTTGAGTAGATGTTACCACAGCATATCCAGCTTTTTGCCTTCCTTTCAAAACAAAACTGCTTCCATCAATGAACAGCTCCAACTCTGCATCAGGCAAGGGTACATCCCGCAGGTCAGGTCTACTGGAATACACCCGTTCAATAGTAGTCAAAGAGTCATGATGCAATTCAGTGGGTTCAGAAATCGGGAGTAAAGTAGCAGAATTCAGAGCAGAAGTCACTGAAATTGCTACATCATCTTGTTCCAGCAACACAGCTTGATATTTAGCTAACCTGCTTGGTGATATGCAATGACGTCCTTTGTTTTTGAGGAGAAATGACATGGCATGTGATACAAACACAGTAATTGGTTGGCCTAATGTTAATTTCCAAAATTCTTCAATCAATGTTACAGTAGCTGCTACTGCCCTCAGGCAGGCTGGCCATCCTTTGCTGACTTTATCTAATCGCTTGGAAAAGTATCCTACTGGTCTTTTCCAGCTTCCCAGTTTTCATGTCAAAACTCCTAGTGCCACATGCTGTCTTTCATGTACATACAAATAAAAGGGCTTTCTTAAATTTGAAAGTTCTAAGGCAGGGGCTTCCATAAGCTTTCTCTTAATTTCATCAAAACTTTTTCTATATTCTGGTGTCCATTCAAGGATCTTTATGGCGGCATACAATGGTTTGGCAACTAGTCCAAAATCGGGGATCCATAAATGACACCACCCAGCCATTTCCAGAAATCCTCTTAATTGTCTTTTTGATGTAGGCACAGCGACCCTACAAATCGCTTCTTTCCTTTCATTATTTATTTCTCTTTGTCCTTTCATAATTTCAAACCCCATGTATTGGACCTCTTCTTTTCCAATCTGTGCCTTTTTCTTAGAAACTCGATATCCCACCAGGCCCAGGAAGTTAAGCAAACTAATGGTGGCTTCCAAGCATGCCTCATAACTATCAGAAACAATATTGCAACAATGTCACAGCATCATTACCACTTTGCCATTGTTCCAGCTCTTTAGCCAGTATCTTACTGAACAAGGTGGGGCTATTCTTGAATCTTTGGGGAAGAACAGTCCAACATAGTTGCGTCTTTTGCCCTGTAGTTGGATTTTCCCATTTGAAGGCAAAGATGATCTGGCTTTGCTTATCCACAGGAATACAAAAGAAAGCATCTTTTAGGCCCAACACTGTAAAATAAGTATTACTGTCGTATTAATTTCTTGTAAATCCTGTACCAGTCTATATTCTGAAGAATGAGGTTTCTTTACAGGTAAAATTGGAGTGTTATATTTTGAACAGTCCATATTCCAAAAAGGAGCTTATCATAGGTTCTAAGCCCTTTTGGACTTCTGGTTTAATAGGATATTGTCTTTTTCTTACCGGCTGGGGTCCCGGTTTAATTTCAATATTTACTGGAATCACATTCTTTGCTCATCCAAGTATCTTCGATGCCCGTACCAAAGGTGTAACTGCTTTTAGTACTTCTGGAATATTAATTTCTTCATCAGGATTTTCTTCAGTTATTAAACACATCTGGGCTTTCCAAGCTGTCTCTGCAGAAAAATGTAACTGAACAGAGTCTTCAGAAAAGGTTAGTTGTGCATTTAACTTATAAAGTATGTCTTGCCCAAGCAGTGGTAAGGGGCATTCTGGTATATAGAGAAATTAATGAGTTAATTTAGTGTTACCAATTGAATACTTCATAGGTTTTAAAACCAGTCTTAAGGTCTTTTTCCCTGTCGCACCAAGAACATTTATCTTAGTTTTACCTAAGGGTCCATTACAACTAGTTACTACAGAATGTGTGGCTCCACTATCAACTAAAAAATCTATTATCTCATTCCCCAGCTTAACTGGAACCAGAGGATTGGCTGGGGAGATTTTAATACATTCTTCTGGTCCCCTTCAGTCTAACCCGATTTCTGTCATTACTTGAATAGCCTCCTCTTTCCCTTATCATTAGAGAGATTAGGGCATTCCTTTTTCCAATGTCCCTCCTGTCTGCAATATGCACGTTGATTTGTTCCTAAAGGGACGTTGTAATTTCCTCTACCATAACTTCCCTGTCCTCTTCCCCTTCCTTGAAATCCACCTCTTCCACGTCCTTTTCCTTGCCATCTACTTCTCCCATCATTTAGGGCAGCTACTAGGGATGCCTGAATTTTGGCCTATCCTCGTTTTTCCTTCTCAGCCTCCTCATGTCGATTATTATATACTTTATATGTAATGGATAATAACTGTGAAATTGTCATTCTATCTGCCCCTTCTACTTTTTGCAATTTTATTCTAATATCTGTTGCAGCTTGACAAATAAACAACATATTAAACAATTCAAATTGCTGGGATCTTCTGGATCTAAATCAGTCCATTTTCGTGTCACTTTGCACAATCTCTCATAGAAAGCAGAAGTGGTCTCTTTATCCCTTTGTCTTATTTCATATAATTTGGATAAATTTTTAGGTTTCTGTACACTGTGTTGAATTCCATATAAAATAAATTTTTGGTACCTGTGTTGAATACCATATAAAATAAATTTTTGGTACTCTTTTAGCCTTTCCATTCCTCCCCCCATATTAGGGTCCCAATGAAGATCTTCTTTTGGGAGGTAAATGTCCATATTAGGTACCCCGCCATGCTGTTGGGTCATTCCTTTCCCAGCTTTTTCTAAAACTGTTCTTCTTTCTTCAGTCGTGAACAAATATTCTAAAAGGGCCTGTATATCTCTTCAATCAGGGTTATGAGTCATCATCACAGTTTTGATAGTACTATGCATGCTTTCAGGATTGCTTCAATATGATCCAATCACCTGTTTCCAATTTAACAAATCAGAGGTGGTAAACGGTACATGTACATATACTGGTGTTCCTTCTGGTCCCACTGCTTGTCTAAGGGGAGCCTGCACTATAGGTTTCTGTTGTCTCGTTCTTCCTGAGACTGGACTCATATTATCACTTTCTTCATCACTCGAACTATTTGCCTCTGAATTCTTAGAGGGGTATACTAGTAATTGTACATCCTCTTCATTTTCTCCAGTCTCAGTTTTTTCACCCCTACATCCTGTACAACAAGATTTAGTTCCTTTTTCCTTTTTTTTTTTAATGCATATATATCAATTTGACATTTAGAATCTACTAAGCCACATTTTTTTTTTGAACATTCCAATGATTCCTCAAAGTAAAGAATAAATCAACATAAGGCACCTCATCCCATTTTTCAGTCCTATGTGTATTATATTTCAAAGATCCATTTTCTGGCCACTTCTCACCGTCCCCTAATTGGTATTGTGGCCACCACTGATTACAATAACGTTTTAATTTATCTTTTGTCAGGGGATCCCACCAAATTTATTCCAATTCTTTAGGATGCATCCTAAGGGAGAGCAGGAGGGCACTTCCTGAGAAGCAGTAGCATCCATTTTGGTATCGAAAACAGTTTACGAAGGATATCTCCCTTCGTCTTCTGCTGCGTATCCTCCTTGATACGTCTTATGCAGGATCCAAATGCTCACTGATTTTAAGTAGTTTTCCTCTCCCCCCTTTTTCTAAAAAAAAAAAAAAAACCTCTTTTAAATAGCTTTGCACCATTGTGTCGCTTACCGACCGACAGCAGGAGAGGAGCTGATGGAATCCCCGCTCAACAGGCTGGTGCGTGCTGGAGTCCACTCAGTTCTTTTCTCCCCGTTGGGTGCAGCAAGATGATCCGGGCAAGGCTGTCAGCAAGGTCCCATCTGGGTCACCAGAAAACTGTTGTCCCACAAACGGGGTTTGTTTACCCGGTGTGCAAGCCGATAACACACAGAGTCGAGGTATTTTCACACTAATTTCATTGATGCGCACGAATGGGTGCCTGTCTAAAGACAGCACACCCTTGTCTCAAAAATTCCCACATTTATATACTTAAGTAATACATATTCATTATTATTTCCCTAAATGATTGGTTCTTTCTTCTTCGCCTCTCATGTAAATTAGTGCGCAGACTCTATCTTCTTCCTTCATTGTCTTCTTTTGAGTAGCTGGTATCATTTGAGTAGGTGGTCAATGAGTCGGTGGTTGCGATCTCCCCCTGTAGGAATTACCTTTTACTTACTTCTTACTGTGTCTTGGGAGTTCCAAGAGGTTCTTCAAGGTTTGTTGATCAGGCCACAGTCTATTCTCTTTTCTGACATAAGCATTCTACCTATCTACAAAGCCCCATTGTCTAATAGTTTATTCCTAAACCCTAAATCATGTCTCATTATTGTTTCCCTGTTTTAAATATTAACTGATGGGGGCTGTACACGGACTTTACCAGCTCCCTGGTTATTTCAATCACATTATACATATTAATTGGTAACACCACTACCCAAAACCTTTAGATGTTTGTGTCTAAAAATGGAGTCAGGAGATTTACTCTTCACAGTCAAAAGTGATACAAGCCAACAGTGCTATAAAGCAATTCTTCTATAAGCAATAACAGCTCAGCTGTGAATCACTGGAACATAGTGACTAACCTCTGGTGGAAATCAGAACTTGTTGCCTTACCGACAATTTTCTTTCTTACCTCAAAAACACCAGGAACAAACTAAATCTGGTCTGTATTAAGTGTGCACCCAGGAGGAAGAGGAGCTAGAACACTGATCATTTATAGCAATAGCTTGAAAGGAAAGGCTGTGATTATCAGGTGAAAAATTACAATCTTTTTTATCATCTCAGTTTCTGCTAATAAATGAGTACAATCAATCACTTTTTGATCAGGCTTTTTTAGACTAGCTTTTGTCCACTCTCTAAAACTACAGGATGTGCAAAAACACTGCAAAAATTCTTGCTCTGGTGTATAAGAAATGGAGAGAGAAAAAAAGGCAAGAGATGTACAGAATAGATGTGAATGACAGTCATTCCAAAGGCAAAATTATTACAGGCTATTATCTAGTTGTCTGGAGGAGCCGTGGACCAGCTGGCTGTGATGTTCTGCTCAAAGTTAAACACAGACAGGAAACCGCATGTCTGATACTGTAAAAATCGTTTGTCTTCCTGCCATGGCTAACCAGGCAAGCAACCCAAAGGGGCTGTTTTCATTTAAAAGAAACACTAATCCACAACAATAAAAAAGGAATGACAAAGCCTCAGTTCTCCCCCCTCCTAACTGGAGTTAATGCTTGTGTTTGTGAATGAACTGGAAATGTTACAAACTGAAGTTTTACATTAATTTTTATCTGTAGTTATTCACTTACTACATGTGAATGCAGGGCACAGTTTTCAGGAGTCACCTAGAGTGCTTACAGCACATGACCTAGAAGGAAATGCTCCGCTCCGAAGAGTGAAAGAAATCAGGGTAAAAAGACTGGGTTTTAATTTATACTACAGCTGCTTTTAGGCTGCTCTAGAAGGGTGAGGGGGGCTGCAGAGTTTACATGAATGAAGGCACTTGGTGTTGAATTTATAGAACAGTTTTCATAAACATACACACAGAAGACACACATTTGTCAGAGCGATTGTATTCAGCTACATAGCTCCAGGAGAAACAGCTATAACGTGACTAATTTATAACAAATTAGCCAAAATCCACAAGGGTGTGGTTTGCTTTGTATAAAAACTCCAGACAGCTGACACAGAGTAAGACCTTTTCACTGGGAACACATTCTCTTCAATAAAATCAAGGCAATCTGTTAGAATCAGGTCCTGGGTCTACCACCTGTGCTCACATCAATACCAATATTTACTCCAACTCCTTTAAAGCCCACCCAAGCAAGGGTAGGTCATACAACCATGGATCAGCAGTCAGGTTGTCTGGTTTCAAATCAAGCATGGGGAGGGCATGAGGAAGAGGGGAGGACATGGCACCAGATATGGATAGCCTGGGCCAAGGGAGGCAAAGACTTTCTAGCTTGCTCTTGGCTACTCTGGTGTGGTTTTGCAACCTGAACTAGTTAGCCTTCTTGGAGGGCTGAGAAGCGAGAGCTAGAAGCCACTCACATAGTTGTCTGCCTCAGTGCAGTCACACACCATGTTTCACAGGAGTGGAAACAGTGTCCCAGCCCTTCATTATCTCAGATAACAAGGATCTGATTATATCCTTTTCTGAGGAACTTGGAGGTGACAAGGATGGGTTCCGTGTGCCATACTCATTTAGATGTGCGTGCACACAAAGTTCTTCACAGTAGGCCTCACACTCGCTTGCGAGAGACCTGACTTAGTCTCAATAAAAGAATCATTGTGGGATCCAGCAGGTAGGAGAAAATAAAGTGAGGTGCGTGCATGCACACATGCACATCTGTGTGTGCAAGATGAGGTCCACCAGCACTGCACACACCTGCACTGCCTTTACTGTATTTGCAGTGGTGTATATAGGCATTCATGAAGTACAGTGGGGACAGGTTATGCACTTGTGATTTGGCCTATACTCAGATTTCAATAGTTTAACTGAACTCACGTACATGTCCTTGTGCCACAGTAAGTATGAGGTAGCGTATCCACTAGTGAAAGAACCTTCTAGCTACTTCATGCCCACCACAGAAGAAGTGCAGATGGTCAGTTACATCAGAGAAGCTGACTTTAAATTCACATCCTATCAAGTTACTCAGTAGTATCTGTATATACAGATGTCACACTATGGCAATACAGCCTTTTAGAAGAGGCAAGACCTTAAATATGGCATTTACCCCTTGTTTATGTTTTATAATGTACTTAGCATATGTTGCATTTTGGTGTGTCAACAGAACAGCTCTAAACATCTTGCTTTCATCTTTCTTTTCATCAACTTTTAAGTGCAATGTCTTGAGCTGAGTATCAGACTTACTTCAAAAGGAAGACAGCCTGGCAGGAAGAAATAACCTCTGAACATAGAAAAGAAAGGTTGAGATTTTGCAAGACTGAGAAGAGATCAGAAGAGACCAAAATAGCTCTTGCCACTAGAAGGTTTCCTCCACAAAATGAGATTCCAAAGTCCATTGGTATGACACAGTTAATAGTACTTGCAAGGTACAGCTTAGGAATGCAGGGTAAATTATTAAACCTACCTGATGGAAACATGAGCACATCATTGCATTCTTCACCTGTACAGGAACACATGAACATCAATCCCCCATCTTCCTTCTTTTCTCTCATCAAACACTGCTCTGAGCTGGAGTCATCCAACATGTGACCATACAGTGTTTTCTGGGGATCATGGCATATTGTTTCTAATGTCACATTTTCATCATTCTGTCTCCTAAAAATGAAAGGGAGAAAATTGAAATCAAAGAAGCAATATTTTACAAAGGGAGCAGACAGGACTGTGCCTGCCTGAAATTTGCCTCTCTTGAGAACTCAAATGGGATTTAAAGAGTATCATATGTTCTTCTTCACCTTTCCTGAATGGGGTAATTTTGGCTGTGTCTGGGCTCCTCACACTGGGGCATTTGTACAATGGTATTCCTGTATCATATTACCACTAAGCTCCAATAAGTGCCTTTGAAAATCTCACCCAGAATTATTCAGGCTAATGCTCAATGAACTGCTGTGAACTTCAGAACATACTTTTGGTTTTTGTGGTCACTGTGCAGACAGTAAAAATCTGTGGGAAATTATGTTTAAAACTGAATTATTTCCTCAAAATCTGAGGAATTTCTAGTGAGTTGGCCTTTTCGTTTTGCTTTTGAAGCCTACAATCAGCACAATTTCTGCACTGAAGGAGTTATCCTTATAATTAAAAAAAAACCAGCCAAAAAACCCCAAAAACAAGACCAACAATAGAATGGTGCAAGCTAGTGTTGCCTCGCTGTCAGGGAAATATTTACAGCTGATAATCTGGACCATATTCCCATGTTTTGTCCTGGTCCACAGATTTCAATTCATTGACACAAGACTCAGAGGCAAAGAGCACTTTATTTAAAGTTCTCAACTCATTTGCCTTTTGGATAAGTTGGCATTAAAAATCCAGAATGTATCTTAAATTGTACTACAGGCACTTTGTATGGCAATAGCAGGCACTGACCACTTACTAAAGGAGCAGAGGACAAATATGGAACAGCACACTGGACTGATCCTGCATTTCAAGTGTCTACTTCCAATTATGCTGAACATCTCTTCAAGTCAATGGACACAACTAATCCCTCAATAAATTAATTAATTATGCCTTTCTGTAAGTGGTTCTAATTATGTTCCTAAATCAGCAGCAATGTTGCAAATACTCAGTTCTGTTCCTTTTGTCCACTTATGAACTCATTAAGAGTGTTTCCGGTTTTCTTTGGTAGGATTGGCTTACCATTTATGGAAGGGCAAACTCCCAGTTTTTAGACTGGAATGCAAGTTTAGCGTCAACAAATCCTAAAAAAAAATCCAACTCATTTTCATATACACTTGATTTCTTTGAACCTAGACAGACGCTATATAAAAAACCACTACGCCTACATCAGAGTCACTATATACACAGAAGATTATTTTACCATTAAGAGAAAGTATTTCTACCTATACATCGTAAATAACCCTCCTGGGATCGATCTACATACTCTAGTTCACTTCGAAACCTGAGAGAGAATTGTCTTTCTTCAGCAAATGCCACCACAATCCTCTCTGAGTCTCAAATCTGTTTCTACTCTGAGTGCTGTGGGTGGATGCAGCTTAATGGTTTGAGCAAAAACATGCCTCTTTTCCAATAACAGCATAAGCTGGAACAGAACTGCTTTAGAAAAAAAAAATCCCCAGAACATTTCATATCAGAATTGTTGTTAACCTCAAGCAACTCTCAGTATGCTGAGCACAGATATGAGTTGGAAGCAAGAGAGCAAAGCCTGGTGAAATAGCAGGGACATTCTGAGTATCAGAGCAATCAAGGAAAGTACTAAGTAATGATGAATGAGGGTGTGCTCCCCTCCCCACCTGTATGAAGAAATAACTTACCATATAGCGACACAGACTTCACTATTCTTCTCACAGATAGCAGTGATGTTGCAGTTGCTCTTGCACTGATGTTGGTTTGAGCAGGTTGTTACTTTAATGTCACAAAATTTGCATAGGTTTGGCATTTGCAATCCATTTTCCTTATTTCTGTCTACAGGTGACATAATTTCGGCTTAAGGAAAAAAAAAAGAGAAGAAAACTCGATAATGGTAGATTATCAGATTGTGTTATTGCTCATTATGAAGATAAGGTTTTCATCAGCAGCAAATATTCCCTCCCACCTTAAATGAGAAAATCTTTGATCTTTCACAGCTACCAATTTTCTTTACAACAGGACAAGTGCCACAGTGTCAAGACCAGGTTAACCAAAGTGAATTTGAAAAATGAAATCAAATTCTATTGACTTGAGGGACCAAAAGTTGCTTTGTAATTTGCAGAATCAAGCTTATTCTGAGTTCAGTTTGCACTGAAATAACTACTCTGCAGTCACCCATTTGCATTATTCACAGACAACATATCTGTCCCCGCTGTACAATATACTGCATCGTGGTCTGTGTGCCAAAGTAACTATGGATATCATAGTGGGAATGCACGTTAGGTGGGTGACATCATTATGACATGGATCATGATGAGTTTTGCAAGTTTGTCTTTACTACCCTGAGGCATAATCCAGGTGT
Organism: Aquila chrysaetos chrysaetos; assembly: GCF_900496995.4. Lineage (NCBI taxonomy): Eukaryota > Metazoa > Chordata > Aves > Accipitriformes > Accipitridae > Aquila > Aquila chrysaetos. The sequence goes on from NC_044006.1 coordinate 33,749,914, forward strand.
CATGCTTAATCTGATTACTGTTCACATAATAAAACACAGAGCTGGAACTGACTTTCAACTTAAGGTGGATGGTCTGCCAGAGGTTGTGGGTGAAACTCAAGCTGGAAATGCAATAGGGCATCTATGAAGCCCATGTAATCTGCTACTGGAGTCCTCCTGGGCCAACTCAAGGGGACTTGAACTCAAACGAACTTGCAATGACAGTCTGCCTTGTAGAAGTTTACTTTGACCCAACAGCTACATTTCTGCACCCAGGCAATGAAGAATTACTTGCTTACTGGTTTGGAGTGTTAGTACTCATGATCTGCTTCAGTGTGTGGTAGCAGTAAGGGAAGGGATATTTTTTGACCCAGTGTATGAATTTCAGGAAACATATGTTTAGCTCAAAAACTATTTTGAAAAGCCAGCGTGACTACAAGGAACAGAAAATGCCAACATAAACTTTTTTCTAAAGCTAAAATGAATATGCAACTATCTGAAGTGGAGCAGACTATCTACAACAGTTTCAGTCTGACTCACTTCATAATATATTTAGAAAAGTAGGCTGAACCACTTTAAGGAGATACTGGGCTTCATATAGCACAGCCCTTCTCTTGTAGCCATCTGTGTGTTAAAACTATGTTCATATTGCTCTCTGTGGCCAAATGTTGCTAGTCAACCGATACAGGCAACCAGGGATTCGTAATTTCCCCCTCTCTCCTCCATTAGCTGAGAAATCAATTTTTTCCTTCTAGAACGTCACTATTTACTACCATTAGAATATTTTATTACAGGAAATAAATATACATGCTTTTTCCAGAAGGAAATAAAAAGGCCTCTTGCTAAGATTTTCAATGGATTTCTGACCCATTGTAAGGGACTGAGAGAAAAGTCTTCCCTCTTCAGCCAAATCACACATCCTTCTCATCACTAGCATGCTCCAGTACTGACCTAAGGTCTCTGATCTTACTGCCATTGTAATCAGTGGCAAAACTCCCAATGATTTTAGTGGTATAGAAGAAGCTCCTACACAGAGGGGAGGGCTATGATGAGCTCACTGGGAGCACTTACTCGGGTGAGGAATGCTGGCAGTACGTTACAGGCTGGCTGAATTTTAAGCCCCAGGTAAACATTTCTTGTTCTTAATTATTTGTGTTGCAACAACTCCCAGAAGCCATGCAGAAGAACAAAGCCTCACTGAAGTAGGTGTGGTAGGAACTCAAAAGGTCTTGCATCTAGTGTTCTATAAAATATGCGTTAATATAATAATCATTATGGCAAATTGCTCCTCTTTTCTGGATAGTACCTCTTATTTACCACATGTTGAAGAGAAACTAATAGCTGTATCGATTTATCTAGGTTCCAGTAACGATCAAAACAACCTGATAATGAGGGACTGTCCCTCTACCCAGTAAGAGACAATCTATGCTCCTAAAAGCCTGGATGAACAATAAAGACAAATATCAAGGGAGAGATGAAGTGACTCACCCAAGTTCACACAGGAAACCTGTGGCAGGGTGCCAAGCTGCTCAGGGGAAAGACATCTGCTGTTCAGACTGCAAAGACTATAGCTGCATCTACACTGCTTTCAGCTCTGAGCTCACGCGGCTCCATGTTTCACTGGGCAGCCATGTTGCGATGGATGCCTCTGCCACAGACACAACTCAGTCCTCTCTAGTGCCCACAGCATTGGAGCCAAAAGACACATGAAGGTGGGTCCTTAGGTAAACTGGTTCAAACACATTATGTTTGCTGAGAAGCAGGGCTCGTTCCTGTGCCATCCCCGGCCATGCCAGCTTCTGCCAAGACTCACCCACTGGAACAAACATATGAAAATATATTTGGACTTCTTCCAACAAGGGATCTCCAAACCAAGCAACTTGATTTTTAAAAAAAAAAGCTATCTGGAAAGCAGCAATCCACTGCAAGGTCACAAACCTTAAGTTTCTAAGAGTGGTAGGCCTTAATGCAATTACTAGCAAAAGGCTGGGTAGTTAGGGCCAGCTAATTTCTGAACAGCTTAAATTAATGGCAAAAGCTAGCAGGATTTGAGGACTTCCATATCTGACTACACTTGAATTTTCCCCCCCCGAATTCTTGTAATACAGGCTGACAGTGCAGTGCCTCTCTATTCATGCCTCTGGCAGTTCAAGGTACTGGATAAACTGCACAGGTGGACAAACTTTCTTTCATGCTTCATCTGATTTAAAGTTAGACTGCAGTTTACTTTCCCTAATACTGTCACACTGCTCTAGCATGTGTTGGTGTGTTCATGAATACAGCTCGGCCTTGCCCACTGTGATAACCCATCTAGTTCCAAACTAAAGCCAAATTTGCCCTTCCCCTATCAGGCTGATGCTGAAATTCTCCTATCAGACCGATACTGAAATCAGCCTCTGCAAAGGGCCTTAAATCTGGAGTCAGATGTTAACCTCAACATCACTCTCTTCTGATCACAACCTGCTACTAGACTCTGAGGACTTAGAAATCCAGGAAAGATTGGTCTCCTTCCAAGTCACATGCACTCAAACCTATCTCTAACCAACAAAATCCTGCCTGGAGAATGACAAGTTGGTAGGGTTCTTCCCTAGGGAAGTGTATTCACTCATTCCCTGAGGGGCCCACAAGCAATGAGTGGTTCATGACCAGCAAGATTGTTCCTCTTCTTGTAGTCACTTGAATGTCCATCTCTAAAAATGCTTGACTATCCTGCTGTGCACTTCATACCCCAAGAGCCAACCCCTCAAGGTTTTCTCCTGTTCAGACAACCAAAGTCACTTGAAGACTGTGGACAGAAGCAACCTTTCATTTTGCATGAAAAAAAAGAGTGGATATAATGGGAAAGTCAATGGAGAAAACACAGATTTGCACATCTGAAGAAAGCCATCCTAAAATGTGTGCTTGTCTCCTAAAATCTGAGTTTTGCCATCCACTCTCTAATGTTAGTTTTCTTATTTTGACTTCTACAGGAAGCCTAATTCTAGCTTTCTGTGCTTCCTTGTCCATGGAGAGGGCTCCAAATAAAAGGCTGCGGTTTCTTGGCTATGAAGCTTTCAACCAACCAGTTCAGCATAGATCAGTCACCATGGTTAAAATGCATGGAACATGTAAGCCAACATGTGGGCTGGATATCATGGAAGAGACACTAGAGCAGCCACGTAAGAAATATCAACTCCATGAATTCTGGCGGAGCCAGGCTTGCAGGACAACACTTTTAGTCTATGCTTACATCTTTTTTAAAACTTCTCAGGACCTTATAAACAGTACTCCTCACCCAAAGTCTATTGACTGTCTTGAAGTTGTTTGCTTTGTGTCTGTTGTTTGCAGATGTGTAACTTTCATTGAGGTATCAGCAGGCTATAGTTTACATTCCTCTTATTTTTCAGTATTGTTACAGAACTCTCAAAAGCCAACAACATTTAAATAAAGCCCAAACCAACATGCTGTCTTTTTGGGAATATCTACACTGGAAAACTTTATTTATGTCCTAGGATGCATTTCAGAAACAGCATCCAATTTCTCTTACTCCTGTCTTGTAAAATACTGCTACTGCATTTCTGTTCTCTCATCCAGTGCCTCTGGCACATGTATACATATAAAATAGCATTGCTGAGCAGATAGATTCCATGCCTTGAAAAAAAAAATTGCTGAGGGAGATGTTGGGATGGGAACTCAACTACTCAGCTGCTGTGAAATAATTCCACCTGATGGGAAAGACTTGAATTTAAGACTTCGCTCCACTACATCATGGAAATCTGCAAGGAAGAGGATGCCTTTATCAGAAAGCCTAGAAGAAGATTGTCCTTGTTCTCCCAAAGAGCACAGCTCCACGACACCACATCTCAGTGGCGGGAAAGCACAGTAGCAGCTATGAAGAATGTCCAAGCTGCATTACCTCCTCATCCAACAGAAAGACATCAGGTTTTGCCAGGAACAGTACTAAACGCAGCATTTTTTCTATTTTGCCTATCACCCCCAGAAGATAATCTGTAACCTCAGCAGAACTTTGATAGTGATGGGGACACTGCCAGCATCATGAAAGTGGAGAGGCGTCGATGCAAAAGCACATTCTTTGCCTTACAAATATTGATGAATTAATTGCAGGAGGGAAGGAGCCAAGGCAAATGCATGATCCGAGCTTTGCTTTTAAGACCTGGATATATCCTGATGGTTAATCTTAATTATACTGATTATGTTTAGTGCAGTAATACAAGGAAGAAAAGATAGAACCATAATCACCCCCAAAGATTCAAAAGTCATGAGTTACAAAATCACACAACTAGCCAGAGAGATCATGGAAATAAAGGAAAGGAAAAAAAACCCCAACAAAACCCAACTGAAAAACAACTGCTGGGTTCTCCTTTATTTGCCATTGCTGCCTGGACTCTTAAGAGTGCATGTCAGTCATGTTTTGAAACTTTGGCCATAAGCAGGAGGGTTGGAATTACTGTCTAACTTACAAAATGAAAAGACAAAAAGAAAATAAATCACTGGAATCCAGGAGCTTGATCTTCAAGAAAAATGTCAGCTATCATATGACTCATCATAAAATCACAGGAGCTGGCAACACTGCAGATCACCTAGTAACTCCCATGACAATATCTTCAGGAGTAACCCCATGAAATATGTATTTTCAATTTTTCAGTTACAGCTGCCAATTCTGAGCTTACTGTCATCATGAGTTGAAATGGAGTGTCACTCTGTGATACATACTCCCATACTCACATAGTGAATATGAACTCACATAGTTCATGCTGTTCTGGACGCTGCTTTGGGCTGCAGTCCTTTATCTCAACTATTATTTACCCCAGTAGGATTACCACGGACACAGGACTTCTGTGACTATTTCTATTAAGATTAACAACAATGATTATCAAGAGAGCTGAAACAGCCTCTGTAAAGCCAAATATGAGCTATCTTTTACATACAACTAAAGTGTGTCGGAGGAAAACAGGTTCCATAAAAGTTTAGCTCACCAGATATTTAACTATCCCTGTGGCAGGACTCCAGAAAACCACATTCTTACAGATTCTTTTGCAGAATCTCTCTGCCTCGATCTGTGTCATGTATAGTCACAGATCACTGACTCCACCCTGGTCTGCCCCTAGCAACATACTCCCTTTTTCCCCTCAGAAGCTGTTTCACCTCTTAGGTTTCCTTTTGATCTTTAGCCTTCCGGCCTACCACAACAGCTGCCTCTAGTCAATACTTAAAGACATGCCTTTAGGTGTACTGATTGCACTTTTGTTTGCAAAGTGGTTGGGACCTTTGTGTTACTTTTGTGCCCGATCAAACCTCATCGGGGCTCCGCAAAGGATAAAGACCAAAATAACTTCCTTTTTATGAACACATTTCTTTGTGAAGTACTTGGAGAAGATGCATGTCATGGCTTCTGCCTATCACATTCTTGCCCGTCATATGAAAAAAATGCAAGTCACACCTATCAGGTGGCAACAATACAACTGTTAATGCAAATGAGACACACATAGAGCCCTGCAACCCATCCTACCACAAAGCAGCTGCTATGAGATGGCAGGAAAAAATGGTCCGGTGGGGCCCACTGGCCTTTGAACGGTTTGTGTGGGCTACGACCTGCTCATCAGCCATGACTGAGAAGTTTGCTAGGAAAGAAGGCGGCAGACTAGGTAAGCCGTTCTGACAAGCTAGTCTTTGCCAGAAGTAGTTTGGCCACCCCCAGATGAAGGAAGGCCAAAGCAGAAGAACCGGTTCACAGCAGGAAGGCCACCGATGAACCACACTGAAATGTAGGAAACCACTATATCCCACCTACCAGTAGGCAAGGAGCGGGGGAAGGCATGTGCAAAGGGAGAAGACAAAAGGAAAAGAAGCAGGAGTTAGAAAACTTTAACTTGTCTCTGCAGTAGAAGTGCCTGGCTTTTAACAGCAAGTGGAACTGGCAAAACTTTGCTTTAGGGATTGCTGCAGGCACTGACACAGAAACAGAATCAAATCTGGCAGGAGCTGTGGGGAGGGACACAACCAGAGAAAATAAGGGAGGGAACAGCATACTAAGCTGGAGATCTTGAAGATAAAAATCATTCTTGTATTTAAAGCATTAAAATAACACTATTTTTATCCACTACTTCCAAAATGAGCTAGCATTGGCAGTTTTAATCATGGGCTGGGCTCTTCTCGCTGGTACAGGGCATGGCAGTGAACTGCCTCAAACACGCCTAAGAATGGAGCTCGCTGCCATGACTCCTGACTCACATTAGTGGGGGTGTGAGAAGACTCCAGCTCAGCACTTACAATATAAGTGTGAACACATTCTGAAAACAGGGAATAAAAATAACATTATTGTGATGCTTCAAATAATGAGATGGATTTTTACCTGCAGATTTTTAATTTGCTGCTCTCTTCCACATTTTCTGGCCACTGTTTAGCACTCCATGGTAGGCGGAACAAAAGAATACTGTCTCCAGGCAAAAAGGCTGAAAAAAAATCTAAATGATGGCTTCCCATAGGGCACTCAGAGGGACGTTTCATCTTCTCCTGACTTTAACCCGCAGCCTCCCTAACACAGCCAGTAAACAGCACACAGCACTGCAGAACCGTGTGTGATATAACAGGAAGATCAATTTATTCAACTATGACTACAGGGTCTAGGGTTTTTTCTGCATAATGCATTAAATTTGGAATCTACTGGAAGCTGTCTTTGGTGGTTAACTCCTTCTGTGACTTCAGATATATAGTGAGTATCGAGTACAGCAATGCTCATCTGGTTCACCAGATTAGGGAAAACAGCTTTCCTGCCTTGTTGGAATGAGCATGATTCATGGTTCAGAACTGATGTTTGCATAGCTAATTCTGACCTGTCCATTAAAAAGCATATCCTGCAACTTCACCTCCTTTTGTATCCTTGCCTGCCCAGTGAAAGCTGCCATTACCTCACTTGAAGCAGAGCTGAAAGAGTACAAACACTTCAGCTTTGTACAAATATTATTTTTCCAACTTATATGCTCCGAAAATAGACAGCAGTCATTCAAGCATTATACAGTTATTTCTGTGATATGCAAGGAAGCAAAGATTTTTTCATGACAGAAGAGTCTCTGTGGCAAAACCCCCAACATCTAAACCATACACAATTACGAACAATTCTGACTCAGAAAAACACAAATGCTCCTCCACTCTCAGCTACAGAGCCTCACCAGAACAAAACCATGCCATTGAATCTTATAAGTAGGTTGAATGGAGTTTCTGAACCCACTGTACCTTTCCCTTCAGCTAGTTAAGAAAGCCTGTTTATAGAAACATGCTTCTCTCCACTCCTGATCCCTTCAACAGTCACACTACCACCAACAACCTGCTTCAAAATATCATAGGGCTCTTCATTCTTTGTAAGGGTGTTGGGGAAGGTTAATAATTTCTCCTGAAAGAGGCACATACTGCCTCCAAAAGCTTAGTTTATACTTTTTTCCTTCATCTCTCTTACTACAACAGAAATGAGGAATGTCCACCTTTAAGAGTCATTCAACCCTATTTTCAAGGGCCTATTTATTAAACTCCCGTTTCCAACAGGGAAGTTCAAGAGTCCACCCAGTACAGGTGGAACAGTACTTTAGGACATTTTCTAATAATGTTATGGCCAAGCTATTTCTGTTAGCCATGAAGTATTCCATAGAGACACATCCTGGCTCTTCAGTTTATCTGCAAGGCTACTGAATGTGCTCAGTGCCACACACAAACTAAAAAATCCATAAGATCATCAAAAAATGAATCATATTCTTAAGGTATTAGCGCTGCTTACCTAAAGGCATCCCTTTATTGCTTACTAGCAGTCCTAAGTATCTGTCTTGTGATATTTGCTTAACACAAAGACAAATCTTGTCTGCTTTTTTAGGAGCATCCTCACTGGACAGGCTACGGGTGGGAGGAAGGCAGAGAAGTTTTGAAGTCTATGTCACAGGGCAAGTGACTGCCTCTTCTGCTAAATTTCTGGGCAGCAGAACACATTAGGATCTATGGTTGGGGCAACGAGGCTAACTTCAAAAGTGTTATGAGCTTCCTGCTATACTGTATTGCCAAACCCTGCCGTCCTTCCCATGGGGAACTGCAGTTGTGCTACCTGTGATGGACAGAGTAGGTGGGCACACGGGTACAGTTGCTACTTCTCCCTTACACAGACAACTGTCGTGCTGGCTCATCACTGTGACACCCGAGCGGGCAGCCACACAGCACGCTGTGCAGATGGAGCCCTGCCCTCAGCTCCCACAGACCACTGCACAAAGCCACACAGAAATCAAAAATAGTAACATACTTGCTTGGCCAAACACTCACAAATGACACTGCTACAGGGCTTTACTCATTATTTAGTATACGGCCTTGTCATGCTTAACTTTCCAAATGGCTTCAAGTAACAAAGTGCTGGCCTGGCGTACACACACCACCATATGAGTTTAACTGATTAAATTAAAGGGATGGAGGTTTTACAGTTTTGCATGTGGATCCTCAAATCCTTTTAAAGCTGATTTACCTCAGTATAGGTTATATTAGGAACAAGTCTAGCCAGTGTCAGAATTGAGAATTACCGCACACAAAGTTGATGTGGTTTACTCAATTACTTTTAAATCAACTATAAGCTCAAGAGGTGTGAACTCTGCATGTGGAAAAAGCTTTCGTGATACTTTACTGTCTACCTGCAGCATTTTCAGCAGGAATAAGGAAGGCTAGATAGATGGCAGAAAATCATCTCTTCCAAATGCAAAATGGTAATGATTTAAAGACTGATCTCTACGCTGGCAGCATGCAGCAATTCAGGTGGCAAAAAGCCAAATCTTTCTCAAACTATAGTTAACCCTTGCTACAGTTAACCCTTGCTACAGTTAAACTCCTGCTAAATGTACATCCACTGGACTTTAGTGTATTCAAAAGAGCAGACTAAGACAACTAAAATGTAGGAGAAACTGTAGGAAATAACACCTAAAAGCAGCTGCTGTCCCTCACGAAGAGTTAATACAGATGAGCAGATGTTTATTAATACTGTTTGTTCACTAAGGAGACTGGCAGGCACTTGCAAACCCTCTCAGGTCTTGGAGAAGAACCTCCAGGAAAGGTCATGAATGATGTTAGTTTGGGGGGAGATTTTTGCTTGCTTTTTAAAGCAGTGAAAATGAAGCGCTGACATTAAGAGTGTGACAAATCACACAAAACAGGAAATTCAAAGTTATGTCTGACTCCCCCAGGTTCCCTTTGATACAGCTAGGTTGCGTGGTGAATCAGAAAAAGTATCCCTCCTGTACTTGCCATTTCATGCTTTTATTTTTCATTTTATTTGCTTTAGTAATATCCCTTTAAAGCTACTGACACACTTTCCTGACAGGTTTTGGAAGTCATAAGGCCATATCCATCTTCCCTTTTGAAAGGCTCCTGCCACATGCAGCTTTCCAGAGCCCTCAGCAGACCCCTCCTTTGGGGATGCCACTGGAGAGCTTCCTTCACACTCACACACCTTTTCTGACATCTTATTTTTAATGTTGTTCCTTTTTGATGCAAGGAAACACGTATTTTGAGAACAATAATTGTCTGCCTCATGAAGAAGTCCTCAGACCATTTTAAGAAAAAGCACTGATTTGTTTCTTAAGTATTGTGAACACAGAAGATCTTCCCTTTTCCTTTTCTCCCTAGTGAGGCCATACAGAAAATACCTGCACAAACAGTTTCAGTTTGCAAATAACAGCAGTCCTGCTCCCCTGCTCTGGTTATTTGTTCACATCCCTCACTGCACTTTCTCCTCCCTCACAGAGGAATCAGACTGCACCTTTACCACACCTCCCTCCCCCTCCAAAAGGCCAGTTTGACCCAGAACAGTTCTCCAGTCTAGACAACTATTTGACTACACAAACACAATAAAGAATGTGGTATGAGGAGTGGGAATCCATGGCTAGGGTAATGCAAAACTGCATATTTCACCAGCAGCAGCACTGCTGAGGGCAGAGAAAAGTCTCTGTGGATCTATGCCTGCAGTTACTTCTGGGGCAAGGTCAGGCTGCCCACTGTGCCGGGGACATGGGGGACATGCTCTCTGCTGCTGTCTCCAACCGGAGCGCAGTCTGCTTTCAAATGCCACTTGCCCTGAAACACAAAATGTAACAGCCCTTCCAGGAGAGTAAACAAGGGCTCTGCAGTTATTTGTTTCTGCCAGGCATCGTCACTGCAAGGGCAGATGGGACTTGCCTAGGACTCATCCGCATGGGTTATGACACTTTGGGGAGCACTCCAAGGATTGATGTTTCTCCCCAGAAATATTTGCAGAGGCACCTCAGGATGGGCCCCATAGCTGTTTAAATCCACTATGAAAGTAGATGGGAGGTTATTTTGACTTTGAAGCGTAGAAAAAGAACTTCTGGTGTCTCAAGTCATTTTACAACATTTATGGGAGACATCTGAGAAGACAGGTATTACTCTCCGTGACTGTTTCCTCAGCAGTACACAGTCCTAGCAGATGTCTCCTCTTCACAGGATGCTGAAAGAGTCAGAGCAGTCTTGTTTTTAGAATACACTTTTTTTCAAGAGAAAGGACTACATAAAAGGGACTGTGAAGCACAGATATCCTCTGTCTGAAGTGAAACATCTGATTTTGCTGCAGATCTGTAATGTGAGCACAAAAATAAAATTCAGCCAGTCACCCCAATTCTGCTTTGTTTCAGAGGAAAAGTCTGATGACCATTTACCTGAAAATATCACTAGGCTGGGAAAATGCTCTGTAAACCCAGACAAAAGTATTGGCCGAGTTTCACCTTTTGCTCTGAAACTTTCGTTGAACTGTAATTCCCATCTCTGATTTCAAACGGCCTGATTCTGACTACACTTCCTTTTCTGTAAACTGGAAGAATGATCCAGTGGACCAAGGAAGAGAACTTCAGTCAAATGAAGCCATACCTAAAGAATGGATTTGGGATTTAAAAAAAAAATTAATCAAAAGCAGCCTCAAAATGGAACACAGTAATTGGAATGGGCTGCATCTGTTCAAATATCAGTTTAATTGTCACATTCACAAGTAGGAAAAACTTCATAATTATGAAGCACAAAGGGAACAAATAGCATAAGAAAGACATCAAAAGATTTTAGGCACAATGGCATGGTGTGGAGTACATACATAAATTGCAGTCCTGCTGTTCAGTGTTTTATTTTTACCTAGGTAGAGGAATTAAAACTAAAGTTCCTCGATCTTTTTCCATCCACAGCTCCGTATTGTGCCTCTGTACTGGCCCTTCGCAAGTGCACTTTTTGTGTCAACTGCTGGAGTGTGTTCAACTCATGAGTTAGGGGGTGCTTTGTGCCTCTGACCAGGACCCCCACATTCTTTAAGCGTGATCTCAGCAACCTATACAGCCAAGATTGGAAGTGACCAGGCAAACTG